>NC_035109.1:406729818-407339388 GCF_002204515.2 Aedes aegypti | reverse complement strand
CTACTACCAAAGGCGGGGAAACCACCAGGTGACCCGTCGGCGTATAGACCTATCTGTCTACTAGATACGACGGGCAAGTTATTGGAGAGGTTGATTCTCAACAGACTAGTACCGTATACGGAGAGTGCGGACGGCCTGTCCAACAACCAGTTTGGATTCAGAAAAGGTAAATCTACTCTGGACGCCATCCAGTCGGTCGTTCAAACAGCTGAGGTGGCAATCGAGCATAAAAGGAGCGGCATCCGTTACTGCGCGGTTGTCACTCTGGATGTGAAGAATGCGTTCAACAGCGCAAGCTGGGAAGCAATAGCACACGCGCTTCACCGCCTCAAGGTACCGGTGCAGTTGTGTAAGCTTCTAGAAAGCTATTTTGATGGTAGGATTCTACTGTATGACACAGAGGAGGGGCAGAAAAGCGTTCGAATTACCGCGGGAGTACCTCAAGGTTCAATCCTGGGCCCGCTGTTATGGAATGCGATGTACGATGACGTACTGAGGCTGCCCCTTCCGACGGGTGTTAAGATTGTTGGCTTCGCCGACGATATCACCCTAGTGGTCTATGGTGAATCGATGGAGGAAGTAGAGTTGACAGCAGCGCACTCTATTTCCCTGGTTGAGGAATGGATGAAGTCTAGGAAACTAGGACTGGCCCGTCACAAGACTGAGGTGGTGGTGGTGGTCAACAACCGCAAGTCCGAGCAACGGGCGCTTATCTCGGTAGGTGATTGCACCATAGAGTCCAAGCGATCCCTTAGGCATCTTGGGGTAATGATCGATGACAAGCTGAGCTTCGCTAGCCACGTTGAATATGCCTGTAAAAGGGCATCTACGGCTATAGCGGCGCTTTCGAGGATGATGTCTAACAGCTCTGCTGTAATTGCCAGCAAACGCAAGCTGCTGGCAAGCGTGGCGCTATCCATACTAAGGTATGGAGGACCAATCTGGTCAAAAGCGCTTAGAACGAACAGAAACCTAAAGCGGTTGGAAAGCACGTACAGGATAATGTGCTTAAGAGTAGCAAGTGCATACCGGACGGTATCTAAAGAGGCCGTGTGCATCATAGCCGGGATGACGCCCATCGGGCTCATCATCAAGGAAGATGTTCAATGCTTCAACCAAAGGGGTACCAGAGGAGTCCGCGACACGTGTAAAGAGGAAACGCTCAGAAGCTGGCAGCAGGAATGGGATAACTCCACTAAGGGTAGATGGACCCATCGACTAATACCAAATGTGTCAGATTGGTATGGTAGAAGCCATGGGGAAGTGAACTTCCACCTGACGCAGTTTCTGTCAGGACATGGTTGCTATAGACAGTACCTGCATAGGTTCGGGCACTCAGAATCTCCTGCGTGCCCAAATTGTGCTGGTGTAGAGGAAACAGCGGAGCATGTCGTGTTCGATTGCCCCCGTTTCATTGTTGTGAGAGGTCGCATGCTCACTACATGCGGAGGGGACACGTCCCCCGACAATATTATAGAGAGAATGTGTGCGGATGCCGAGTGCTGGAATGCAGTAACTACGGCTGTCACTCACATTATGTTAGAATTGCAGCGTCTATGGCGCGCCGACCAAGAGTTGGCTGCAGAGGATTAGCCCTGCCGAGGCTGGTCCCTTGTAACATTGTTTAAGTCGGCTAAGAGAAGCAGTTTGCCTAGGCTACTTCTGCTACACGTGTTGTGCTATATGCACTGGTCCCTTCCCGAAGAAATACCGTAAGGTGGTTCCGGGGAGATGAGGGTCTGAGTCCAAGGGTCATGTCGATGCACTGTTCACCACTTGAGCAATTCTAAATGAATTGCTCATGCACAGTGCATAGGCTGGTTTTAGCGGGTCGTCGTTGGTGCATCATCCCCGCATTCCCTGAGTTATCTTCTCAGGGGATCTGTTTGCAGATTTCCCCCTTGTAAAAAACAAAAAAAAAAAAGCCAATTCCAGTTAATTCCAGTTAACATTTTCAAATGCGTAACTCATAAAAGAAATGTAATTCTTGAAAAATTATTTCAAGTCAAATTACGAGAGTCAATCAACAATAAACTTAGATATATACGTTTTTGACCCATTAAATAATTCTCCATAGTCCGTCCATTCTCATCTCGCACAAATAGACCAAAACGTTACAGACTATCCCTGCCGTTTCTCTCATTTCATTATAATCCGTGAAAGGTTTTTTGGCGCCAATTCATCACAACGATGGTACATACACTTATTTTATCGCTTTTTTTACTCGGCAATAACTACCTAATTGTAAACAAGTCATTCGCTACATCCGGAAATTGAAGTTTATAGCACAACATTATACGAAGACAATCAACGGTTGTGTAGTTCGTCATTAGAGATTGTTTCCGTTCCCCTTACCTTCCATCGTTTCTGTGTGTGCTCGCAAGATAGTGTAACTGATGCAACAATATGTTTTATCGTCTTAGACTTAGGGGTGAACTGTATTCTTCTAGGACCACCCACGAGAGCTACAGACCATTTAACCCTTTCTTTCCCACGACTTTGATCGCCTATTTCTTTGCGTAAAAAAGCATCTTTATAAAAAATACTTGAACAAACAATGTTAGGAATGGGCTAGATTTTTCGAAATCAGTTTAAAAAAATAAAAAATAACCAGTGGACTATGGAGCTATCATGTAAAAGAGAGGGTTAATTGTTCTCGAATATCTTTTTCATACTCTCTTTACAACATGTAATGTAGAATGCATTTGACGCCCCATTTTTACCCAATCCCTCTCCAATAGTTAATATTGATCAAAATTTGCATATTTTTTTTAACGTAAAAAACAACATGACACAACAAAATACATACTTGGTGTTGTACGCAGAATACCGTTCCGCCAAATGGCCATCCAGCAGCATCATCTGTCTTTTGCTGGCCGCCGATATCGCCCGACAAGGACTCACTGACGAACGATAGTGGCAGTTCAGCACAATGTGTGCGTCATTCTCCTCGATCGACCAAGTTACATCTCGCATACTCTCTGCAACGATAAAATCATAACGAAACGATACATCTCTTATCTCCCTGAGAAAAAAAAAACCGATGCATGACAACGTGCAACTAACTTACTTTCCACTATCACGTTGACTACAGTTTCCGTTTCATCCATATCTCCCCAGTAGAGTATCCGACATCGAAACCGAGCCGTATCCCAAGTGATGTCGAATGACTTCGAACATCCATCGTAGCTATTGTCGTCCTCGTCCAGTATGCGACAATATCGCCGCGAAGTGTCATCAGGACAATTCACTGTGTAGGATCGACTCGTATCACTGATGGTAACATTCATCACGTCAACCTTTTTGGGAGCTGCAAAAAAAAAAATGCGCGATTAAACGGATTAGAACAGAGTACCGTGGTCCCCTAGACGGTCATTACGAAAATAATGGATCATTGAAGGTAGTTTTTGCCAGTGCTCACCGCATCAAAACAAAGGCGCCACTGTATATGGGATTTAACATTGTGACAGCATTGCTGTTCTGTCAAACACACAAGGCTACGGTGGCGCTATCTATGCTTTCCATAGCGGCCGTTTTGGTTATTTTAATGATCCATTGCTCATCAAAACCAAGTACAGGATTCGATTCCTGAGGTTATTCTACACCTCTGGATTAGTTCCTTATGATGAATCTAAAAAATCTCGATTTAAAATGTTTGAGTAAGAAATGTCAAAACATTTCACATTAGAATTACTCGATAGCAAAAAAAATCCTACAAGAGCGCCAAAATGTAGCCCAAGCTGTTTTAAACTATCATACACATTACCGTTGTTATGATTAGAAATATTAACAACTGACTAAACTTTTCAAACTAGTGAAATAAGTTGTCATTGGAATTTGTAGGGTGATGTGCTAGTATCCATCGTATTAAGCATTGATCAGTGAGAACTGCAATTTTCTCAGTATTGCAGTGAATGATGCTGACACAAACCGATGCCAAACAATTCTTTCTCAAAACGGCTTTAGCATTGTACAATAACATTTTGATAAATCTTGATCTCTTTTTGGAGATAATGCAAAGAAAATGCATCTTACCGTATTCTCAGTCCGTCGTATCGTTTTCAACTCCGTCGCAATCAGTTTCCAAATTCGTCTCACAACTTACGGCTCACTCTGTTAAAACAATGGTTAAAACACAACATATCAACGCTATAATAAAAGGTTTTACTAGAATATATAGATCTACTGGCATCTCCCTCCATTCCTTCAGCATGATGGAATATATTAATTTCCTTTAAAATTCATTGTTCGTTATCAAAATTCAGCCCAAACATATGAACACAATTCCTTTTGACCGTACAATTATGGCATTTGCTCACAGTACAGCGGAAACAACACAATCAAAGAAACTGTATTTTTACATCGAGCGTCGCGCACACATTGATGCGCACAAGCTTTTTTTTCTCAGTACGACGGATTAAACTTTGTTTACATTCTCAATTATACGCGGCGGTTGAGGAAATTTCGTAAAATTTGGTGATTATTAGAAGTTTTACGGCGTGTGATTGGAATGAAATCCTTCAGTGAAGAAGTACGAAGGTTTTCCATAGTGAAAATAAGTGCCCGGCGAAGTAAGTCACCCACGGGGGCGGGAAGAAACTTGTGTTGGAAAGTGGTGTGGCTCAGTCGATCGCTAAGCATTTCTCTCAAATCGTGTTCGTCCATGCGATTTCGGTGAAAAAGTGCAAAGTGGATAATTGAACTGAAATTATTTACCGAAATACAGTAGTTTTATTGCATTTTTGGTGTAAAAATCTACAAACCATAGCAGCTTTCACAAAATTACACTTGGATAATGAATCTATGTTGCAGGTAAGTTTGAATATCCGCCGTAGTGGAACATTTAAAGTTTGATACGACGAATAGTAGCGCTTACGACGAAGAAGAACAAAACCCTACGCGTCTTTGATGATTGTTGCTATTTCTTCATACGGTTTCGAATTAATGAAAATCAATTGATTTTGCACTGACTTTCCAGAGAAAGTATCAGCATACTCTTGGCATGTAAGCGCATCTGCCGATACTTTTTCAAATCAATATGAACTGAAAACAGAGTTTTATTACTTTGAACTTGCGAGCTACAATTCCATCATGGTTTCCAAAACGAATGACGGGCTACGTAGCCTTAAGTATTTTTTCTATGGCTTACTAGTTTAAGTTTAGTTTAATTATTGTTGTTGTTAAACATTCCCTCTTGAATACATATTTACACTACACGATCAGCCCACTGCGGTCTGCCGTATTCATTTCGCTAATGACTCAGTGGAAATAGCTGTTTCATGTAATGTATTAACACGTCAGTAGCCGCGCTGTTGTATTCTGTACAACACCTGGAAAAACCTCGCTTTTAGTATTCAGCATCAGCGCGGTGCTTCTGATGGTAGTCAATCACACGCCGACTAGATGTTAATATGAACTGGGAAACTCGGAGCTGGCAGACGAAGTTTCAACTTCATTTGTGCAACTAGATGAGTTAAAATAAGAAGATGAATTTACAGTTCAACATGCATTTAGTCGCATATACTACTCGGCTATGCAGTTGATGTCGTCTTCAGGGTGGCCACCAAATTTCCATTTTGAAATTCTCACTTTTTTCCCGGTACAGTTTATATTTTTGTATATTTATATAAATATACTGGATTTCAAAAACAAGATAAAGCGCTAGATATTTTTGTAATTATAAATGATTTATGGAATTCCGCTCAAAAAACGATCAGTGTCTTAAAAAAGTTGAAATTCCAAATAGCTTGCAATGTTGAGTCCTTTCATTTCAATCATCACAAGTCTAATTTTGTTCTCGCTATTCAGAAGAAGAAATCACCGGAAATTCGTAAAATATCACCGAACTATTCAATATTTTTGACAGCTGAGCTTTTTCCAGCTTCAAGGTGAAATAAAACATCAATATTCGGTGAAATTACACAGAAAATTGGGATTAATCTTAAGCATGAAGTTTAAGGTGAAAATTCAACAAAGCCACACGTGTAGAAGCATGTATCTCTACATTTTTAAATTTTTGTTCATTTTTTTTGGAAAATGGAATATTAGATCCTTTCGAAAATAAATGACTGTAAAAAAATTATTGAACCTTGATTCGAAACATCGAGTCAAAAAAGTTAGAGTAAAGGTTAAAAAAATGTTATTCCTGAGTCAAGAACCTTGACAGCAGTGGAGAGATTTCAAAATATGGTTAGCGATACACACTCATAACAGTGTGTAAAAAGTAGAAATTAAATCATTAAACAAAATTAAGCATTCCAATGTGTTATTCAAACATAACGATTTTCTACAACTTCCGGTTTGCAGATTTATAGGAGGATCTCAGCAAGCCGTGCGCGCGGGCGGCTGAATTTTGAATTTTCTGTCACGTTTATCTCGGTTCCGCGTTTTCGGATAGTGAAAAATAGATTCGGCTGATGGTGCTATGCCACCTGAAAATTTTTTCGTGCTCTCGTTGTTCGCAATTACGCCGATATTAGCAGATGCAATGTTATCTGGATTGTGATGCTTTATGCAACGCTAAATAGCTGCAATAGAACAGGCTGATTGTGCTGTAATCGAAGTGTATTTTTTTAGCGAAGATTTTGAAGATGGCTTGTGGCGTGTAGACATGATCCCGTCGGTGCTACTCCACCCGGATTGGTTTTGTTTCGTTTGGGATAAGAGTGATTCTGACAAATTAAGAAGAAAAATCATACGGTTGTGAGATTTGCATAATTTTTAATGCTTTTTTTAATTGAATACTTTTAAAAATTGAATATATATTGAAAAACCTGTGTTAAGTGTGAAAACCGCATTCGATGATGATTATTGTGCTACGCAGAAATATTCAAACCATTCTTCATTTATTGTGTGACGAAAAGATGATGGGTATATTGCCATGCCGTTAAGTTCTATTGATATACGAAACCATTCAGAGGATGTCGATTCAAATTCCCAATAGAATCATTCAAGTTTTTTGAGGAAACGGTTTTTAACTCGGCGTTTAGACATATGAATGTATTTGGTGAGTTTGTTCCGATTAGACCACATATATTAATGCAATCTGGGCTCTTTCTGTATCATGGGGACGGGCCAATTTATTTTCTCGTTTCAGAGAGCGAGTAATGGCGCTCAAACCAATGCTTTTTAGCTAGGGCACTAGGTGGAAATACCTGTGTCCCATCCCTGGAAGACGAACGCGCATGGAGTGACATTAACTTTCTTAGCTGCGTCACTCCCAACGATTACACCCAATTACAAAATATATACTAAACTACACCTACACTAAATTTCAATCCGGTCGCATCACTCGCTTATAGTGAATCCTAGACCATCACCTTTCCCTTCATCCAACTCCTTGACATCTATGAGGGCGTCGGTGAGTCGCTGGCCTCTCTTCAAGTAGGTGTCATATCATCATTTTCCTTTCCTTTCCTCGTAACGGAGAAGATGGGCGTGGCCGGCAATGGACATTGTCATGTCTTTTCATTTCTGACTTCCGATTGGATAGCTATTCCATCCAAAATAGTTCTCCATGAGCAATTGGAATAAGAGTGTTAAAGTAAGTAACATGACAGTTTTCAGTAAGGTACCGAGGGGCAAGTGGGTAAATGGAGTAAGTGAAAACAATTGATATATTTTACTGAATATGTGAATGAACGTTTTAAACTCATGCGTAAACCTTCGAGGCAATTGAGAACATTACGATAGGTAAGAAATTTCTGAGATTTTTCAGCCATTATTGCACAATAGAGCGAAAAATTGTTAACCTGTCAACTGTTACTCCGTAACAAGTTGGCGGCGTACAATCTTATTTTAATATTTTCAGTGGAAAAAAGTTGCGGAAAATAATTTCCTGTACCACTTCTTAGTTGTCCTCTGTGACAGTTTCAAACTGCAATAAAAAAAGTTTTAGAATTAATTCGACGTAGACCTAAAAATAACTAAATTTAAACACCGTCAGTTTTCTTATCAGGTGGGGCAAGTGAAAAGTTTATCATTAGAGATTGAATTTGTGTTTTCTCTTTAAGTAGCCATAAGTAAACATGGTTCGCAATTATCATAGAAAAACATAACGTGCTGATAATTCAAGAAACACTATACTCAAGCGTTAAAAGCTATTAGAAATCATAGAACTTCTCTAAAATATGTTGCCAAACATTACAATATTAATATGTCTACTTCGGGCAGCCAATTAAAAGGAGACTTTGACTGAAAAGTTGCAATGTCTATGTAAAGCTAGTTCAAACCATAAAAATGGGGTATAGGTCTATCCACATAAAAAAGATTCTAAATACGTTATTGAAGGATTCCGTTTGATTTCTCCCGAAGAGTTATCCGACGTCATATCCGACTTCCTCACAAACAAATAACGAGCGGTGGAAATTCTACAAAGTAGAAATGCAACTGCTGTCCTATAATGTAAGAACTAACATTGGAAATGTTGCAGTTATAATGTTGTCGTATCATTTCAACTAACATAACTGAACAGAAGAAAATTAAAGTGAAAAAAATAAAATTTTCTTTGTTTACATGTTATGTATGTTATTGTTCATTGGGAAGCCTTAACAAATGTTAAAGCTAATAGAAATCGTGAATATAACTGTTTGTTTTTGAATTTATTGTTCAAAACGGTAAACTTTTCACTTGCCCCACTTTTGGGGCAAGTGAAAAGTAAGGAGACATTTTTCAAAAACTTTTTCTGTATTTTTTTCTTCAATTTTTCATAAAAATCAATTTCAGCATGCTGCTTATATTTGGTGGGAGTCAAGCTAAAAAATATATACCACCTCATTTGTTTCAATTTAAAGTCTCTAGAATTTGAATAATCTCAACTATGCGAATTCCATTACCCACTTGCCCCACGGTACCTTATGCAATCTTCGAAATACTCCGTTACCAAGCAACGCAACGCAACGCAACGCAACTTCCGGTTTGCAGATTTATAGATTTATAGCTCCAAAATGTTCGTTCAACACGATTTTCCCGCTTTTCCCGGTTCGGTGGTCACCCTGCGACTTTATTGAAATCGAACAGGCTTCGTGGGCTTCGTGGCCTTGCGGTTAGTGTTACCAAGCATTTAGCCGCATCTTGTCAAGGAGTGTAGGTTCGATTCTCACTTCAGTCCGAAAAACTTTTCGTCTGGAACGTATTTCGACTGTGCCACTGGGCGATGCATGCGAGTCCGTTGACTTGGTTGGTGCTTCCTTCAAAGGACATAACCCGTCCACTGGAAGCTTTAACGTGTCCGTGTCTTCTTTATAGTCTAGTCTAGTCTACTAATACACAGCCAGTACTTGAAAGAATCCTGGAAATGATAACCTTTGCAGAACAGACTTCTGGATCAAACTAAGAATTCTCTGAATCTCACAAAATGTTCAAGAAAAACCGTAGATTCCACGGAAAGTTTAAAGCATACTGCCAACAATTTCTGAAATACGACAGGAATCTCCTGGTTTTAGCTTATCGTCAATTATGATCATTCTGAGAATTGCCAGACTCCATTGGAGTCCCGCTGAAAATGTGCAAAATCTCTTCTGAATTTCAGGTTCCGGTTATTTATCTACAGGTATGAGCTGAAAGCTTCTCTAGTTCGCTAGCAATTTCCAGATTTCACTAGTGACCCTCTCAGACCCCATTATCTCTCTGGAAATCTTAACCCTCTAATACCCAAATTTTTGTTTTCGATCTAAATATTATTTTTCGTTATCTAAAATCATTCTAAACACGGTTTGGGCAATGATTTATTTTTCTTCGCGAATTTTTGAATTTTGGTTTTTGATTTTTTTTATTTTTATTTTTGAACATTCCTATCCTTTTCAATTTTTTCTTGAAGCCTCTTCTGGTTACTGATTTTTGACAATAATAAAAATTTGAGTTTTTACTACACTTTTGAAAATATGATTTTTTTATTTTTTTTTCTGGAACATTTTTTATTTTCCGTGTAATTAACGGAAAAACAGATTTGAAATCATTTCAATGCCATCAGGCTCTTCTTCTGTGATAGGTTGATCGTAGAAAAATATAAAAGGTACTATTTTTTTATATACGTTAAATGAATCCCAGGCATTTGTAGGTTATATAAGAATGCAATTTTTCAAACAATTTTCAATAATACAAAAAAGTTTCAAAAATCATAAAAAACTTTTCTTATATGCGTGTTATGAGTCAAGGTTTAAGCCAAAAATAAAATCATTTTAATTTCCGAGCTACGAAAAAATACACAAAATTCCAAAGTGTACCCCGTCTAAAGGCGGGGTTGGGTATTAGAGGGTTAAGGAATCTGCAGGATCTTGCTAAAAATCTTCAGATTTTACTGGAATCCCACAATAATCATCAAGAATCCTCAAGATTACACTAGACATCTCAAGGAGTCCACTAAGAATCCACAGCAGGGTTCTAAATTATCGTATCAATGATGCGAAATCTACGATTTTTCGCACTTAAGGAGAATGCTTTTTCGCTTCCTCACGTGAATATCTTTTTTCGCTCACACTTATTTTCCCTAGAGTTACGATGGAGGATAACCGAAAATCATTCCACTTCGGGGATAATTTCTTTTTCACCCCATCATATTTTCGCTCACCAACTTTTCCCGAGAATTATCACTATGTGGATAAACAAAAACTGGTGCCGCCGAAGGGATTCGAACCTACAACATTGCTAAAAACAGCCGCGTTGCGTGCACGCTATCCATGCTACCACATCAACTTGACGAGAGCAACAGTTAATTTGATGCATAAAAGCAACTGCTGCTTGTGGCGATGGACACATGAAAAGTTCTCCATGGACAGGAGAATGATAAAATAAAATTCTCACAGCTGTGGAGTTGTGCCATTATCTATTTTCGCTTTGTTTTGTAGACGGATAATTTCGCAAGGCAGCTTTTCGCTGAAAATTGTGGTGATGGAGAAATCCATTATCGTGAGAGTGAGTGAGAATTCGGAAGCTTGAATCCACAGATTCCACAGGGATAACTCTGGTTGTTTTCAGGAATCCTCGAAAAGCCAAACATAACCCTCAATATAAGCTCAATTTAGCTGGAAACTATCAGGATCACACTTAACCCAAACCCATCTTTAGACGAGATACCAATGATTTTTTTCAACTTGATTCTAATTTGATGTGTAATCTTAAAATTCGTACATCTTCTATTTTCCCACGTTAAACCGATCACAGAAGTAGAGCCCGTTAGGGTTAAATTTACTCTGAAACAGTTTTTGGGTTAGTTACACGGAAAATAAAATATGTTTCAGAAAAATATTAGAAAAATCATATTTCAAAAGTACTGTGAAACCTCCCATTTTTATTTTTGCAAAAGTGAGTAACCAAAAGAGGCTTTAAGAAAAAATATAAAAAGGAAAGGAATGTTCAAAAATAAAAATAAGAAAAATCAAAAATTAAAATTTACAAATTTGCGAATAAAATTAATTTGTTGCTCAAAACGTGTTCAGATCGATTTTAGATAGCAAAAAACGATTTGGATATTAGAGGGTTAAAACCTACCCAGTCAACATTTTAATCGGTATAACTTTTGTCATTATATATGAATCAATTTACTTGTATAGAATGCATGAAAAGGCTATATACCTACCAAAGTGGAGGCTATATGCGTACTTGGCACGACTTTTTCCGACTTTCTGCGATCAGATATACGATGCTACAAAATTTGGAAGAAAATTAAAAAAAGTTTTCATCAAGCCTCGAACGCAATACCTCTGGTTTAGCAATCGGACACCTTACCCCTGTACCATCAAGAGTTACTTACCAGCAGTGTGATTATTTGCCAATATTAATGCATGCTGCATGGACAGCGACACTTGCTGTGATGTTTTTTGCGACCCATCGTCAGCCGATCCCAAGTTTAGGTGGCAATTTTTGCTAAGTTATTGCGATTTCATATGATGCTATCTGTATTGATATATCTGTCAATTTATACAACATAACGCGATTCTATGTTGCACTATTTACAACATGTTTTGCTGTCAACACAGATTGTCGTTTATGAATCGTATTGGGGATTTATATACAACTTGTGTTGACATTGATAACGTTTAATTTGGCATCTTGTGCGATTCTGATTTTTGACGTACTAATATGTGATTTTGGTTGCACATTCTTATACGATACGTGGTTCACTGGGTACGGGATCCCAATGGAGATCCGTTGAGATTCCATTGAAAGCTCTCATGATTTCATTACAATTTTCCAAAAGTTCATTGAGAATCCATAAGATTACACTAGCAATTTTGAAAAACTCGTCGAAATAACTAAGAAACGTGAGCCCATAAACTCGCTAGGAATCCCCATATTCCATTGCCGTGAATCTGAAATAATTATTTCTCATTATACTCTATTCTAACAACTGTGTTATAACATTTGTTTGATATTTATGCAGCCCGCAGCCCTGATGAAATATTGTGATTTGGCCCGCGAAACGCTCCAGCTTGACAGTGTGACAATGATGTTTCACGTGAAATGAAAGCACGTGCTCTGATTGCGAATAGAACCTTTTACGAATTACGTCACCTGCAAACGAGATTTTCCCTGTGTAAGACGCTGATCGTTCGTTTGAAATCAGCAGACCGCAAAGTCTTCCGTGTTTCAAGTTTTAATGAATCATTACAAAAACCAAAAAGGCCTTCCTTAGCCGAGTGGTTAGAGTCCGCGGTTACAAAACAAAGCCATGCTGAAGGTGTGTGGATTCTATTCCCAGTCGGTTCAGGATCTTTTCGTAGTGAAAAACTACTGTGGACAATACTTGCTGGGAAACTAAAAAAAGCGTGTTTATACCAGGGCTGCGAATGGTAATAGTAGTAGGCTTGAATTTCGCGAAAATCACGTTGCTTCTCTCACTACAATAGTTTAAAATCGTGAATCTCATCAAGTAACCTACAACAGTTTGTGAATCTTAGAACTTTTCCCAACTTTGGAAAATTTTCCCACACAAATAAAGACTCACATTTATTGGTGGTAGGCCTTGAACTGGTAAAAGGTTGTTTTGCATCGGCTGACATTTTTTCCCTTTTCAGGTGAAAAAATTTTCAAGTTTCCTACTACTGGGATTCCTGTGTGGTGCGATTGGTGAAGATTTCCTGTGTGGCGCGTAGAAGAAGTTATCCTTTGTGGAGCGATTGAAGAAGACTTCCTGTGTGGCGCGTAGGAGGAGACATCCTGTGTGGTGTGGGAGAAGATATTTTTCAAGAAGGATTTTTTGGTTTCGGACCCATTCGAAGTTTCAAGCTTTTTGTGTGCAAGTGGAGAAACAATTTCAAAGGACTTGTTTGGCATTTTAAAGTTTAAGCTTTCCCAGGTCAATTTGTTTTTTTTTTCAAAACTCCGCTAAGTATCATTTTTGTTACAGTTTATTAGTTTAGTTTAGTTCATTTTCTTCATTGGATTTTTTCTACCACGGCTATGGATGTG
Organism: Aedes aegypti; assembly: GCF_002204515.2. NCBI lineage: Eukaryota > Metazoa > Arthropoda > Insecta > Diptera > Culicidae > Aedes > Aedes aegypti. The sequence continues at coordinate 407,325,981 of NC_035109.1, read as the reverse complement.
GATGATAAAGGTTCTGACTCAAAAGAAGATGATCCTCCACCAGGACCGTCTTCTGTTACAAAGCCATTGCGCATTAAAATTTACCCTCCATCATTTTCTGGCCCTTTTATAGTATTTTTTCGCAAAAGAGATAAACCTATTAATGTTTTATTAATTTCGTCTAAGGTTTATGAAAAATACTCGTCTGTCAAAGAAATCAAAAAGGTTTCTCTTGACAAGTTACGAGTTGTTTTTGGTTCTCGTGATGACGCCAACTCCCTTTTGGAATCTCAGCTTTTTGCGGGATCTTATCGTGTATACGCACCATGTGATTTTTGTGAAATCAGTGGTGTTATATACGATGAATCTTTAGAATGTAATGACATTATTAATCATGGCATTGGAATATTTAAAAATAAGGCTATTCCGGCTGTTAACGTTTTAGATTGCCACAGATTATCTAAACTTTTTTTAAATGACAAAGAAGCTCAATATGTTCACTCCAATTGCATTAAGATTACTTTTGCTGGATCAGTAATTCCAGACTTTGTAGAGGTTGATGGAGTTATTTTTCGAGTTAGGCTTTATTATCCTAAATTGATGCACTGTGAACGATGTCTTCTTTTCGGACACACTGTACAATTTTGCTCAAATATACCTAAATGTTAGGGGGGTCTGTAGCCTTGAGGTTACGCTTCCGCTTCATAAGCGGAAGGTAATGGGTTCGATTCCCAGCCCCTCCACAAAAATCCGTCCAGCCACCAGAAGACGCCTCACGGAGCACATCCATCCTCCGTCAGTATCAGATGGTGACTGAGACAAACTGACCCTCTTCGCAGGCAGCTAGCCTCACTAATAGCAGAGCTCTCTCCTACCTCCTACCTACATTCAGAATGTTGTGTTTATTGTAATCAGAAACAAATTGCCTTGAAGGATTGCCCTGTATACATTAGTAATCAATCAAAACATAATCAAAAACTTAAAAGTAGAAATTCAATATTCAGAGATTTTGAAGAATTCAAAAGAAATTTCAACTCGTAATATTTATGAGTCTTTACCAGATGATGAACCGGATAATTCATTGAATTCAGATAATTTTGTTTACAAGCCACCTCCTAAAAGAAAAAGAATTCTCAAATCATCTAGTCAACCTCTAGAAAGTAATAATTCTAAAGTAAAATCATTTGACAAAAATTTTCCTTGTTTGATTCCTTCTACTTCTAGTACTATCCCAGGATTTCAACGTGTTGAGTCTGATCCACCAAATAATGATTTTAATGCAAATAGCAATGCTTCTGATGAAAACAAAAATGTTAAAGACAACAATTCAATGTTAGGTATTTTGGAAGAGTTAGTAGAACTGCTAGGTTTTAGTGATATTTGGAAGAAAATAATAAAGATGATTTTACCATTTTTGGTTACAATACTTGATAAGTTGAATTCATTTGGACCAATCATTGCTTCATTATTTTCTTCGTAATGGCTAATAATAATAAAAGTCCTCTGAATATTTTACAATGGAATTGCAGAAGCATTATTCCTAAAGTATATAGATTAAAAGCTCTGATTGCAAATAACAGCATTGATGTTTTTTGTTTAAATGAAACATGGTTGACTGAATCGAAAGTTTTATGTTTTCCATCATTCAACATTATTCGGAAAGATAGGGATATTCCATTTGGAGGGGTTCTGATTGGTATTAGAAGTGGCATCGAGTTTAAGTATTTGAATTTATCATTAAACATACAACTTGAACATATTATAATTTCCGTTAAACAAAATGATTCTAATTTTTGTATTATTTGTTTATATGCTCCTCCAAATTCGTCTTTCTCAATATCTGAAGTGAAAATGATTATTGATAATGTTCCTTTTCCCTTTTTTATATTGGGTGATTTTAATGCCCACAATTATTCTTGGGGAAGTGATAAAGTTGATGGTCGTGGTTTGTTAATTATGGATCTTATTGATGAATGCAATTTGAATATTCTTAATGATGGTTCATTTACAAGACTTGCTGTGCCTCCTTTACAAAATTCATGTATAGATTTATCTTTATGTTCTAGTAATTTAGCTTTCATATCATCTTGGAAAACAATAAATGATCCAAATGGAAGCGATCATCTTCCTATCTTGATTCAAGTTGCTAGTTCAACATGTAGTACAAATGTAGATAATTCCCATATTCATGATTATTCAAAAAATGTTGACTGGATGAAATTTTCTGATTTGATGTCCACTTCATTGATACATTTAGAAGACCTTTGTTCACCAATTGAAAATTATAATCAATTCATTAAAATTTTAGTAAAGTGTTTACAAAAGTCACAGAAAAAACAGTCAGTTTCTAAAATTCAAAAAAATAGGCGTCCTACATTTTGGTGGGATGAAGATTGTTCTATTGCTTTGAAAACCAAATCGAATGCTTTTAAAAAAATTCGTCGCTCTTGCAATAGAGAAAATTATTTGTTATACTGTAGAGAAGAAGCTATGTTTACTCGTATTACTAAATTTAAGAAAAGGAATTATTGGAAACATTTCATTGAAAATCTTGATAGGGAAACTTCATTATCAACCTTGTGGACTGTTGCAAAAAAATTAAGAAATTATGATAATTCTACTACAAATACATTGGAATATTCAGATAGTTGGATTAATCAATTTGCATCTAAAATTTGTCCTGATTTTGTTCCTCATAATATAAATTTTAAAAACAAACAGGCCATCAATTTTTTTCCTGAGCTTTGTTCTCCATTTTCAATAGATGAGTTTAATTTAGCTTTATCTATTACTAACAATACTGCTCCGGGTATTGATAGTGTTAAATTTATTGTTCTTAAAAGTTTGCCATATGAAGGAAAAGTTCATTTACTCTCCATATATAATTGTTTTCTTTCACAAAATATATTTCCATTAGAATGGCGTGCAATCAAAGTAGTTAGTATATTAAAGCCTGGTAAAGATCCCTCTCTGGCTGATAGTCGTAGACCAATTAGTTTATTGTCTTGTCTTCGAAAACTTATGGAAAGAATGATTTTAAATCGCCTTGAATTATGGTCAGGAAAGAATGAAATTTTTTCCACTTCTCAATTTGGTTTCAGAAAAGGTTGTGGAACCCGTGATTGCACAGCACTTTTAGCATCTCAAGTTCAATTATGTTTCAACAGGAAACAGGATGCTATTTCCACTTATTTGGATGTATCCGGGGCATATGACTCCGTACTTATTGATTTACTTTTTCAAAAAATGAATGATTATAAAATTCCTCACATTTTATCCAATTTTCTCTACAAATTATTTTCTTTCAAAATAATGCATTTTTATCACAATAGATCTTCTAAAATGGTCCGTTATAGTTATTTTGGTCTACCTCAAGGTTCTTGCTTAAGCCCTTTTTTATATAATTTATTCACTAGTGACATATCAGCAATAATTCCAAATGGATGTTATTTTTATCAATTTGCCGATGATAAGGTCATTTCCGTTAGTGGTAAAAATAGAGAAATCATTCGACATTATATGCAAATTTGTTCGGATAATATTGGATTATGGGCTTTCAATAATGGTTTCACTTTTTCAATTCCAAAAACTAAGTTTATTATATTTTCACGCAAATATTCCACCATAAGTGTAAATTTATACCTTAATGGTTTTGAAATTGAACAAGTAGATTATTATAAATATCTTGGTATTTGGTTTGATTCTAAATTAAACTGGAATTCACATATCAAATATGTTCAGAAAGTTTGTTCAAAAAGAATCAATTTTCTTCGTATCATTACGGGCACTTGGTGGGGTGCCCATCCTTCTGATATGATAACACTTTACAAGACTACAATACGCTCAGTTTTGGAGTATGGATGTTTTACTTTTGGCTGCGCTAGTCAAACAAATTTTTCAAAACTTGAAAAAATTCAAATTCGTTGTTTGAGGATTTGTTTAAAGTTAATGAATTCTACTCATACTAAATCTGTTGAAGTTTTAGCGGGTGTTGTTCCTATCAAAATTCGTTTTAATGAATTAAATTGTAAATTCCTAGTTCAATGCTTTAATAATAAACATCAAATTATTAATACATTAAAAGATTTACAAGAAATTAATCCAACATGTAAAATGATAAACGCATTTGATTATTGTTCGACAGAAAATATTGTTCCATTTCATTCCAACTGTTTTTATAATTGTGATATAAATGTTCATTCTTTTCATCCGTTAGTTGATATATCTTTACAAATAGAATTAAAACAAATTCCAATTGATGAGTCTTTGCGATTTGCTAAATTATTATTTGAGCGGAAATTTGATGGGTTCGATCCTCAATGTATATTTTATACAGATGGATCTTTCACTAATAATAATTCTGGGTTTGGTGTTTACCATGTTAATAATACACATTTTTTTAAATTGCAATCACCTTGTTCTATTTTTGTTGCTGAATTATGTGCTTTATATTTTACATGTAATTTAATTAGGGAATGTTCTCCAAACATTTATGTTATATGTACAGATAGCTTGAGCTGCTTGAATGCTATTAAATCCGTTAGTTTCAATTGTAAATCACATCATTTAATTTTATTGTTACGCAAATTAGTATATGATTTGCAGTCTCGAGGATTTATCATTAAATTTGTCTGGGTTCCAGCTCATTGTCAAATATTTGGTAATGAACAAGCTGATTCCTTAGCTAAACTAGGTGCATCTAGTGGCATTATTTTCAAACGTGACATATTTTATTCAGAATATTTTACTAAATTAAAAAGAAATTCAATCAACTTTTGGCAAATTGATTGGAATTCTAGTGATAAAGGTCGTTGGTGTCATTCCATATGTCCAAAAGTAGATAGAAAACCTTGGTTTAAACATCTATCTGTTGTTAGAAATTTTATTTGTCTTTTTTCAAGACTCATGTCCAACCATTATATTTGCAACAGTCATTTATATCGTATTAATATTGTAGATTCTAATTTATGTGAATGTGGTGCATCTTATCAAGATATCGATCACATTGTTTTTCATTGTCAGAATTATGTTTTGCCCAGGAAAAAAAATTTGAAAATTTTCAAAAATTAAATCATTCTGTACCTACATCGGTTCGAGATATTCTTGGTAGTAAATCTCTTGTTATGATGAAAATTCTTTTTGGATTTTTAAATGAAATTCGATTTACTGTTTGATACTGCCTTTCAAATTTTCTTTTCAGAGTTCAAGAAACATATTGTCCCTCGGCTTTCGTTCATCGATGTTTCCCTTCAAGATTTTGGCTCTGTTATGGATCGTTTCCGGTCGAGCCTTTAATATTAGTTTTACTTATTTTATAACGTTTTTCGAAAAGATGAAGAGGTTTTGCGCCCTTTTGAGAAGCATTTCATTAAAAGAAAGAAATCACTCAAAAGGGGTTTTCCCTCTTCCAAATTCTTGTTAAAATAAAAAAATAAATAAAATAAATAAAGACTCACATGTTAAGTGTGCAGACAGACCGGACTAGATGATATTTTGGCTTTCTAAAGATACGACAAGAACTCCACCAAATCTGATTTTTCCAATGCTATTTTGATGCAGATGCATCATTAAATAGATAAGTTCCATTATTACAGCAGATAATGCAAGTATTTAGATATTTCGAATGTCTGGGGTACGTTCAGGGCGTCTTGCGACACTGACGAAACGAGACTTCTCACTGTCGCTAGTCGAAGCTATATTTCATGTGCTCACTTCGTCAAGTCGTAATAACGGAGCTCTCAGGAGAGCAATTTTAATATGGTTTTGTAATTGAAATTTCTATCTAATTTTGGAGAATTTCGGGAAGTAAATGTACTTGATACGTTAAGTAGATATCCTTCCTTGATTCTAGCGATATAAATAACAATGATACCATATAAGCAAATAAAAATAGTTCAGTTTGTGATTCCGTCACAGGCCGTAGCCATGGAAAAATAAAAGAGAATTTGCAGAAAATCTCTATCATTGTTTCGCCGTCCGATGACAGTGAGGGAAGCATCTATGTAAAAGTCGCACGTCGCCATCTATTTATTTCCTGAAACATCAAAAAACAATTGGTCCAGTCTGTCTGAACACCGACCATATGGTCGGCGTATATCAGAGTGGACCAAGTGACAATTTTCATATTCTAAGAAAATTACGCTTAAAGTCTATTTTTTTCACTCGTTTAAATTTTGATTCAATATTTCTACACATTTTTGTGATACCTTCAAACAATATAATGTGAAGTGATAATCATGAAAACACATAATCAAAACCATCTAATAGAATGATGTCTGATGGACTTTGTGCACTTGGTCCACTCTGACTGAACTAAAGACCACCGTTTATTGATTTGATTCACTGAATAATTTCTAGGAAAATAACAATCATTTAATACCTGCATGGTCAAACTGGGTCAAGAAGACAAGAAGAGTCTCTAAGAGAAGCAGATTATCAACATCCTTCGAACCCGAAATCATTGACATTACGATAACTTGAAAATTAAGGTTTTGCAGGGTCAGGGCATTGAAGACCAGAAATATTCTAATATGCGTTCAGTCAGAGTGGACCAAGTGAAAATCTTGAGTACCGGCCAAAATATACTGGTCCAATAATCGGGTTCTATGACATTCCATATAGACACCATATAACTAATAAAAACTACTATCGAACTCAGAAATAGAATCAAAAAAGCAATAATCAAACAGTTTTTTGCTTTTCGTCACTTGGTCCGCTCTGTCTGCACATAAGTTATTGTGATTTCTGACCGCCCCTCCATGGTAAATAGTCAAAATTCAAAATCAATGCATCGAATTATATAATATTAATATATATTAATTGATGGATGAGAAGAAGAATCATTCGATGATGAAAAATTTTACAAATCATTTGGAATGCCTTTCATTTACTCGCATTCCTCAGCGCGCTTATGATTTTCGCTGTTATGCTAATAAGCAATGAGTCCACTCTGACTGGATACGTTTATCGATTTTTATTGATCATCCAAATAATTTTGTTTTGTTCTCGCACTTTACAGCATTCATCAAATCTGTTCAAAGTGAAATGGAGGTAAGGTCATTTCGAATCTAATGAAAGAATAAATTAATTTTCCTAAGTTTTGTACTTGGTCCATTCTGACTTATCACCGACCATATTTAAACTATAATTTTAATACTGCATCAAAATTTTAACTTTTACGCTTTTGATCATGATTGACGTTGAGTTAATCGATAAAATTGCCACAGTACTTTTACCTTATAACACCGGTGTTTTTCCTATTTCACATTTCGGAAGGGACACGGAGTGTCAAATGTACATCTCATAAATCCGAAAGAAGTTTATACTGCGAAATGATGATACCAAGTGCTTACAATTAAAAAAAGAAATGTGTAATTATTTACCTTTAATTCCATTACACTGAACTTAAATTAGTGCTTAAGTCAGTTTGGTAAGTTAGTTGTAAATATTTGGAAAGTTTACAAAACTGTTGTCTATTTTTATAGGGTTTGCTGCTATTGAGTCATTCTTATATGGATTATTTTGGAATCCCTTAGCTAGAATAACAAAACAAGATTTCTCGAGATCCCTTCTAGACAATTTTTGGGAAGAAATGGTCCAGAGGTGTAAAATGACCTCAAGGATCGAGCTTATACGGACTTTATTCATAATAACGGTCTACCAAGGCATCGTGTGGTTTTATATCCTCGAAAATAATTACACCCATACTTACTGAACACTTCCACACTAACGTTTTTTTCGACACTCTTCGAATCTGAATCCAATGCAGATAACACCCATGAGACCGATTTGTACAATTTTTGCACCCGAATTCCGCAAACAGTGGCATTGAAGCGTTGCACTCTAGTCAATCCATCAATCACGTGAATTTGATCACTGTCCAAACTGTAACTCGATCCACCGACCGTCACCGAACAGTGAATCCAACGGTTGTAATCCTCGACTTTGGCGGGAATCAGATACGCGAGAAATCCAGCACCATCGACGATCGTCAAACGATCCGCGGGAAAGATCGAAACGTCATCACTCATGCGAACCGCCGGTAGCCACAACACGGAAGCGATCAACAAAACGCCCACGCTTGGCATCGTTCCAGGCGCCTGTTTCTCCAAGTAGTTACGCGCCAATTTCCTAATTACTACGAGTACGCCGATGATTTGTCCGGAGCGTCCGAGATCCAACAACCGAATGATTGGCTTCGAGTGAGCTTCTTTTCTCCGTTGCATTCGACAAACACGCACGAAAGCAATTATCACATTATACCCTCTGGTGTTGTGACTGTGATGCAGCTAGGCGTGAGTTGTATCGCTTCTAAAATTAATTTCAACTCTTTCAGAGTGAACTGATATCTACCTACTACTTTTGGGGATATATTGTTCGGACAGACAAGCAAGAAAAAGAGCACAAAAGAGAATATTGGTATCATAAAAGGGATGAAATTATTAAGAGTAACTGCAATTATTGTCTCAGCCGATACTGTTAAGTAGGTAATGTACTACGAGGCCAGATTTGGGTGGGAGGATAGCACTCGATAATCTTATCAGCACATCGGCAGTTAGATTTATTACCTTCTATCGAACCTTAAAAAACGATTACCTCAATCAAACCTATAAGGCGATTGGAACACTAGGGCGATTCAAATTTTAGAAATGTTTGAAAATCCAATCTCCCATATGCTTCTTACCATCCTTACCATAAAAATAGTGTTCTGTGAAATTTTCAGCTTTCTAGGTGTTGATTTATAGGTGGCCCAAAGACAATGTAGGTTTCTATGGAAATTACCATGGAGAAATTGTGAAAAAAGTTCCAAACACGCTGGTACTGTAATGTAAGTAGAAACTTTTCATCCCATATTGAAAACTCATTCTCCAAGCCTTAATGAAGGATGTTGCTGAAGAAACAAATCCAATTTGAGCTAATTTTGTTTGGGATTTTTGTACATGTTTGCAGGGCTATAGTCCCATATTAAGCTAAATAATAGCAAACAAACTCATGAATATCTCTTCTGCTGTCCGTCGGATTGAAATCCTCTCTTCAGCAAATTTCTTTATTATGGTTTGAAGAATGAGTTTTTACTGTAGGATAATAAGTTTGTATTTACATTACAGTACTAGCGTGATTGGAACATATTACAAATTTTCTCCATAGTAATTTCCATATAAACCTATATTGGCCTTGGGCCACCTTCAAATCACCACCTAGAAAGCTGAAAATTTCACAGAACACTATTTTTATGGTAAGGATGGCAAGGAACATATGGGACATTGGATTCTCAAACATTTTTAAATTTTGAACCGCCCTATTGGAACACAGTTGCTTGACAACTATTTCTGTGATAGGGTTGAAATTTAGAACAAATACAGTCATTCGATAGTCCGTGTTTGTGTTCTGTAACTCGATACCTCCCTAACTCGATGCTCCCTTCATTATTTTGAAGTTATGGAGATATGATCTAGGTCAATGCATTCAGTGTAAAATTAAGTTTATTTTTTCATCACGATTTGCACGATTTTTCCAACCTGCACAAAACAGATATTTTTGCAATTTCTCATCGTAATAGGCTGTTTTTCGCTTTTGAGTTGCGTAATGAATCATAACAAAACATTTTTTCAGAAATTGTAAAATAATGGTGAATGCATTCCTACATAATTTCTGATACCCTCAAGTAGTCTTCTACGAAATTGCAAAAAATGTTGTACGTAACTTGTTGCAGAACTCGATTTGTGCAGCACTCGTCGTAATTATCCTACTCGATAAGCCTCGCAGGATAAATTTACACTGAACCAATAAATATCATAAAAAGTATTAAAAAAGTCACATACATCAAGGATCATTGAAACCCTATCCATGTTATGTGCATCCATTAACACTCATTTGATAAGTAAATAAACCTCATTAAAATTCCTTATCATATTTATTGGTCAATATTGTGAATTGTATATGAACAAAAGCCATGTAGGTTATCCGATAATAAACATGTGATTTGCAGATATGAAAATTTAGGTTTTCAAAACAGTATTTTCAAGATGGCGTATTTGGTGTATTGGATTTTTGCAGGTTTAGGATTCTTGAGATGCTAATCACAACAATTTGTGAGCAAATTAATTGTTTAACGACTCAAAAGGTAAGTGCAAGGGTTAAGTACAAAATAAATAAATAATAATTCGTTTTGAATCCAAAATTTACAGAAAAATAGAGGAACCAATCAACCAAAATTGTACAATCTTCAGGCGATGGATCATGACAGGAAGCAACAAACTTTGAATCGTATAGTTTAATATTCTTTGTTGATATTATTGATGCCTTCAAATAATATCAAACTTAATCTTTATCAAATGCAAATAGTGATACGGATAAACTCAAATATTATATTGAAAAATAAATTTTAACGAAAATCATGTGTTTTTTATTTAGTAGAACCCTAAAATCTGAAATTTTGTTTTTCATATTTATTGAACGATCATATAAGAATCACGAACAAAAGGAATACTTCTCATCTGAATTTCACATGGAATTCATTAACAAAATCCAATAACTCACATATGTATTTATAATCAAATGTATGTGTTTTATCTGATGGATGTAATTAAAATTAAAAAGCAACAGTTCATATTGCGAATTGATGAACGTTATGTGAAAAGCTACATGGAAAAAAACTATATGTGTTTTCAGATAAATCTGACATGAATACTTGGTTCAGTGTACCACTCATAGGGGTACCAGGGGCAGTATGGACACCCCCTGTATCTTTGCATAGGCGAATACTTTTACACTTTCAATGCAAACAATATTTCAGTTGCCTATCGGAAGAGTAAACTATCCACTAAAATTTCAGAAAAAATGTTCAAAACATTGATTTTAAATCGAAAAATTGAGCATGATTTTATTTGGTTCGGAAATTATAACATTCACACCTCACTAAATAAGGTTTCAGAAGCAAATGACTGCAAGTTGACCGATAACGATAATGTAGCTCTTGATTGAATCTTCAATTATTTATGCTATATTCAAAAATATAGTAGTTTTTTTTCTGGTCAATTCTTGATTAAAAATAACCTGGAGGCAATATTGAAAGCATCTCTACGAAAAATGTCGTAAATTGATTTTAACCTTTACGTTACCGGCCTCCGACAAGGCATTTTCAAATGGCTGCCATTTCGTCAATTCCCATTCGATTTTTTTGAAACCACCGTCAGTTTACTTTAAAAAGGTTTCAGTTATTTGTCATAAATGGAGGATGCTGAATTCGGAACCATGCCGGAGATATTCCGGATTGTACGAGGGTGCCAAATTCGGGAAATGTGATTATTTTTTCATTTATTTCAGCTACAACACTAAAGTTTTTATGTAAAACGTGAGATTATGGTCGATTGTCATCATTTCAACATAATTTGAATAAGTGAACCGTTCCGGAACATCGTATCCGGTTCCGTCAGGGCCAGTTTGGGGACATTTCCGTTCCATGTCCAAAACATACCGTGCGACGTCTCAATCTTCATGAATTCGGGAGAACATGTCAATAAAGGAAGAATAAACTAAATTTCAATGGATTTGGCCACTCCAGAGCACCTGACACAGGTTCCGCCAGGGCCTCTTCGAGGACATTTCCGTTTTTTTGTCGGAAACATTCCGTGCGATGTATCAATTTTCGTGAATTCGAGAGAACATGTGAATAAAAGAAGATGAAACCCGGTAAAAACAGATGTGGCTACTCCAGATCTCCTGGCACAGGTTCCACGAGGGCCTATTTGGGGACATTTCCGATTTATGTCCAAAACATACCGTGCGACGTCTCAATCTTCTTGAATTTGGAAGAACATGTCAATAAAGGAAGAATAAACTAAATATCCATAGATGTGGCCACTCCACAGCACCTGACACAGGTTCCGCCAGGGCCTCTTTGAGGACATTTTCGTTTTTTGTTGGAAACATACCGTGCGACGTATCAATCTTCGTGAATTCGAGAGAACATGTCAATAAAAGAATATTTGTCCACTCCAGAGCAATACAATTTGAATTTGGGCGAATGAACTGGTTTATTGAGTTTTAAGCATCAAAAATTGAAAAAAGAAAAAATGCATGAAGAATTTGTAAGTAAAACCTTTGCGGTTAATGAGCATGAGCTCAAGCATAGATGACCGCTTCATAGTTGCACTCCGTGATTGACCAGAGCAGTCGAAGATGTACAGAGATTTAATGAATGGGGTTTGGGATTAGCGAACCATTCTCAAGGAGCACGAATCGAGAGTTCAAAGACTGAATATACCTCTGCATCTCCACAATTGTCTTGACAAGTACATTGGGTTTGTGGGTGTTGTCGGTCCCATCGCTCGCTCCAGCGGATGCAAGCAATACAATCGATGGACCAAACATTTATGACTGGATTACACCACTTTTTCTTCGCACTGCGCGAACCGGACACGTCTGATTTCTATTGCATCGCTCTCCCCCGTAGGGGCGGCAAGCGACACAATTGATGGACCGAACACTAATCTGTAGGAATTGCGGGTAATAGATGAAATCTCGAAAGGGTTCCAAATTAGATAATTTCTGGCTAGATTATTGTTTAATTTCTGATGAAATCCTTAACATACATCTAAGCAAAACTTTGATTCTGTTGCACGTGGAATTCCTCCATTCATTAGTAAGCAGTACGATTGACGGAACTGACGTTTGGTTCTTTTTTTATACCGTCAAAACAATTATTGGCAGTAAATATGCCAAAGGTCAGTAAGCCAAAGGGATTTCATAAATCATAAGAATGTTTTTATGGTGTATTAAAAGCGAATTCTTTTTAAGTTTTTATCATCAAATTTATTGAGTAATTAATAGAAAATTATCTTCGAAGTTTACAATAGATTCTTGGTAACATTCTAGCTAAAACCTTTTTAGGATTCTTGTTGGATTTCTGATGAGTTTTAACTAGTTGCTCAGTGCATTCCTGCCATGGCGTATTCATGAAGATCTGCATAACAGGTTTTCCAAAAATCGTGGGTAAACATCTGTTAAGAAAGATCCTGCCTAAGACTGACAGAGAAGCCACATCAGTATGTATGTATTTTATCCTAGATTTATTTGAATACTTTTCAGAATTTTCATTATGCTTTACCCGTGGGTCTATTCCTCATTATTTGACATGTTCTGTCGAATTCATGAAGATTGAAACGTTACACAATATGTTTTGGACATGAAACTGAAATGTCCCCTAAGAAGCCTTGGCGGAACCAGTACCAGGTACTTAGGAGTGACCTAACTAGTTGATACCGAGTTCATACTTCATTAATTGACATGTTCTTTCCAATTCACGAAGATTGGCACGTCACATGGTTTGTTATGGATATAAAACAGAAATATCTCCAAGGAGGCCCTGGTGGAACCTGTGCTTGGAGCTATGGAGTGGCCACATCACATGCTAATAAGTTGATTCTTCCTTTATTGACATGTTTTTTTTACAATTCACAAAGATTGAGACAAAAGTAGAAATATCACCAAAGAATGGAACTCCCCAACCTTATGGAACCTGTGCCAGAAGCTCTGGAGTGGCCAAATCTTTTATTACCGTGTTATTTTTTATTTATTGACAAGTTATTTAAAATTATTTAAGATTGAGATGTCGCACGGTATGTTTTTGGGTATAAAATGGAAATGTTCCCCAAGAAACCATCGTGGAACCTGTGCCAGGAGATCTGGAGTGGCCACATCTGTTCGTACCGAGCTTTTTCTTCTTTTATTGACATGTTCTCTCGAATTCACGAAGATTGATACGTCGCACGGTATGTTTCCAACAAAAAAACGGAAATGTCCTCAAAGAGGCCCTGGCGGAACCTGTGTCAGGTGCTCTGGAGTAGCCAAATCTATGGATATTTAGTTTACTCTTCCTTTATTGACATGTTCTTCTGAATTCAAGAAGATTGAGACGCTGCACGGTATGTTTTGGACATAAATCGGAAATGTCCCCAAATAGGCCCTCGTGGAACCTGTGCCAGGATCTGGAGTGGCCACATCTGTTTTTAACGGGTTTCATCTTCTTTTATTGACATGTTCTCTCGAATTCACGAAGATTGATACGTCGCACGGTATGTTTCCAACAAAAAACGGAAATGTCCTCAAAGAGGCCCTGGCGGAACCTGTGTCAGGTGCTGTGGAGTGGCCAAATCTATGGATATTTAGTTTACTCTTCCTTTATTGACATGTTCTTCTGAATTCAAGAAGATTGAGACGTCGCACGGTATGTTTTGGACATAAATCGGAAATGTCCCCAAATAGGCCCTCGTGGAACCTGTGCCAGGATCTGGAGTGGCCACATCTTTTTTCACCGGAGTTTTTCTTCTTTTATTGACATGTTCTCTCGAATTCACGAAGATTGATACGTCGCACGGTATGTTTCCGACAAAAAACGGAAATGTCCTCAAAGAGGCCCTGGCGGAACCTGTGTAAGGTGCTGTGGAGTGGCCACATCTATGGATATTTAGTTAATTCTTCCTTTATTGACATGTTCTCCCAAATTCAAGAAGATTGATACGTCGCACAGTAAGTTTTGGACATAAAACGGAAATGTCCCCAAATAGGCCCTCGTGGAACCTGTGCCAGGAGATCTGGAGTGGCCACATCTGTTTTTAACGGGTTTCATCTTCTTTTATTGACATGTTCTCTTGAATTCACGAAGATTGATACGTCGCACGGTATGTTTCCGACAAAAAAACGGAAATGTCCTCAAAGAGGCCCTGGCGGAACCTGTGTCAGGTGCTCTGGAGTGGCCAAATCTATGGATATTTAGTTTACTCTTCCTTTATTGACATGTTCTTCTGAATTCAAGAAGATTGAGACGTCGCACGGTATGTTTTGGACATAAATCGGAAATGTCCCCAAATAGGCCCTCGTGGAACCTGTGCCAGGAGATCTGGAGTGGCCACATCTGTTTTTAACGGGTTTCATCTTCTTTTATTGACATGTTCTCTTGAATTCACGAAGATTGATACGTCGCACGGTATGTTTCCGACAAAAAAACGGAAATGTCCTCAAAGAGGCCCTGGCGGAACCTGTGTCAGGTGCTCTGGAGTGGCCAAATCCATTAAAATTTAGTTTATTCTTCCTTTATTGACATGTTCTCCCGAATTCATGAAGATTGAGACGTCGCACAGTGTGTTTTGGACATGATACGGAAATGTCCCCAAACTGGCCCTGGCGAAACCGGCTACGATGTTCCGGAACGGTCCACTTATTCAAATTATGTTGAAATGATGACAATCGACCATTATCTCACGTTTTACATAAAAACTTTAGTGTTGTAACTGCAATAAATAAATAAATAATCACATTTCCCGAATTTGGCACCCTCGTGACCCCACTACAATCCGGAATATCTCCGGCATGGTTCCGAATTCAGCATTCTCCATTTATGACAAATAACTGAAACCTTTTTAAAGTAAACTGACGGTGGTTTCAAAAAAATCGAATGGGAATTGACGAAATGGCAGCCATTTGAAAATGCCTTGTCGGAGGCCGGTAACGTAAAGGTTAATCATATTTTCAGTGGCACAGTGACCTGTCACTATGGTTTCCTGAATATGTACTTCATTTTCCGAGGTTTTGAGAACGATCGCAGGACAATAGGATCCTAAAGCCCTGTCCCAATTTTAGTGCCAAACGCTTAAGTTTAGGCCAATAACACATGTTTACTCAATATTCTAATGTTTTCCGTTGGTTTGAGTCCAAAAAACATTTTTTTAGATTTTGTCACACTCCTTGGCTTAAACTCTAATTTTGGGTGTATTTTGTTTTCCGTGTCCCTTCCGAAATGTCAGATAGGAACAACCCCAGTGGTAAAACTAAAACCCCTGTGGTGTTTTTGTCGAATAAGCAAACGTCAAACATGATCTTAAGTGTCAAGGTTCATTTAAAGACCCAATTTTTAAATTAAAGTTTAAACATGATATAGCCGTTATTTGAGCGGGAAATATTGCTAAATTAGTTGCAGTAAGATGCTCTTTCGTGTTATTAAATAAAAACAAGATTTCATTAAAAATTTTAGGACCCAATTTTCCTATAAACATTGAGGTGTCCATACTGCCCCGTGGGGGTGTCCACTTTGCCCCGCTAGCTTGATGGCGACTACCAAATATAAGTTTTTTTCAAATCTTTTTTTGAAAACAAAATATTTTTTTCCTGATTATGTAACCATGTTTAACAAATGCTCAAGAACTTTAAAAAGCAGAATGCACATAAAAAACAGTATAATATTCATGTTTTTACAGTCAAAATAGGCAAATTCCTTAGGGTGTCCATACTGCCCCGTGTCCCCCTACTGTAAAAATCATCATTCTGCAACTTGTTCCGTAAACTACTATTTTGCAATTAATCGTTGTACTGTAATAAATCGGCCTACTTTTATCAGCCTACTGATATCAGTTGCGTAATGATTCATTGGTTTAGAGCCAATAGAGCTATTCATTCTTGACGATAATGAACCATAGTAAGAATTTCTTACTAACAAGGGAAGGTCACGATGGTGTTACACGGGGTTTTCAACCGGACTATTTTTGTTAGGTTCTACATGTCGAAATATGAAAAACCCCAAAGTCTTTCGGGTGATGGACCAGTGGTGCAGCCAGGAGGGGCTCTAAAAGGGTTACCCCTTTTGTACGTATGTTATAATATTAAGCTTAATGGAAATTTGGCAAAAATATTTTTTTCGTATTTATTGTGATGGTAGAAACCAGAATTGACATTAATGTATGTGTAAAATGAATTTTCCATTCCTTAGGCGCAATCGGGATGGGTTTCTTGTTGGTATACTATTCTAATAAAACCAAATTCGTTTTGGTGTCAATATTCCATGTTAGTTACGCCAAATGGCATAAAAATACATTACAAACATATATCCCTCTAATACCCAAATTTTTATTTTCGATTTAAGTATTATTTTTCGTTATCTAAAATCGTTCTAAACACGTTTTGGGCATTTATTTATTTTTATTCACAAATTTTTAAATTTTGGTTTTTGATTTTTATAATTTTTATTTTAGAACATCCCTAGCTTTTTTCATTTTTTCTTGAAGCCTTTTCTAGTTGTTGATTTTTGGCAATAATAAAAATTTTAATTGTTACAGTATTTTGAAAAATATTAAATTTTTAATTTTTTTCGGAGCGTATTTTATTTTCCGTGTAACTAACGAAAAAACAGGTTTGAAATGATTTTAATACCACCAGGCTCTTCGTTTGTGATAGGTTAATCGTAGAAAAATATAAAAGGTACGATTTTTTATATTACACGTTAAATGAAGCCCAGGCATTTGTAGGTTATATAAGAATGCAATTTTTCAAACAACTTCTAAAAATACAAAAAAGTTTCAAAAGTCATAAAAAACTTTTCTTATATGCGTGTTATGAGTCAAGGTATAAGCCAAAAATAAAATCATTTGGATTTCCGTGCTACGAAAAAATACACAAAATTCCAAAGTGTACCCCGTCTAAAGGCGGGGTTGGGTATTAGAGGGATATTAGTGTCAATTCTGTTCATTACTATCGTTATAAATACTGAGAAAAATGTTTTTGACAAACTTTCCATTGACTCAATAATATTATATTCGTACAAAATCGACCCTTTCAGATCCACTCCTGGCTACACCACTGGTCCATCACCCGAAAGGCTTTGAGGTTTTTCATATTTTGACATGTAGAACCTAACAAAAATAGTCCGGTTGAAAACCCCGTGTAACACCGTCGTGACCTTCCCTTGTAAGAACGAGAGAACACAGCAAATGTTAGAATTGAGCACTGTATGTTGAAATTTACTGTACGATGAAATAAATCAAAGTGTTATGTCTGTTTGTCTGTGGTTTTACCGCGATGATTTTTTAAGAATCTGTTTCAATTTTTAAGGGTAGCATTAGGAAGTCAATTCAAGGCAGCAATCCCTTATAAACAATGGGTCTTGCATACACTGAGAAAAATCTACACGTCTAGGTCGTGTGTTTTACTAATAGATTTGCGCAAAGAGGAAAACCACATGACTTGAGTGTGGTAGCCATATGGATTTCGTAATTGACTTCACGGTATAATAACATGTGTATCAACATTAGGTTGTCATGTGAAACAAACATAAATGTCTAAATATTGAATCATGAAAACCAACTGATTTGCTTATTGAATTCGAAATGTAGTGGCTTTAGATAGTTATGTGTGATAGAACATGAATGTCATGAGACTGAAAGAAGAAATCTGGTAGAAGAACTCTTGCTCCCCAAAATATGGATTCGAGGCTCCTCTGCTTGTCGCAAGCTCACTTGAATGTTTTTTTTTCAAGCAAGTGAGTCAGCAACAAGCGTGGCGCCGCAAATCCATATTTTGGGAAGCCCAGGATTAGCATATTTTATTTTATTCGAAGCTGAAAGCAAGGAAAATCTGTTAGTGGAATTCGATTCTCTAACACCATACATTATATCCAATGCTGGAAGTAATGCATTTCATTTATAGAAAATTAGAATGAACTCATCATCTTCACTCGGATATCTTCACTAATTGAAAGAAAAACGAATCCGAAAATTTTCCTCTAACACTTTCAGCTTCAGAATTTGCTTCTTTTCTTTGGAACATGATGATGACTGTCTTTCGACACGAGGTCCGACCGCAATTTAGTTCACTATGGGTTGATCACTAACAATTTAGAAATTTGGAACACGGAAATCGACAGCAAGCTCATCGATTTCAAATCGACCAACTTGAACATGATGAGCATGACACAAGATAACCATAAGTTAAACACACTGAATCCGTGTTGGATGATGATCTATGCACCCATAGGTTGACACACACGAATTTGAAATGGAAAGCTTCAGGAACTTATGTGGAAATTTATGGAATTCATGTTTTCGGTTGATGAATCGGTCCATGAAGCAAAACTTAAGAATTGAATGTGTAACACACACGAGGTTTGTAAGAAAATCACAACAAATCGATATAGACGTTCATGAATCGATCCATAATTTTAAGCGCACGGATCAAACGTGTGGATTTTTCTCAGTGTACATTACGTAACACAAAAATTGTTCATTAATGGCCACTTTTATCCTGCTCTTTATACAAAAATTATCTAAAATTGTGCAAAAATGCTTTTAAAAAAATTTAAGATACCTTCCGAATTTTGAGGCCGGTAGTAATTTATGAATGCGCCCCAAGTCGGGTTATAAGCCTTTTCATGTGAAAGGTCCGTCTATGCATTTGTTTACATCGGTGGACGATCGGTGCTTACACGAGGCTGTCATTTCCATGGAAGAACTGTCAAAGAGCTTCCCGATCAGCTGATTTCAAACGTCTTGTGAATAGGCCTATAGCAAACAAAACAAAATTGTGCACTCAAAAAAATCCACACGTCAAGGCTACGTGAAAAATCACGTAGATTCCAAAAAAAATGAATTTTTCTTCAGTTTACCTGACGACAGTAACAATCACCTAGACGCAGATATATATGAAATGAACCCTCAATAACATTTACTATTGAAGAACATCACCCTTACGTGAAAGGAACGTACGGGTGAATGAACCGAAATTTTGACAGTTCAACTTCTAGTTCATTATGTGTTATCACGGAGAAATATTTTTACCTAATTTTTAAGTTTACTTTACCCAAAATTAAGTATATCGATTATAGTTTCAATCCAAAATCCCTCGGTTTTCTCTTTCTCCCACACGAATGTTGTCAAAAATAGAGAGAGCTGCATCTACCCAATGGGGGTACTTTGGCCCAATAAGCCAAATTTGGGTAAATGCAACTTTTTTTATGTTTGGGTCGAAAGAACTCAATTTTGCGTTAAATCAACCCAAAATGAAGTATATTTTTCTAATGTAATTAATGCCAAACTACCTAGTGGGGACCTTGGAAATTTAGCCAAAATTAAGTTATTGGGCTCAACTTCGGAATTGCGTTGAAACAACCCAAAATTGAGTTGAATTCCGTCTCCGTGATGGTGAGTTGAAAAAACGCCGGTCATGGATAATAAAATGCAAGAACTTCAGAACCGCATACAATATTGAAAAATAGTGGTAAGTAAACTTTGTTTAAAATAGACTTTCCCTTTATTGCTATATTTTTTATTTCTTATAATAGAGCTGAGCAGTACTTTCAACGGCAGTCGCGTTTTTGATGATCCACCTGCAATGTATCCGGTTTCGGACGAAAAGCAGCATCGTCGACATGCAAAGCCATGCACCGGACTCAACATTGAAAGCGGATCTACTGGTCTACAAAAGAGTTGGAATCGGATTTGGAGTTGGAGACGATGAGTTGGACCACGATGGCAGACGGATTTTTTTTTCAATGTGTAGCTAAAGTGTTTTTTTTTCGTGTTTGAATAAATGGTTAAATGTTATAGCTTGTTAGTTTCAATTTTAATTTCTTTCCAGTAATTGAAAAAAAAAAACTTAGAACAGTGACAAAGAAACTTGAAATTAATGTCTTTCCTATCTAAAGTTCCCGTATTACATACTGGAAAAATGTTTAGAATCCAATGTTACGCTCCGTAAAAGGTACTCACAACTCTGATAACTGCTACGTGAAACTCCGGTGGATCGAAAAAAAAAATCATTAACTCGTGAGTTCATTCAGTGCCACCTATGATCCACGTAGCTGCTACGTAAAAAGTGCGATGGAAAAAAACTACGTATGTTTTCACGTAGCCTTGACGTGTGGATAATTTTGAGTGTATATGTCAACGTCAAATTTATGGGGCTCTGCACAAAAATGTACCTCTCCCTTTCACTCCTTCATGAATTTTGTAAACAACAAGGCCAGTAAAAGTCAAAATCCTATACAAAATCAAAACAGTGCAGAGGCCTATTGTGTTTAGTTCATCGGCCATATGCAGGGCTGGTAGCGGCTATACAGTAACATAATAGTGACTAAAATTATCAAAATAGTGAACAACTGTGAATAAAAAGCGGCTTCAAAACAACGAGTATTAGTACAAAAAACTTCTAGAAATGAAAATACGTTCCTTATAGGCTTGGGTATCAATCAATCTTCATATTGTATAAAATTTCATATAAAGTAATTTGAAATATTTCATAATATTATCGGTCTGAGATATGACTTATTGGCCATAAATGGTTTGTTATTAGTTATCGGGTCACATTATTAAAATAGGTTAGAATCATCATGATGAGAAAGATCGTTCCAATAAGATGGGGCGTTTGAGATCACACTCCTCATTTTTTACAATACCAGTATAAGTTAAGCATAGGCTATTATTTCGAATCTGTGATCTCAGTTGGTATAAAAGTCGTGTCAAGATTGCTTTTCATGTGGAACTTGATGAGATTTTCAAATGCCGATGAGATGTAAAACGATTTGCTTCTGGCAATTCTGGACAAATTTGTTATACAAAAATAGCGGAATTTTCAAAAAACAATAATTGTGGATAAATTTCAGAAGATTCTGGTGAAAACCCAGAATCTTAAATTAAAAAAATAACGGTTTGTAAGGATTAATTTGTGGTAGAATTTCCATAAAGTTAAAACCCTTCTTCTCCATAATAAGTAGTTTGAGAGTGTCATTTATTTTCGACGAACTGAATCATTACAAATTGTGAATTTGTAATTGGGGGGCCCAAAACGCAAAGGGACAGTGGCGCAACCAAGGGGGGGTTTTGGGGGTCAAAACCCCCCCCCCCAGAGCCGAAAAAATATAAGGCTTATCTTGTATATTTCTGTAGTTCATTAACATTCTACAATTATGGATCAGTAATTTAGGCTCGTATTAACACTCTGAGTTTCAGTGGTTTTAACAGTAACATTCTTATTCTATGTTTTCTTTAAATTCTTAGACCCCTGAAGAGGTTAATAAAACAAAAATATTTGCAAACTTGTACTATAATACAGTACTTAACAAAATATAGTACAAGTTGTTCGTTTTATCAAAACAAAAATTTATCAAAAACACAAAAATAAAACTGTTCATTCCACTATTTTGCGAAATTGATCATTAATTCAAACTTGTTTTTAGAACTATATTATTTAGTGAAAATTTTGTATTCAAATAAAATCAAAGTGAAAGTTAAGACATTTTTCACACGATTCGAAACATACGATGACAAAAAAGTTTGTGATTGAAATATCATGAATTTTCTGCTGAGTGAAATTAAGTGAAGTGAGTGAAAGCTTATTTATGAATTTCAGTGCAAATTACAAAAAGCCCGCTAGAAGCCAAGACCCAGGTCTCCAAGTTTGATCCTTTAATATGAAAAGTGACCCGTGGGCAATTTGTTCTGTTCAGTGCTGTAAGGCTATAATATTGTTTTGCTGTTGTTGTTGTTTGAGAGGGACTTTAACCCGAAGGTCATTCGTCCCTAATATTGTTTTGCCTTTTCTGAAAACTTAACTGAAGCATTTGTGTCAGAAGTTGGTTATCCATTTAAATATATTGGGAAAAAGGTCCCATCCACAGCATAAATAATCTTTCAATTTGCTCATTACATTGCAAACTTTCCCGACCTTCAGATTATAGATTTCCGGAGAATCGTTTCATCAGTTTTAAAAAATTACGCAGATAATGTTTTCTCCTTCTGCATATCGAATACTGTAACATAGGACGACAACGAATGTTATGGTAATTATTCAACGAACACAGATAAGTAAATGCTGATTGAGCATTATCACGCGTTATGTATTTTAATCTTGTTTAATGAGTTTAACCAAGTATGCACATTCAAAACAAAATATACTAAAACTCTACAACCCATTTTTTTTTTGTTGAAACATAGGGTGCAGAACCACTTCCCACTTCCTTGATTCACTTTGGCATAGGGGTTTTTCTCGGTAGAATTGTCTGAAACTTTGGTGTAAGAAGCGCATCAGTACGATGCACATTTTGGCCAAATATGAGCGCTCTAGCTTTTTAAAAAAAACACCACTGCCGAAGTGAGCCAAGAATGGGGTTTGGCTTCCTACTTTCCCAAAAATTATTACCTTGAAGTAGATGAAAAAAACCGAATTTAGTACTATACCATTTAATTCCACTAGAGTTTGTATCCTTTGACAGATACGCGTATTTCGACCTCAACTGTAAGGCCGTCTTCAGTGTCGTGTACTAGACTCGACTTAGTAGTACACGACACTGAAGACGGCCTGTCTTCAGTACGCGTATCTGTCAAAGGATACAAACTCTAGTGGAATTAAATGGTATAGTACTAAATTCGGTTTTTTTTCATTTACTTATAGGTATTCTACTAAACAGCTCGAAGATTTATTATTACCTTCAAGATATCAAAACCCCCTCCAGAACCAAATCCTGGTTGCGCTACTGCAAAGGGATGTAAGCGACATTTTGGTCAGTTTTGAGTGAAGTATACTACAAAATAATACTGTTTTCAAGCTTTCCAACAGTAATTTTGAGTGATTTTTTCGTATAACAGAAAAAAATAGCTTCATTAATAGAATATTGGCTAGTTTTTGTGACTCCCACACGATTTATATAAAATGAAAAATTGCTAAAAAAAAATCTTCTAAGTCGATTTTTGCACAACTAGGTTTTTGTTACTTACACCCCTTTGCTTCTAACCCTGAAACTGATTCTATGATAACATATAGAAAAATCTAGATTTCAATCAAATACTGATTGACAATTGGGGCCTTCCTTAGCCGAGTGGTTAGAGTCCGTGGCTACAAAGCACAGCCATTCTGAAGGTGTCTGGGTTCGATTCCCGGTCGGTCCAGGATCTTTTCGTAATGGAAATTTCATTGATTTCCCTGGGCATAGAGTATCATCGTACCTGCCACACGATATACGAATGCGAAAATGGCAAGTTTGGCAAAGAAAGCTCTTAGTTAATAACTGTGGAAGTGCTCATAAGAACACTAAGCTGAGAAGCAGGCTCTGTCCTAGTGAGGACGTTAATGCCAAGAAGCAGAAGAACTGATTGACAATTTGTATCATTTAACATAGTTTGTTCAAGCATTTGTTATAGAAATGCACATGGTTAAGGCCTAATCAGAGGAGAATTATTTGGCTCATTTGTTGAAATTTCTAGTGAAAATCACTGCACGCATTTCTTACTCAGGAGTGGTAGGAACTGAATGTCTCGATTTTTTTTTTAATATTTAATTTTTCAATTTCTCTAAGGATACCTTCAGATACTCCTCTCAAGATTTTTTAAGAAATTGTCTAAGGAAATAATCAAAGATTTTTTCCAGGAATGTC
This sequence comes from Aedes aegypti, assembly GCF_002204515.2. Classification (NCBI taxonomy): domain Eukaryota; kingdom Metazoa; phylum Arthropoda; class Insecta; order Diptera; family Culicidae; genus Aedes; species Aedes aegypti. Next base: position 407,301,812 of record NC_035109.1, on the reverse strand, counting down.
TCCATGGAATTGTCAAGGATTATTGAAAAATCATCTAAAAAAATCTAGAAAACCTTCGAACGCAATTCCGCAAGAAATTTGTATTTGAATACTAGTCTGGAACCTTAAATAAAATTTGGAAGAATTCATGGAGATTTAATCGGAAAAATTACTAGAGAAATGTTTGGAAAAAAAGTAGGTGAAGTTCCTAAAAAAAAAAAAAAACTGCGGGAACTTAATGGTGGAATTCCTAGAATGAATGAATGAATTGTCTTTATTAACGAGACTTTCAGCCCTTGGCGACGGAATTCCTAGAAAAGCTTCTTATAGATTTCTTGGAATAGCAAGGAGGATTTTTAAGCAAATCTTGACACAAACCGTTGATGAATTCGTGAAGGAATTAATATGAAAATGATTGAAAGAACTGGAAAAATCCGTTTGAGAAATTTTTGGGGATTTTTTGTAGGATACCTGGAAAATCCTTTAACATTCAGATGATTCTTTCTTCTGCCAGCTTCCTGCTGACGAGATCTGCTAGACTGAAAAACCAGTTTCGCCATAGATGTCATCAATTCAAATGAATACGCCTGAAAATACGACTGGTTCGCTGCTGCTGAACAGATTTGCCTGCAGTTTTTATGGGAAAGCTGCCGAAGAGAATGATGCTGTCGACGATAGTCACACAGAGATGTTCGAGGTGTTGTAAATGTTTCCAAAAAGGTTTTACCAAATCTGTCGGTATGAGTCGATAGAGGATTGAGCAGTGCATAAACGTAAACAGACAGACACGTAATTTGTTTGCTGATGTCCGAGAAAGGCCAATGGAAGCCCTTAATCCCTCTGACGCAGTCCTGCCTTTTGCTGGCTCCGTTCATCAAAGTCGTTCCGGTCCTGTAGTCAGATGTGGAGAGAGGGTCTACCAAGCATCCAATCACGGCAAGTATTTTCCTTCTGTACGCCCTCAGTCGTCGCCTGATATTTACATAGATTTCAGGAACATCAGCGATCCCGTACCAAAACGATTCGAGGACATCGTAGTTTACTATCAAAATGTTGGTGGAATTTACTCATGTGTGGAGGACTACCGCTTGGCTGTTTCGAATTCCAGTTTTGAGAGACGTAGACGTAGCTTGATTCTCGAACTTTGTCTAGCCAAATTTTTGGACCAGATTACGAAGTTTTCCGTTGTGATCGGAGTCAGATAACAGCAAGAAATCTACTGGTGGTGGCGTACTCGTTGCCGTTCGACGAGAACTGAAAGCGAGGGCCGTCGAAAACGAAGCCTGGAAATGCCTAGAACAAGTTTGGTTTTGTGTTGATCTCCGCGATCGAAAACTGTTTCTATGCGCGCTTTATGTTGCACCCGATCTGACCCGAGACAATGCTGCCTTCGGAACTCACTCTCAATCAGTTTTTGCTGTTATCGATACTGCTTCACCTGTCGATGAGGTCCTCGTTTTAGGTGACTTCAACATACCAACCGTCTCGTGGAAACTATCGCACAATGGTTTCTTCTATCCGGACCCCGAACGCTCCGTAATCCATAGTTGTGTAGCCGGTCTCTTGGACAGCTATAGTGCCGCTATGATATCCCAGATAAATCACGTAGTCAATGAGAACGGATGCAGCTTGGATCTTTGCTTCGTCAGTACCCAGGATGAAGCACCCTTTATTTTGGTGGCCCCATGCCCACTAGTTAAGGATGTCCCTCATAACCCTCCCTTTATTATTTATATTTCCGTCGAAAGAACCCTCCCCGTCAATTGCATCGATCGTCCAGCAACTGTATCTTATGATTTCCAGAACGCCGACCACCATAGTATTGCGGAAGTGTTGAGTAGCATTGACTGGGACAATGTTTTGGATCATAACGAAGTTGATACTGCTGCTTTAACCTTTTCACATGTCTTGGCATACGTCATTGACAGGCACGTCCCAAAAAGAGTGCATCAAGTTTCGCGACTTCCTTGGCAGACTGCAGAACTGCGAAAAATGAAGTCAATTAAAAGAGCAGCTCTCCGCAGGTATACCAAATTTCGAACACCCTCTCTAAGATGCCATTACGTGAGGCTGAACCACGAATATCAACGCTTAAGTCGTCAATGTTTCTTGCGATACCAACGTGAAATCGAACGTAAATTCAAATTGAAGCCAAAATCTTTCTGGAAATACGTTAACGAGGAGCGGAAGACGTACGGGCTGCCATCTTCAATGGAATTGAATGGGAGAACGGGTTCATCTACTCAGGAAATTTGCCAGCTATTCGCAGAAAAGTTTTCTATTGTTTTTAGCAGCGAGACTTTAAGCAGCCATGAAGTTTCACTTGCAGCCAGAAATGTTCCTTTGAACGACCAAGCATTAGGTGCAATCGAAATAGACGAAGGAATGATCTCAGAAGCAGCAAAGCAACTGAAAGCGTCCAACAATCCTGGACCTGATGGAGTACGTCTGTACTCATAAAGAAACACATCGGCGGCTTGCTGAGCCCCCTTCTTTTTTTATTTCGTTCGTCACTTTCGAACGGCATATTTCCTTCTAACTGGAAGATTGCACACATATTTCCGGTGCACAAAAAAGGAAGCAAGCGCAACGTTGACAATTACAGAGGGATTACGTCGCTATGTGCCGTGTCGAAGCTTTTCGAACTCGTTATCATGAAACCACTTCTGTCGCACTGCAAGCAACATCTTTGTCCTGATCAACACGGGTTTACTGCCGGTCGTTCCACCGCCATCAATTTGCTCTGTTTGACATCGTTTATAACCGACAGCATGGTAGAACGATCACAAACGGATGTTATTTACACCGATCTGTCCGCCGCATTTGACAAGCTGAACCATACTATTGCGATCGCTAAGCTTGAAAGGCTCGGCGTCTGTGGCAGTCTCTCTAGTTGGTTCAAAACTTATTTAACCGGTCGCCTGTTGAAGGTGGCGATAGGAGACTGCAGATCTGGCAGCTTTTATGCTACGTCTGGCATACCCCAAGGTAGTCACCTGGGGCCATTGATCTTCTTAATCTATTTTAATGACGTTCATTCGGCCATCAGAAGTCCTCGGCTATCATATGCTGATGATCTCAAAATGTTTCTTAAGATCCACTCCATTGCCAACTGTGGGTTTTTGCAACAACAGCTTGATCACTTTGCCGATAGGTGTTTCCTGAACCGTATGGTAGTTAACCCAAAGAAGTGTTCCATTATAACGTTTTCAAGGAAAAGACGGCCGATAATATTTGACTACTGCCTGCTGGGAACTACAATCGATCGTGTGAACCAAGTAAAGGATCTCGGGGTGATTCTGGATTCAAAGCTGACATTCAAGCCGCATGTTTCGTACATTGTCGACAAGGCATCCAGAACATTGGGATTCATCTTCAGGATTGCAAAGAACTTCACATACGTCTACTGCTTAAAGTCCCTATATTGCTCGCTCGTGCGTTCCACTTTGGAATACTGTTCTGCGGTCTAGAGCCCCGCTTACGACAACGGCTCCGAAAGGATTGAGTCCGTACAGCACCGTTTTCTTCGGTTTGCACTTCGGAAACTGCCATGGAGAAACCCGTTCCAACTGCCAAGCTACGAGAGTCGATGCCAGCTGATTGATCTAGAGAGCTACTTCGCACCAGAAGGGACGTCTGCAGAGCTCTTACGGTTGCAGACACGCTACAAGGACGGATAGATTGTGCCTTCATCCTGGAAAAAAATGATTTACACGCCCAGTCACGATCACTCCGGAACAATGTTATGCTACGCTTGCCATTACGAAGAACTAACTACGGAATGCATGGGGCGATCATCGGTATCCAGCGCGTCTTCAACAGGATTGCCCTACTGTTTGACTTCCACCTCACCCGTGAATCGCTTCGTCAAAGATTTTCGGAGTTTTTTGCTGGTAGAAGCGGATAACGACAACGATTATATGTTAAATGTGTTTTTTTTTAATTGCCTGACAAAGATTATGATTATGTTTGAGACTGTGACCAGGGTTGGGAAAAAATCTGAAACTCACTCTACAGTAGCCAAACAAAGCCAATCACAGTCAGCGAAGCCAGTGAAACTCACGCCCATCGCTGCTGTAAGCAAATGCCTTGAAAATTGCAAAACACCCGTTGCTAAGGGCAACCCGAAATTACTGTAGAAAAATGTTCTATTTCCCGCTGCATTTCCCGCATTTAGAGCCTTCAATGACACTCATGATTTAGAAAATTCGTGCACGCAACAGAGGCTACTTGATGAGATTCACGTTTTTGAACTACTGTACTGGGAGAGCCACGTGATTTTCGCGAAAAGTCAAGCCTACTACTATTACCATTCCCAGCACAGTCTGTGACCAAGATTATGTTCGTGATTGAGTTTTTTTTTTTAATTTGTATTGCTGTCCTTAGTTTTAACAATATCATTGGGGCTATGAAGCCTGTTGATAAATTTAATAAATACATACAGGCTTAGACTGCCGAGAATACGTAAATTCCCCTAATAGTCATTCGAATCGAACTACTCGAATACCTCCCATTATCTTCCAAATATTGAAATTCCTAGAAAAAAAACTGCAAGAACTTTATGGAAGAATTCCTGGAAGAGCTCTTTATAGATTTCTAGGAATAACACCTGTAGGATTTTTTACCATTTCCTGAGACAAACCGTTGATGAATTCATGATGGAATTCATATAAAATTCATTGAGAAAACAGGAAAATCAGCGTTAAGAATTTAAGGATTTAAGGAATCTTTGCAGGGTACTTGGTAAATCCCTTAAAAAAAACTATAAAATGAACCATTGAGGATCTTCTTCTGTCACACATTCGCAAGAATTTCATCAGAAATGTATACGGAATATTAACGTAGATTAATCCAGAAAAATAGAAAGGAATTCTTAATTTATTGAATCTAAATTTATAAATCACATTATGTTTGTCTTATGAGTAACATAGATCTGTGAAACATTTTTTTTTTTGTTTGAGTTCAAGAAGCTGATCCAGCCTATAATTCATTATCATGAATTCACACTTTTTATTGATCAACTTAAAAATAACGTCCAAGTCACTAAAAAGGCTAAAACGTGACTCGCTACCAGCCCTGCGCATGCCATATATGGTCGAATCGTCCAAAACAGAGTGATTCGCCCATATCAATGCTAGTCAGAACGTGCCCATTAGTTCGGAGTATTGTTACCTACAAAAAACTCAAAAATGATCCCCATAAAGGCCGCTCTCATCGACCTGAGTGGAACGCTTCACGTCGAAGATCAACCTACCGATGGTGCTGTAGAAGCTCTTAAAAGGTACACCTATAACAATTAAGCATTGATAAGGAACTAACTGACCTAATTGGTAGACTGCGACAACTGGGAGTTTCGGTGAAATTCGTAACGAACACAACGAAGGAAAGCGTTTCATCTCTATACGCTCGGCTGGTCAAGATTGGATTCCAGCTGGAACAAACCGAGATCTACAGTTCGCTGACGGCCGCCTCTCGCTTTGTGCAAAGTAACAACCTCAATCCGTATTACATCCTAACAGACGACGCGAGGAAAGATTTCCCTGCAAACGACTCCGCCAATGAATACGACTCGGTTGTGGTCGGATTGGCCCCTGAACGATTCTCGTACGAGTACCTTAATGAGGCCTTCAGGATTTTGCACAACAGCAAGGGGACAGCTCGGCTGGTGGCCATTCACGAAGGAAAGTTTTACAAAACGAAGGACGGGATTAGCCTAGGTCCTGGATGTTTCGTGAAGGGCTTGGAATACAGCACCGGGTTGAAAAGTGAGTGCATTGGAAAGCCGAATGCTTACTTCTTTCGTTCAGCTATGCCGGATGGGTTGAAACCAGAGGAGTGTGTAATGATCGGCGATGACCCGAACGATGACTGCCTAGGAGCCATGGCAATAGGAATGAGAGGATTCCTAGTGGAAACGGGGAAATTTCAACACGAGTTGTACGATAAGGATGCTCTTCCGAAAGTTAGTGGAATCTTCAAAAACTTTAGTGCCGTTGTAGAATGTATAAGTAAAACGTTAAATTAATAAAGGGTCGCCCTAAGTAGAAGACGTAGTTATACTTTGGATTTATGTTGATGCTTCAGCCTATGTGTTTAGATTATGCTTATTTACCAGAAGAATATTTCTCAGGTAGATATTGCTTTACTGGTTTAAAGAAAAAGGAAGTTTCAAAAATTTGTCATACCAAAACAAAACGTGATTTTTTGAAAAAAATAAAATAAAATAAAGATAATGCTGTTGAAAATTGTAATTGTAATTGCTCAATCCACACCCTGGCAGACAATTATCCGCCCATCTAGACACGGGCTGGGTGAGGACCTACCAAGCCTCCCCCGTTAACATGTCCTATACCGTTTAGCACACCGGGATCTTCCACAAGCAGGCGCCGGAATTAAAGCGGTCCCACAAGCTTCAGATACATTGAATAGATATAGTCCCTCTGGCACTAAACCGAATGGCGCCCTCCGCTTCACCACTAGTACTGCTTCCCCACACGCCAAGCACAATATCGAAAGTAGCGCGTTGTATAGCAAATACAGTACACCACCTCCGACACTATGCCAAATGTACAGGAAAAACAGCACCAGTAAGAAAGCGGAAGGCGCACCACTCGGTTCAGTGCCAGAAGGACTATAAGTATAACGAAGAAGAAATGAAAAGATAGTAGAGTTGGTTCGGTTATTTGATTGCTGAAACGAAAAAAACAGAAAAAACAGAAACAAAGTGTTAACATTAAAACGGGGTTTTATAATTGATAAATGTATCGATAGTTTCTCATCTGTTACGTTTCCTTATCGTAGCGCTGTCGATTTTTTCATCTCCAGGGTGTTCGTCTCCGCTCGAGCAATGAGGACCATGATGAAATGAGAATATAAAAATGTGAGCATTAGTGTTGATCTAGTAATAGATTAATTTAAACTGCTTTTCATGTGCTAAGTAACTTGTAAACTCCTACTCAATTACGTTTTGTTGGCCTACACGTTTTATTTAGACACAATTTTTATTTAGAAAACTATTTGGATCCGAGATTTTAGGTGCAGATTGAGCATGTTTGATAAAACAAGCATCCTGTTTTCAGTTAAAGAATGTTCAAGAAGTTGATGATTCTGTTATTTATACTGGCTACATACAAGAATTCACTATTGATGTAATATATGGATATTGAAAGTTCCAACGCGCGATTATAATACTTCAGTTTTCGTGCTGTTGTATTGGTGTAAGTAGTGGGAAACCAATCAGTTTGGTGATTCTAACGGTAACAAATAGCAAGACGAAAGGAAAGTTGATAATCTATCATTATTATGATTTCAGTCCTAATTTCATGATCCGTTTAATAAATTCCGCGTATGATTCGGCAATTTTAACAATTTATACATGTGTATTCGAAGAAAACAGACTACGAGCATTTATTACCTGTTGCAAGGTTCCTAAGTGATCAGAAATTTATCATTTTCTACAGCCTAATTTAATGATACCTACATTGGGTTGTAACAAAAATTTGATCTTGGGATGTTGATTTGCCTCCTAATCATAGTTTCGACAATAGTCACATGCTTACTATCCCTTATGGCAGTGTTGTTGATTCTATTGTCTATCGCTCATCAGTTTCGCGCCACCCGGCAGGGACTTGGTCCTATGTACCCAATACTCTGCTGTGTCTTAACTTCACGCAATACATTCTGTAGATGTGTGATACAGTTTGCGGAATATTATGATTTATCACTTCGTTCAGATGGAAAATTCTGTTATGGTACAATATTCACATATCAGATAACTCCCACCTGGAACGATGTAATACATCGGAGACATGTAGATTCAGATGTATGTATACGATCTATGCCTAGTTCGGCTCTGATCGACAGGCAATCAGTGTATTCAGTTTTTCAACTAGCTTGAAGCGATGAACGTTTCAAGACAAGCTCTCCACTATATCTGCTAGCAATCACCGGTCGTCGATAGACATTTCGGTTCTTTTCTGCTAAAGATAGATCCGATTGTATGCCAAAGACTATGGCTCATGCTTTTCAATACAGCTGGAAAAACAAGAACTACACCCAGCACCAAATAGTACGTAACTATGAGGCGGACCGGAAGGTTTGATGAGCAATCCCCACCATCCTCAAATTGCCGTATTGTCAATTATTCGTAATAAATCAATTGTTGTATGCTGCTATGAGATGAATTAAGAAATTATAGCAAGTATGTGGTAAACACATTAGGGAATATTACACAATTAACTCTTTAAAACACATTTGTTGGCTCTGGAAAGGGCCGATTGAATTGTTGAATTTGCGTAACACGGACACATTTTGACGGCGCACTGGTTGCGTCCTCCTCGCCCGATGAGATTTGCGGTGCGGATGACGATGTGCGCTTCAACAAGCGGCTTTGGTCGATTTTCTTCAGCCATCTCGAACAAATTTGGGAATATTACACAATCAACTCTTTAAAACACATTTGTTGGCTCTGAAAAGGGCCGATTGAATTGTTGAATTTGCGTAACACGGACACATTTTGACGGCGCACTGGTTTCAATCCTCCTCGCCCGATGAGATTTGCGATGCGCATGACGATGTGCGCTTCAACAAGCGGCTTTGGTCGATTTTCTTCAGCCATCTCGTACAACAGCTTGCTTCTGGTAGCGAGGAGCTGGTATCAGGTATCAGAAGGCCGGCTCCAAAGGCACGTTCCCCACCAGTTGGGAGATTTGTGCCATCGCCATATTTGAGCCTATTTCATCATCTACCCGATGGGAGAGGAAAGGGAAGGGAAAGATGGGAGGAAATAGGAGTGGGGTCCCTTGAAGAGGGAAGATCGCATAAGCGAAATGAGAGCATGTAGCTCCATACCACAATGGATTCGAACAGCGCCCTAAAAAGGGCACTGCAAAACGCATGAGCGTAAAGAGAGCCTATAGCTCATTACCACAGCGGGTTAAGAATAACAGGATGTCCTGAAGATTCAGGCTTCTGTATTCAGTTTCACTTAATAAGTGTTTACCAAGTAATTGGAATCGCATTTGCGCAAAAACTGGACAGTTACATATCAGGTGATACGAAGTTCCATAATCGGAGTCACAACTATCACACACAAATGAGTCAGCACGCTGAATATTTGCCATGTGATAGTTGAGTCGGCAGTGGCCTGTCAACGCTCTGACCAAGAGACTGCAATTCTGCTTTGACAGATTTGTTAAATACTTCGCCACCTTTGGAGATGGCTCAGTAATATACAATTTTGTTTGACGACACGACTCCAAACTATTCCAATATTGCTTGTGCTGAGTTGCCGCCCAAGAGTCTATCTGAAGTTTCACCCAGCACTTCGAAATTGGAATAGCCGGCTCAGGGCCAATGAAGTCATGCGATGCTCCATCGCGAGCTAGCTCATCAGCCAATTCATTTCCAGCGATGGAAGAATGGCCAGGTACCCATACAAGGTTTACAGAGTTGACTGAATTCAGTTCCTCAATTTGAGTTCGACATGCGATAACAAGCTTCGACCTTGAGTTGGCCGAAGCGAGAGCTTTTATAGCAGCCTGACTATCTGAACAGAAGTATATGACTTTACCCATTACGCGCTGTTGAAGTGCTGATTGCACTCCACACATAAGAGCAAATATTTCCGCCTGAAAAACGGTGCAGTTTCTACCAAGTGAGTAAAACTGATTCAGCCTTAGCTCACGAGAATATACTCCTGCACCAGCTCTACCTTCAAGAAGGGAGCCATCAGTGTAACATACTATATTGTTTGATATACTTCTTTCCAAATAGCCAGACGTCCACTCTTCCCGTGAAGGGAATTGTGTGATAAATGTCCTGTAAGGAAAGTTACAAGCAATTGTGAGATCACTTGGAGCAAGGACAATTTTGTCCCAATTCACCAAAAGTGGAAACAACGAAGTGTGTGTAGATCTACGATTCACTGGATTTTTCTCCAGTAGATCCAGTACCCATAAACGGTAAGAGCAAGAAAGTGCTTCTTGTTTAAGATATATGTGTAGTGGCGCAACGTCGAAAAGGGCCTCGAGCGCTGCTGTGGGAGTTGTAGAGAACGCACCAGACATCGCCATCAAGCACATCCTTTGGAGATGGCCCAATTTTGATTGGATTGTTCTCACTTCGCCCTTTTGCCACCACACAAGACATCCATATGCCAATATTGGTCGAACAACTGTTATGTAAATCCATTTGATATATTTGGGTTTGAGGCCCCAAGTCTTACCAAAGGTTCGCCGGCATTGACCGAAGGCCATACAAGCTTTTTTGACTCTGAAATCAATGTGAGCTGTCCATAAAAGTTTGGAATCTAGAATGACTCCGACATACTTTACTTGATCAGTCACATTAATCTCAGTGCCAAAAAGACGTAAAGGTCGAATTCCATCGCGGTTTCGTCTTTCCGTAAAAAGAACAATAGATGTTTTATTCGGGTTAACCGAAAGGCCATATTGGCGACACCAACTCTCGACTACCTGAAGAGCACTTTGCATCAGGTCGAATAGGGTGCTTATGCACATACCAACTATCAGAGCTAGATAGTCGTCGGCAAATCCATAAGTTGGAAAACCGCAATTATTGAGTTGCCTCAATAGCGTATCTGCTACGAGATTCCACAAAAGTGGTGACAAGACTCCCCCTTGGGGGCATCCGCAAACACTCAATTTTCGAATCGCTGCTTGACGCAATGTCGAGAAGAGATGTCGGTTTTTGAGCATTTGATGAATCCAATTGGTAATCATTGTAGGTAGCCCATGGTTTCGTGCGGCTTCCAATATGGCATCGAAAGACACGTTATCAAAGGCACCCTCAATATCCAAGAAAACACCCAAGCACGATTGCTTCTGAGCGAATGCTTTCTCGATATCGTATACAACTTTGTGTAAAAGAGTCACAGTGGACTTTCCAGATTGGTAAGCATGTTGATTCACATGAAGAGGCATGTTTGCCAAATAAACATCACGGATGTGATGATCGATAATGCGTTCCAGACATTTCAGAAGAAAAGAGGTCAGACTGATTGGTCTAAAACTCTTCGCTTCCTCATACGACGCACGTCCTCCTTTTGGGATAAACTTTACAGTAATATCACGCCAGGATTTGGGAATGTACCCGGTAGCAAAACTGCTTACAAGTAGCTGTTTCAAAACATGTTTGATAAACTCAAATCCCTTTTGGAGCAGAACAGGATAAATCCCATCCGCTCCTGGAGATTTGAAAGGAGCAAAACTATTAAGTGCCCATTGAATCGATTCAGTAGTTACGATACTGCGAGCCGAGGCCAGAGACTCGTAACTACATGAAAAGACATTTGGTTCATCCGTAGATGCTATGTCCACACATCCGGGGAAGTGTGTATTGAATAAACATTCTAAAACTTCTTCATCGGAAGAAGTAAAGTCACCATTAGGTAAGCGAATTTCGTTCACTTGGAAATCCTTAGATTTTGCAAGAATTTTGTTCAACCGACTGACTTCACTCAAACTGGAAACATTAGTACAAAGGTTTTTCCAGCCGGATCGTTCAGCAGAACGAAGAGCCTTCTTGTAAGCCTTGCGAGCTGACTTGAACGACTCTGATCCAGCTGAACGGCGTCTGTTCCAACTCCTTCTACATTGTTTCCTGAGTCTAGTCAGATCGGAATTCCACCATGGGGTCCCTCTTGTAGTCTTTACAGACCGCAGAGGACATGCTTCTTCAAAAGCTTCCATAATGTAGGATGTTGTAGTATCAACAGCATCATCCAGATCACTTGGATTTTCAATGGACGGAGAATATCCATGAAATTTGGTCGCAACCAATTCAATGTAGAGTTCCCAGTTTGTTGACCGGGGATTCCTAAAACGCAAAGTCTGCGCAGTTACATTTGACTGTTCAAAGAAGATGTAGCGATGATCAGATAATGATTCCTCATCTGATACATGCCTCAAATTGATATCCGAGCTGCCCCAGATGATGTGATGAGCATTGGCATCACTACCCACAATCAGCGGAAGGCCTTTTGTTACGCAGTGTACGACAACTCGTTTGAAGTCATCCGTTGGGGATGGTTCATCATGTGGTAAATATACCGAACAATAGACGTATTTCCTGTTGAGGTCACCAACAGAAACATCGATTGTGACAGCACATACATCTCTGGTAGTTAACTCAGAAATGAGTGTAGCAACGATTGCTTTATTAACGAGCACGCATGCGCGGGGCATGGAGCGCGAGTTAGCCATTTCAAGCTTGCTAAAAGAAGCAAAAACTGGGTCCACAAGGTTACCTAGATAGAAGTTCCCTCTACGAAAGTAGGGTTCTTGAACTAGCGCCACTTGGGCTGCACCATTTTGCATGAGTCTGCAAAGATTGATCGTTGCTGTTCTTTTATGCTGAAGATTGATCTGAGCTAACCTAACCGTAGCCACTACCCAAACTAGGCAGGATTAAGCTTTTTGCAATCTCAGCACGAAAAAGACCAGCAACGAAAAAACCAGATCGGTATCTATTTAAAGTCGCCAAAGGCGAAAGAGCACAGAATACACTGTGTAAAACGCATAATGCGAATCCATATAGGTGATAATTTAAATTAAATGTCAACATATTCATAATCCCACCCTTATTAAGCCTCAGGATAGAGACTGAAGAAGGGCAGCCGATTATCTCGGAGAAACACAAGGTCACCTGCACCATTGCTCCGGGTAGCACAGGAAGGACTCAATACTGTGGAGGGCGCCCTGGTACCCCACAGGCTCCGTTTGCGGTTAGGTTTTATTTAGACCCCCCTAACCATTCATTCTTAGGCACGGTACGCATCACACCATAAATTAGGGGTCACCTGTGAGGTGGACTTTTACCATCGGAACAGGCAGTCCGTAGTGTTAATTCTTAGCCAGTTGAAACAACCGCTACCGACACTACGCGGCTATCTAGGCTGCTCGGGAAAAGGAGGTTAATATTGATGATTAACTCCTGACGTGCCCAAGCAAGCCCGTATAATGCTGTTGAAAAGTACTGATATTTGAATCATGTTTGAGAAATAACAAAAGTCCAAAAAAAGTCTTTCTACGCCAACAAATCTTAGTGGCGGACTTGCTTATGGTAGAAGCTTCTTTAAAAATATCCAAACAAACCTTACTTTTCTGTTTTATTGGCTACAACACTTGTTACCGACGATATCGGCAACAATAGAGGTCTTCTTAATTTGAGTTTTCAATAAATAATTGTATAAGTGTTCCCTTAGCTTATTAGTTAAAATAACTTATCATATGATATTAAATAAATAAAACTTATCCTATTCTTAGTGTTTGACCTAAAAAGGTTGTTAGTAAATAAAGAAATATATAAAAGAAAGCAATGTTAAGTTAAATTGAGAACCACTGCTATAGGCTAAAATTGGATTCAAACCCCAGTTAAAGAAATCATTGTACTCCCCTCGGTTTGAAATGTTTCAAAAACACAACAACCCTAAATCCTGTAAATGAGGAAGGGAGTGGAGCAACGGGAGGAATGGGAGGAGGAGGATGGAGATGGGGACTTGTAAAAGGAGAGTGGAGATCGATCGAGGGGAGCTCAAGCACTTAAGTCCGAGATCGGAAGCAGACAAGAAGTTAAGCGAAGGTTCCTCTGGAACAATAGAAGTGAGGTGCTAAGACCGATAGTTGAGTTCGTGGTGTGGAAGACTGTTTCGTGTGTAATTGCTGAGACCACGGACTCCAAAGAAACGGTGCTTTCATACATCACCAGGACCCCCACCCCCCCTTTCAGTGTTAACGGCCTGCAGAAGAAGGGCTGCAAACACGCTTCGGATCGTAATAGTTTTTCCCAGTGTATCCTCGTGTGTACGATACACATCCCTAAAGTGACCGCCTCAAACAAGCCGCGGGGCGGTGCGAAGATGACCAACGAAACGACATATTCGGCCGTCGGTGCGAAACCCAGTAAACTCTCCGCCGGCGAGCGATGCCGACGCCACTCAATCCGACGTCTCTCCAACGAAGTCTAGCACGTGTTGCAGCAGCTACGTCATCATCTCCTCCCTTCCTCCACCACCAAACACCATGACGCTGTGGGCCCCAACGAACAAAGAAATTGTAATTAACCCTTAAACACCAATAGAGCGCTGCATATGACGAGCCTAACCTCACTTATTTGACAGCTGCTGGTCCTGTTGCTTACGTTTAGGACTTAGTCGTTTTTTCCATCATTTTTTCATCTTCGCTTTTCTATCACCAGCATGCTTATGGTGACGATTTTTCACGGTAGGAAGATAGAATAATACGATCCGTGGGTATCTGCAGTGGATTTGTCCTCTCCTCGCAGCAAACTTTCACGAAATTAAGAATGATTCGAAAAAAGTACTAAGTCCAAACTGTAAACAACAGGACCAGTACCTGTCAAAATTGATGCGTAACGTCACAGTGCAGTGGAGTATAGATTTATTAGATCAAATTTGATTGGTTCCCTTAACTATTGTTTGCGAGAGATTATCCCTCTAATTAATTTGGCATTCCCTTAGTTCGTCCGATTGTTGGCAGGTAAGTGTGGGGTTTCTCAGTCCTCCCGGGTCTAAAGCCGACCCTGGGGTAACTTCCAAAGATAGCTGGCCGAGGCGTATGGACGTCGATACCCCAGGACGTGTGGATGTCCATGGGTTATTACACACTTTGGGCTCAAGAATCCATCATTCAATCATCAGCAATCAGCAGGAATGAGAAACCCGTTTTTTCGTTCAATTTCAATTAAATCCTCTTGAAAATCTATCATCACATTACTGCCGTGAATCGCAAGTCAGTCCCATCTGTAAAAAGTAGGCATTGAGAAAACTGCCCATACTCGCAAAACAGTCCCATATTATATGGGATTTCCTATATAAATGGGACTGTTATGCGAGTATGGGCAGAAAATGGGCTGTGAAGTTTCCAAAATCGTTTTCCATATGAATATTCAAAAAAATCCAGAGGATTGGAATATGTTCAAATCATAATGAAACTTTCACAATTTGCTTTTCACTACGATATCTTTCTATAAAAAATATAAAGGTTATCAAAACACGGTTCATTTTTGTGTTACACGGTGCGGAAACCTGTAGTGGGACTGATATGCGGTTACTTTTCATTATGGGACAATTTGACTTGCTGTTTTATAACAAATTAGAGGTTCATGCAACCTACCTTAACCTCAGGGGCTGCCTACTCTGCCACTCGTGAGCAATTTACGTTGCGCCCGCGCCGCCGCTCCGCTCGCAGCGATGTCACCGCCGCCGGTGCACGAATGGGCGTCGGGTACGGGCACCGGGACGCGGTCTCAGCGACCACCACACACTAGGGGCACTCGCGGAAATTCTTAGCGCGAAACGTGGGTCACTCGCGTCACAGTTAAAGGGGCGGAGTTTTTGATGGTTTAACTACTTCGTTCGTTGATTTCGGAGTTAGTTTTATAATTCACGCGATCGTCGCACTATTCGAATCCTCTGAAGGATTATTGCACTCGGGGGACACAGTATACTCCCGGTTATCGACCGCACACCCGGTACTTTGTCACGGACACGATTTATAGCACTTCGGCTGATTTTTTGTGATCCGCACACCTTGCTAGCTGAATTTTAATTGCCCCAGCCATCGAGCTCGAGCTCCAACAAACCCCCAGCTATGGGCGTTTACTCTCCCACTCTCTCGCATTTCCTGCTAACCACGTATACCAACCATATCGTGGTTGTGGTAGCTGGTAGCCAGCGATGTTGGTAGCGCACGGCGTGTCGATGGGCGGATGTATTCTGAATAACTTTATATAATACAAGAAAGCTAACTCCTAAACATGCAAAACTAATACAATTATTTACAATTCTTTTTCGTTTACTTTAATGGGACATTGACAAATGTTACATTTCCCCCAAGGCACAATAAAAAAAAAGATTTCTTTTTTTTTTGGATCAACACAATAATCAAACGACATAATTATATCACAGACAAACAGACGTAACACTTAGAACAAATCTCGATCAAATTCATAGTCACGAGGACATGTACGCCCAATACTAAAATCGATGTGTTTGGCCGACGCGCCAAAAGATGGCGGTAGTGAGCAAACGTCAAACACGAACAAAAACGATGCGAGCGCTGCGGGTGGCGGATTGACCACCTACCATATTTTCGAATCAACCGTTAAAAAGGTAGTCGATGGACAACGATGGGAGTGTGACGTCTGTTTGTCTGTGATTATATATTAAAGAACCAAAATAAACAAACAGATAACAAAATAAAGATGGGTTTATCGAACTCCTCGAACATTCGTATCACTCTGCCTTTGGCAAGAGTGGTGCTGGTCGACTATTTATCTTCGTCCCACCTAAATAGATAAGTTACAGCAACCTCCAAGTACTGGCAATGGTGGAAAACTTTCCGCAAGTGGATCGAACTGCTCTTTTCTTCTATTACTGTCCCGTTCACAATAGAAACCTTAAACCATTCATAAGCCATACTCCCCTTGGTTTTGATCGTTCAGAAATTCCCCATCTTTTCATTCAAAAGACACATTAGGTTTTCCTCACGATCGGTTAGTGTTAGAATAGGAATAAAACTTATTTTTGTATCGGCCGGCCGTTAAAATTTTAATCTCCGTCTGATAAGACGGGAAAAAGATCTCCTATGCTTGTCTCTTATTCACCCTACTCCCACTGAGAGGTACAATAGACGTCACATATAAGGCTTGAACCACTCACAGCATGCAAAAGCTCTCAGTGCACTTGAGAGCGCAGCAGCAGTTGCTGAGTGACTCGGAGAGTGAGCTCACTTACTCTCTGGCTAAAGAATCTAATGTCGTTTTCGTTTTTAGGAACTGGGTCGGTGATCAACACATAAACAAACCAATGTCAAACAAATTGTAGTTCGGTCGAACCTGAATCGGGTTGGGGTTGAAACCGTGATTCAGAACGGGTTGCGCCAGTTCCAACCTAGGTTCAAAAACGAATTCGACATAAGTTTGGAAATAACAGGAAACAGTTTAGAAAGGAAATAGCTATTGGTTGCAAGCGTAACGGAAGGGATAATTTAAGGTTTGATGTGCTCTGCTGGCCATGTACCCAGATTCTTTCCTTCAAGATCCTCCAATTCGTAAGAACTAGATCCGTGTTTCGCAATCACTTTGCATGGTAGATACATGGGGGCCAGTTTGGCATTGTAATATTCCCCAGCATTTGATTGTTTGAAATTGCGTCGGTACATTTGCTGACCCACTTGAAAGTCGTCCGGCCTCACGCGTTTGCGCAAGTTGTAGCGCTGAGCGCCGGTTGCGTATGCTTTATTCAGATTCTTTTGGACGAGATCGTAGATTTCTCCACAAATATCGGATTGGTTGTCATGCTGATCATGGAGTGAGTACTCTTCTTTTCGGCGCATTCTCAGGTGGTCTTCTCCGCTCCGTGCGAACTCGTGCTTTCTCGTTACGAAGAACGGAGTGAATCCAGTTGCTGAGTGCATTGTGTTATCTCTCTGGTCTTTCCGGCAGTATGTTCGCACTGCGGCGTTGATGGACCGGTTGAGTCTTTCTACCGGATTTCCTTGGCTATGGTGGCGAGATGTGGTCCAATGCTTTATCCCGTGTTGTTCTAATAATGCCTTAAATTCCTTCGAAAGGAATGTTGACGCATTATCGGTCAACACGATTTCGGGTATAGAGTTTCTCAGAAACCATCCTTCCCGGAGAATCTTACAGAGGTTTCCGGCCTCGATCCTTCGCACTGGGTGAAGCTGACACCACTTGCTGAATAGATCCTGGATCACCAGTAGATGGATGTTTCCTGATTTGCTCTTGGGCAGCGGGCCTATGTAATCCAAGGCAATTATCTGCCAAGGATGGTCCGCTAGCTTCTGCTTGCCCATTTCTGGTATCGTTGGGACAGTCGCTGGTTTGCTTTCCTTACAAATGGCGCATTTTTGAATGCATTTCCGGACCTCGGACGCCATATGTGGCCAATAGTAACGAAGTTGTAGACGGTTCAGCATCTTCTCTACTCCTAGGTGAAAGCATCCCTCATGTTCTTGCTCAATTATACGCTGTCGGTTTCCAGGCGGCGGGATCATCTTCCACTCAAACCGTACATCGTAAGGTTCCTCATCGACCGGTACATACTTCCACAACTGTCCGTCCTCGTAACGGAAATCTGAGTATTTATCCGGCTCTTCCTCCACCTTAGCGATCAGGTCCTCGTACGATGATATTCCTGGCTTGGAAGCTCGAATAGCGCAAATGCTGCGGGACAATGCGTCCGGCACTATATTGTCGACACCTCGGCGGTGGACAATGGTCATATCCAGATGCTGCAACTCCAAGCTCCAGCGACTAAGTCGTGACGACGGACGCCACTTGTTGTTGCGGATGTATTGGAGCGCCGAAGCATCTGTTATTAGGGTAAAGTGACTACCTTCGATGTAACCCCTGAATTTTTCTACCGAAATGAGTACAGCGAGTGCCTCTTTTTCGGTAGCCGCATAATTTTGCTGAGCCGCATTAAGTTTCTGGGAAACGAAGCTGATGACTTTCTCCGACCCGTCCTGAATTTGAGTGAGTACACCCGCTACGGCGCGATCACTCGCATCCGTTTGCACTATGAACTCCTTCTCAAAATCGGGATTTGATAGAATGGGAGCGGCGATCAACCGCTCTTTGATCGTTCGGAAGGCTTCCTCCGCTTCTTTAGACCAACGCACGTTCTTGGGCTTTCCGGCCAACAGAGCCGAGATCGGCGCCGAGAGGGTGCTGAAGTCGGGTATAAAACGCCGGTAATAATTAACCATTCCAAGAAAGCGTCGGACTTGACGGATGGTTCGGGGAGCTTCAAAATCCAGGATGCCCTGAACTTTTGACGGGTCAGGACGGAGACCATCACAGGACAAAAGATATCCCAGAAACGGAACTTCGGATCGGCAAAACTTGGACTTTTCGAGGTTAATCGATAGATTAGCATCGCTTAACCTTCGTGCTACTTCTTCCAAAAGACGGATATGGTCCTCGAAGTTGTCGCTGGCCACAATGATGTCGTCTAGATAGACAAACACCCACGGCTCCAGCTCTCCAACTCCGAGGATCTTATCCATCAGTCTGGACAAAGTTGCAGGGCTATTGGTGAGGCCGAACGGGAGGTGCGTGTATTGAAACATTCCGCGACCTTGTATACAGAACGCTGTTAACGGCTTCGATTCTTCGCTCAAAGCAATTTGAAGAAATGCATCCTTCAAGTCGATTGTACTCAGATATCGAGTTTTGCCCAATCGTCCTAAAATACGACCGACGTGCGCTAACGGATAACTGTCTCGTTTGGTCCGAGCATTAAGCTTTCGCGCGTCCAGACATAAACGTACAGTACCATTAGGTTTTTTAATCGGAACTGCATTGAGAGCCCATTTCGAAGACGACTCTTCAATAATTCCGAGGCGAAGTAGACGGTCTATCTCTTCGTTCAAAGCCTTGTGTATAGCGGGTGAATACGGGAATGGAGATACCCGTATTGGTGGAGAATCTTTATATTCATCCGTCAGTTGTATAGAATGTTGGACTAGTGAGGTAACCTCGAGCTGGTCTGACATAGCTGGCTTGAATTTCTGCTTAACAATTTCCAGTGCCGCTTCCTGCTCGGAGCTGAGCTCAACGAAGTCAGGTGGGTTACTGTCTGAGTTTTCCTCATAATCTACGAGGAACAGAATATCTGTGCCTTGTGAGATGTGGAGGTTGAAAGCAGAGAAGAAATCCATCCCGGCAATGCAATCAACGGGAAGGTCTTCAAAACTTTAATTTGATCCCTGAAATCGAAAGGAAGGTAAATGCATCCTACCACATCTCACAAGGCACAGATATTCTGTTCCTCGTAGATTATGAGGAAAACTCAGACAGTAACCCACCTGGGCCCCTACTTTTTCCGAACAAAACTTATTATCTCATTAGGGGGCAGCTGAAAGAGCATCGGTAGATATGCTGAAAACTGAACTCAACTCAATTTTTACGAAAATGCAGATAGGACTGACTTGCGATTCTCGGCAGATTACAGATAGTAAGTGCAGTGCAATTTTGCTTCAATTTTAAGCAAAAAACTGGTTTTGAAGATTTGTAAAACGATGATGGTTATTGCGCATTTCTCTCACCACTGGTCTATCGCAGAAGTTTTTGCAAATGCGGAAACGCAAATAAAAGTGCGCAATTGCATCAAATCGGGTGTGTCTTCGGTGTCTTCGGGGGACTTATTCTTCGTTAATCAAAGAATAAGTGCTCTGAAGACACCAACAGGATTCAATGCAATCCCGCACTTTTATTCACACTTTCGCACTTATGAGGCCGCACTTAGCAGTCCAGTAGTGAAAGAAATACACAATATTATCCTCCTAAGTAAAAGACATACTTAGTAAAAATATTGTATTTTGCTCTTAAAGATTTCTTATCTGCGGTTTCTTGAACAAGCAAATAATTGATAAAGATATTTCTCGATTACTTTTTCAAATCGACGTAAGTAACTTTCATACGGTTTTGAGAAAGTTAATTAAGAAGATTCACAACCTTTCTTGTAAAACAGAATTAAAATGAATCCCCTTTTAACATTTTTTTACCGTGTATATCGCTTAAATTTTGCATGCAATCAGCTCGCGTTAAAACACTAGGTAGTTTCTATCATTTACCACAATAATTGTATGATAAAATGATGCCGTTTCAATCAGTTACTTGCGACGTTTTTGTACCAGTGAAAAATCGACTCAAGTAGTGTTTTGTTTTGATTCTATTCGATCTAGCGATTTTTTTCTATTGATTTCGATAGTATTTCGTTCGAGAGTTACTTTTAGGTTATCTTAAAGAACTTAAACCATAATTTCTCCAGAAATGCCCCAGTGATTACTTAAAATTTCCTTTTTTCTGAGGATACCTTCAGAAATTACTCCCGAGATGCCTTCTATGATTTCTTCAGGAAGACCTGTGGAAATTCTTCGAGAAATTTCCCACGGAAGGTCTCTAAGAAATTATCCAGAATTTTTTCAAGGGATGTCCCCAGGAAATTGTCATATATCAGATATTTTTGGAGAAATCCCTGGAAAAAAATCCATAGAACATTGCTTTAACAAATCCTGTACTTAGTATTCGCTGATAAATTTTTGTAGAAATTCCTGCTGAACTTTTGCAAAAATTCTTTTTTTTTTTTGCAATCTTTATTACGAGATTTTTAGTCCTGGGCTAGTTCATCTCGGGACCAACGGCTTTACTTCCCCTCCGAAGGAAGTTGTCACTTTGAAATGTTTAGTGACTATCTCGGGGATGGGATTCGATCCCAGGTCCTCAGCGGGAGAGGCGTGCGTTCTAACCACTACACCAGGCCCGTCCCCTCATGCGGGGATTTCTTAAAAAACTCCCTAGCTCCTGAGAAATTTTTTTCTAAATAAGTTGCTAAGATAATTATGATAGTTATTTTTGAATAATAATCAGTTGAATCCCTGGATAACATCGAACAGTATTTTCTTGTGACATTTTCTGAAAGATTTTGAACAGAAACTATGATAAAACTTGTGTAGGAATGGTCAAAATAATTGCTGAAGTACAGGTAAGAAATGATGAGTAATGGAGATTTCACTTGATAATTGTTTGCTAGAACTGTAAGAGTAATTCGTGGATAAAATTTTCGAGAAAATTCAAACTAAATTTCTGGAAGAACTTAATGATGGTCAAATTTATTAAGGAATTCGTGGAATTCATAATAGATTTCCTGGAATAATCTCTGAAAGACGTATCCTTAACGATTTTGTTCGGGAACTTTGCCTTGAATCTTTGAGGATTTTCTTGAAAGAACTCCTGTAGGAATCCTTGGAAGATCTGCTATAGGGAGAGAAGATCTTCTACAGTTTGGGGATGAATCTGCCTACAGTAGAAAATCCCTCAATAAAAAAAAGACAAAAAAAAACTCTACAATACTACTGAAAAAAAAACTCTCTGTACTAAACCCGGTAATTTAATTTTTTTTTCAGATTTTCAGAAACTTGGATTAAAATAGCGACCAAGTCATTAAAAGAGACCTGTTACTAGCCCTGGCCAAAGTTTGCTTCAGATGATACCCAATGATGTCATCAGGACTTTGTTCTGGAATTTTTACGAACTGTCTATGGTATCGCTCCAAGAGTTTCGTTTGAGATACTTTCGTGAATTCCACCTGGAATTTTTCTAAGAATAACCACAGAAGTCATATCAGGGAATCCATCAGGAATTCTTCCGAAGATTCTTTCTGATTTTTATCAAAGACAATCATAAGTCTTCCAGGAATTTACCCAATAAATCGTTTTCTCACGACTTCCACCAAAATTCATGTTGAGAACATCTCCAAGAATTTTCTCCGGTGAATTGCTAGAATATCCTACAAAATTATTGTTCAGTTTTTGTTTAACAATTCAACCAACATTTTTCTAAGAATATCTTTAGGAATCACTACAGAGAGTAACATCTGATGATGAGTAGATGAAAAAACCGAATTTAGTACTATACCATTTAATTCCACTAGAGTTTGTATCCTTTGACAGATACGCGTATTTCGACCTCAACTGTAAGGCCGTCTTCAGTGTCGTGTACTAGACTCGACTTGAAGAAAACCATCGTATGCACACATTATATATTAACACTAGGTATAAACGTATTTCCCTACCCATTATTATTTTTTAAACTTAAAATTTATGAGCTTTAGGTACATTCCATCCCTCTTTTGTTGAAACTTTAAATGCTGAAAGGTACATCACGGGAACGATTAGTAGGTACCAAGTTGTACTAATCGTTCCCGTGATGTACCTTTCAGCATTTAAAGTTTCAACAAAAGAGGGATGGAATGTACCTAAAGCTCATAAATTTTAAGTTTAAAAAATAATAATGGGTAGGGAAATACGTTTATACCTAGTGTTAATATATAATGTGTGCATACGATGGTTTTCTTCAAGTCGAGTCTAGTACACGACACTGAAGACGGCCTTACAGTTGAGGTCGAAATACGCGTATCTGTCAAAGGATACAAACTCTAGTGGAATTAAATGGTATAGTACTAAATTCGGTTTTTTCATCTACTTATAGGTATTCTACTAAACAGCTCGAAGATTTATTATCATCTGATGATGATTTATTTCTAAATCAGCCCTTGATGAACTCCCGCAAGGATCTCTTAAGGATTGTCGTAGATAAACTGCTTAAATAGTTGCTATTAGCAGGTGTGGAACCTTAAGTGAATTTTTCAGAAGCCATGAAGATTATACTTCAGAAAACACCCGAGAAATTATTTAGAAGAACTGCAGGAGTAATCCTTGGACGAAATGGTGGAGAAATGCCCAGATATTTTTTTGGAAGAACTTCATGAAGAATTCTGAGAGAGTATTAATTATATTTACTTTGATAATTCCTGGAGGATTTTTTGAATTAATTCCTGATGTAAGTACAAGGAATGCGAAGGAATCCATGTGCAAATGCCTGCAAGGATAATTTGGGTAAGAATTCTCGTAGGTCTTCCTGAAAAAACCCCTGAACCGTTTTCTTCAAAAACTTTGGAATGATCCGTTGTAAATTTTCTTGATAGCAGTCCTGTAGGAATCTTTGGAAGATCTTATATAGTATCAACTGGGGAAAACAGTGGAAGAATTAGTCAAAAAATATCTGGAGGAAACACTGATAGTTCCTGGGAAAATTTTAACAGTAATCATCGTGGAAATTAAATGATGTTGCACTTATACTGGCCCACTGTACTACGCCAGTTCAGACGGGAGTGTATAGGTTAAAGGAAAGGTATGGCAGAGAGGTTTGCTATTTGGTTAGCAGACTGCCTATGTATCAGGCGAAAGGAAAGGCGTGCTATAATTATAGAAGAATGGAAGCGTAGTGAAACGGTTTCTTGTCCGTCTCCGGTTTTAGCGTTTGCTATGTACAAATAGTTTTGAGAGTGAGATAGTGAACGACAGAAGCAAGTGGAAGATACTACTACAAAGTACGAGGTAAGGGAGGGGCCTGGGATTGAACCCATGACCTTCTGCTTATCAAGCAGAAGCGGTAGCCATTAGACCATTAAACCCGTCTAATAGGCACTTATAAGCGGTTTCTTCACCACCGCTTAGGCCTTAAGCCTGGTTCAATCGTATGGGTAAACGTGGTTTACGGCTTAAGCTAAGGTGAAGAAATCGGCCCTTAGAGAGCTAAGATGAACAAAAAAAACGAAAAAGAGATCAAACTTATACCAATAAACCAAAACGAAACCTAATAGGAACCTGGAAATAAGAGTATGGTTTTTTACAGAATCAGTCCACACATTTCTCCGAAGTTTTCTTCAGGAATTCATTTAGTGGTTATTCCCTATGGAATTCTCCAAAGAATTTTCGTTAGAAATTCATCCACGAACTTTGTTTTGAATTCTACCTTAATTTTTTCAATGGTCGCGAATTTATCCGCAAAATTCTTTCAAAAATTATTTTTATGAAAGTCCTAAGTCCTCCATGATTTCCCTACGACATCCTCAAGGATTTCCGTTAAGAATAAACACTAAAAAACTACCTATAACTTCTTCAGAAATGCCTCCAAAGATTTCTTATGGTTTCCTATAAAATTAACTAGGAATTTCTCTAAGGATTTTTTTTCCTTTGTGGGGACATGATACCACTGCGACCATTAATTTGATCTATTGTGGATACCTTCAGGAATAACTTCCAAAGATTCATCCTAAGATTTCTTCAGAAATTCCTCCAGTAATTCTCAAGAAAAACTTCAAAGATTTTTTCCATGTATTCTTCCATGAATGGCTCCAGTCAAAGGTCAAGAGAATCATAAAACAAACTCTGATGAAACTTGTGCAAGTTACAAAGTCATTAATTAACAAGGATCTCTTGAGGTAGCTTTACAAGATTTCCTAGATAAATTCCTGAATAAATTGTTAAGATTATTGAAAAATAGATAATATCCCTCAGGATTTTCTAAAGGAATTCCTCGAAAAATGTCGGACGGAATCCCAAAAGAATTTTGAGTAGGAATGATCGGAGGTACTGGAAAAATTGTTGAACTGGAACCTCGAATAAACTTTCAAGGATATCATGGGGCTTTTTTGAGAAACTCCTTGAGATATGTTTGGAAAAACTATAGAAGTAACACTTGAATGAAATTTTGGAGAAACTCTTAGGGGTCATGCACAAATTACGTCACGCTTCAAGGGGGAGGCAAGCGTGACAAGCCTTACAAAATTTTCGGAGGACTCATACAAAAAACGTGACAAAGGGGATAAGAGGAGGTCAGAAAAGTTGAAATTTAGCGTGATATAATTTGTGTACCAGCCCTTACAAAAAATTCTACTGGAGCTTCATGATGAACCTAGGGGTTGAATTTATTAAAGAATACATTTCTGGAAAAGTTCTTAGTAAATTTCCTTAGTGAACGTGGATGGATTTTTGAAGGAATACACATGAACAGGTAGAGGGATTATTGCACTTTTTTGTTGTTGAAAAAATCTGACTTATTTTTTTTCGACTTAGGAATAAGTTTCTGTGGATTAGAGTAACAACTGGAGAATTCGGATAAAGAATTAGTGGAAACATATCTGGGGAAAATATTAGTGGATAGTATCTGCAGAATACTGGAAGTAGTAACTAGAGTACTCAAGGACATACTGAAGAAATTCCTCCAAGCATCCTTTGGAAAATTGCTGAAAAAAAATTCTAGGGGAGTGGGTAGAGGAATCTCTAAAAGAATTTCTGTAGAAATCCCCCAAGGCGTTCCTGAAAGTATTCTAGATGAAATCTCTGGATAAATCACTAGGATAATTCTTGAAGCTTTGCCTAGAGGAATCTGAAATGAAATTCCTAAAGCACCTATTGAACAATCGCGCTGTAGTAGTAGTATCTGAAAGTTTCTCTGAAGCCTATAGAATTTGCATCAGGATTCAATACAAGCGGATGAAGAAAAAATGACTTTAGAGACTTCAGAGTCCTTCTATTAAAAATAATGACTTTTCAGAGAATTGGAAATTGTGAAAAAATACAAAGTCTCTAAAAAGAGACCCTGAAATTCTGAAGAAACCCATGCGGTGCATCGCAGAAAGAATTTCTGGGAGATTGATGAAGGAAACACTTTCTGGAGAGACATCCGGATGAATCCCTGAAAGTATGCCAGAAGTAAGTAAAACTAATTGAATCTTTGTTGAAATCACTAGAAGAATTCCTGGAACTTTTTTTTTTGTTTTTTACAAGGGGGAAATCTGCAAACAGATCCCCTGAGAAGATAACTCAGGGAATGCGGGGATGACGCACCAACGACGACCCGCTAAAACCAGCCTATGCACTGTGCATGAGCAATTCATTTAGAATTGCTCAAGTGGTGAACAGTGCATCGACATGACCCTTGGACTCAGACCCTCATCTCCCCGGAACCACCTTACGGTATTTCTTCGGGAAGGGACCAGTGCATATAGCACAACACGTGTAGCAGAAGTAGCCTAGGCAAACTGCTTCTCCTAGCCGACTTAAACAATGTTACAAGGGACCAGCCTCGGCAGGGCTAATCCTCTGCAGCCAACTCTTGGTCGGCGCGCCATAGACGCTGCAATTCTAACATAATGTGAGTGACAGCCGTAGTTACTGCAATCGAACACGACATGCTCCGCTGTTTCCTCTACACCAGCACAATTGGGGCACGCAGGAGATTCTGAGTGCCCGAACCTATGCAGGTACTGTCTATAGCAACCATGTCCTGACAGAAACTGCGTCAGGTGGAAGTTCACTTCCCCATGGCTTCTACCATACCAATCTGACACATTTGGTATTAGTCGATGGGTCCATCTACCCTTAGTGGAGTTATCCCATTCCTGCTGCCAGCTTCTGAGCGTTTCCTCTTTACACGTGTCGCGGACTCCTCTGGTACCCCTTTGGTTGAAGCATTGAACATCTTCCTTGATGATGAGCCCGATGGGCGTCATCCCGGCTATGATGCACACGGCCTCTTTAGATACCGTCCGGTATGCACTTGCTACTCTTAAGCACATTATCCTGTACGTGCTTTCCAACCGCTTTAGGTTTCTGTTCGTTCTAAGCGCTTTTGACCAGATTGGTCCTCCATACCTTAGTATGGATAGCGCCACGCTTGCCAGCAGCTTGCGTTTGCTGGCAATTACAGTAGAGCTGTTAGACATCATCCTCGAAAGCGCCGCTATAGCCGTAGATGCCCTTTTACAGGCATATTCAACGTGGCTAGCGAAGCTCAGCTTGTCATCGATCATTACCCCAAGATGCCTGAGGGATCGCTTGGACTCTATGGTGCAATCACCTACCGAGATAAGCGCCCGTTGCTCGGACTTGCGGTTGTTGACCACCACCACCTCAGTCTTGTGACGGGCCAGTCCTAGTTTCCTAGACTTCATCCATTCCTCAACCAGGGAAATAGAGTGCGCTGCTGTCAACTCTACTTCCTCCATCGATTCACCATAGACCACTAGGGTGATATCGTCGGCGAAGCCAACAATCTTAACACCCGTCGGAAGGGGCAGCCTCAGTACGTCATCGTACATCGCATTCCATAACAGCGGGCCCAGGATTGAACTTTTCAAAGAGAAATCTGAGAAGTAATTACTGCAGAACCTGTGAAATAGTTACGTAATATTATCTTGAGCCTCTAGAATTTGGCAGCCGGATTTATTGCAAGCAGAATAAAGAAAAATGACTTTAGTCTATGAAGTCGTTCATATAAGAGGATTTAGAGAGCTTTCATTGAAACTAGAGACTTTATAGGGTCTTTCATTAGAATAGAGACCAAGTCTCAAAAAGCGGCCAAATGTTTTAAAAAACAGTAAAAATATGTCACGTCATGTGCGTATGGTCCCTAAGAATAAGGCGGTTCTTTCAAACACAAACGAGAGCTGCTGTTACGTCATGAATGAATTGAAGATATATTCTACAGATCATGAAAGGCTTAGTCCGAAGATAAACTAGGCTTCTAGCAATACGTAGCGTACCGAGATGGGTAGTCGTAAATACACATAAAATAGAACATGGAACATACTTACTTATGGTAGATTTTGATCAATGGAACTTTTACGCCTTCTTCACTTGCTTCACAGGAATGGTTCGTTTTTGAGGGATCCACTTCAAATAGGCAGGGTCTACCATTAGCTTGGGCTTCTTAAACTGTGGCAACTGTAGATGTTCTTGTACGGCTTTCCCCGTAACACAAATCACGTGCTGTCCCTTCCAGTATTTGACCATCTTCATCGACTGCAGCGTGTAGATGATGTCGTCTTGTGTGATCCCGGAAAGCTCACTAAGCTCCTTAATCGTCGTGGTGCGGTAATCCTTCATCAGCTCGAGCAGCGTGTAGGCCCAAAAGCTCCTATAACTCAATCGGCCCAAATCGGAGAGTGGCTTCTCCGGACTTCCAACGATTCCTTCGCGGCGCGACAGTTCATAGCTGAAGGCAATCAACAGCTTTCCATATCCTTTGCGTTGATAGGGAGGTAGAATCAAAATGCAAGCAACGTTGTTGCCTTCGGGGGATTCTTTCTCCTTGGAGAAGTACCCGACAATGTGTTGGCCATCCTTATCGATCTCACAGAGCACATAGAAAAAGAACGGATCGACATCGTAATAGAGAGTTTTGTGATCTAGAAACAGTTTTGCCATTAGGCAAAGGGTCTGACAATAGAAGCGATGATCCTTTCCATCAATTTCAAAGATAGAAACCGTTCCTTTACGATAAATTTCGTTACCCGGAGGTTGGCGTCGAGTGCAGGTCAATTTGTGATGCTGCAGCGTTTTGGCCAACCGCATATATCTAAGGCAGTACTCACACACGTACAGAGTTCCCACTTTCCCGTACTCTTCCGGGTATGGCGAGAAGTACCAGGTATCGATTTCGAACTTCCCAAACCGCAGCTTATCGATGTACTTCACTTTTGTGATGGCTTCATGTTCTTTCTCCAGGGCTGCCGTAGTCGGATCCATGTCAGCGTAGGTCTTCTGGACGTGATTAATTTCATCGTGACGCCTTTTCTGATTCCGAGTTATCTTTCTGTCCGGATCTCCATCTCCCAAATCAATTTCTGTACTGGGTTTTCCCACTTTGGGAGAATCTTTTGCATTCCCGGCATTAGTCACCAAAGGACTCTTCCCGTTGTAATCCTGCGCTAGCGGAGCACAAAGTCCGGTCGCTTTCTTATCTCCTCCCGCAACGGCACTGGAAATACGATCCCTACTAACCCACTGGTCCAATCTCCGGTTCAATCCCTCATAATGGATGTAATACTCCTGCTGTTTCGGATCGCAAGGATTTTGCCGGCTTTGAATCAGCTGAGCCGGATGCCAAGAGCCATCCTGACGCTGTACCAGGTATTCCGCTCCAATCACTAGCTTGTCTTCGCCATCTCCACCCTGAAAGCAAAATCATAATCAAATCATTCGATTTCCTTGGCTTCCAAACATCCCCCAAAACCATAATCAAAACAAAGCACTATTTACCTCCACCGAAGCCGATGACGCTTCCTTCACACTTGATGACGCCAATCCGGCTTTCGGGTTTTGCTTGCTCAAATCACTGTCCGCATCCTTTTCCTGCGCTTCGTTTCCCTTTGTCGTTTTGGTAGCGACCATTTCTGCAGCGCTGGTTTGGATTTTCCAATGAAAACGTAGCTTTTCGGCACTTTTTCCACTGTTTTAGGGGGTGACGAAAAAATGGACGACTTTGCGTGTTTGTTTTGGAGGTTAATTTTCTTCTTTTTTTTCTCGCGATAGTGACAGCAGTGTTGCCGGATTTGAGTCGACATTCGGAAAAATATCGCGACGAATTTCAAACAGGGCTGTGCCATACAAAATCGAGAGGGATTTGCGAGGGCTTTACTGCCGTTATACGCATAATTGTCCCATGTTACTCTTTGTGCATTTCGATTTTTCAAACCGTTTATTTTTACGTATAGGCAAATTTAATGCGCCACCAGCATAGAGGTCGCTAGGTAAGAAGGAGAGAAATGTCATTGAAAATGTTTGTTTACGTCCAAAATTCAATTTTTCGACCCAAAAATTAGCTCATAATCAATTAATTATTAAACTATTTTCCGTTGGCATAATCATTTTGACCCTTTATTCTTGCGATATGCATGATTTCACAACAAATTTAGCCACAAACAAAGAATCCGGAAGTTTATAACCTATGTAGCCAAACACCAATTTTCCAATTTTATCCCACAAATCGTACATGAACACTGACCGGATCTGTACATTCTGGAAGGAAAAAAAGTTTATCATGTTTTTCAATGCTCTCTGATCGTCTACAACATAACTATTCCGAGAAAAAGTGTAATATGTGTGCTCCTTCCTATGCTGCACACGGTGCGTTCTCAACCCAACCTCTTTTATGACGGTTCTCCTACTAGCCACCAGATGTCGAAGTGATCGTTCAGCTTTGAAAATATTAGCCTATAGTTTTAGAAAACACTTACCAAAAATTAAATTTGTTCGGAAACTCAACGAAAAGCAAGCCAAGTTAATTTGTCCCATTGTTGAATTTCCACGCATAACTGTCCCACTACTGTATTTCTACGCATAACTGTCACACTATACAATTCGCTGCGCTGATCTCGAACAAAATATTCAGTAGGCAGTTTTTAATTAGCTGGTGTTTGGGAAAATCGTTTTGAATATCTTCTTACGTTGGATTTACACCCCATGTGGAACATAACCTATATATGTGTTTGTATTATCGGGATACATTCATCATTCATGCGAGCCTGACGTCAAATTTGATTGAAATTTTCAATTTCAAAATATTATTTTCCATCCGTTTTTCAATCAATTTCAGTTAAACTTTCAGGATTGATCACAAAATTCTTCTAGAACCACAGTCGTCGATTAGAAATTTACCGTAATTTTGGAATTATCACGGGGAGTATTGAAATAATCCCTCTTGAAGAATCAGTAATCACTTTAATTTCGAGTCCATGGCTTGCGACACATCAACCTCATGATTTAGCAAACCAAGTCTAAATAAAAATAGTTCGACCGTCTTGGATGACTTGGCCACATGCTGGGTTGTTTATACCGGTTCACTGGTAGACGTGGCCATTATATTGGCGAATTTGAAACCTGGCTTGCGACCTATCAATTTTCATGAAATTGCGAATCAAGTCTAAAGGTTGTTCAAATGTATTTGAATGACCCTGTTTCCCAGAAGAAGTGTCCATTATATTGGCGGTTCTGAGACCTAGCTTGCAACATTTGAAACTTGATGAAGTCAAGAAGAAGTCAAAGTCAAGTCAAAAGAAGAATAGTTCAAGAGGTTTTGGTTGACCTGGCCACATACTGGGTTTTTCCGGATAATTAGTTTTTCGGTGAAAGTGGCAAATATGTTGGTGGTTTCAAAACTTAATTTGTGATGTATCAAATGTCATGATTTTGCAAATCAAGTCCAAAGAAATGTCAAATCTTTGGAAGATTTGTGTCGTGAATTTTGAGTTAAATATTTTCTTCGCAGAATTACATTGAATTTGCAGAAGAGTTTCTGTCAAGCCTTCAGTTGGAAGAGTCGATATAGGAATTAATTACATCTGATAAACCCTCAAACTTACTCATCCACTCTTTCTTTCACTAACTCATACTTTTTCTCATTATCACACATACAGAAAGCTTTGATTTCCACCCAAACTATAAAATCGTATTTCTTCACTTCCCCGCACGTGGCTCCGTTTGGCACATGGCACTTGAACCTTCATTAGGTGCCTCAACATAGTCTCGAGGATATACGTTCTCTACATTCAGTACAATCTATACGTAAGAACGGTCTTCTACAGCAGTGTGCTTAGCACATAATTGGTCACTACTTACTACTTAGTGGGACTGTTATGCGTAGAAATTCACCAAAAGCCCCGTATTCCTACGCATAACAGTCCCACTTTTAATTTCGTAGCTAATTTTACTTTATTCCCACAATACAAACTCTTGACTCTAATGAACACGCTATTCTTTGTACTATTGTAAAGATTTTAATTTAATTTACCACATATCTGGTCAATACGAGGCCTAAATTGACGAGCGGACAGAGCAAACCACACAGTGGATAACAGCGTAAGGAATTCGGTACAGAAAGAATTTGCACACGCGAGATTACTTTAGTAACTGTACTTTTATTGAAAGAAAGGAAATAACACGCACGAACTTGCTTCGTTGAAAGTTTGGTTTGGAATGAACTTTTCCTCTATGTTCCCGCGCTCAATATGAGGCGATGTGTCAGGTATGGCAACACCAGGGGCGAACCAAGGTGTGTGTATAGTGGAGAGGTGATCATCGAATACCGACATAAATAGGTCGTATGAATAAACTGAGCAAAAGCTTTTACTTTACTCAAATCCACCTGTCAAATCATTTTCCTGAGCATTTACTCAAGTTGGTATGATAAAACTGAGCATTTGGGCATTTACTTTTCGAACATCCAAATTCGTATGAATAAAGCGGTAAAAGCTGAGTAAATGCTCAGAAAATCCTGAGTCACCTACTGACCATGCTCAGTGCAGTACAAACGAACGCGAAAGTTGAAAGTACATCTTCCTCGTTTGGATTATGGTGATTTATTTCCAGATTCTGTAACTGGGGAAAGAGTGTTGATGTACCTGCAAGTAAATCAGGTACTTATTTATATGATTGGAAATGCCGGATCTTTGGACCTACATTCAAGCTATCAACCAGATGAGAATTTCAACAGTATTTAAAAACTTGACCGCAGCACATTAATTATCTTGGCAAGACTGTAGAATTTCCTTTTAAATAGCGCACAACTTCAGAAATAATTTCAAAAATTTATGACAAAAACGATTGTTTGTCTCTTTGATTATACCTGCTCATTTCAGTGGAAAAAAAAAATATATTTTTTGGCTTTTTCTATAACAAAATATCAATTGCCGAAAAAAACTTAAGGAAATAAACAAGATTTTTTTTTAAATCTCCTCTAGATATTTTTAATGGCATATTTTCAGATATTCCAATAATAATTCTTCAGGGAGTTTTTGAGACTTCCTTCAAAAATTCATTACCTGTCAAAGAATTCTTGCAAAGATTACTCCATAACTTTTTCCAAGATTTTTGTAGTAACGTTCTTGAATTACTCATTTTAAATTATTCATTTCCATAGATTTCTCTAAAAAATGGTAAAGAAATTCCATCAGCCTTCAATTCGCCTAAGAATGAAAGATAACCGTAGCGGTAAACACACATCTATTCAGCAAGATCAAGCTGAGGGTCTTGGGTTGTGTATCCCACCGGTCGAGGATTTTTGCGTAATGGAAATTTTTCCGACTTCCCCCAGGGCTTAGAGTTTCTAAATATTCAGGGCTGGTAGCAAGAATTGGTACCGAAAAAAGTTATTTTAGTGACCAAATTTGAGAAATAAGTGACTAAAAAGTGACTTTCTATTCTCGAAAAAGTGACTTGAAAAGCAAGCCGTAATCAATTTTATTTCAATTCTAGTATACTGTTTTACGATCAATATCAATCATGATATTCCATAAATATTCCATATGATCTTCTGCAGGTAGTAGGTCTACACGCAGCGAACTGGACTATCGAAATTCATACATTTTGCCTTATGAAAGATGGAACGATTATCGCTATAGGAACGCTTTATGTATCGTTTTAGCATCACTCAACATCAAGGCATCGATATTCGCGGGGTGTACGCACGAGCCTATCGATCGCAAGGTCCTTGATTCGATTCCAGGTTGCCGCGAAAACTATTTTTGTTTTCAAATTTCGGTTTCATAAGGCAAATTTATGAATTTCATCCCGATTCCTTGTGGCGAACTTTCATAAGGGGTTCCTATGTTTATCCATAGTTAATTTGCCTGAGTGTAGTTGAGTACCATATTTGGACATATTTATTGTGCTTCCAAATTTACAAGATATCGCCTAGAATTTTTTCAAACAGGGTTGTTTATATTTACGTAAATAATCCTTTTTAGTAGATTTTCAATATTTTCAAAATGTTGTGTCTTTTATATTACCAAAGTATTTTATATTGAAAATTTTAATAAGAATTTGGAACATTTGTAAAATTAAATTTTTTGTCATTTCACATTTCCATTTAAACTCCAGCTCTTCTACCTAATAAAGTCAATATTTTTATGCATTAATCGATATTTCAAATAAAAAATGATGACAGAAGATCGAATTTGATTGGAATACTGCTTAAATCGCGTCCTTTAAACGCCGACTAAGAAAGAAATTTGCCATCAGTAAGTTTAATGGAAGGTATTCACATTCTAAGACTTCCTCGTAAAATTACGACAAGTAATTTTTCGTTTTGCCGTAAATTATATACCTTCATGTATTCAATCTGATTTTTTTTTAAAGAAAAACCACGAACGAAAAAAAAACAAAATTAAAAAAAATCATATTTTTTATGAGAAATTTTGAAAAATTTACGAGGAATTTCTAAAAAAAATCCTAGTATAATTTCTGATGAAGCTTGTGTGAGTTATAATGATGAATACCTACAAGGATAACTGAAAGATCTCTCAAATTCTTGATGAATATATTTGTTGATAAATTGCTATGATAATAAAAGCATATTAATTCATCAATGGTCGGAGCAATAACTGTAATAATTGCTGTAGTATTAACTAGTGTGGAACCTTGAATGAAATTTTAAAGAATCTATGCAGGTCTTGTATTTAAAAAAATATCAGTGAAGTGTTTGATCCGCAGTAATAATATTTTGAAGAAATGCTGGACAAATTTCTAGAGGAATCTGATGGGGAATCCCAGATGCAATTCGTCGAGCAATTCTTGGAAAAGATTTTATCCAATAAAACCTTAAGTAAGTTTGGAGAAATTCCAGAGAGTTATTATGGATGAATTTTTAAGAGAATCCTCATAAAAAGACCTGGATTAAAAATGCGTAGGAATTATTGTAGGGTTTCTTGTAAAAATGTTGATTTTTTTTCGAAAACTCTATAATAAACCTTTGGGTAAAAACTTCTGTAGGGCATGCGGGAAGAATCCTAGAAGTAGCGATTGAAGAAATCTGTAAAAGAATCAGTGATCTGGAGGAAATACTGAGATTTTTTCTTCAGAGTAATCTCTGTGAAAATTACTGGAGGTAGTAGCGTGGGAATGCTCTAAAATTTTTAGTATAAAATTGAGAAGAAATTCCTCTGAGCTTCTATTGAAAAATTGCTGGGGGCATTCCTGGTGGAGTTCTTGAAAGTATTCCAGAAGGAATCTCTGGATAAATAGTTACGTAATAGTCTCTGAAAGTTTCTCTTGAGCCTCTAGAATGTTGCACCAGAATTCATTGCAAACAGATTAACCATCTATTTCCGACGACTTAATCGACAGTTTCTTTATGAAAAAGCGTTTTTATAAAAGGTAATTCAAAAAACAATATTTCAAGGGGCTACTTTTTTTAAAATCAGTTTAACATTTGTTGGTTGTTTTACAATAGTAAACTGATTGCTTACCAATAGTTTTACTATTCAAAAAGTTAGTTTACTTTTGGATTAATTTGATAAGTATAGAATCATAATCTACTGTTAACTCTCCCTTACTCGATATTTCGTATCTCGATATCGAGTTAGAGAACCACAGTAAAAGTTGGTTTTCATGGCTACTGCGATGGTCCCTCGGATCGCATTTGCACTGGTTTTGTGTTCCATAATTCGATACCTCCCTTACTCGATGCCCCCTTCAATATCGAGTTATGGAGAGTTGACTGTAGAAACTAATGCATAGTATTCCTCTGGTTCGGTTTGCCTCAAGTTCGTCAAAAATAATTGAGCTCTGGAACTACCATGGGAAAGAAAGGGTTATTGCAAAAAAGTGACTTTAGATACCATATTGATTATAATGTCTTTAGAGACCTTAACTAAAAATAAACACTTTTTAGAGATATGCATTGAAATAGTATCCAAGCCTTTAAAAAAGATCTGCCTACCTGAAAATATACTATTTGTAATAGCTTTCATCTTTTCCTACAAATATTATTTATTTCATATGCTCATGAAAGATACCCAACTAGAACTGGGAATCGTATTTGCCTTTCCCATTTTAGCAATCCTACACACTCAATCTGTTCGGTAAAAATAACTGGGTTTTGGAACTACCGAAAAAGTCAGTAAACTAAAAATAAATGTCAGAAATCGAAATACAGAGATTTTCCACTGAAATTTTGCAGAGAGCTTTCTTTTTATATCATATATCGATAAAAAATAAAGCATGGTGAAATTTGCATTTCAATTGCGCGTGGCGACAGTTTTCATTTTACTGACTTTTTCGGTAGTTCCAAAACCCAGTAAAATTTTACCAACCCCAGTAATTTAATCTAACTGTGTAAGTCCTACTTCCTTATTTAAACAAGTTATTTGAAATATTAAAAATAATTTAAAGTGAATTGACTGAATACCTCAAGTTGTAACAGCGGCGCAGCCGAATTTTTTTTTTATTGAAGGAATGTTGTATTACAAAAAGGACATATTCTGTCATAATAATTACTGGTTCGAGGTTTTTTTCCTGCGTATACACACTCAATCACGATTTGCTTGTTCGGTAATTTTTTATACTGGGTATGAATTGTAAATCATAAAAAATACCGAACTTTCAGCTTTTTAATTGAAAACTTCTGAGGTTCAGTAATAAATTTTACTTTTTACTGAACTACGGTAGCTGTCAGACCCAATTTTGCAACATTACCGAACAGACCGAAAAGTCAGTAAAAACAATTACCGACTATTCAGTAGTTGATGTTTTTTACTGACTTGTCGTCAAAATCAAATCAAAACAAACTGATGCGCATGCGGGAAAGTGTCAAATGAGAATCTCCTGCTGTAAAATCGTCCGGCGCCGGGAGTCACGGCTTTGGCAATCAAGCTTTTCCTGCACCTATTTTGCGCTTTCCCGTGGTAAGTAATCGAAATTTAGTGAGAAACTCAACCATTTTAAGCAACCAAAAAGGCTCAGGACTGCTTACGTTGGTAAATTCGGATGGTTTCCTTACAAGAGGTGAAGTCATCTGCATCATTGAGTTTGCCTCTTGTATGCAAACCATCCAAATAATGATTTTGTCACACATTTTTCGATTACTTCCACTGAGATATGAGCATACCGTAGATGTTTATTCGTACGAAAAATGCATGTCGATGTCCATGTTCATGTCGATTGGGTGTTAATTTGAATTGATTTCTGAAAAAACAGTATCCGGAGAAGCAAATCGGAGCATGGGAAACTGGAAAGCCAGTAAAAACGCTTTACAATTTTACTGACTAAGTCAGTAATTTCCATCAATCAAAACATATTTTGATTTACTGGGTTTTTTCGGTAATCGTAAAAATTACCGAAAAAACCGTAGTTCCAAAACCCAGTAAAATTTTACTGGGGTCGGTAATCTGAATTGGCTGTGTAGCCGAAATCCTCTGATAATTTCAGTTTTTTTCCAGGTTGAATAAAATTCCCTGATAATTCCAGGTTTTCCAGGATTTTGTAGGTAGTAGACACCCTGCTAACTTAAAACTTAGCCTAAATTAAGAAGGCCGATTCAAAATTTTCTCCCGAAAAATTAGCTCAAAATAGTTGAAAAAAGTGACTTTTTGACGAAAAAAGTGACTTTAGTTGAAATGGCTTCAAAAAAGAGACTTTAAAGTGACTGGCCTCAAAAAAGTTACCAAGTCACTAAAAAGTGACTCGCTACCAGCCTTGTAAATATTTGCCACACGTTATGCTGATAAGAACACTAAGCTGAGAAGCAGGCTCTGCCCCAGTTGGGACATAACACCTAAAAGAGGAAGAAGTAGGAAATATTTTTGAAATTTATCCGCAGATTTATAAATATTTTTTCTCAAAAATCTTAGAAAGTTTCTATGGGAATTCCTCCAGAACTCAATTAGGAATTCGGAGGAACTTTTCCGAAAATTCTTCAATGCTATGAAATTTTAAGGTATTTATATAAGAAATATTTTAAGATTTTAATCGATTTTTGAAAATATATCGTCTTTTCACATTTTATGAATTTCTACATTCAAGGGATTTTGGAGATGAACCAGCCTAGGGCTGAAAATCTCCTTAATAAAGCTATAATAATAATAATAATAATAATAATAATTCAAGGGATTTACTTGATACCTTAAAAAATTTCTGGAGTTATCTTCCGATGAGCTATTTAGAAAATTTTCAAGAAATTGTTGAAATAATTTATAAAAACTCTGAAATACTTACAAATATAGCGCATTGCGCACATTATAAGTACAGGATTGTGAATAAAAGTGCGGAATTACGTCGGATCGATCTGGTGTCTTCACTGAACTTAAATTATTAAAGGCGTATTCATGGGAATCATTGAACTTTTAGACTAGAGATTACATTAACTATAATCAAAGTAGTTTTAGAGCTTTTTATCCTTTTTTTTCAAGAATTCATGGAAAGTACCTTCTGAGAAATTTCTTTTCAAATATTTGTAGAATGATCGTTCAAGAACCTTTGAGGGATTGTACTAGATATTTCCAACATTTTTCAAGAATACTCTCAGTAATCTCACCACAATTTCTTCCTTAGATTGGTTAGTGTTTAACTAACCAATCTAAGGAAGAAATTGTGGTGAGATTACTGAGAGTATTCTTGAAAAATGTTGGAAATTAAACAAGAATTGTTTCATGAAGGTGAAGATACATAGAAGCCACACCTCAATAATCTAAAAGAGCACAAATATAGAGAGACAGAGTGCCGAACACTTGACCGTTTGGTCTCTCACTGGTGGTGACCTGTGGTGACCAATCGATCAAACTATCAAATCCATAATCCATTATCCACTTGAGAAAATCTTTAGAAAATTCAACGCGATCAAGTTTTGCAGCATATTTGGTTTATTATTTCAATCAGGACTCTACGGCATTTCAACGTTGAATACGGGCCCATTGCTTTGTCCCATGGATCCTTCTTCACTACTGGTCAAACAACTGCTATCAATACTGAGGTTTCCCTTTCGTTTTTTGATGTTGCTGCGCCGCTGGGACTCGTGTTGCTTATTAAACTTGTGACACCTGTTGGCTCTCTACCCATCGATGGGAGCTGTTTGAGAAGGAAAGAACATATTGCAAATTATTGTAATTAAACTACAAAATAGTTAAGTGTTAAATACTTACAGTTGCGTACGGACCGATTACATTCATCGGTGGCTTATGCGGAGCAAGGTAGGATCGATGCGCGGACGAATCAGTTATCGTCACACTGCAGCATTTGGTATACCGTTTGTACCCCCACAGGTGGCACAGGATGGCTATAAATTCTCCCCGGTTGTGTTTTCCCGTTTTTGTGTATGACTCCAGCAGCCGGCAACAACAAAAAAGACGGAAAAGATCCACAAAGGCACTAAATTGTTCCACCGCAAGGATTCTTTTTCCTCGCGGGTCAAAACAAAACAACATTTTTGATAGAGTAAATGCTAAGTTCGAAATTCGAACTTACTCTGAGCAAAGTATCGTTTTATTCATACCGTTTTGAGTAAATGCTCAGAGACTTTACTTCGTTCAAATCGGGTTGAGCATGAGCAAGTACTCGGTTTTATTCATATGACCTAATATGTGTTAAAATCTTAAAACGCGTTTTTCTCGATTGCATATTTTGGATCATGGGACAATTATGCGTATAACGGCAGTTTACAATAAGCCATTTTATGAGACGTTTCAAATCATATGTTTTTTATTTGTTTACCAGCTTTGAAACTTGCTGGCGGGCCCATTTATTTACGTTTTTTCTAGCGCCACATTTGGGAGGAGCTCATTCATTAATGGCGTGCAACGAGCTTTTCAATCTTCCCCAGTAAAATTAAAATCAGCAGGCAGGGAAGAATTTATTTTATTTACTGGTATCATCAGACATGTAATCGCGTAAAAATAGCCAGAAAGAGGCGAAAATGTCATCATCAACAAAAACGTTGCCAGCGCCATTCACATATCATGCTAGTTTTTAAAACAATAACAATGAGCGGCCCGCCAGAAAACGTCAACCGACTGTCTCGTAAAATGGCTTATGGGGCTCTGCACAAAAATCTTTCTCTCTCTTTCAGCCCTTCACAAAATTTGTAAACAGCAAGGCCAGTAAACGTCAAAATCCCATGCAAAATCAAAACAGTGCAGAGCCCCATATGAAAATGTTATTCCAAGCGTGTGCTAGAATAAGGGCGTAAGCTGCTTGATCGATTTCTCTTCATCGATCCTCTCTTCTGTGAATAAAGGTGACAAGATGTGGGATTGTTGAAGCATCTTTAACGGGGGCGACTATGGACCAATGCACGAGTTCATTATTTTAGCTTCAAATTAATGAACTCGTGCATGGATCAATGGACCAATGGACCAATGCACGAGTTCACTAATTTGACGTTTCAGCGGTGCCATATTCACTCGTTGCCATGGTCACATAAATCACACGGCACCGCTCAAAGGTCAAATAATGAACTCATGCATTGGTCCATTTCACGAGTTCACTATTTGACGTTTGAACTCGTGCATCGATCCATTCGGGTGATTAAAATGATCACCCACTGAGCTGTCATTTTAGTTTAATCACTCATTCTCACCGCTACCATACCCAAGCAACCATGGAGCATTATATTGAGGATTTCTCCCACCATGTTTGCCATATATTGGATGGCGTCGTAGCTAACAAAACCAACAAGTAACGCACATGTAACGCAATATGTTGGATTGTACATTGAAAGCAAGTTGCGTGCTTCTATTAAAGTGCCATCACAGACAAACAGACGTAACACTTAGAACAAATCTCGATCCAAATCATAGTCGCGAGGACATGTACGCCCAATGCTAAAATTAGTGTGTTTGGTCGACGGGCCAACAGATGGCTGTAGTGTGTAAACGTCAAACGCGAACAAAAACGATGCGAGCGCTGCGGGTGGGGGATTGGCCACCTACCATATTTTTGAATCGACCGTTAAAAAGGTGGTCGATGGACAATGATGGGAGTGTGACGTCTGTTTGTCTGTGGTGCCATATAAACTGACGTGTGAGTATTTATTTTTCCACGTTCAAAATGTGCACGAGAATCTATTCCTCAACAAAATGAACAATATCATTGCTTATATAGAGCAGCTGCATAGCCGTAAGCCTACCGTTGAAGTAGTTTAAAAGTGGGAAAAGGCCCTGATGTAGTCGAACTAATGCAAGAATGTTTATAAAGAATCCTAGCAATTCATAAAGTAATATTAGTGCATTGAAACATTTGTAATGTAGCGTTAATGCTCTTTTGCTTGACAGCTCTTGTAATTTGTCGAATAAAAGCAATGTCACAACAGTCACAATAGTCATTTAAAAATATGCATAAAAGTTGAAAAAATAACATTTTTCTAAAAGGCCCCATCTTATTTTCCGCTAATCAGGATATTCATCGCAAATGCGGCCTTTTTTCAAAAAGACCTCATTTCTATATCTGACGGAAACCGAGTTGAGGCCTGTTAAACAAACATCAAAATTGCAATGTAGATTGCGAAAAACGTTCCGAATTAACTCAGAAGATGCAGGTTATACTACGGAGCGACTGCTCCTTGTATTATTTTATACAGTGGTTGTCTAAACGGCGAACATTATCGGGTTCCTATAGACTGATGTATTTTGTATCATACTACCTAATAATACCTGTGTCAGCCTGTCTGTACTTCATTTTCTGTCTGTACTGCATTTTCTCGACGACAAACTCGCGTAGCACATACATAATGTTCATGGATGACGAAGGGTTCAATCAATCACATATTTAATCGACCGCACGAATCTTCTCTTGTTGTAGGGATCTCCATGTACTTTACTT
The DNA here is from genome assembly GCF_002204515.2 of Aedes aegypti. Lineage (NCBI taxonomy): Eukaryota > Metazoa > Arthropoda > Insecta > Diptera > Culicidae > Aedes > Aedes aegypti. The sequence goes on along the minus strand of NC_035109.1, from coordinate 407,260,047 downwards.
CACCACTTAACACTCTTCTACATTTCAAATTTCATATTTCATCATCAATTTTGAATGATTTTCAAAAGCCCACATCAGAAGATGATGAAAAAACAAGCCACAACTAGAAGGCCTCAACACATTTTAGAGTAAACAAAGGCGTCAACTCACAGGCCTCATCAGCGTCGGCCGGCGTCTATGGGCACAAATGAAAAGGGCTGCACAGCTTTTGGTGAAATAAAAGCCTCATTTCCTTTCACTTGTTTTTTTAGCAGGATTTTTTGCTGAAATGATAGTAATGAATATTCATAGCTATAAATCAGTTTATCGATCGACTTTCTGGACGATAAAATAACATACAATGCTTAAATTCATAATTTAATTTTGATTTATTGTTTGACAAAACAAGATTGCATTTTTCTAATTTTTTACTTTTTGGAGATGAGGCCTTTTGAATTGTTAATCTTGAAATTTCTTAACGCTGAAGGGTGTGGTTGGGTGTCCTTGAAATGTTACAGCTCATACAAAATTCATGAAATATTCACACAAAAAGCGTTATGAGTGGGTGTCAAAAATGGTCATTTTTGGCGTTATGAAATTTGTGAATGATGGTGGCGCGTGGAACGTGAGGCGATGAACGGCATTCTATTGATCACTGTAGAAGCGATCAGATTTGAATTTTATTCAATCATCTTTCGTTCACTACAATTGGGTTTTAAAATAATGGAGATCATTTCAGGTTGATAATTTCCAACTGGAATCCTTGGGATTCCGACTGGAATCCTTGGGACTCCGACTTGAATTCCAGTGGTACTCGTAAGTATTTCAGTCGGATTGATAAGGATTCCAGTCGGAATCCCAAGGATTCCAGTCGGAATCCCAAGGATTCCAGTCGGAATCCCAAGGATTCCAGTCGGATTCCCGAGGATTCCAGTCGGATTCCCGAGGATTCCAGTCGGAATCCCGAGGAATCCAGTTGAAATCCTCTTAATGAAATTCACATTTCATAAACCCATTCATTTCTTCTTATTGTATTGTATTCTTATTCTTGTTGTAACACGACTGCCTACCAGCTTAATTTAGTTTGCTTTGCTTTGCATTGCTTTGTTTTGCTTTACTTTGCTTTTGTTACATGATTACTTGCTAGAAAATTAATAAAATTCTATTTACCAGAAGAGTAAGATTCATTTGAAATTTATTTTTGACGAATATCAGGCTACCTTTCCATAATGAAAATGAATGATAGCAGATACGATCTATATCAATACAACAACACCAATATATACAACAGTAAGCTTGTGTTTTACATAAGTTTAGGTTTCCATCTTTCTGGGCATCATCTATCGTGCTTAATCCAACGTTGGCTTAGATGCGAGACTGCAAGGAATGGGAAAAAAAAGTTAAGAAAGGGTGTCTAGAATCAATAATAAATTCATGATTTACCTCAATGTGGAAGGCCAAAACTCCATCCTCACCATCATGAGGAATGTGAATAGAAGCACGACCATCAGCAAGAACCGTGATAGATTTTCCTGTGCACGAATGTCCTACTTTGTCACCAGAAATAACGTCACAATAAACTCCAGCGGGAAGACCAGTTTGAAGGATTTCAAGCATGTCCTGCTGATGTTGGTTATTGAAGGCCACAAATCCGCAATTACCACGAGCAAATGCAATCTTATTTGCACCATTTGACCACCAGTTTTGCACAGGAGTTCCCCAACAAACGTTTCTAAAGTTGATCATGTTAGTAATTTGACGCCAACGGTGTTCACAAACCCATCCGTTTCCACATGATTGATCGGCATTGATCGATGGAGAAATGATGTTACCATTACCGTCCTGAGGCGGTCCTTGATCTCTATCGTCGAAGAAGAATGAACTCATGATACGAAGTTGGCCAAAAGGATAAGCGGCAGCGAATGCGGTAGCCATCTTGTAAGCCTTTGGCGATTTATGAGTTAAGGCATGATCACGCTGGTTATCATGATTATCTACGAATACAAGTGAATCTCTGGACGGCAAAAAGCCCCAATCTTCTCCAAAGTTTTGCAGCCAAACAAGCATGTCGCCACCAGTGAAAGCACGTCCGATATAGAACGAGTACTGGAACTCAGTTACCGTTCCGAGATGATTGTACTCCCATTTACGAATTGGCTCATGATCACCCCCATCAATGACTTCTTGCATCATGAACGCACGTGATCCTGGAGCAAATCCAAAGTTCGTATTGAGGTTTCTCAGCCGGTTGAAGATCACTTCCATATCATGCGGGTACATATGCTTGGCAGCATCAACTCGGAATCCAGCCACTCCAAGCTCGATCAAATGGTCCAAAAATTCTACGAACCTGTCCCGAACCCATTCTCGGCTTTGATCTAAATCTGGCAGTCCTACCAGCTCACAATTTCTCACTTGCCAAGCATTACCCCAATCAGTAATTTCACACGATGGGTTGAAATCAAGCGCGGTGAATGGGACAGCTGGAAAATCTCGATCGCCAGGATTAGAGATAGAACCGCCAATTCCAACCCCTGGTTGGGCAGCCATATGATTGATGATAATGTCGACATACAGGCGAACTCCAACTGCGTTACAGCGTCGAGACATATCCAGGAAATCTTGCTCGTTTCCTGAACGGGTTTCTAGCTTGAACGACACTGGCTGGTACCGTTCCCACCATGGACGATTACTCCCCAAATGAATGATGACATTCTCATTCACTGGCGAAAGCTGCAATTAAAAGAGTTGAGTAAAACAAAGTTGAAGCCATGAAAAACCATCACTTTTTACCTGAATTCCTCCAAAGCCACGTGGTCCCAAAAATCTCTCACACTCCAATGCAATGTCGGAGAACTTCCACTCGAAAAGATGCACAATTCCGCTGTGTCCACCCCAAAAATGAGGATCATGTTGACCGTGTACGCCTACGATTACTACAAGAATCGCCAAGGCCAAAGTGGCCCGCAAAGAATTCCTCATGTTCGTTTCCAAAATGTCCGTATGCGATATGCGGGAGGTCCAACAGGCAATTCGGTCTGTTTTAGGTAGCCGTACTTAATTTATAGATGTTTCGTTATCAGGAAATGATAATTTTTAAACTGTTCAATAGAAAAGTCTGAAATAAGTGATAAAAGTCACGCTGAAATTAGCAATCGTAGGTGAAATTTGATTAGACTTATCTGCCGAACTCGTTATCTAATCATAATGGTTATCTCCTAGTGTGCTAAGAAGATTACGCTGCAATATGTTTTGAATATGGTCAGTTATAACAGTTTAATCAATATTTGAGAAAAAAATATAAAAGACATGATTGTAAGTAAAGTAGTGGCAAATATGGGCTATTGGGGCGGCCATCTTTGGATTCTGAGATGTTTCACCTTAAGCTATGTATGGTCTGATCTACGACATACTTCTTCTACGCAGAGCTGATAGCGCCTAAATGTCTATAAATAGGAACTTTAGAGACCACAACGAGATCACTCCGAAATAATGCAAACTAGACCAATCAGGTACTAAGAATTACTGAAGAAGAGTTTTTCAAAAGGTTCTTCAAGAATCCAACCCGACACTTTTTGAGGACACTTCTATTATTTTATTTGGGGATTCCTCATGAATTAAGTCAGGTATTTTGTCATGAATTTGTACTGTAATTTCATCAGCAATAGATTGAGAAAGTTTTGAATCTTTTACGGATTTCCTCAGGAATTTCTCCATTCTCATTATTTAACTGGTAGTTTCTCTGAGAATACCTATGCCTAAAAATTACTCCAGAGGTTTCTTAATTCAATGAAATCATATCGTGGGTTTTCGGACTATTCTGAAAGGAATTGCGTTCAAAATATTTACTTGGGACTTCTCCAAGAATTAAGTCAGTAATTTCTCCTACGTTATTTCCAGAAAGTACTCCAGCAATTCTTTCAGAAATTTCCACAGATATTCTCAAAGAAAGCGTATCGTAATTTTCAACAAGTTTAATTTCTGGGATTTTTCCATAAATTCATCCAGTAGCCTCCATGATTTTTTGGGATTTTTTTGAAATTTTTTTTTAGCGTTTCTTCAAAGATTTCGTTTATAGATTGTTCTAGAAACCTCTCATGGGAGTCCTCAAAAAAATTGTTTATGAATTCTTTACAGTTGTCCTTTATAAATTGTAAGATAAAAATCGGAAGATATTACTAAAGGGAAACTTACAGCAATCTATGTTTAAAGCCTTTGAAAAATATATCTTCTGTTGAAAGGAACTCCTACAAGCATATGTGATGAAACTTCGGACCCTTAAGAAAGTTTTAGAGGATTACCTTATATAATTTGCTGGAACAATAATTAGGAAAACTTACAGGCCAGACCGTCAGCTCCAAGTATTAGCTTACTTGAAAAATCGCCGTCAGATCTTCAAAGGGGGTTCTTGTAGGATTTGTTGGAAGAGTTTATGTAGGAATCTTCGAGGGAAAAAGAGAAATTGATGAAACATATTTTTTTGAGAGCACCCTTGAGAAAATTTTTGCGACGATACTTCTGGAAATTATTGAAGGGTATCAGCGTTGAAAATCCTAGGATCGACATTCCTGAAACAATCGCTGAAAGAATTCCTGAAGCTTTTCCTGTAGGAATCTGGAATCTGTGATGGGATTCTTGAAGAACCAGTGGATGAGTCTGTGGGCAAACCGACGACCAGCAGGTTAACGTAGCGGAAAATACCCGACAAAAGTCTTCTCTACGGGAGACACGTAACGAGGGAAGAAAAGAAAAAACTTAACACACGGAGCTCGGTCTAAATACAACTTTATTCGATCGCGGTACATTCGTAACTGTTTCTCTCTTGTTCGTCGACTCTGTCGACTCATCATCGGATATCGCAGTGGTGGCGTTAATAAATATCGCCCCCACCAACACTCCTCCTCGATATTGATGTTACGCACCACCTTCGGCTCGACCATCCTCGTCAGTCAAACCTAAAGCAGTCGCAAACTTTCTCTGCTTCACGCCTCCGACCGGCTTGGTCAGAACATCGGCAATCATCGTCTCCGTGGGGCAGTACTTCAGGGTAACCACTCCGTTCTGTACTATGTCCTTGGTATAGTGCATTCTCGTATCTATGTGCTTGGATAGTCTTGATTGGCGCTCGACCTCCACGAAACTAATACAACTGGTATTGTCCTCGTAGACGACAGTCGGCTCACGTTGTTCCGCATCGAATTCGGCCAGTAGTCTCCGAAGCCATACCACCTCCTTGCAAGCTTCGGACAACGCGATGTATTCAGCTTCCATGCTGGATAGGGAAACGTTCGCCTGCTTCCTGCTGGCCCAGCACACTGTAGCTTGTCCGACCTGATACACGTATCCTGTATTCGATTTCCTATCTGAACTATCACTAGCCCAGTCCGCATCGCAATATCCGATTAGCTTGATTGGCTCAGATCTGTTCGTAGACAACTTCAGCTTGTAGTGGCTTGTACTCAACAGATACCTTACCACGCGCTTAAGCTCGTTCCAGTCAGCTTCCAGAGGATTGCTCACACACCTTCCCAAAATCGCAACGCTCGCTGCGATGTCCGGCCGAGTATTAATCGAAACGTAGAGCAGCGCTCCAACTAGGCTGTGGTATCGCTTGTTATCCCGCAAACTCTTGCTGTCTTTCCGGCTTTGGTAGTAACCAACATCTAGAGGCAGCTTCGATCCCTTGGCTTCGCTTAATCCGTATCGGCTCGCAATCTTCTTCACATAGACTTCTTGATCCAGGTTGTAGAACCCATCTGCGTCCTTGGTAACGCGTATCCCCAAGAAGAAAGATATCTCTCCAAGTGACGAAAGTTTCATCCGCTTCGCCAGTTCCCTTTGGGTTCGCTGTATCTCCTCAGCATCGGTACTCGCAAGCAACATATCATCCACATATATCAACAAATAGATTCGCTCGCCATTTCGCAATACCTTAACATACAAGCACGGGTCAGTATGTGACTGCTTGAACCCCAACTCCTTCAGTATCCCGTTGATGGTTTCGTTCCACACTTTAGCCGCCTGCTTTAAACCGTATAGGCTCTTTTCAAGCTTGCAGACTAGCTTCTCCTTGCCTGGCTGTACGAATCCTTTCGGTTGCTCCATATACAGGTCTTCCTGCAACCGCCCGTTGAGATACGCCGACTTCACGTCGATATGGTGTACGCTCATCCGTTTGTGCCCCGCCACGGTAAGCAGAACCCGTAGAGTGTTCTGGGTTGCCACCGGAGCGAAAACCGTGTCGAAGTCTACACCAGGGCGTTGTGAGAACCCCTGCGCAACAAGACGAGCTTTAAAACGGGTCACGTTACCGACGCTGTCCTCTTTCCGTTTGTACACCCATTTGCATCCAATGGGCTCTCTTCCGGTAGGCAATTCCACAAGTTTCCAGGTCCCGTTCTGTATGAGCGAGTCATACTCTTCTTCCATTGCGACCTTCCACAACGCATGGTCGGAACTCTTAATCGCTTCCACGTAGCTAGTAGGTTCCTGCTCGACAGCCATTGCAACGTCCACCACATAATCTCGAAGATGCTCCGGACGCACACCTCTTGTGCTCCGAACAGGTCTCTGACTTCGGTCTTGCACGGCTCGGCCAACAGGAACTTCATCCTCGCTCTCCAAATCGTGATATTCCTCGTCCGACTCTTGATGCTCCTCCTGAACCTGCTGTTGTGCGGCCTGCTCCTCCTGAACCTTAGCTTCGGTCATTCCCCAGTCGAGTACCACACACTCTTCACCATCCTGGGCGTTCCGACGATCCACTGTCGAGGAACCATTCTGCAGCTCCACGAATCGAGCGTCTCGGCTAATGGTAATCCTGTTGGTCTCCGGGTCGAGGAATCTGTAAGCCTTGCGGTCTTCGCAGTAGCCCACAAACAACAACTTCTGAGCCTTCGCGTCCAACTTGCCACGTTTGACATCCGGGATATGCACGTATGCTGCACTCCCGAACACCCGAAAATGCTTCAGCGATGGCTTCCTTCCAAACCATCTCTCGAACGGCGTCTTGTCCACTGATCGCGACGGCATCCGGTTCTGGATGTAGCCTGCCGTCATGACTGCCTCTCCCCAATACTGCTTATCGAGGCCTGCATCCAGCAACATGCAGGTTGCCATTTCCTGGAGGCTGCGGTTCTTCCGCTCTGCAACCCCGTTCTGTTGTGGGGAGTAGGCAGCCGTGTACTGAGCTTGGATTCCCTCCGAGGCATAGAAATCCTTGAGCTCTTCATTCACGTATTCGCCTCCGCCGTCGGATCTAATGACGCAAGGTGCTCTTCCAAAATGCGTTTTTACGTATGCCACAAACCTTTTGATGCACCCGGCCGCCTCAGACTTTTGTCTCAAAAGACAGACCACAGTATAGCGGCTGTAGTCATCTATAAGGGTCATCAAATAACGACAACCTCCGGGCGTGACACACTTCATGGGGCCGCACACGTCTGTGTGCACCAGGTCCAGAATACGACCTGCTCTGTTATTTGACATTTTAGGAAAAGGAGTACGAGAAAGTTTACCTTGCAGGCAGTGTTCGCAGACTTGCCTAATTCCACAATCTGTCACCTGGAAGCCATCGCTGAGATCCTCTGCTTCGATGCGCTGCAGCACCGCCGGGTCGCGGTGTCCAAACCGCCGGTGCCATGTGTGCTGGCAGCTATCCGAATGCCGAGCCTCCTTGCTCAGCTTGGCATCGTGCGCCACACTCAGCTCGTACAGGTTTCCACTAAGCACTGCCGCTGCCACTTCTTTCCCATCCGTATTCACTATCGTGCACTTTGACCCGCCGAATTCCACCTTCAGTCCTTTTTGCGTTAATTTTCGCACTGACAACAAGCTACTGTCTAGCTTCGGAAGGTACAAAACCTCCGTGAAGGTAATGTCTCTCGCGCGGCCGTCACTGTCAACGCACTTCACAATTCCTTTTCCGATACCGGCCGATCTAGTCACCGATCCATCAGCCAACACAACGTCAATCTTCACTTTTTCGTTCAGTTCGCGGAAAAATGCTCGCTCGTTCGTCATGTGGCTCGAGCAGCCACTATCGACGTACCACGAACCACTGCTCCGATTGCTTCCGACCGTGAAACAAATCGGGATTTCCGTTTCGACAGCCTGCTTGGCTTTACGCGCACTTTTCTTTTTATCACTTCGAGAACCTTCTTCTTTCTTCTCTTGCTGCGACTGGCAGTCACGACGAAAATGGCCAGGCTTGCCACAACCATAGCACACTTTTTTCTTCTGCCCTTTATTCTGCAGCTTCATCACTTTCTCACCTGATTCCCCGCCAGAGCGTTCCACTCGGCGCAAATATTCGTCAACAAGCTTTTGCTTGACGAATTCGATGGTCTGATCCGCGTCCGGACGGCTTTCCATCGCCGTCACCAATCCGCCATATGATTCCGGAAGGCTGCGATAAATCATCGCCACCTTTAGCGGAGTCTCCAGCTTCTGACCAGCGCATTCGAGCCGATCAAACAGCTCCTCCAAATCGAAGAGGTGTCGCTCCACATTTCCACCTTCCGGCATATTCAGGCTGCAGATCCTCCGAAGCAGCGACACACGGGATGTCATTGTCGCTTTGCTGTGGAACTTTTTTAGTTCGGCCCACGCATCCCTGGCCGATTCAGCGTTTTTAATCAAATTGAGCTGATTATCCTCACACAGCAACACAATTGACGCCAACGCCTTTTGATCCGCTGTCACCCAAGCGGGGGTGACCGGTTCCGGCTTCGCGTCGTTCACCGCGAACCACAACTCGTCCCGCTTTAACAGCATCTCCATCCGCAGCTGCCACGTACAATAATTCTGGTTGTTGAGGCGTGGAAATAGCACTTGTTTCTCAGCCATTTTCGATTCAAATCGAATCCACTGCAGAAAGTTATTTCTTCACACACGCGCGACACGTCCGAACACGTTCGTCTCTAACCTCAACTAACGTTCTCGAATTTTCTTCTCGTGTTGCGTCGGTTCGACTCCCAACCGATCGAGCAACACACACACAGGCAACTGTTCGTACCGCCGCCGACGCTACCGACGCCAACGTCACCGACTCAACTAGCGCTCCGCTTCCCCATGCCGAAAGCAAGCCAAATTGTTTCCTCGCACAACTCGCACTATTTTCCAATTTTCCGTGGGAAAATCTCACTGGCACTTTTCTTCGGCCTCTCCTGGGCTCATAACCTGTGGGCAAACCGACGACCAGCAGGTTAACGTAGCGGAAAATACCCGACAAAAGTCTTCTCTACGGGAGACACGTAACGAGGGAAGAAAAGAAAAAACTTAACACACGGAGCTCGGTCTAAATACAACTTTATTCGATCGCGGTACATTCGTAACTGTTTCTCTCTTGTTCGTCGACTCTGTCGACTCATCATCGGATATCGCAGTGGTGGCGTTAATAAATATCGCCCCCACCAACAGAGTCGTGTGGGAATCTCTGGAACGTTTTGGATTTACACCTGGATTCTTTTTCTTCTGACCAGCGTTACATCCTAACTGAGCCAGAGTATGCTTCTCAGCTTAGTGTTCTTATGAGCACTTCCACAGTTATAAACTGAGAGCTTTTATATCCTGCAAATAAAGAATAAAATAATATGTTAATCAGTCCACAGTCCGGGAAGTCTCTCTCTTCTGCACCTACGGCAGCCAGTATATATAGCATAGAAATCCAGTACACGGGAAAAAATTGTGTGGTAAGAATAACTATTTTAGCTGACTACGCCCATTCTTAAAACTACCATGGAAATTCAGACCAAATTACTATGTTTACAGTACACCCCACCGCATTACTGGTACATTTGACAGAAATAATTTACAACAATCTGATTCCAACTACAGCCATGGTAAAATCAAGCGCATTTCTGGTCTGCTGAAAATTGCCGGTGCGAGCGCTTAAGTTAACCCCCTAAAATGGTAGTTTCTACCGCACAATTTTTTTGTGTGTAGGTACGAACTAGTAAGATGTACCAGAATAGTAAAGTAGTGTAAACAGCTTTCTTAAGATAGGTAGATACAACAGTCCTTTCCCCTTTAGAAACTTTCTAATAACTCTTCAAAAAGGTAGTCACACGTTAAAACAACTCATACAATGAACAACCGGAAATTTATCCCGAAAATTCCATCATTTTATCTTCAAAAAGTGCCTTTTTGTTCATTTCATGGCTACAATAAAGCAATCAAATCTTTGGATACTACTCTCAACATTACATTTGACAACTTCGTCAACACTAAAGAACAATTTCATTCAACTCATGATACAGCAATCGCTTCTTAAAAGAATAACTATGTTCACAATACGACAATTTCGTCAGCTCTAAAGAACCATTTAGTTCAACTCAAATTGGCAATTTCACCATACTTTCCACAAACAAATAAAATTGGAAATTCACCATACTCAGATAAATAAAATTGGCTAACTCGCCACCTCGGAACCCTTGACGAACAAAACGGAGAATAAATCATTCAAATCTGTTGACCCGTGAGGAAGCCATTTCGTGACATACAAACACCATTCCATTTTTATTTAGATAGATTCCCAGGCATAAGAGAAAAGATTGCTGCGATCGTTTCCCATGGCATCGCCTTCAACGCTTGTGCCGCCATGTTGCTCCTAACAGCACATTAGAAACGACACGTTATGCGTAGTATGCACCTGAAACGTAAAGCGCTCAAGTAAAATTTCTCCTTATTACCGAAGTAATTTTGACAGCTTATCCAGTATGAGCGAAATGTCACTTTTACTTGCGGAATAATTGAGCGGCACATTTTTCCGTACGGAAAAGTGACAGCTTCATTTGATTTGTACAGTAGGCGTTACCGATGTTACGAAATCAGCTCTACTTCTCAGCAGCGTACAGCTCAAGTAATTTCGGTAGCGGAATCATTCCTTGACCGTTTCTTGTCCTATCCTTTTGCACAGTACTTATGATCAGCGTACCGGCCATTAATGTTGCACATAATTGTGCTTTCTCCAACACTCCTCCTCAACATCAACTGTCACCTTATTCTCACAATGCGTCATCGCTGACCACTGTAGCAGCGGACATTGCAGAACAAAAAAAAATATACACGGTAAAAAATAAGCACCATGCTATCAATAGTTCTGCACTTGGATTTGCACTACTGTTGAATCTTGGCAAAATCAAGGTAACATCGCTTGAATTCAACGTTGCATGTTTTGATTTGAAATAAAAAAAAAGTTAAAATAAACATTTCCGCCTGACCCAGAGTTGAACCACCAATCTTCGGACTGCAAGTCTAGTGTCTTACCTCGACACCAACTCGCATCTGTTGAAAGAGGTTGAATTGATCTCAATCAATTTCTACAACGAGCTGTCAATGATTGCTTTCATATAATAGACACAATGTTCAAAATCAACGACTTTTCACTTCAGAGTCTAGTTCTAGAGACAGCAGAGCAAATCCAAAGTTAGAACTCTTCAAATCATGGTGATTGGTGTTTTGAATTGAGTCAAGTGATCAATCTATTCAATCGAACGTGCTGATTTTTTACCGTGTATACATATTCATAAATTGCCAAATCCATTGTATCCCTTTCGAGAAAGAAAACACGTATACTTCAATTCGCACGCAACCGAAGCCACCCCTCTCACTGTCTGTACGGGTAAAAGTGGAGGGAAATTGCGAAACGAACGCAAGACAAAATGCAATAAATACGACCCTCTAAGCCACACCAATGTCATTCAATTGGTGGACTCGAAACGGAACAGATCGTGACAACAACAACATCAGCAGCAGCAGCAAGGCGAGTGGCTAGTAGCAGACAGACTGTAGCGAGGTTTGAAGAGTTGACTCGCTGCAGCTGTCTCCTATAAATAGTGGCCCCAATCCGAAGTCGGGTCATTCAGTTGGCGGACTCGGAAAGGAACGGATCGTAACAACAACAACATCAGCAGCAGCAGCAAGGCGAGTGGCTAGTAGCAGACAGACTGTAGCGAGGTTTAAAGAGTTGACTCGCTGCAGCTGTCTCCTATAAATAGTGGCCCCAATCCGACGTCGGGTCATTCAGTTGGCGGACTCGGAAAGGAACGGATCGTGACAACAACAACATCAGCAGCAGCAACAAGGCACAAAATGGACTCATCAGACGGCGGTCGCGACAACCACCAGAAACAAAATGATTTACATCGTCGCAACGTTTCGTAGATTGGTTTTTCACGGTAGTGGTTCCGCTAGCGCATGACGGCTCACCCTAGTAGCATGTCCGAAAGAACTTGAAACTTTTGAGAACCAGAGCCACAGGTCCAAAGCCCTGATAAAGGTGGATGGTTGTGATGGCTATGACCGTGGTCATCATGTAAAGAACAAACGGACATTGTTGTATCGTGTCAGCACCGAGGAAGCAGCCCCTCTAGCACGATGTAGGTAGCGCAACCCTGGTTATGTGAACTATCGAAGACTCTTCACCAACCAAGAAAGGCAAAAGTAGAGCATTGCGTATTGAATCTTGCGTCTTCGATACTTCCGTTTCTTAATCACCTCTGAGCCAATCACGTCAACCATCATGGCAATCTCATTCAAAACGTTCGAAGTATACAATCCTTAACATTACCTATCTGCAATCGAAATGGATTCAACACTGAACACTAGCTGATATTGCTAGAAGCTTGGCTAGAATTTATCTTTAACTATCTTTGTCGCTAGTTTTAGTTCTCCTTCAGCGCAGGTGCATACAAAACTCCGCAGTCAACCGTTCTTCTTCTTCTTTCTGGCGTTACATCCCCACTGGGACAGAGCCTGCTTCTCAGATTAGTGTTCTTATGAGCACTTCCACAGTTATTAACTAAGAGCTTACTATGCCAATGACCATTTTTGCATGCGTATATCGTGTGGCAGGTACGAAGATACTCTATGTCCTGGGAAGTCGAGAAAATTTCCAATCTGAAAAGATCCTCGACCGGTGCGATTCGAACCCACGACCCTCAGCTTGGTCTTGCTGAATAGTTGCGCGTTTACCGCTACGGCTATCTGGGCACCGTACAGTCCCCAATTTCACCGGTATGTATCTTTCTCCCATTCGCGGTCAGAAACCGGGCAAACACTATAGTGTCCAACATCGAAAACGCTTTACAATTATTACCCATTTGCGACGTCGCGCCGGAGTCAACCACCCACGTGTTCGCGTCACGTGCACCGCTGCTAACCATAACATCATGTGTGTTAACATCATCTTTCTTCCAGAAACGCTTTGCGGTTTCGCCGCATGTGACCTTCCTATCCACAAAAGAAGCAAACTACATCCTTCCGACGCGTGGTTCCGCTGGTCTGCAAAACCTACTTGTCGAAATTGCTGATCTGTTTCCCCTGCTTATTTGCTTTTCTATCAGCATCACCTTGACCAAATCGAGAGTCCGCTCCTCCTCGTTTCGTGCCTCCAGAGCTGTAGTTAGCGAATCGAACCAATCCGGCAAGCTGCGCAATATTAATGCCACTTTGAAACACTCTCTCATTTTGAAGCCAGAGTCCTCGAGACAAACGTATAACTTTTCGATGCCAGCTAGATATGCCTCCATGTCGTCACCTAAAATGCTAATTCTGGTCCGTAGTTTTTTTCGGCAACGTTACCCTCTGTCCCAACGACGACTTCTGACGATAGTCCTTCAATGCTGTCCACGTGTCCCTTGCCGTTTATCTCGTTCACGCCATGCATCCGTCGCCGGGTCGAGTGGAGTACCAGAGTCAACATACTTCCACATTTGCTTGCATCGAGAAACACCACGTCTAGTAGTTCGTGTTGACCAGCTTCACGATTCGTGCCCAATCAATCTTCAGACAGCTTCCGGAGAACAGGGAACTTCTCACCTGAGTTGTATTTGCTGAAGCGGCATCTGCTTCGCAATTTAACCTGTTTGAGAACTAGCAGAGTCAGAACCAGGTTCAGAAACAAATATTAAAAGCACGTCTTTACTGCTAAAAGACCACGGCATAAAAATTAACAAGGCAGGCTCTTTACTGATGTAAATATCAAGTTTGATTGTAAACACGTGACGTCACTCCTATCGTACCATACACCTTCCGGACCACTAGATCATTTTTATCGCAAATTTGTTCGAGGTGGATAGGAATGACGTCGCCAAGTAGCTGTCAGTTTTCGGAATAGGCCTTTTCATGTGACAGGTCCGTCTTTGCATTTGTTTACATCGGTGGAGGACCGGTGCATACACGAGGCTGTCATTTTCATAGAAGAACTGTCAAAGAGCTTCCACATCAGCTGTTTTGGAACGTCATGTGAATAGGCCTATATATCACCTTCTTAAATATAGTATACCGTGCTAGAAGACTTCACGCCAAGAGAGCGAATTTTATTGGAAGTAGAAGAAAAAAGATTGCTGCGATCGTTTGCCGTCAACGTTTATGCAACACACTAGAAATGACACATAGATGTTGCCCTTATTTGTGCTTTCTACAACATAAATTTCTATAATACGGAAGTGGATAATAGGGATATGGAGTCTTCTTGCAGTAGAACATTAAGGAATCGTATGAAAAACTCCATTAGAAAAAATGGAAGCTGGAGAAATATTCTTTGAGAATTGTTTGTATATTATACATTGAATGTATTAAATACCATGAGGTGTGATATCTTCAAATAATTCAACAATCACATACCTTACTCAACTTAGGTTGAATACGAGCCTCCATCTGCTCAGAGCGACGATTCTTGTTAACCCGTATAGGCCTGAGTGAAAGAAAAACTACTAAAACTCTCACCGCTCAGCGAGTACTTAACGGATTTAAATTATTTTTTGTCAGTATACTGGCACACATATCTGGTTTCTAAAAGTGGCCAAATCATTTCGCGAATGTTCATGTGTCCGGAGTTATTCAGGTGGGATACTGGGTCAGGTCGGCTGAAAAGGGTGCTGTACTTCTGTGCCCCTGGAGGTAGGCACATTTCAAGTTACAAATAATTTCCTGAGTCGGTTTCAATGTGGCCACTCTATCGAGGAATTTCATGAAAAACGCATCAGCGTAAACTTTCTGAGGAACGATTGAGTTGGATAACCTTGTGTCCTGCATTTGTTTGACCCTTGAAATAACCATTGCCTCAAATTTACGGCAAAGTGGCCAATTTGTATCTAAATATATGTGTCAAGCCCATGGGAACGTATTTCAGTAAATTATTATGTTTAGTCTCTACTGTTCAATGATTGAAACGGTTTAGTATCCAACAAATCTATAGCCGGTTCTCTACGGAATTAAGCCCGAGTGGCCACATCCAGTACATTCTAAACGGTGCTTACCTCTTCATTTATAATGTTGAATATCAGATCTTAGTGATTTATGCAAATTAAAATGATTGCCATTGCAAATAAATAAAGACAACTTGGCGTGTCCCAAAAAATAGTCCTTTTTTACCCGACCTGACCCAGTGACCCACCAAAATATCTCCGACCACAGGAACATTCCCGAGATCCCTTGGCCACTTTTAGGAACTAGATATGTGGGCCAGTATACCGACAAAAAAATATTTGAATGCGGTAGGTATTCGCTGAGCGGATGAGGGTTTTAGTATTTTTACTTTCACTCAGGCCTATACGGGTTAATGAAACCGCTACCGTTCAGCCACTTTATTTCAATCGAGAGTTCCAAACCAATAAATTGTTATGCCGAAATACAGACCAACTCGCTGAAAAGAAACCTTATATCAGCCCCAAGGATGGAAATCTACACTAGAAAAATTCCTCATATCGTTGGTATTTGTTTCACACATAGTATTTTGCAATTTGTGTCGAAACATGATGATTATGTGTGAGACAAATAATTGGAGTTCATCCAAAATATATTGAAATTATGTGTCAGTCCACATGGTAATCATTACTGAAAACCATGAGATTTATGAAAATTATTTATGAATAAAATTATTAATTTTAGGTCGTATTTTAGATTGAAAACTCTTGATCACATATAACAATACAAATATAGTAGTTATTTATTAACATTTCAATTATAATAATTGAAATTCATAATTATAATAATTTCCTCCGAAAAAATACATTTGTCACTATGTTTCAGCCAATAGAGAAAAATTGAAGAATTTCTTGTGATGGGGGATTATTCGAGGGAATGATGACCGTTGTAATGGTTAAGGATGGTTTAGCTGGCGGCCTTCTTTGGAGTGTTGTTGCCGGAAAACCCTCAATAGCGATGCTCCAAGTGTATCGTCTTTTGAAATAGAGTAGAGAACAAGGATGGAAATCTAGTGATCATGACAAAATAAATGATGCATCGCGGTTGTTCTTTATCGTGCGATCATAGCAACAACGATTAACCATTAGTCGCCAAGTCCTAACAACAAACTCCGCTCCGCGAAAAATGAATCGCTCGGCATGTGTGCTAACGATCAATTGTTCGCAAACCAAAGTCATAACTTTTGGGGGATTTTTACGTTTTTATTCCGCGATCTGCCTTGTGGTATGTCATTTAAGATTCGAATGTCAATCGGGTATGGTTTTAGTGAAAAATTATGCCGTGCACGCGTTCTGATTCATATTAATCGCGACTTGTTACAACATCCGACAAACGGTTTTCCCGCGACAAACAGTGCATCGGATGCCCCATTTATCCTTACTATGCACGCGTGATGAGCTGTTCAAATCATGCTTCTGCAAGAGCAACGGCCCTCTTAGACCATTCAAATACCGTAATCCGGGGTATCATTGATCAGCGGGGTAACATTGATCGGAATGTCTTATCTCGTAAAAAGTTCGTATCATCATTTATTGGTGGAACATTTCCAAATCATGAATGGTGCTTCGCTTTCTCATATTCATGAGCTAATGAAAGTGAAGATTTTTGCAAAAATTGCGTTTACCTTATGCGAAAATTTGTCAACTTTTCGAAACAATGATTTCAATGGTTAAGATTACACTACCGAAGATCCATGTCTCACATAAGCTATGCAAACGATATGAATAACAAAAATGCGATTCTCACTTAAAATGACATCGCCAAAAACGATTCCGTTGTCAAAACTTTCATAAGTACGCTCAAATAGGCAACATTAACGAATTACTGTTAATAATGCAGAACTCCCTTAGGCAATTGCCTACATTTAGGCGTATTCCGTGGTTCGAGGTGTTTTTAATTTTAAAATAACTCAAAAAGTAAATGACTTGTAAGCGTTTGGCCTTCATATTCGGCTCCAGGGGCCATGATTTAAGTAAATAACGACATTTTCAATATTCCCAAACGTTGTTTACAAAGGTGATCAATGTTACCCCATATCAGCTAAATCAAAAAGTCGCTCAAAACATTTTTTTAAACATGCTTAAATCTTTCAAAAAACAAAATTTAGTATACAGTCACAAGCTATGGGTGGCAGTACTTGTTTTAAAAATATAAAATTGTCAACATTTGCATTGTCACACGAAACATTTAAGAAATATTCAAAAAAATGATCAATGTTACCCCAGATTACGGTACTATGTTGTTAGTCGCTAGAGGCGATTTTTTTCCATCTTTGGTAGAGAAGTTTCTGCCAGGTATGTAACCGCAAGATGAGGAGTTCGTGTACGTCCATGGTTTCGTCTTAGTTTCAGACGTTTGTGGTTTCAGCTTCCAGGAAGACGGAACTCCCATGATTTATCTGCAAACATTAATAATTCAATCAATTAAGTGCTCAAGTTTCCAATTAATAGTCGAAAAACTCATCAAACTACTTGTTGGACTAAACAAGATGGTTTTACAAAATGGTTGATCTGCTCTCAATCTGTTTTCGTCGTTTTCGTTGTTGATGTTCACGAGTTCATTTTCCATATACGCGTTATGTGTGAAACTATATAGATTTTTGCCAGAGGCGCGTCCACGTTCAAAATCATGGGTAGGACATACGTTAGCAAATATTTTGTGCACTGTGAAAATTTTTTATACATGCTTGGCAAAACTTGCTGTTCGAATGAATTTCCGATTTCTGAGAGAAAACGTAGATGAATTCTTGAAAGAATCCACAAAATGATTTCTTGCATAGCTTCTTGTGTAAAAAGCCCTTGATATTTTATTTTCAAATACTCTGGACTAAACCTTTATGAATTTTCTTGATAGAAATTCTGTAGATATCTTTGGAACGATCTCCTAGAGTAACAATTGGAGAATTCGGTTGAAGGATTAGTGAACAATATCTGGAGGAAATTCTAGGATAGTTTTGCAAAAAAATTTCTCATGGATTTTCTGGATCAAATTCTAGAGATATTTTTCTAAGCATCCTTTGAAAAACCACTGGGAGAATCAGTAGCAAAATTTCAAAAAGTATTTCTTGATAGATCCCTGTAAGAGATCCTGAAAGTATACTTAATAAAATCACTATGACAATTCCTGATGCTTTTCTTCGGGGAATCTGAGACGAAATTCCTGTTGAACCCGTTATAATCTCCGAATGTTTTTGGAGCCTGTACAATTTAACATCAGGATTCAATGCATGCAGAATAAGGAAACAGAGACTTTACAGACCATTTTGGTTAAAATAGATACTTTTGAAACCTTCCATTGAAAAATAGAGACTTTTTTGTACCTTGCATTAAAATAGAGACCAACTGTCTACAATGAAACTTTACTTTCGTTATCATCCATTAAAAAAAAAACATTCTTTCATATTCTTTATATTTATATACTTTTTAATACAACTTTATTAAACAAATACCACAAAACAAGGTCAAAAGCTTGCCTTTAAAACCACTGAGGTTGCTATAATGTCTTCATCTATTTCTAGCTAACAGCAAAAATTCTATGAGTTAGTATAGTTTCTTTTTTCTATGCACTGAAAATATCCTGGGTAATCGCAAAAGTTTTCTGGACAAACTTAATATGCTTGAAAAAGCAGATGATAAATGATTTAATTTATTTTTCAAGCTTTCCACTGATCTACTTTTTTTTGTAAAATCGTGGGTAGGACAATCCTTCGACTGTCCTACCCAAGTATTTTCGTGCGTAGTACATGTCCTACCTGTCCTACCCACTTCCCGCGCCACTGATTTTTGCTATGTGGTTTCACACATATTTTCGATTTATAATGACAAGGTTCATTCAATCTCATTTAAATGGAGTCAATGTGTGAGATAGATTCTTAAATTAATGTGTCGATACACATATAGAAAATTATTACAATTTTTGCAGTGTAGTGAAAATGACAAAATCAATGATACATCGCGGTTGTTCTTTATCATGCGAGCATAGCAACAACGATAAAACATTAATCGTCAAGTCCTATAACAAACTCCGCTTCGCGAAAAATGAATCGCTCGGCATGTGTGCTAATGATCCACTTGTTCGCAAACCAAAGTCATAGTCTGCCTTCTGGTATACCATTTAAGATTTGAAAGTCAATCGGGTATGGTTTGGGTGAAAAATTATGCCGTGAACGCGTTCTGATTCATGTTAATCGCGACTTGTTAAATACAACATCCGACAAACAGTTTGTCTTGCGACAAACAGTGCATCGGAAGCTCCTTTTAGGTGTCGGCCAGGGTAGACGCGTCACGCGACACGAAAATCCTTTGGAATTTGACAGTTCATTATTAATAATTGTTATTCCTTCCCGTGCAATTTTCGCTTCGCTTCGCAATTCGCGTCTACCCTGGCCGCGCCCTTATCCTTACTAAGTGCGCGTGATGAGCTGTTCAAATCATGCTTCTGCAAGAGCAACGGCCCTCTTAGACCGTTCAAATACTATGTTAGCTGTGATGTTAAAGTCACCAAAATAGCTTTGGTGAGCGAATTTGACGGATAGCGCCGACAATTTTTGTCGCATAGGATTCATCGAATGTAGCGCGGTTGTTGCACCATGGCCAGATTCATTTCCCGAGCGCGTGCACGGAAAGAAATAACAATTGTGATTTAAAAAAAAACAGTAGCGGAAAATCAACTGATGATCATTGTCGTTCTACTATTATCAAACATTTTAATAAAAATAAAATGCTTTTAGAAGTGCGCAGCAATGCTAAATCGGTCTGATGTATTCTGCGCAGTTCATATGTATTTTCTACACGTTCTCCTATAATTGTTTTTAATCCACTTCGATACCGTCAATCCACCCCCAAACTGGATGGCGTACACTCAGCTTAAGGTGATTATAAAACGAAGCCAAACAAGGGCACAAGACTGGAGAATCTCACAACAGTTTGCGTTGAAAACCAATCAATCTGCTTGCTTGCTGGTGGTGACTAATGGGATAAATTTTCAACGGTGAGAGCTGTTTGGTTTGGCACAAGACTTGAGTTGTGCTTTTGAAAATTTGAGGTGTGGCTTTGTACTATAATCACCCTCACGCAATTTATAATTAAGTATTGAGTTGTAAATATTAGTATATATTAGTTGTGTTACTAGAGGACATCTTGAAAATTCACTGAGATTCTTTCAGAAACCCTTCTGAAATTATGATATGTAATTATTACTTTGATCGCTCTGATTTTTCCAATAACCTCCTTGGGACTTCCTATTGGACTATCCCAGAAACCCATCTTGGGTTATTATGGAAATCCTTTCAGGATTCTGCTGTAAAATTCTGGAATTCTGCCGTAAAATTCTGGAATTCTGCCGAAAATGATTTAATGATTGCTTTCCAGTTTAATGGAATCTATTTTAAAAATCTGGGTTCGGGGATTCTCACAAAATTTCTCGGGATTTCTTCTGGAAATCAAATCGAAATTATTATTTAAATTCTGATATTTTCCTCGTAATTCTTCAGTATTTCTTCCGTGAAACTCTTTGAAAGTTCTTCAAAATCCCTTTGAGATTCTTTCCGAAAAATGTCTTAGATTATACCTATTATTCTAGAATACTCTCGGAAAGACGCCTGAGACTATAGTCAAAAAAATCTATTATTTCACTTTACTTTCTTCCGTGCAAATTCTTGGGATTCTTTCGGAAATTCCTCTGGAATTCTTTTGTAAATCCCAATGGAATTCTCCCAGAAATCCCTGTGGAATACTTCCGAAAATCCTGCTAAGAATCTTCCAGATGACAGGTATTTTTTTAAATATTTATTTATGGAAATCATCCGAAAATTCCTCTGTAATTGTTTGTCAATCCTCCTTATATTCTTACAGAAATCCTTCTTATATTCTTACAGATGTATTGCTATTGATTTTATTGTTTCTGCCTGAGATAATTTTGTATATCCAGAATTATTCCGAAAATTCCTTCGTGATTCTTTAGAATTTTTTTCTAAGATTTTTTGAGAAAAAAAAAAATCTGTGATTCTTCTGGAAATTCATAAGGAAGTGTTTTTGATTTTTTTCGTGATTTATCATTGATTTTCCTTGAAAATTTTCTTAAATCCTTGGCAGAATTTTCTGAAAATCCCTCTTGACTTCAAATGGAAATCCTCCAAGAAAACTACCGGACAGTCACTAGGACTTTAAAAAAATACCTATGAGATTCTTTGATTACTGATTTCTTTTTCTGAGCATCTTTTGAAAGTGACTTTCAAATGGTTCTGGAAATTCCATTTGAAATTATTGCGTAAATCTTTCTGGAGCTCTTCTGGACATCGTAATTATTCTGGAAAATATTCATGAAATCGTCTGGATGTCTGTGACTTTTCATTGAATCTTCAGGGGTTCTTGCGAAATAACTTCTGGGATTCTTTTGGATATCACTGTAAAAAAACATTCAAAATCCATTCGAAATTCTCCTGAGATTGTTTCAGGAATTTACGAGAATCCTTAAAATAATTCCTTTAGAAATCTCCCTGATAATATTTTAGTGATTTCTCTGTGGTTCTTCTGTAAATCGACCTGGGATTCTTCCGGAAATCCTCCTTTAATTCCAAAGCAATTTCCAGAAGAATTTTCAAAAGGATATTTTAAGGAATCCTGTATATTTTTCCCTAAGAATCTCAATGTATTTAAACAAAATTCCAGGACAATTTACGGTTGAATCCCACAAAAACTTCCGGTGGAATTCTTGAATGCTTATCATTCAAGCAGAATTCCAGTCGTATTTCCGGATGAATTTCGGCAGGTTTTACGGAAGAATCCCTGCAGAATTTCTTGAAAAATTCCAGTAAAATTTCTGGAAGAATCTTTGAAAGATGTTTCGAAGTCCTCCAGCAGGATAACAGAAAGAAATCTGGGGGTATTGTAGAAGAATTTCCGAAAGAATCCTAGAGAGATAGTCGAAATAATAACAGTTTTCTTGAACAATTCAGGAAACTTCCAGAGTCTAGAGGTAATTCGGGAATAATTTCTGCAAGAATCCTTAATAGAAGGATTTGAAGGATCCTCAGAAAGATTTTCGAAAGTATCCCAGAAGGCTTCCCGAAAGAATGCTAGAAAGATATCTGGAAGATTTCCTACAGGATTTTTGGAAGAGTCCCAGACAAATTTCAAGAATATGGACGTAAAAATCTCAGTGGCATTTCTAGAATAATTTCAGAAAGATTTTCGGAAGCATCCTCGAAAGTATTCTAAGGGATTCCGAAAGCATCTCAGGTGATTTCCGGAAGAATACCAGAGGTATTCTCATAATAATCCCAGAAGTATTTCCGGAAAAAGGCCAGAGTTATTTTCGGAGGAATTCTCGACGAATTTGTAGTAGAGTCGTAGTACATTTTTTGGCAAAATCCTCTAAAAATATCCAGAAGAATTGAATCAGAATTTTTGTTAGAATCTTCCATTGAATTTCCGAAAGAATCTTCGAGAATTTCGATTCGAATTTGATTTCCAGGATTTCAAAAATAATCCTTAAGGAGATAAACGCAAACTCACATACAGATTTATGCAACTATTCCAATAAGATGTCCAGAAGAATCACAAAGGATATCCGAAAGAATCTCAGATATAGTACCGGAATGCTAACGATGTTTTTAGATGAGTTCAAAAGCGATATCTGTAAGTATTCTGTGATGTCCAGAAGAACTTAGAGAAAAATCAGAAATGATCTTTAGATTTCCAGAACAATCCCAGAGAGGTTTTGAAGGATTCATAAGTGATTTAAGGAAGAATCCCAGGAGGGAAATCCCATAGAATTCTGGAGTAATTTCTGGACCAATGTCTTTTTATATGCTGTATCAATATTTACAAGTAATTATAATAAACAAGTATTTATGGAACAATAACAATTTTAATTTATCGCCATAATTGAACGACAATTTTAATAAGAATGTGCATCCACCACATCATCCCTCTCAGAAGGATTGTGATTCTAAATATTTTTTGCGGTGATTCAGAATTGTAATCACATACTAGTTTAATTGTATGTGGTGTCATTCAATATTTAAAATAAGATTCGTTAAGCCGAACATGTTGATCCTTCGACATGAACCAACGAGCATTGCTTGAAATAACGAGATTTTTTCGATTACTTTGATTACTGATTTCTTTTTCTGAGGATCTTCTAAAAGTTACTTTCAAATGATTCCGAAAATCCCGTTTGAAATTATTCCATGAATCTTTCTGCAGTTCATCTGGACATCGGAATTATTTTGGAAAATATTCATGAAATCTTCTGGATGTCTGTGAATATCCTTTAAATCTTTCAGGGATTCTTGCGAAATAACTTCTGAGATTCTTTTGAATATCACTGTAATTTGGATTTAGGATTCTCATGGGATTATTTCAGATATTAACGAAAATCCTTCATACAGAAGTGATGTTTCTGTGAATCGCCTTGGAATTCTTCTGGAAATCCTTCTATAATCCCAAAACAATTCTCAGAAAATTTTTCAGAAGGATATTTTTAAGAATCTCAATGGAATTTCTGAAAAATACCAGAACGATTTACGGTTGAATCTCACGAAAACTTCCGGTGAAATTCTTGAATGATATCCGGAAGAATGACAGTCGTATTTTTGGATGAATCTTAGCAGGTTTTACAGCACAATCCCAGCAAAATTTATTGAAAAATTTAGAATAGAAAGATATCCGAAAAAAAACTCCAACAGGATTTTTGTAAGAGTCCCAGGAGTATTTCAAAGATATTGGCGTAAAAATCTCAGTGGAATTTCTTGAAGAATTTCAGAAAGATTTCCGAAAGCATCTCAAGTCATTTTCGGAAGAATACCAGAGGCATTCTCATAAGAATACCAGAAGTATTTCCGGAAAAAAAATCTAGAGTTATTTTCGGAGGAATTCTCGAAGAATTTCTAGTAGAGTCGTACATTTTTTGATAAAATCCTCTTTAAATATCCAAATGAATTGCATCAGGATTTATGGTAAAATCTTCCATAGTATTTCGAAAACAATTTTCAAGAATTTCATAGAATTTAATTTCCTGGATTTCAAAAGTAATCCTAAATCACATACAGAGTTCTGCAAAAAAATCCAAAAAGATGTCCAGAATAATCGCAATGGGATATCCGGAAGAATCTCAGAAGTAATACCGGAATGGTAACGTTTTTTTTTGGATGAATATCAAAGCGATATCTGGAAGAAAATTCGGAAATAATCTCAAGATTTTCAGAACAATCCCAGCGAAGATTTGAAGGATTCATGAGTGATTTAAGGAAGAATCCCGGGAGTCGCTGCCAAAGAATTCTAGAGTAATTTCTGGAACAATTTTTTTTTCATATGATTTATATATAAAAATACTCTGATTCAAATATATTTCTTGTGAAGCATTAAGTTTCACTGCAGACACAGCTCGTAACATCAATAATAAATTTAATTTTTAAATCTTTTAAGAACTTCCAAATTGAATAACAGTTCAAAGAGTAAAATACCATTCTCATGAGTTTTTGAGGATCATATGGTCGGTGTTTAGACAGACCAGACTAGATGAATTTTGGAGCTCTAAGGATACGTAAAGAACTCCATCAATTTTAAATCTTCCATGTTATTTTGATACAAATGTATCATCAAATAGATAAGTTTCATTATTACAGTAAATATCTATACTATTTTGATGTTTCACATGTTTGGGGTACATTTTTCTTACTCGATTAAAAAAAAAACACTTGATTCAGTCTGTCTGAACACTGACCATATCTATGTTTGCTATTTGATATTTAAATACTTGAATTGTGCTGTATCAATATTTACAGGTAATTATAATAAGTAAGTATGTATAGAACAATAACAATTTTAATTTATCCCCATAATTGAAAGACAATAATAATTAGAATGAGCCTCCACCACATCATCCCTCTCAGGAGAATTTTGATTTCCAATATTTATTTTTGCGGTGGTTCAGAATTGAAAATATCAAAAGTCTATTGTAATCACATCCTTTTTGTTCAACTGCATGTTGTGTTATTCGATATTTAAAATAAGATTCGTTAAGCCGAACATGTTGATCCTTTCACAAGAACCAACAACGAGCATTGCTTATGTTAAGAGATTTTATCGTAATGCACAACCAGCCTAAACGTTCTTCCCCTTTTGTTTATGTACTTATTATAATTTCAAATTATTTTAATTAAATTAGTTGTGTTGTCTACTATTGTACACGGCAACATGTTTCAAAATAAGTGGAGCTGCTTTTAAAACAAACTTTAACATCGATCAACCAAACCATAGAATATCCAATAGCGGAAAAATAATAATAATAACCGATCATTGCAAATCGAGCCGAACTGGCGCTCTTTCCGTGCGCACGCGCTTTCTGCAGAGCTGTCAAACAGACTTTTGTGCCTTCCTTCTTTCGCTCTCCTTCAACTCAACAACTCAGCACGATCCACCTCCTGGTGGATTGGTGAGCTGTCTGGTTGTTGCAGATGAACAATCATCGTGTAGCGCGACATCATCATTGACACTAAGCTTGCAACTCACCAGAAAATCGTGGTACAATTAACAACGGCCCTACTATGTTGTTAGCTAGGACAGGACGTGACAGCTCAACTAAGACTGCCTCGTTGTTTTTCAGTCGATAACCTTGACGATACAAAAGCCAGTGTTGCCAGTATCCTTTTAAAGCAAATCTTGTGAACAAATTCAAATATCAAGGATCAAAATTTGATTGTTTCCTGTACGCTTCATTGATTTAGTGCAATAGAGAATGCTATATTTAAAAAAAAAACAGGTCAACATTCAAAACCGACGGTATTTTTTTAGCGTGAATGGTCAAATTTCCATTAAATTTGTCTCAATATGGTATTTTTAATTTAATTTAGCATTGTAGGAACACATGTTTTGAGCTTAACATCAAATATAAGATTTGAAACGAGATTTCATAAAAAATTACAAACTTTAGATAAAAACTCTAATTTATGAACTAGCAACACGGCCGGGCTAGCAACAAAGTGCCCTGTTGCAATCTAACTCAACGATGTGAAAATAGGCCTTTGCTAAAACGACCAATGGGAAGTGGTCTTTTTTGACAGGCAATTGGTTTCATTTTTGTACTTTGACCTATCACGTCTTGTCTTAGGTTGTTAGTAGCTAGAAGCGATTATTTTCCATCCCTGATCAGCCCTTTCTATGTGGACAGTTTCGAAGGTTTCCAGTTAATTGATTCCAACATGGAATATCGTGGTCATGGTCAATAGGTTCTAACATGAAATATCTTGTTGATCTTGTGACATAGAAACTTCGACAAAACTGTTCAATGTTTCAAGACGGTTCTGATATCCGACGCCATTTTGGAATTCAAAACGGCGGAACGGTATCAAGATGGCCACTTCCGACGAGTGAAAATCGTTGGGTATTTTCGGAGTGGCGCGCGGGAATCATCTCGGTGTTCTATGATTATTATTGAGAACTTTCGGGCCACACCGAGATTCGAAATCAGCCGCTTTTGAAATGGTCTTATTATAAAGCCGCGCAGATTACCACCCCACAATCGACTCGTTGCTTCCAGTTCTTATCTGGAGCGAAAATACTATCATTATCGCAATTTAGGTATTATTAAATTTTATGATAACATTCCCTTTATGAGAACGATTTGGGGAGCTCTGCAGCAGCACTTTGGTTTGAACAGCGGGAAATAATGGACTCCCGATTGGCCTTATTGGTTGTGGCAATTTTACTGGCGATTTCCAACGTTCAGGGTCAGCATGATCCCCATTTCTGGAATGGACACAGTGGAATAGTGCATCTGTTTGAGTGGAAATTTTCGGACATTGCTCTGGAGTGTGAGAGGTTTCTGGGGCCACGAAGTTATGGAGGCATTCAGGTAATGAACTTTTTACAATTTTGGAATTTTATTGTATTGAACCTTAACATTTGCAGTTATCACCGGTCAATGAGAATGTCATCGTTCAATTAGGAAGCAATCGTCCATGGTGGGAACGGTATCAGCCAGTTTCGTACAAACTAATCACGCGTTCGGGAAATGAACAGGACTTCCTCGATATGTCCCGCCGTTGTAATGCTGTGGGCGTTCGTTTGTACGTTGATATCATCATTAATCATATGTCCAGGGATCCGAACGATGGTTCCATAGGAACGGGAACTGGTGGTTCCATCGCTAACTCCGGTACACGTGATTATCCAGCTGTTCCATACTCCATCATTGATTTCAACCCGTCCTGTGCCATTACGGATTGGGGTAATGCTTGGCAAGTGAGAAACTGTGAACTGTTGGAACTGCCGGACTTGGATCAGAGCAAAGACTGGGTTCGCGACAAGATCGTGGAGTTTTTAGATCATTTGATCGAACTGGGTGTGGCTGGATTCCGAGTGGATGCTGCCAAACATATGTATCCACAGGATATGGAAGTGATCTTCAACCGTTTGAAAAATCTGAATACCAATTTTGGATTTGCGCCAGGATCACGTGCTTTCCTGATGCAAGAAGTCATTGATGGGGGCGATCATGAACCTATTAGGAAATATGAATACACCCATCTCGGAACGGTAACCGAATTCCAGTATTCGTTCTATATCGGACGTGCTTTCACTGGTGGCGACATGCTTGTATGGCTGCAAAACTTTGGAGAAGATTGGGGCTTTTTGCCATCGAGAGATTCACTTGTGTTCGTGGATAATCATGACAACCAACGTGATCACGCCTTGACCCATAAATCGCCAAAGGCTTACAAAATGGCCACCGCATTTGCAGCTGCCCATCCTTTCGGTCAACTTCGTATCATGAGTTCATTCTACTTTGATGATAGAGATCAAGGACCGCCACAGGACGGCAATGGTAACATCATTTCTCCATCGATCAATGCTGATCAAACCTGTGGAAACGGATGGGTTTGTGAACACCGTTGGCGCCAAATAGCGAACATGATCAACTTCAGAAACGTTTGTTGGGGAACTCCTGTGCAAAACTGGTGGTCAAATGGCGCAAATAAGATTGCATTTGCTCGCGGTAATTGCGGATTTGTGGCCTTCAATAACCAACAGCAGCAGGATATGCTTGAAGTTCTACAAACTGGTCTTCCCGCTGGAATTTACTGTGATGTCATTTCCGGCGAAAAGGTAGGCCACTCCTGTACGGGGAAATCCGTAACGGTTCTAGCTGATGGACGAGCATCGATTCACGTTCCTTACGATGGTGAGGATGGAGTTTTGGCTTTCCACATTGAGGTGAGTCTTATTCAAATTAGTTAGCTGAAGTTTAAAAATTCTAACGTTTTATGTTTCTTTGTAGTCACGAATCTAAATCAACACCCAGTTAAGTTCTTCATAGACATCGCAATTGTATTGGAACCACAAATCTGCACACAATTTGGAACAGAAGAGCACACTCAATACCACCAAACGACTTTGTTTTCGCCTGAAAAGAAAGATATTGATTATAATTTCAAGCTTGATCGATAAATTACAAAAGTACAAGTGATCATCACCTTCTAACCAATCCCAGAAAACATTCACCGAATATTTCTTTGGAACAAGGCACACTTCCGCAAATCCCTACCGGACCGTTGTGAAGTCTTCTACTCAGTCCATCTGGTAGCCAGCTATCCAGCCAAGCTGCACGAACAATTGCAGTGCCGTTGAACCTTCGCATGCATAGTTCGACCAGAGAACTCGGCCCATGCGTATATTTTCGGCGATCAAGAATCGTTGTCAACTCGATGGGAAAGATTAGATTATGAGCTATCGCATCACAGCTTATCCGTTGGTAGTAGCAGCTTTTTGGAATCCTAAGCGATACGGAAACGTTAAGATTATTTTCGAAGAGTGTACTCTGCAATTACCTTTTCGGTTCAACAGCAGTAAAAGATTCATAGCTTGGTTGCATGAACCTCTCAAGCGCTATTGGATAATGCGTGAGAGTATAGTTGTTGAACACTCGCACATGCTCCAGGGTACTCGTGTTCACAACGAAGGGCAGTAACACTAGATTACATCTCTCTGCAGAAATAAATGTCATCTGAGGCATAAGGAATAACTTTGTTGGAATACGACACAGCAAATAGTTGTCATCCATGATCAATTCTTTCAGATTACGGCAATTGACCAACTCAACAGGAAGCTCACTGAACCTGTTTTTGGACAATTCTAGGATCTCTAATTTTTCCAAAGCGCCAATCTCTGCAAAAATATCCAATAAAAAAACCGTCGAAAATATTTTCAAATCACTTTCCTCCTACCTTTAGGCAATCGAGTGAGTTTGTTTTCACTCAATTTCAAGCTTAGCATATTACGTAACTTCCCAATACTCTTCGGTAGAACTTCAATCAAATTCTGCGACAAATTCAGGGATTCCAAATGCTTCAACAGCGATATCTGCTCCGGCACATTCACTATCATGTTACCCGCCAGGCAAACAAATTTCAAACCATTCATTTCCTCGCAGAACCACACAGGAATGGATGGAATGAAGTTTTCCTTCAGGTACACCTCTTCGACCTGATCGCAGCATGCGCGTAGTTCTTCCGGCATCTGCCTGAAGTCGCGATAACTCCAGTGCAGCACTTTTCGATTCATGGCTTGAACAGTTTGCCTCCAGCCCAGTCAACATTCGGCGACGAAAACTGCTTACTTAGTTCAACAAATCTGCGAAGATCGCCGTTTGAATTTGGCACACGATCTTCGTGGTGGTTCTCCCACTTGTGTTCGTAAGATGCGCGCGCGCGTTCATCTAGTCATCATTGGCGCTTTCGATCTAGTTCAAGAACAAAGCAACCTAAACCAACCACAGTAGCCAGTGTAAGAGGGAAAGGTAAGTTACGAGCTCGTGGTTGTTTAGCGTCGTACAGCTGATCCTTGTTGTCGGTCAGTTTATTCATATTTTTAGAAAAATTAACCCCCTACGGCATCACGTTGAAGACGTTCGATCAGATGAACGAATATATTTCGGGACCAAATTTTGGCGGGAGTTGTAGTCAGATCCCTTCATGTGGGGGGTGTTTGCGGGGAGGATGAATTCACGTGAGTGTCGAGCAAATTTCTGTCGTACATGTGGCGCCATTGAACGCGCAACATTCAAGGTCATTTGTAAAATTAATTTCAACTCAAGAGCGGTCGCGTCCTCGGTCATTGCCGGGACCACCACGCTCGAGCTGTGTAGAACAAGTGAGATTTTTTTTATAATGCCTGTACTGTAGTACACGATGCGACCGGTTTTGGGTTAAATGTAGTTTCTCGAAGAATCAATTTATAAGTGATTAATCCTTTTTTTTAATAAAAAAAACAGGTTATAAATTGACAGTTTTGCAAAAGAAGGAATTGAAAACCATTTTTGCATTGCATGAGCGAAAATAGAACGAATCGCAGTAAGCAATGGCTTTAGTCACGGCTCGTAAACGGACGTGTTTTGTTTTGTTATCACTTTGCCCTAAGTTTTTCACGTTATTTCTGGAAATTTGGTTTGTGTTTCTTTCTAGATTTTATTCAGTATTGGAGTTTCTTCGGTGTTTGGCTACTTGCATCACTTCACTTGGACATTGCATTGCACACTGGTTCAGAGCCCGAAAAACGTGCTTTTTTAGTTTTCGATGTCTAAACGTGATTTTAGAAGGTTGGTGTCTTCTGAAGAGTTGAAGGATATACTATAAGCTTTATTTTGATATAAAAATTTTAGCGATCTATCCACCTAGCAGTGCAGTGTGAAAATCATTTTTTCTATAATTGCTCAAATCGAGTAGCTGTCTTCAGCAAAGTTGTAGATAATGATAAATGAAAGTTTTTCTCTTCAGACACCAACTTTGTACAAATGTCTGTTCACGAGTTACAGAGCATTTTGTATAAAATACCCCTAAAATCAGTTTTTTTAGTATAACTTTTTCTGAAATGATTTTAGCGAAAATGTTTATTCTAGAAAGTTGTCAGCAATCAAAAATTCATGTTTTTTCTCGAAAACACTAACTTTCTATCTCTTCTTCTTTTGACGTTAATTAAGATTTTTGTTAAAAAAATAGTCACTTTTTGTCTTAAAATATCATGGAAAGCGGCAAAAAGCGGCAAACCAAACAACTTCCATCTGAAAGACAATCTTTTAGGCTAACGATTACGCATAGATTCATTTTGTTCCGTTCTGTTCCAATGCTGTTTAACAACTATTACTTCTGGGCCCAATTGAAGCATTTTTATGAATAATTTTATAAAAAAAATATTAAGGGGACACGGGAGACCGTGTTATTTTCCCTATCTTTCGTCTCACTCTAACAATAATCATCAAAACTTTGTAGAAGCAAATCTCGAGTTTTAGTGAACCGATGAAGCTGAAAATTTATCGGGTTGTGCACTACATATATAGAATCATAGTGATACATTTTCGCATCGATATATGGAGTGGTTCTTGAGATTTGCTTCTTGAAATGGATAGGGTGATTATGATGACGTCCCGTGCGGCCTTAACACCTTTGTGTATACATGAAAGTTGTTTATAATTGAAGAGAATCATTGTTTTATCTGCAAATATAAAAATTTCCTAAGCAACAAAAGTTCAAAAGATTTAAGACATAATTTTTACTTATTTTTTTTTTTACTTAACTCGTTTATTTGGAAGGCTCAGGTGCCGTAGGGCATAACAGAGCCGAAATCTTTTCTTTTTTTACATTGTTTACATTTTATTTATTTTAAAAACTATGTTAGTATAGGGAAGTTTTAAGGTTAGTGAATACATTTATACAACAGGAAAGGAAAGGATTTTTCGGGATTTCTTAAGCTAGATTTCTATGTTCATGGGACAGGATATCCAGATCTGTAACGAAACTAAACAGAAACGGTTTGTGGGAGACACGACGAGAAGAGGACAATTTGAAGGGGAAAACAAAAGGCAGGGAACAAACGACAATCAAACACGGATATTGATACGCTTCAAGAACAGGTAAATAAAATTCATATATTCCAAATCAAGGCCCGCCAACACTTCCCTAACAGGTTTCTGCTGTCTTCCTCGGATCCGGAGAGTTTCAGTCAGATCAGATCTGATGCTACGATGCTCACCGCAGCCCCATACAACATGTTCAATATCCTGGTAAGCCACGCCGCAAACACAGAGATTGCTTTCTGAGAGCCCAATACGGTGGGTATGCGCGCTTAACGAATAGTGATTGGACATAAGCCGACACATGACACGAATGAAATCACGGCTCATGCCCAACCCCTTAAACCATGGTTTTTTCGACACCTGTGGAAATATGGAATGCAGCCATCTACCCATTTCTCCGTCTCTCCATTTCTGTTGCCAGCTGATCAAGGTCTCCCGACGGGCCAATGCAAAAAATTCATCGAAGGCGATTTGACGCTCGTAAACATCGCCTTCTTTAGCGCCTACCTTAGCCAGAGAGTCCGCTTTCTCATTGCCCGGAATGGAGCAATGGGAAGGGACCCAAGCTAGGGTAATAGTGTAAGAGCGATTTGACAAAGCACTCAATGCTTGGCGTATTCTATTCAGGAAGTACGCTGAGTGCTTCACCGGCTTCATTGATCGAACAGCCTCCAGAGAGCTTAGACTGTCGGAAAAAATGAAGAAGTGCTCGGGTGGGAGAGAACTGATGTACTCTAAGGTGTAATGTATAGCTGCTAGCTCAGCAACATATACAGAACATGGCTTTTGAAGCATGAAGGAGGCGCTATGAAAAACGTTGAAAACACCGAAACCAGTGATGTCATCCATTTTTGACCCATCAGTGAAGAACTGTCGGTTCTCGCTGACATGCCCGAATTTACTTGCAAACATGGGAGGGATAAACTTTGAACGAAAGTGATCTGGTATACCATGGATATCTTGCTTCATGGACAAATCAAATACTACAGTGGAACAGTCGAAGTCTAGGAAGTTGTCACGATTGGTGTTAACCGAAGATGGGCTGACCTCCAGCGTCATGTACCAGTAGTACACACTCATGAAACGAGTTTGAGGATTATGTTCAAGCAGCTTTTCGAAGTTTTCAATAACCAATGGATTTAGAACCTCACAACGGATGAGGAACCTGAGTGTTAACTCCGCGAAACGATCTGTCAGGGGCTGTACTCCTGCAAGTACCTCTAAACTCATTGTGTGAGTCGAGTTCATGCAGCCTAGCGCGATGCGAAGACAACGGTACTGAATCCGCTGTATCTTCAGCATATGTGTTTTCGCCGCGGATTGAAAACAAAAGCTACCATACTCTAAGACCGACAAGATGGTTGTTTGGTACAGCTTGATCAGATCTTCCGGATGGGCTCCCCACCATGTTCCGGTTATAGTTCGCATGAAGTTGATTCGTTTTTGGCATTTCTGTGTCAGATACGCAATGTGTTTCCCCCAGGTGCATTTGGCGTCGAACCAGACCCCGAGATATTTAGAAGACATGCTATGAGTGATTGTCTTACCCATGAGTGTAAGCGGAAACTTGGCAGGTTTGTGTTTCTTTGAAAAGACAACCATCTCAGTTTTCTCCGCAGAGAATTCGATACCCAGCTTTAAGGCCCAAGTGGACAAATTGTCCAGAGTATCTTGTAAGGGTCCTTGTAGTTCAGCTGCTGTTGATCCTGTGACAGAAACAACACAGTCGTCTGCAAGCTGTCTCAACGAGCAATTTTCCATGAGACAGTCATCAATGTCTCTCACATAAAAATTATAAAGAAGGGGACTCAGACATGATCCCTGGGGGAGACCCATGTAGCTAATTCGTGAAACTGACAAGTTTCCATGAGTAAAACTCATATGCTTCTCGGACAACAAATTGTACAAAAAATTGTTCAAAATTGATGAAAGGCCACTTGCGTGAAGTTTGTCGGAAAGGACATCAACACAAACTGAGTCAAAAGCACCCTTAATATCCAAAAACACTGAACCCATCTGCTCCTTTTGGGCAAAGGCAAGTTGAATTTCTGAAGAAAGCAGCGCAAGACAGTCGTTCGTTCCTTTGGCTTTGCGAAAACCAAACTGCGTATCTGACAGCATGCCATTCGATTCAACCCATTTATCCAGTCGAAAGAGAATCATCTTCTCTAACAACTTGCGAATACACGACAACATCGCAATTGGACGGTACGAATTATAGTTCGACGCTGGTTTCCCGGGTTTTTGAATGGCTATTACTCTCACCTGCCTCCAGTCATCCGGAACAATGTTACACTCCAGAAAGTGATTAAACAAGTTCAATAGGCGCCTCTTTGCGACGTCAGGGAGGCCCTTAAGCAAATTGAACTTGATTCGATCCATTCCTGGAGCGGAATTGTTACATGAAAGGAGAGCAAGTGAGAATTCAACCATCGAAAACGGTCTATCCATGGCGTCCCTATCCACCGGAATATCTCGACGCACGCGATCAACAGGAACGGAATCCGGACAAACTTTCTTAGCAAAATCGATAATCCACCGAGGAGAGCTCTCTCGATCCTCATTAACTGACGATGTATTACGCATTCTTCTTCCGACGGTCCAAAGCGTTCTTAACGAGGTCTCACGCGATAATCCTTCCACAAAATGACGCCAATAACCGCTTTTCTTCGCTTTAACCAAGCTTTTGAACTTGCGTTCAAGGGAAGAATAGCGCTCATAGTTGTCAATTGAACCGCGTTTCCGAAAGTCTTTAAACGCAGCGGATTTCTCGCGATAGAGTTCCTTACACTCGTCATCCCACCACGGATTGGGAGGCTTCTTACGAACCGACGGACTTGGCACAGGACGGCGTTGTGCTTGAAGCGCGCTGTTGAGAATCAACTCGGATAAAAATCGATACTCTTCCAACGGAGGAAGTACTTCTACCGCTTGTTCTCCATCAATGATCGTTTCCGCGTATTTTCCCCAGTCAATGTGTTTCGTGAGGTCGTAGGCGAGATCGATGGATGGAGACTGTTGTGTTCCATTGGAAATTGAAACTACGATCGGCAAGTGATCGCTACCATGGGGATCCTGGATTACCCTCCATGAACAATCCAGCGATAACGAGCTTGAACATATTGAGAGGTCTAAACGGCTATCCCTAGGACTTCCATCTTGAGCTGGAGGTGCCACTCGTGTAACTTCCCCAGTGTTGAGAATTGTCATATTGAAGTCGTCGCAGAGGTCATATATCAACGTTGATCTGTGGTCGTCATACAGTTCCCCCCAGCCTGTTCCGTGGGAGTTGAAATCCCCAATGAACAACCGTGGTTCAGGCATAACTGAGCAGATGTGAGAGAGATCTCTGCGAGATATCGCCGATCTCGGAGGAAGATATATGGAGGCGACACTGAGGCTTTTGCCTCGGATAGTCACCTGACATGCAACGACTTCAATGCCTGACATCGGCGGCAGATCGACTCTGTAGAACGAGTGATGCTTTCTGATCCCCAAAAGCACTCCTCCATATGAGTCGGATCGATCCAGGCGAATAATATTAAAATCATGGAAAGGAAGGGTCACATCAGGTGTTAGCCATGTTTCTGATAACGCAAAAACATCGCACTGTAAATTATTAACTAAAAATTTAAAACTATCTAATTTAGGCATAATACTACGACAGTTCCAGTGTAGAACAGAAATCATATCTTCGACCTCTGTGGATAATTTATCCATCAAAAGATATGATCGTTGCAAGGAGGGGCATTCTAGAAGCCAGCTGCTTCAAAAGAGGAGTCACACATGGAAGCAATCCTTTGACAATGTTCTTCACTGGGTCGGAAGCATTGAAGAAGTTAAGGATGATATCCATTATGCCAGAAAGCGTAAACATAGGAACGCCCTGAGGTTGTCCTAGGGGCTCCGAATGCGAGCTTTCTTTTGGCTGAGCAGTCTGAAATTTTGGAATATTTGGGATTTTAGATTTTCCCGGTAGCGGCGGAAAGTCTCTTTCCTCTTGGAGTTTGAATCCAGGAGGCGAAAGCTTTGAGACTTTCGCGACAGGCTTAGTATTTTTCATGGTTGGTGGGTCATCACTGCTAGGCAGATTCCGAGGCTTTTTTGTGGGTCTCTGGAGTCTCACACGCTTCCTCGATGAACCCTTGAAAACGAAGGAAATTCCTTCACCAACCTCAGAGTCAGAGCCCTGATCATCAAGAGACAGAGAAGAGTAGATATTTTGTGATTCAGCAGACGGAGCAGCCTTTTTCAACATCTCGGCAAAACTACGCCGAGAGCGCTGCTCTAAAGATCGTCGCTGATGTTGCTGCCGGCGTACGTACGTTGGGCAGTTTTCGAGGGCATGTGGTGGACTTTCGTTGCAATAAACGCATTTTGGCGGTATACTACATGCACCATCCACATGTCTCTCTCCGCAAGAAGCACAGCGAGGTTTATTGCAGCAATACTGGGCAGTATGGCCCAGCTGCTTGCAATTGGTGCAATTCATTACCTTCGGTACGTACAGCCGCACAGGTAAACGAAGTTTGCCGATTACTAGAAAATTCGGCAAAGCAGATCCGGAAAAGGTCACACAGAAGGAGTCTGAATGCGAATAGATCTTCTTATCTCCCACCAGGGATACGGAATGCAATTGCTTGCATTCCAGTATGGGGACAGATGGGAGAGAAGGGTTTTTGAAGCGACCACAACCCTGCATCAATTCTTCGCAGGTCATACTGCCTTCGGTGACCACTCCCGCAATCTCAACCCGATGGCTCGGTAGATAAGTTTGGTACTCACGAGTAAAGAGCTCACAGGCCACAATCTCATTGGCCTGTTTACGGTCACTGACGGTGACGCGCAGCTTACCAGAACCCACTGTGTCAATGGCGACAACGGAAGAGAATCGCTTAGTCAGATCCTTACTGATCTGAATAGTGTTCAACCGTTTGCCTTTGGATCGAAAGAAAACAACAAAAGGCCCATCAGAGTCGGGCGGGTAGGCCTTGAGGCGGGGGGACGTCGGAGATGATAGATTATTTGTGTCCATTTGAGACACATCAAATTGAGGGGACACACATGGATTGGGCATAGAGGTGTTTGTGTTTTGTTGGTTCAACACATTCGAAGACTCAGTGAGGGGATACGACGTTCCCCCGCCATCATCATCTACACCCATTGCGGTAGCTTAACACCGCAAAGGGGCGCACGAATAACTTAAACTAACACTAGCCACAGAAATGGAAATTGAATCAAACTGAAAAAACACACATACAAAGGGGAATGGGAAGAGGGAAAACTTTCACACACAGTAAAAACTAATCAAAAGAGTCGTGAAGAGGAGAAGAACAACGAGAGGTACTTATCTTTTACTCTATCCACGCAGACGTCGTCGTCGATGATGCTGTAACCGATGGGCGTCTACGCTTGGGGAGAGGTAGCAAATGGCGGACGACCGTTCGCTGGCGCGTCTCCGCTGTCGCACACTACAGACGATGATCACTGCGTTGCACTCAGGTAGCACACGGGACGAGGTACGGGCTGTCCTCGACGGTACACGTGATCCGAAGAACCGCTCACTGGTACTTGTGGATGTGTGGTTGGTCTCTCACTCTCTCTGCTCTTACGCTATACACACACTATAGCCGATGAACACACTGCACTGCACACAGGTAGCACACGGGACGGGGTGCAGGCTGCTTTCAACGATGCACGTGATCGGAAAAATCCACGCGTTGGCGAAAACGTTTAACAGTTTTGCGCAAAACTCGATTTAACGGCAACACAATGGCTTCGCCGAAAGTGTTCCGCTTCCAAGCCGAACTAAGGCTTTTCACTGCAATAAACACACTTTGCACTAACTAACAACCAAATATTTGGGAAGAACGGGGGTGAACCCGGACACACGAGAACTATCGACTGTCTCGCACGGTAGCTCAACAAGGAATGATGATTTTTTTACTTATATCATAACACATTTTCCATGGACGTTTGATTCAGTTCGCTTTTTTTCATTTGCCTTTGAACTATCACAAATACATCGTTGATCATAGAATCATATTTGATTTTTGACCATAAAATGGGGATTCGATGGTAGTTCTGGCCACAACGAATTCAAACAGAAATTCAATCTAGATGACGGAAACAAAACGGATTCGGACATGCTGGTAACATCTAGTGATCCTATATAGAGAGATACGCGGAAGTAAAATGGAAATATTTGGCAACAGACCAGCAGTGCTGATTTTGATCGGCGTCGAGAACAATATTGTAACACGGACATGACTTCATCATCGTTAAAAATATTATTTTGTTTCGTTATAGATCTTTGAGCTACACATTCAAACTAATAAACAGCCCAAAAAATCAACAACTAAAAATCGCATTGAAAAAAAATAAAAAAAGAAAAATATTTCATTTATTTTGCTTCATGCAAAATTACTTTTACCGAAATAATTTCAAGTGGATAACATTACTCCTCAAGAAAAGTTCAAAACAAACATAACGCATGTTCGTTTGGCTCACACTTTGACAGCTCTCGCTGCTCGATTGGCTTACACTTTGACAGAAATGTCAGCTTCCGCGAATCTCTCTTATAAAGGATTTCTAGTAACATCAATTGTTCCTATCTGTGCACAAAGTGGTGACAAGTGCATTTTTCAAAATCCCAGGCCATCATCGACAAGGTATTGTCGACCCTTACACATACAACTATTAAAAGAAAGTGCCGAAAACTCGATATTTGAAAAAGAGTATGTTGACCGCCAAATCGCTAAGTTTAAGCCAACTTGCATAACGGTAAACGAACGGAACATTAAAGTTGACTATGAAATGCTTATGACTATGGTTGACGGTAAAGTCTGCAATTCCGTGACATCGACGAAATCTGCCCAAAAATGTTACGTTTGTGGAGCAACATCCTCGCAAATGAATGATATTGAAAGGTGCGTTCTTCGTTTTATCAACGAAGATAGTTTGCAGTATGGATTATCGATCTTACATGCATGGATCAGGTTCTATGAGTATTTTCTGCACGTCTCATATCGACTGGAAATAAGGAAATGGCAAGCCAGAGGAAACGATCCGGACCTAATGAAGAGAAGGAAACAATGTATACAAAAACAGTTTCGTATTAAAATGGGTCTGATAGTAGATAAGCCCCGTTCAGGAGGATCTGGCACATCTAACGATGGAAATAGTGCACGCCGATTTTTTGAAAATTGGGAAACATCCGCTGAAATTACTGGACTAAGCGCAAACCTCATATATAGGTGCAAGATTATTCTCGAAACTCTTTCATGTGTCTCACTGGAAGTCAACTGTTCAAGATTTGAAGAATATTGTCTTGAGACTGCAAAAGAATTAGTCAGGGTAATCCCTGGTATTATCTTCCAACTGCTGTACACAAGGTGCTTATTCATGGATCTACTATTATTTCGTCGTTTTTGGTACCCATTGGACAGCTATCGGAAGAAGCCCAGGAAAGCAGGAATAAAGACATCAAACGCTACAGAATTG
The DNA here is from genome assembly GCF_002204515.2 of Aedes aegypti. Taxonomy (NCBI): domain Eukaryota; kingdom Metazoa; phylum Arthropoda; class Insecta; order Diptera; family Culicidae; genus Aedes; species Aedes aegypti. Next base: position 407,220,504 of record NC_035109.1, on the reverse strand, counting down.
ATCATACTCGGAAGATTTCACGAACAACAACTAACACGGATTTATTGAATCGATTATTAGAAACATCGGATCCTCTGATTTCTTCACTAAGAACGCATCCTGGTAAGAAAAATTTGCCCTTATCCGATGATGCTAAGGCTCTTCTAGTTGACTTCGATACAGACGATAGTGACAGCGATAGTAGCCACACGAAAAGTGGTTATGATAGCGCCGATTAGAAATGTGAGCAGTTGAGGTATATATGCTATGCTTAAATACATATATCCATATTTGAACTAACAAATACTTTTCACTTTTCAAAATTTCAGGTAAGATTGAATATCTGGTATCCTCGAACAATTTGATGATTTCAATTTTTGATGTTTATTTCCCATATATGAATTATGTTTTGTACTGTTATTAACTCGAATAAGATTGATAAAAATAAACCATTAGATAAACGCTCGTTTGAAACATCATTTTTGATTGAAGCTGAAAATGATTGAACCTAATCAATGGTTTTTCTAAACTTCCTGTATGAATGATTTAAATTTGCCCATATAAAATAGTTTCTAAGTAGCATTGGAACACGACGGAACAAAATGAATCTATGCGTAATCGTTAGCCTAAAAGATTGTCTTTCAGATGGAAGTTGTTTGGTTTGCCGCTTTTTGCCGCTTTCCATGATATTTTAAGACAAAAAGTGACTATTTTTTAACAAAAATCTTAATTAACGTCAAAAGAAGAAGAGATAGAAAGTTAGTGTCTTCGAGAAAAACCATGAATTTTTGATTGCTGACAACTTTCTAGAATAAACATTTTCGCTAAAATCATTTAAGAAAAAGTTATACTAAAAAAACTGATTTTAGGGGTATTTTATACAAAATGCTCTGTAACTCGTGAACAGACATTTGTACAAAGTTGGTGTCTGAAGAGAAATACTTTCATTTATCATTATCTACAACTTTGCTGAAGACAGCTACTCGATTTGAGCAATTATAGAAAAAATGATTTTCACACTGCACTGCTAGGTGGATAGATCGCTAAAATTTTTATATCAAAATAAAGCTTATGGTATATCCTTCAACTCTTCAGAAGACACCAACCTTCTCATCGACATAGACATCGAAAACTAAAAAACGCACGTTTTTCGGGCTCTGAACCAGTGTGCATTGGTGTGATTTGCAGCACTCAACAGAGGTGAAAGAGAGCACAGAAAATTGCAGCAGGCTCTGCTGTGCACGCATGTGGCTGTGTTTTGAATTTTCTGTCACGTTTTACGTCGGTTCTCCGCATTTGATTCGATTCGGCTAGTGAAATTTTGCTATTTTGAATTGGCAAAATGAATGTTTACTCCCCCGAGGTGTTTTGAGCCCTTCTTGAGAAATTGCGTTTCTAAGTTTAAAAGTCCAAATTTTCAATACAAATCCTAAGCAATCTAGAATTTCGACTAACAATTTAGAGAAAGGTGGGGCAAGAGTTCGAATCTAGTGTGGGGCAAAAGTTCGCAAGCTGAAACACAAAAGGGCCCATTCACAAATTTCATAACGCTGAAGGGGGTGGGTGGGTGTCCTTCAGATGTTACTGTTGAGATAACGAAGTTACCTAAGTAGTTCACTATTCCCGGTGTTACTATAGTCAACCCTAGCAACCTGATTGTTTAGCAGGTATAAGCAGTTATAATAAATTTTCATTACACCTTCAAGCTTACACCAAACCAGACGTTCTTTCATTAAGAGGAAAATAACCATCATCGTTTTACAAATTTTCAAAACCAGTTTTTTTGCTCAAAATCAAAGCAATGTTTTTGAAAATCTATCATTGCATTACACTTAAAACCTGTAATGCAATGATAGATTTTCATAAGTATTGCTTCAAGTTTGAGCAAAAAAACTGGTTTTTGATTCGCAATGATTGCTGATGATTGAATGATGGATTCTTGAGCCTTAACTCTCAAGTGGTTATGGGCCCAGGACGTGGCCGTAGCTTGAAGTAAAGTTTGTCCCTGTTCTCAAGATTAGTTTGATCGTTGAAGAAGCGCCATGATTCCGAGGGATGTAGACCAGCAGCAGAATTCAAAACCGAAGAGCAAGGCTTTGTGCGCGATGATGGCTGTTGGCAAGGGCAGCGCAGAAGAATGGTATTTCGTCTCTGCAGCTAGCTCCCATATGACGAAAAGCGAAGATAATTTCACGAAGCAAGAAGTCTTTGCGCACCCCATCGAGACGGCGAATAACCAGTGTATGATGTCCTCAGCGAAAGGAGTGGTGAACCTTGAACTTCAAGAAGGACCCATCGAAGTACAGGAGGTTCTACACGTCCCAGATTTGGCAACAAACCTTCTTTCAGTCAGCAAAATCTGTCGGAAGGGTTTGACGGTGACGTTCACTTCCAATTCTTGTAAAGTCTGTGATGAAGATGGAGATGTGATTGCTTCTGGGACCGAGATGAATGGTTTGTACCGGCTCAACTGCAAAAAACCGGAAACATCGCTGATGACAACGGAAACGAAGGTCTGGCACAGGAGGCTAGGACACCTGAATCAACAGAGCATGAAGAAACTCGAAACCATGGCAGATGGAATTGAACTGCGGACGGAGAAGACATTCGATTGTGTGACCTGTGCTACAGGAAAACAAGCTCGAGATCCTTTCCATTCAAGCACAACGAGAGCAGAAGGATTGATGGATTTGGTACACACCGATCTTTGTGGACCAATAGAAGAGCCCTCGTTTGGTGGTAGTCGTTATTTTCTAACATTCGTTGACGACGTCAGTCGCAAGGTGTTTGTCTACTTCTTGATGTCGAAGAGCAGCGTTAAGGATGTGTTTATGAATTCAAATCCATGGCAGAGCGGCAGACTGGAAGAAACTTGAAAGTCTTGAGGTCGGACAATGGCTCAGAATATGTCAACTCGGCGATGGAAGCGTGCATGGGAAGAGACGGTATAATACATCAAACAACTTGTCCGTACACACCTCAGCAGAACGGAGTTGCCGAGCGTATGAATCGGACGCTCGTAGAAAAAGCAAGGTGCATGCTGAACGATTCGAAAGTCTCCAAGAAGTTCTGGGCAGAGGCAGTCTCGACCGCAGCATATCTCGTCAACCGGAGTCCCTCACGTTCATTGGAATCTATAACGCCAGAAGAGGCGTGGAGTGGCAGAAAACCAGTGCTGAAACATCTCAAGATTTTTGGTTCAAAGGCGATGATTCATGTACCCAAGCAGAAGAGACAGAAGTTCGACCCGAAGACCGTTGAGTGAATCTTTGTCGGGTATGCGGAGAAGTCGAAAGGATACCGTATTTTCATGCCCAACGACAGCAGCATCGTAACAAGTCGTGACGTGAAGATTATCAATGAGGGAGAATCTTCGGCGATTGATGAAGAGTACATAGGTGAAGTCGAATTCATGGAGCTTCATTCGTGGATCGAGCAGATTGAACAAACCGAAGTGGTGCCCATCGTGCAACATGATGCTGTTTCTGTTGTCGTTCCCGAGGTCGTTCCACATGATGACGATGAGATGTGTCCCTTGCTCACGGATACCGATTCCAGTGAAGACGAGTTGGCCGATGCTCAGCCGCACGTTGCGCTCCCACCGCAATCAACAAGACTAGCTGATGAGCAGCAATTGTCGAGGCACAGCGGTCGGGAGCGCCGGTTACCAGGCAAGTACAACGATTATATTTGTTATAGTTCTTTTGCTGGCCCTGATGAATTCCCACAGAACGAGTCTTCCGATGTTACGAGTGACCCGCTGAGTTACAATGAGGCGATCAACAGACCGGATCGTGAACGATGGATTGCTGCAATGGACAACGAACTCAAGGCGCTAGACAGCAACAACACGTGGGAACTGACCGACTTGCCCGAAGGAAGGAAGGCCATACGCAACAAGTGGATATTCAAGACGAAACGAAATGCAGAAGGTGAAATCTCCCGGTACAAGGCACACCACAAGCCTGGGTGAAAGGCTGCTCACAACGTCCTGGGATAGACTATGAAGAAGTGTATTCTCCAGTGGTGAGATATTCAACCATACGATACATGATGGCTCTTGCAGTGCAGTATGACCTGGACGTGGAGCAGATGGACGCTATCACAGCGTTTCTGCAGTCGGACCTAAAAGAAGAAACCATCTTTATGGAGCAGCCAGAAGGTTACGAGAAGGATCCAACCAAGGTCTGCAAATTGAAGAAAGCCTTGTATGGATTGAAACAATCGAGCAGAGTGTGGAACCGGCAACTGGACGAAGCGATGCGGCAGTTCGGACTTACTCGTTCCAGAATGGATCCATGTCTGTACTTCAAGGTGCACAAGAATGAGATGATCTTCGTGACGATTTATGTGGATGACCTGCTGATCATTACCAACAACGCGTACTTGAAGAAAAGGCTGAAGGAGTTCTTGAACAATCGCTTCCAAATGAAGGACCTTGGCACGGCGCAGTTATGTTTGGGGCTACGAATCAATCGTGATCGGAAAGGAGGCACACTAAGGCTCGATCAGCAACATTACATCGAAGAAGTACTGAAGCGTTTCAATTTGAACAACTGTAGACCTGTGGCAACCCCAGCGGATCCCGGTAACAAGTTGGAAGCTTCAACATCTGAAGAAACGGCTGAGGAGATTCAAGAAATGCAGAACGTTCCCTACAAGGAGGCAGTGGGATGCTTGACCTACCTGGCTCAAGGCACGAGGCCGGATATTTTGTTAGCAGTAAACAAGGTCAGTCAGTTCAGTAGTAATCCAACCCGTCGCCACTGGGAAGCTGTGAAATGAATTATGTGGTATCTCAAGGGAACCATCGATTATTGCTTGGAGTACAGCAGAGAAGGCGATCCACAATTCACTGGTTATACAGACGCGGATTGGGGAGGAGATCCAGCCAGCAGGAAGTCAACGACAGGTTACATCTTCAAGATGATGGGAGGAGCAGTTTCCTGGAATGTAAAACGACAGGCATCAGTTGCGTTATCATCATGCGAGGCGGAATTTGTGGCACTTTCCCACACAACCCAAGAGGCCCTATGGTGGAAGCAGCTATTACAGGAGATCGGAAGCCAGCGTTCGATTTCTATTTTCTGCGATAATCAATCCGCGATATGTATTGCTCAAAACGAAGGATTCAACCCCAAGACCAAGCATATTTCGATTCGATTCCATTTTGTGAAGGACACACGGAGAACAAAATATAGTGTTCGTAATCATTTTTCCGGTCAATTTAACTATATTTTAAGGTTAATTTGGAGATAACTAAAAATATAGTTGAATTGACAATATATTGTTAAACATAACTATACCATATAGTTGTTGACAACTATATTTTTGATTGAATTTACAAACGTCAAACGTCAAAATTTAACTATATTTTAGTTGACTCAAAGTGAATTTTATTGAGTTTACAATATTTTGCAATGTTTACTCAGCATTTTGTTCTGCTTTATCAATATACCTGAAAAGATTCGGTGCTTCTTTATCGATCTAAAAAAACATTGCAAAAATGAAAACAAAGTGCGAGTCGACAAACTTGATATGTGGTCTCCTGCATGAGAGGTGGTCATCTTAGCACCTACACTATTCCTTGCAAGTTAGAAGTAAGTAGATTTGTGAACATGACTTGAAGTCTAGGGAAGTGAATGTTTCCGAATAGTGATAATTATCAAAATTATAATTGTTATAAGTACAAGTGGATAGCTCAATCAAAAAAGTGTGTGTATTTGATTTGACGTTAATTTTGTGTTGGCGTAAGTTAATCTTATTTCGAAACAACTATTTGTGCGTAAGTAAAAGTAATTGACAGTATTGTAATCTTAACATACAGAAATTCTTCTGCGTGCACTCTGGAGAGAGGAGATATCAAGCTGTATTACATCCCAACACAAAGGCAACCCGCAGATGGCTTCACCAAGGTTCTACCGAAGCAGAAGCATGAAGTATTTCGAAGTTATTTAGGAATAGTAAACTAAGGAGGAGTGTTGAGATAACGAAGTTACCTAAGTAGTTCACTATTCCCGGTGTAACTATAGTCAACCCTAGCTACCTGATTGTTTAGCAGGTATAAGCAGTTATAATAAATTTTCATTACACCTTCAAGCTTACACCAAACCAGACGTTCTTTCATTAACTCTCAAGTGTTACAGCTCATACATAATTCGTAAAATAGTCATACAAAAAGTGTTACGGGGGTGCGTTGGTGTCAAAAATGGCCAATTTCAGCGTTATGAAATCTATGAATAAACCTAAATATACATTCTTTCATAGTAGGTATCCTTATTGCATAAAACAAAATAATGTTTGCGTTGCGTTGTGTGGTAACGGAGTATTTCGTAGATTCCATACTGAAAACTGTCATGTTAGCTACTTTACCACTATTATTCCAATTCATCATTGAAAACTATTTAGAAGAAATGGTTATCCAAGTGGAAGTCTGAGATGAAAAGATATGACAATTTCCATTGCCGGCCACGCCCATCTTCTCCGTTACGAGGAAAGGGAAGAATAATGATGATATGACACCTTCTTGAAGAGAGGCCAGCGACTCACTGACGGCCTAATGGTCTAGGATTCACTATAAGCGAGTGATGTGACTGGATTGAAATGTAGTGTATGTGTAATTTATGTATGGTTATCTATGTATGTGTGTATATGTATGTACGTAGTATGTTTTTCTTTTTGTAATTGGATCAGAATGAGAATGCAATATTTCTATCATCGTTGCGAGTGACGCAACTAAGAAAGTGCCATGCGCGATTGTCATCCAGGGATGGGGCACAGATATTGACACCTTGTGTCCTAACTAATAAGCTTTGGTTTAAGCGCCATTACTCGCTCTCTGAAACGAGATATGTTTACCCTACCCCATGATACAAAGAGCCCAGAAAATAAGCAGTTTAATCAGAACAAACTCACCAAATCCGTTGGTTGGTCTTAGGGTCGAATAAAGCAGCTGTTTCGACAACAAATTCAATCATTTTGTACAGAAATTGAATTCATATGCTCTGGACGGTTCCGTATTTCAATAGAATTACGACATAGGTGCATGAATAATACTTTCTGTCGTCAAAAAACACACACACAATTTGAGGACCAACATTTCACACAACTATGCGCACAATGATCATTATTGAATGCGGTTTTCACACTTCAAATAGCACTTTTCAATATTTTTTTATCAGAAAGCACTTAGCTGGAGCTATGAAATCAACCAAAACTTATATGGTTTTCGATCTATTTTGTTTTAAATCACATTTATCACAAACGAGAAAAACAACAATCCGGATGGCTGAACTACTAGCGAAATCATTCACAAATCTAGCACGCAGATTGCCACAGGCCTAATATTCACAAAGTAAAAATCACTTTTATCACTTTGCAAAAAACAAGTGTCCGCAGAACATCACATCTGTGGAATATATTTTTCACCAGCCGAAAAAGTCGCGGAACCGCCATAAAATAAAATTATGTTTGCAGAAAAATACACACTAAATTTTAATCAAATTATAGGGTTAATTGTAATACAGTGGGATTCCGTTTTTGGCAACAAAGTTGAAATTTTCAGTTGCCAAAAACGGAACCGTGCCAAAATCGGAACCCATATTTCAAATTTTATTTTTCAACTATTGGTTTTGAAAGCATCATTACAATGTTAATACATCATTTTTATGGAATCATAAGGCGTTGAGACTTCGAAAAGGTTCACTTTGAAGCATTTTCCCGAAGGGTTATACTATGCTATGAATCTATAACTCCGTAATATTAAATCTGGCAAACGATTTTCTGGTCGCGTTTTTACGCCTCAACGTTTTCAATTATTTTTTAGAAGCTTTATGCATAATTTTTGTATAAGAGGGCCTTGTAAAACCAATAATCGCATAAGTGACTTTTATTGAAGAACTGGACATTTTCTTAAAACTATGAGAGAAAACAAAACAAAAATGTTTTCTTTTGAAGACGTATTTGCGAATCAAAAGCGCTGGGTATTGCAAAACGGTATGACCTTTTTTTTCTAATTAAATAAACATTTAAAATCAGTTTAACTGTTTAAGAACCCTATAAGAATCTTCAGGTTCTCATAAGAAATCTACAGAAAAAACGCTTGAGTACTGAAGCATCTTGCCAAGCATCCGTAGGATCTCGCATAGAGTTCTCAGGATCTTGCTAAGGAGTTTGCTATTAGTTAACATCTTGGAATTCCTCTGTGTTGTTGCCGTAAATTCTCAAGTCTCCGATGAGAAAAATTAAAAGTTTATTATTATTAGGCTACCACTAGCACACCTCAAATTCCTCTGGGAAACTTTTCAAAATCCTCAAGCTTTCGCCGAAAATATTAAAAATACTACTAGAAATTTACATTATCCCGCTTAAAATATACAAGACGCCCTAGAGTTTATTAGAAATTACCAGATTTTGGACATAATCCTCCATAACCAGTTATACACTCTAACGATCCCTCAAGAAGCTCTCAGTGTCCACTTGGAATCTGCAGATATCCTCATGAATTCGTTAAAATTTCTGAAAAGTCCCACAAGAACGAAGAATCCCTTAAGGATTCTCCAGGGTACAGTTAGGAAACTCATAGACTCAGCTCGTAAGGAACATTTTGATGATGTTGAGGCCCGTATCCTTGATTAACAATCTTGTACAGAATTCTGGATCGTCTCTTAACAAATCTAACGCCTTATAGAGTCTTTAGAAAAGAGAGAACGTAGCTTTAAATAGTTGACGCAGAAAGATCAATACACACACCAATACCACAGACAAAAAGTAAAAAAGCTCTCAGTCGTATTTATCGCACGCTCCAATGGTATTATTGAAAATAAATTGTAGTTTGGACTGTAGTCGCATTTGTCATGTTATATAATGAAATTTAAAAAAAGTTATGATACACGACATTTTGCTGTACATATTTGTATCTATTATTGCGGTGTGTTTTTACATACGCAATGTATATACAGTTGTGTTCAGAATAATAGTAGTGAAAGCCGATTTTCATACAAAATGCTCAACTTTGGCATGCTGTAACTTTGTTTTCATATGAGCAATCGACATGAAATTTTGACAGTGAACTACAAATATACTCAAATTTAATATCACAAGATTTAAAAATTTTCACCCTACCGGCTAAAAAGTTAAGCACCAGGTGAAATCGCTCAAAATAATAGTAGTTTTAATAATTCAAATATATGCTGTATTTTATTTTTTTGAATTTTTCCTCATTCATCGTCTCAACCATTTCCACCTAAGCTATGAATATATAAACAACCCAATTTTTTACAAAATTGTTGCTGAACAAAAATTTGCAAAAGAAAAACTACTATTATTTTGAGCGATTTCACCTGGTGCTTAACTTTTTAGCCGGTAGTGTGAAAATTTTCAAATCTTGTGATATTAAATTTGAGTATATTTGTAGTTCACTGTCAAAATTTCATGTCGATTGCTCATATGAAAACAAAGTTACAGCATGCCAAAGTTGAGCATTTTGTATGAAAATCGGCTTTCACTACTATTATTCTGAACACAACTGTAAATCCATAATAATAAAGACAGCAAGACAAAATTTATGATTGTAACTCTGTGTGAGTCATAGATTTTTCGTTGCTCTTATGTCGGTGCTTGTGCTTTGTTCGAACAAGCTGTTCCAAATCTGAACAGTGGTTTTTTATTGTATCACCTACACAGTTAAAAATAATGAAGATTACACGTCATGTAAACTTTATTTATGCGATGTAAACACGACGACATGTAAATTTAAGTCTTGAATCATGTAAATTTGTGTTATATGTCACGTAACCACATATAATCCTGCAGGATTACATGACATATAATTGAAGTTTACATGACATACCATGTAAATGTCCATTTTATACCACGCTCCGATTATGTGCATTATATGTCTCAGAAATTTACACGTTTCGTTCGAACTGTGTACTGCCAGACTCAAGTGGGCTGGTCACTCAATATGAATGCCTATGAAAAAAGAATGGTCTTAAGTTGAGATACTGGTGGAGATTATTGGTCTCATGAAACGTTGCCTATGTATGACCAATGACCATTCTGAAGTAAATAAGCGCGTACGCGAGTCCTTAGTAGTTGATGAGATTTGGGGAAACATCGACGAAAATGGAGATCTGGAATGTAATCGGTGTGGAGTTGACATGCTATTCAAGTGACTAAAGCAACAGACACGATAATATTTACAAAAATTTACAAATTTTAATGGTATTGAAAAATGTTGCCAAAAACGGATCCATTTTGTTGCCAAAATCGGGGGGTGCCAAAATCGGAGCATGCCAAAAACGGAGCATGCCAAAAACGGAATCCCACTGTATACCCAAAAATTGCAATTTTTCGCGAAACTGAGTACAAACGTGAATTTTGCTAAATTTGTAGATAATATGTGGATTTTAGGCAAGCATTTATGTAAAAACTGATACACCTCTAAGCATCCTTGTGAAAGGCCTAGAAACTCCCTTTCAATGAAAGTCGAATTTTGCATTTTGCTCCAATCACTGGAAGTTCGACCGAAAATTACAACTTTCACGTCCAAAATCAACAAATAGCCATTACTTTTGAATTTGAACCACGACGTCTGTATAAATAAAAATGGAATGGTGGTTGCATGTCACGAAATGGCTTAAAAACGGGAGAATTATGTATCGTTTTAGCATCAACTCACTTCAAGGCGTCTATAGGTGCGTGGTGTACGCTCGGGCCTATCGGTCGCAAGGTTCTTGGTTCGATTCCAGGTCGCCGCGATAACGTTTTTTGTTTTCAAATTCTGGTTTCATAAGTCAAATTTATGAATTTCAATCCGATTTCTTGTGGCGAATTTTCATAAGGGATTCCTATGTTTATCGATAGTCCATTTGCCTGAGTGTACTGTAGCTATATAAACTTCTGCAAGGGTTTTCTCTATTTGGAACAAGTTAATAATAGTATTGTAGTTTTGTAATTTCACTTTATTCCATTATGTTTAAATTCAAATAGTGTAGAACGAACTCATACAAACAGAAAATGGGAACTTAACCAGGCTTACGAAATATGATAGATTTTTCCTAAATGTTAAGTAGTATGCAATATTTTTAAGTAGTATTTTTGCGCGTTTTTTTTATTCGTGTGAAATGATTTTGTAGCGTAAGGCATTACATAATAATACAGCGTTTTTGCTTATGATTAGAATGGTCACCTCCCTTCAGCAGGCAGTGGCCATTCGCAGTCTGCTTAGCAAGCTGGTCTTTCTTGAGTTCTGTCTTTTGCTGTCCTTCGGGACCACCGTTCTGTTCTCGGTTCTTCACCTGCACATCGCTCATATAATCACTGTCGACACTGTCATCAACTTCATCCTCACTGCTGCTGCTGTAAGTATCCGAGGACAACACAAGCGTATCGTCACCGTTCAGAACATTGTAATTGTACGAATAGATTCGGTGCAGAAGTAACGGGTTTTCAGGGAGAACAAACATTTCCTCCAACTTCTTATTGTTCAAAGTTTCAGAGAGCCACCTGGTGACTGCATCGGTCAAATGAATGTCCTGACTGCCAGTGGAACTAGCTGAAAATTTACGATCTTTACTGTCACTGCTGGAATTTGTGAACGCTGCTGGGCTTTGAACACCAGAGTCGAAATCTTCCGAGTATTGATCGCTAGAAAAATGCTTGCATTTCTGTTCCTCTTCTTCGACTTCTACTTCGAACTCGTCCAACTGAGTAACGGAAGTTGATTCTGTAGGATGTAAGGGAAGATTACAATCTACCATCAATTTTGTTTCAATCAGATCTATGTCTTCTGTATTTGCCTGGTTGGAAGTTGTTGCAGATCCATCCGCTTCATTGGCTTCCGTCGAGTCTAAGGGGGGAACCTCATGCACTTCAACATTTATATGCATTTCTACATTCGCCTCAACGTCTGGTGTTGAATTTTGTATGATCAGTTGCTCTGAAACACTTAAAATTTCAGACTCTTGACTCTCAGAACCAATGCTTTGTTTTACTTCCTCTTCATTTTGATGGCACTCTTCACTTTCTGGACAGCACTCTTCAATTTGCAAGTCGGACAACTGAATACCTTGGAGATCATTTTCGAGACATTGCTCGTCATCATCATCAGCACCATCTTCTTCCATACTTTGCTCAATAACCAACATCGAATCGATCGATTCGGATTCATTCGAGTTTGAAATTTGTACTGCTTCATGTTCATTATTATTTGACGCTTGATCTTCTTCATCATCTGCATCTACTTTCTCATGGTAGGACACAGGTGGTTCTTCGATTTTGGTTTTGGAAAAGAATTCCGGTTCGATTACTTCGAATCCTGTATGCTGGGCCGAGGATCCCGGCTTCTTTTGCTTCTTCCCCTTTGCTTTGGCAGTCTTTTTACCCTTTTTCGAAGCCACATCTTTCTTACCGCGCTTGGTTTCGTCAGAAACCCCGGTCGCAATCGTTTGGTCTGGCTTGCAATCGTCGAAGAATAGTTTTTCATTAGCAACTGGTTCCGACTCTTCCTTGTTTTTCTTGATTGTGCTCTTTGACTCGACCTGGCGATCTTCCTTGATCGTGATCTCCTTCCCATTGCGGACAGTTTTCCATTCATTGGTTTCACTAGCTTTCTCGTCCGAGGATTTGTATAAACTAACAGGTCTTGTGAGATCTATGTTTTGCTCGGCGAAGGCGCGAGTCATTTCGATAAGATCCTTTTTGCGAGTTTTCTGAACGTGAGATCTCGGTTTTCCCGAAGGTTGGCAAACCGTAATAGAATTAGAGCTATCTTCGACTTTTTGGGTGTTTGGAGGATGAGAAGATCGCGATGATGACGCACGTGGTTCTGTTTGATGACTAGAAGGAAGCTCGCTTGAATTTTGATTGGTGGTATCGACATTCTCTGTGATTGGTGGAAGAGTAGTCACCGTTCTATCGCTCGGGTTGGGTTCGGAAACCGAAACGTCGGCAGGCACTTCAGTGGGTTCGGATATTCCATTGTCCGAGAAACATGAGACTTGGGGGTATTGATACATCTGAAAGAGATCATTTGTTAGTTATACAAGTGAATGTTGTTTCTATGAGTTCAATAACGTACTGTGTCCACTGTCCCATCTGGGTAAAAAGTAGGTGGGTACTGAAAGAAAAACAAGATTTATTATATTAGAATTTCAAAAAATTAAACCGTTATTAAACATGGACAATATTCAAGATTTGGTTTAAGAAGAGATGATAAAAACATTGAATTATATTTTTCTTAAAGAATCATTACAAAAATCTTTTTATTCTGATTGCTCTCCGAGAATTATTAATACATTCAATCTATCATTCCAGTATCCGAAAGTTCGGCTTCGCAAAATAATCTACACTTTCAAGTTCCAATAACTTCCGAGTTCCAAAAGTACCGATCAGAACTTTCTAGCTGCTTAAGAGGTTAAAGTATGTTGTTGTGAAACTTCATTCTACATAAAGATTCGAACGAAACTCGTTGAAGCTTCAAAGTTGTGATCAAGTTTCAAGGAGCATCTTAAGCAGCTTTCAAGTTTAACAAGAGTTCTACTGTGAAGTTCGGAAAAAGTTTACTAGCAAGATAAGTCTCTTAAGCGGCTTCAAAGTTCACAACAACTGCAGCGTGAGCATCTTAAGCAGATTCTATAACATTCCCCAGAAAACCATTCCCCAGAATTCCGTTCCCCAGAATGTATTGGAAATGTCTTTCAATAAGTGGAAACAAGTATACGAGAAATACTGTAGAAACACAAATTAACTTTATTAACCAAATAAACACGAGAATGAATTCTAAACGATGTTCACACTTCAATGGCGCTTTCACTTATGAATGAGAGTGGGGATGAATGGCGCGCTGGATGCGCTTAACAAGCTTTTCGCCATCACAGTAGGTGATGCTTTCGCGTGTTGCCTGATGTGCGTCACAGTTGACAGCACAGCCTTGTTGGTAAGAGCATCTCGATCGTTGCTCCTTCCAATAGAATGAACCATTCCCCAGAAAATCGTTCCCCAGAATGTAACATTCCCCAGAATGTAACATTCCCCAGAATTCCATTCCCCAGAAAGCTATATGAATATCCATTTTTTTTTCTTTTTTTAATTATTGCTTTGCGTGAGTCACCTTATATGGGGGCGCAGATTGCCGTAGCGGTAAACGCGCAGCTATTCAGCAAGACTAAGATGAGGGTCGTGAGTTCGAATCCCACCGGTCGAGGATCTTTTCGGGTTGGAAATTTTCTCGACTTCCCAGGGCATAGAGTATCTTCGTACCTGCCACACGATATACGCATGCAAAAATGGTCATTGGCATGGCATAGTAAGCTCTCAGTTAATAACTGTGGAAGTGCTCATAAGAACACTAAGCTGAGAAGCAGGCTCTGTCCCAGTAGGGACGTAACGCCAGAAAAGAGGAAGAAGAGTCACTTATGTGACAGGCTAAGGTTTGATATGACAAAACAAATATGTAGGTAGGAGGGTTAGGGACATAATGAAAACACGGGGAGAAATGGACACCCCCTTACTCTCTGGGAATATGCATATTTCAGCAAAACTTTATAAACTGTACGAAATCTGTATTGTATATGAACGTTTTGACGGTATAAAAGTTTACGCTTTGCTTCATTTGTCCTCTGAAATTCTCCTATATTTTTTTCTCAGCTTCAAATTAGTTTATAAGCAAAACAGAGGAAGCGGTGAATTTATTTTAAGGCAAAGAAACATATTTCCATTCTATGTAAAATAAGCATTTACCTAATGTGTCCAATATGCCCCTAATCCCCCTATTCATGAGTATTTTGCATATTATTATAATACACCCTTTTTTTAATACATTCCCATAAAATATACAGACTATATGTTTATTTTTGCATATATTGTAACTTATTAACTGAACCGGGCAATCTCTCAGTAACAAGAGACCCCTCGAGCTGGGTCTCAGGGTCGGCTTGCTACTGGGTAAGCTGAGGGGCTACGCGACCAAGGTATGCAGTGTACCGTCACCTGACTAGGGCTATTGTAATGTGTAGATTGAAAGAATTCTAACTTGCTGGGAATCTCTAGGGTTTTATTGGGCAAACTGAACTATTGTGGGTTGTAGGGTTATCCTTTACTGGTTTATTGCAAGCTACTAGTTTTTGTGGGGGTTTTTTTGTGGGTAGTTAACAAGACTTTCACGTGCCGGTACTACTGCTTCTTCTTGCTGCTGCCGACGATCTCCTGATGTCCTGCGAGCGCTCGCTGATGCTGCTAACAGGCTGATGATATCCTGCGGCTGGACAGGTGGTAACGACGACACCGTAGACGTAGTGCCGTAAGGGTTTGGCTAAGGCGTCGTCCCTCTTTGACGGCAATCGACACGGCCCAGGACGGTACCGGAGTGACCGTGCCGAGAGGGGAAAGCTCCTTTACGGTTAGGAGTGAATACCCCGAGCTGTGGACCTCCTTTATGGTTATGGCCGAAATGACCAGAGGTCAGCGATGATTCTTGACGGGTTAGGCTTAGCAGACTTTCGTCTACTAGGCCGAAACGTGTGCTGCTGGTAGGCCACGCCACACCAGCCAAGATGGCGATATTTTAGCGGTAATGAAAAAGGTCCTGATGAAATAAACTTCTTCTCCCAATTTGGAAAATTACCACTCACTCACTTTACTTAAAACTTTGAGGACACTTTGAAAGAGATACTTGAGCACACGTACGCCTTTTACAGAATCAAGGAATGGCGATTCCTGAATTTGGCTTGACCCTCTTATCTGGTTTTCCTCCCCTCCCCAATTTCCTCAATCGTGGGTTGGGGGGTTGTTACCACCTGTTGCGTGTAATACGCCTGCTGGCCCACTTATCGTTTATGTTTGTACTTGTACCCACAGCTTGCATGCAATATTTTCATGTTTATAATTCAAATTTAACAATTCTTCTAATTTACTAACAATCATATTTTATACATTTTGACAATCTACTAACATTGATAACATTTACTAACCATTTATCTACTAACCCTATACTAATCCAACACCACTGAACACTAGGAACGTGACAGTATACAAATAAAAAATAGTACGAATTAAAAAAAGACTGTCAATTTGTAACAAACGGTTACAATATAGTGATGCATCCTTCTTTCAGTATTATCTCATTAATGATATAGGCAAAATATATCGATGGAGAGCCCATATAGCAAAAGGTCACTTGGCATAAAATAATTTGGTATAAAGCCATTTGCCATCCAGCCATACTTATGCTCCTTCTTTTCAAAAAGGATGTTCTTCATGTCATGCCAAATGGTCATTGGCCAAATGACCATTATACCAAATGGTCCTTGATCATTTAATCAATCATGCCAAATGCCTTCTTGCCATTTGGTATCCTTACGGAAAATTTTGTCTATATCGTCAACAGGATAAGACTGAAAGAAGGGTGTATCACTATTTTGTGCAAAATTAAACAAGTCATTTGTAATTTAGACTTGACGCAAAGAAGGGCGTATCATTTTAATATGCAGAATAGTAAGTTTTTATTCTGCCGAGTTTACGTAATTATTATATCGGAAACGTATAATATGATACTACGAACGTCTTTATTCTAATCGGTGTAGCCCTAAAAAGTAAGAGATGATGCACCTTCTTAAAATATTGATGAAAAGCTGCATACATCACTACATTTGATAAAAATTGGACATACATGTGAAATTATACATTTGGAATCTACTATACCGAAAGAAGGGTGTAGCTCTATTTTGTGCAGAGTAGTGATGAGTTGTATATTCTTTTAAATAAATATTGGATATTGTGTTTCCCCATAGACTGATCTATCAGTTTTTATAAGTGCCAATAAAAGTGAAACTACTGTGATAGTTCATTTGCAAATGAAATTTGAATTATGCGTAAAGTGTTCATAATTAGCAGCACCAATGCTAATCTTCTCATGTAGGGTGCCGGTGCCATTAGTGGACTACCTAAGCTATAAAAAAATCATAACAAAATAACGGAAAGCCTTAACAGAGATCTTTTGGCGTCAACAGAAAGATTTCAACCTCTACTACATGGGAAAAATATAAAAAGAGGGATAAAACTATTTTTTTTTAACACAAAATCGCTTGAGCCACTATTGGTACACGTGTTCCAGTAGTTGCGCTAGTGCTCCAGTAGTAGACGTTCGGGAATGATACAAGGAATTTTAAACAAAATGATAAATTTTTACATAGGTTTAACATTTTTCCCTCGGAACAGCAAATAATATCTTTTGAATGAAGCATAAAGATCATCTCTAGAGTTTTTCTTCATTTTTATACATCCATTTTAAAAACCGCTTCCATCCGTTGATCCACTACTGGAACACGACGGCAACTACTGGTGCAAGGGAGCAAATTTTTTGCATAAACTTAATTATTTATATGACTTTTTGATAAAATAAAATGCTGAAATTTGGCAAATCGACTAAACTAGAGACGATCCATCCACCAAAAATAGCATATGTCGTTTTTAGCAAAAAATGTTCGTTTTATTGCATAGTCCAATCTACTGGTACATAACAACCATTGGTACCGGCACCCTACTTGCAAACAACTTTGTATGGAGTTTAATTTTCAAGTTTTTTAAAGTAGGTATATAATTTTCTGGGGAATGGTCCATTCTGGGGAATGGTTCATTCTGGGGAGTGAAATTCTGGGGAATGGTATTGCGGGGAAATTTAAAAATTTGGATTGCTTCGCGGAAATAACGCGCAGTGAACAATCCTCGCATAGAGGAAATGAACCACAGTAAGCATTGCGGTTTAAAGCAAAATTCAACTCATTAACAATTTGCACCAAACGGTATGTGAGGTACGGAATGATAATGTAGTATTCTTTAAGAGATTCTACAAAATTAACTTTTGATGGATGTGAACCATGTTTCGTAGATGCTCGAATCCTGTAGATTACGGTCCGATATGTATACGGTTAAACCATGGGTAACAACGTTCGAGACCAACTAAGTTAGAAACCGCACTTTACATGAGTAATTGTGTTCACTTTATCAGAACGGTTCCCAATGGTCCCTCCACGTACAATGCACATTGTCCATGATTTCCATGTAGATACGCTGTATCAATTAGTGCCTCACATGTAGTTGTATTTATGATTCAAACACTTTTAATCGAATACTGACAAAAATGAGAGCTAAATATTTGATTTAGCTACATTAAGCAAATTGAGCTGTAGTGCATTTGATTTAAGGGTTCTAAATTAGCGAGATCTCCATGGCCTTCCAGGAAAGGTTCATGTGAATACCGAGGAACTCAACGAAATCCGTTGAAATCATACATTTCACGGTGACAGCAGAAACAACATAAACAGCTTCAAAGCCATCGGTGACTATGATCATTATGGGGGAAAATTTTGGCGATCAATAGCTCTGGATTTTCCAGGAATCAAAACGTTTCTTGCAACGCGTAATACATTCTGGGGAATGAGATTCTGGGGAATGGAATTCTGGGGAATGGGTTTCGGGGCAGACATCATGTATACGCGCTTTATATCGAGAGCTTGAGATCAGCTTGCCATGAGCGCACAAAAATAATCGCGCGCTTGAGCACGTGCTATGGTGAGACACATATTTTTAGATCTCATGTCGCAATGTACTAGCTCAAACGATCACATCTGCACTGGCTCATGCGCCGTCTCATGAGAAAATCTCAATGTGACAGTGCATTTGAACATCGCAGGCGAAGGTTTCAGAAGCAAGGAAAAGGGATTAAACTATGGATCAAACTGCCCGTAGGCAGTTTCAAAGGGCTGACGTGGTTGCAAGATTCTAGAATTTGAATTGAAAAACTTGGACTGGCCACCGAAGAAGCATAGGCATAGACCGAAGTCGTATGCTTCCGTGGGGTTATTGTACTAGGCAAACATAACTGCATAAAAGTACTCCTAGTAAGCGCATGTGACGAGCCTCACGAGATGTCTCATGAGACTCGCTCACTAAGATATATTTTGTACGTATCCGCATCTCGTGTCTCACATACACCCCTATTCTTGTTTACGTTCGAATGCTCTTTCGATCGAAAACCGTTTTGCATTCTCGTTTACGCCAGCAAAATCAAGTGAACCGTGGATTCGAAGGAATAGGATTCGATCGAAAGTTGGATACGCCGTAAACAAGAATGAGGGTGATAATCTGCGAGCTGAGATATGAACTATCGCATGGCACACTAGCTCATTTAGGTATACATGAGAAACACGACACTCTGGTTTCGGGGGAATGGTTTTCTGGGGAATGTTATAGAATCCTTAAGCAACTTTAAAGTTGAAACCAAATTAGACCAAAAGTTCTTTCAAAGTGCCTCCAAAGATTTCTGTAAAGCCCCTTCCATTCCAAGTGTGTATTCCATGGGGTAAGACACTCATTAATATTGGTATTAATATCCGTTAATACGGAATAATATATATTATTTTTATGATATCATCGAGTTACCTACGATTATCTCAAAGACATCTGACAGAAGTATCTTGAACTTAAGTCAATGGTGGGGGTTTATAAACAAGATGCTAGGGATTGTGGATTGTATGTCTTGCCGATCTGACATACCATAGGAGATAAATTGCATCGGAATCGAGTTGCGGAATGGCCCGGAAATCGTAGAAAGATGTGGGGCATTGATGACAATGGAGCTTCATTGAATGTGATGTATCGTACAGGTGTCAGTCTCCTTCTAGCCAGACTACCAGATGGATGTTGGCATCAAACAGTGTGGTCTATGTTGCGTCGGACTGATTTCTCATATATTTTGCTCAGACGATCTGACGATAAACATAACTTGTTTTGTCATATAAATAATCAATTTGCCTTGGCAACTCCGGCAACAAGCAAACAGCAAAACTCCATGCATACTTGATAATCTTCTCAATATCAATATTAATATCATTAATAAATATTAATATTTTAATACTGGATCTAGTGTCCTGCCCCATGGTGTATTCTTATCTACAGATTCTTTAGAAGTGTGATCCAGAAATTCAGCCAACAAGAGCTGCTGATTACTCCCGAATCTTCTCAATGGTTCTCTTCAGCAATAGATGCTGACCATGATTAGGTTTTACCATCTGTTGTAGCAAGGCATCTGCCTGTAGCACTGGAATAATCTGAAAAGCGATTTGATCAAGATTGTCCTGCAAAAATTGATATGCGGACCCACAAGCAGAGAAACCCACGTCAGGAGAAGAGAATCTCCTTCCAGAAGAAAGTTTTCAAAAACAACTGTAAAATCAAGCCCTTCATTGACAGAATAGAGAGTATCGAAAATAAGCTATCCACATACATTTGCGTTGTACGTATGTAGGGAGTCGATGCCGGTTATGGACCCTTTGCGTATTATGGACCCCCTACAGAAAAACATAAAATTAACACTCAAAGCAACTTTATTCCTATGAAAATCCACCGGGGGAACTTCGATTACATTGTTAGTCAACAGTTTCAGGCAAAATATTTGGTTTGAGACGCATAAATACAGATATTTGAACAGTTTTGTAAATGAAACCACACAAGAGGGTCCATAATACGCATTTCCAGGTGGGTCCATAATAGGCTCGTCGGCAGCGAGCCGGATTACATGGGAATCAAATGGAGGGTCCATAATACGCAACGTCAAATTTGTAAACAATCCTATTATGGATCCCGGGAGGGTCCATAATAGGCATTCGAACAACAGTTTTTCAAATGCATATTTCGCTGGAAAAATCGAATGATTTGTATGTTTCATAGACGTACTATGAAGTAAAGACATTGAATTTGTTGTTAGACTCCACAAAACGTATATGCGTCTGAGATATCATTGCGGAAATGCGTCTAGAATAAATTTCAGCTACTAAGGGGTCCATTACTAGCATAGAAACCCTATTTGTGATGATTTTTTATGTTGTCATCACTGCGTGCTGTTCGTTTGCCTGTCAGCTTCCGTTTGTTTACTTGTTTGCGCGGTTCAAATTCTTGATTTCCAAAATGTCGCGTATTGAAAAGGAAGTGAAAAAAAAGTTCTGGACACATGGCTAAGTGAGAAGGGTATTACTATGCGAAAATTGGCGAAGCGCTTTGGAATTCATCATGCAAGTGTTAAAACCATCATTAACAAGTTTGGGGAGCACTATACTTTGGATGAGCTACCAGGAAGAGGCAGAAAACCCGGTTCTTCCAACCCGAAACCGGACCGGAAAGTGGTATCTCTGATCATGAAGAACAAATCGATGTCAATGCGTGATTTGGCCAAAAAAGCAGGAACAAGTGTCGGAATGATCCAGCGAATCAAGCAGCGGAACCATCTGAAGACCTACAAGAAGCAGAAAATTTCGAAACAAAGTGCAGAACAGAAGAAGCGAGCAGCAACAAGGGCCCGGAAGTTCTACTCGCATTTGGAATGCATGCGTT
Source organism: Aedes aegypti (assembly GCF_002204515.2). NCBI lineage: Eukaryota > Metazoa > Arthropoda > Insecta > Diptera > Culicidae > Aedes > Aedes aegypti. Next base: position 407,199,138 of record NC_035109.1, on the reverse strand, counting down.
TTGATGGACGATGAGACCTATGTAAAGGAGGACTCAAAAACCCTTCCGGGTCCACAATACTTTACTGCCGTCGTAGGGGAAGATGTGAGCGATGCGGACAGGTCGATTCAAATGGAGAAATTTGGTCCAAAAGTGCTGGTATGGCAAGCAATATGTACCTGTGGTTTGAAGTCGACAATTTTTTACACTACCGGAACTATAAATGAGGAAATCTATCGATCTGAGTGTCTTCAGAAGAGATAGCTGCCTTTATATAAGAAGCATAGTACCCCTCCACTGTTTTGGCCGGATTTAGCGTCGGCTCACTATTCCAAAACTACTCTCAATTGGCTTGCGGAAAACGGTATAGATTTTTTTGAGAAAAACATCAATTCACCAAATTGCCCTCAGTTTCGACCCATCGAACGTTACTGGGCAATCGTGAAGAGGGAAGAGACTGGTAAAGCAGCTGGGAACGTGCAGGAATTCAAACATATTTGGGCTCAAGCGTCCAAAATATGTGATGCAACTCTTGTCCGGAACTTGATGAAGAGTGTTCGATCAAAAGTTCGAAAGTTCGTAAAAGAATAGCTTTAATTTCATCCGGTCTTCTTTATGTTCAAGTTAAACCTTGTACAATACAGGATCAGTTTTTTGTTTGAATAAAATATCAATTTTCTACATGATTTGAAAGAAAAATATGTGGATAGCTTATTTTCGATACACTCGTTACTGCCAATAGATGGGGTCGAAGAGACCGCCCTCAATCCACGAAACGTTAACAACAGGGAGGAAGCAGTCCCAAGATCCCTGTCTAATATGCTTCATTCAGGTACCCTGGTTGTTCCAGCCCTACCCATTTTTCTATAAAAGATATAAAATGAAATAATATTCATCATAAGAAGTGTTGTGTCCGCTCTACAGAGCCTTCACTGTTTCCAGAAAATACTGTGGTCGAATACCAACACTTAAGTATGAGCAGTATAGCTGAGATCGGAAATAAACTACATTCGATCGTTCACTTTCGTTTGTACAGAGCTAGCAGATAGACGTGTTCTTCTTTGTTCAGCTGACACCGAAAACCTCATAAGAATCTACATTAATAACCCCTGCTTGCGTTGTAAGTGCCGGACATAAAAGGAAGATCTCACCGGTTTTGTTAAACACTTGAAGTTCTTCCTAAAGTTTCTCTACAGGATTGTTTGAAAAAATCGCAGCAAAAATTATCCAGATTTCCTGCAAAACAATTAAATGATTGTTCAAAGTGTTACTGTAAGGATTCCTCGTAATATTCCACAAGAATTTCATGAGCAAATATAAAGAATTCAATTTGGAAAATGTTATTGATGGATTCTCAGATAAGTTCTCCGCAGATCTATCTATATATTTTCCAGGTCATTATTTTTAGATTTCTTCAAAATCAAGGAACCACATCTCGCATTCCTTCAAAACACGCTCGAAAATAATTCTCATTTTAATTTTTCAAAACTGCCTAATTAACAAATGTCTAAAGAATTCTAAAATATTTATAAAGTTCCTAGCGGTATACGTCCAATTGGCTTGTTTAGGGGTATCCTGTTTTTTTTTACATATTCTGATTCTACGTTAGAAACTGAGCCAGAACCCAAAGTTTCATAATTTTCCGTGCCCTGGAACTATTTTTAAAACACGTTTGAATTTAAAATGGAAACCGCGTTTGAATCACCCCTCGGCAAATTTTACTTCGGGACGAGCTGTCATTATGTAAATTGAAGCGTTATTGAGTCGACTGAATGAAATCTTTTTTAATCATTTACTATATCAAAATTATGATATTAAAGCGCAATAAACTCGTGTTACACTAAGAAAAATGTGCTCTTTCGATCAAGCTACAAAAAATTGTGAATTTTTCATCACTTAACAAACCAAATTGTTCTTTCAAAAACTCTTCCACGAAAATACTCAAAGATTTCCCGAGTAATTTGTTCAGGGATTTTTTAGAGAATTATAACTTTGTTTCCCTTAGATTCTTAAAAAAAAATTACCAGAGATTTCTCAGTATTTTTTTCTTTAAACCGCACTAACGATTCTCTTGGGAAATGTTTGAAGAAATTTTTCACCAAATTTACTAAAATTTTGCAATTCATTCTTCAATTTCTCAAAAAAAAAAAATTCCAGAAGATCCATGAAGTATTCTTTTAGGTTGTATAAATAACTCAATATTTTTGCGAATGATAATCTTAGGATTCTTCCATAAATAACATCTAAAAATTTATCCAGGGTGTCTACTCGTTTACCGAAATGAAATTCCCTGATATTTCCAGGTTTTTTCCAGGTTTTATAAATTAGTTCCAGGTTCAACAAATACTCTAATTTTATATGACCAAAACAAACTAATGATAATTTTAAAAAATGTTTTAAAGTGTATTCACTCTTCTAGACATTATAAAAGAATGTGCTAACAATATTAAAGCTTAATTCGAATATTCATGTGAATTGTAATAAATAATGATGGTGTTTTTTTTTTATTTTGTTTGTAAAAGTTCTGTCTATTATCGTGTTCAGAAAACGGATAATAAAGTTCCCGTTTAATCGAATCTGACCAGTATATCATTTACAAATGTGGTAATTTAGGTAAATGATTAGTTGAATGTTCGAATTAGTTCGAATGAAATGAAAACTTTCAAGAGCTCTGAATGAATCATGATTGTAAAAAAATAATTCGAAGTTGTTTAAATTCCAGATAACTTATCCGGAATCGGTTTTTCCGAAAATGAATATTTTCCAATAATTTTAGAATTCGTTCATGAAGCATGGCTGGTAGGGACTGAGTGTTTTGAAAATAGAAAATTCAGAAACCTCTTGCTTGAAAAAAGAGACCTAACAGTAATCAAAAAACAAATCGAACCCAACGGGAACCAGGAGAAAAGAGTTTGATTTTTTGTGGAATCAGACCTGATATTTCTCTGAGAATAATTTTTTGTTTGAACTTCCTTGAGATATTACGACAAATAATAGTGTTTGTATTACTGCTTTTTCAATGATTTTTCCAAAGAATTTCATCAGAAATAGTCTCAGGTATTTGGCCAAACATCCAGATATAACTCTGAAGATTTCTTCAAATTAGATAAATGGACACATATTTTAATTTGAGATATTTGATTTTTTCTCCAGGAGTTCATTTAGTAATTATTTCCCATAAAATCACTTCAAGAATTTTCCTAAAGTATTTCGCTAAGAATTTTATTTTGGATATCTTAAATAACAACCTGAATTTTTCCAAAAAAAATCACAGGAATTACCTCGAAGATTTCATCAGGATTTACTTCATATATAATTTCAGATATTTTTCAAGAAAATCTCTAGTCCTCAAGGTTTTTTTTTCGGCGATTTTCCCATCAGTTTCCTAGAACATCGTCCAAGGCTCCCGTTTTAAACATGTTGCAATATACAACCTGAAATGCCTTCAGGGATTTCTCAGGATTTCCTACATAATTGTCCTTCAGATTTTTTTTAAGATTTTGACTACGAATTTCTCTAAGGATATATTGAGAAATTACTCCAGAGAAAGCTTCTATAATTTCTTTGGAAAGTACAGTAACAAGAAATCCAGGAAATTCTAGTATCAGTAACTCCTTCTGTAAAATTAAGAAATTTCTCAATGAAGTTTGCCCAGTATTCTTCCATAAGTTTTTCGTGATGAATTTCCAAAGCAAATATTAGAGTAACCTCTAAAAAAAACTTGTGCAAGTTCTTAAGTCATTCTTGATAAATAGGAATTTTTAGAGAAACTCTTGACAAAACTTAAGAGTAATTGCTAAAATTATTGAAAAAAAAAACAGATCAATATTGAATCTCTGTGAAGCAACTCCTTGAAGAACGAAATCGCTAAGAAATTGGTAGGAATGATCGAAGGATTTCTTGGAAAAATAGTTGTAGTAGTAACTAATGTGGAATCTTAGATGAACTTTTGAGAATTCTATGGTATTTTTTTATTTGATTCATTGAGGAATGTTTGGGACAACTGTAATCCTTGGTTGAAATGCAGAGGAAATTCCAAAAATAAATAATAGAGTAACTGAACCACGAAACACAGGTCGAATATGAAATGTTCCTAATAGATTTACTGATTAATAACTCGAGGATTTTTTGTAACAATTCTTTGAAGTGAATGTGGGCATAATGGCGTAGAAATTCTTTAAAAAAAACCTGAAAGCTTATGAATCAACCTTTGCGGGCTTCTTGGAAGATATTCTGTGGGAATCTTTGGAAGATCTGATAGAGTTACGGCTGGAAAATTCGGTTGAAGAATTATTGAAAAAAATATCTCGAGGAAGTCCTAGAATAGTCTTTGGAAAAAAAATTGAAGTAATCTCTAAGGAAATGACTGGAGGTAGTAACGTTGAATTGCTCGAGGATGTCTTGAATCAAATTCTGGTGACATTCCCTTAAAAATTGCTGGTAGAATTGGTAGAGATTCCTGGAGAGAATTCTGCATTAGTCCTTGAAAGTATTCTAGATGAAATATCTGGAGAAAACACAAGGAAAATTCTTGGAATATTTTCTCTAGAAATATGTGAAAAAATTCTGAAAGAATTAGTTGAATAGTCTCGTAACAAGCTCTGAAAGTTTCTCGAGGCCTTATAGAATATTGCATCAGAATTCACAACAAGCAAGTTAGGGAAAAAGATCCTTTAGAGACCATATTGGTTAAAATAGGGACCTTTCATCATAAATAGAGACTTATAAGAGATTTTAATAAAAATAGAGACCAAGTCTCTGAAAAAAACCCTACCCCCAGCCCTTGATATGTGAATCCAATACTGATCAAATATATCTGAAGATATTTGATGTTTAGATAAGGCGATAAAGTTCCATATCTGAAAAGATCCTCACTGAATAACTTAAGTAACTTAAGTAACGTTATGATAGATGGCGTAGCCGATTTTTTTTATTGAAGAGAGTATTTTGGAAAGTAATGGTAATCTCTGGATTTTGACGCAAAAATCCTTTGAAGTGAACATATTCTACCATGAATTACTGCCTCAAAATATTTTCCCTGATTGTAATTCAAATTCCCTGAGAATGCCAGGTTTTTTCCAGGTTGAATAAAATTCCCTGATAATTCCAGGTTTTCCAGGTTTTTCCAGGTAGTAGACACCCTGTTATCCGTTCTTCATTTTTGGTTTAAAAACTGTTCCATGAATATCTCATTATTGTTTAAATTGCTTCACAAATTCCTTTACGAATCACTCCATATCAGATTTCTAGAGAAACACATACAAAAGCAGGTATGAAAGAACATTGTTTTTATTTTGAAAAAATTGCATCTTAAATATATTTTGTAAAAGAAATTCTAAATTCCAGTCGTAAAACTCAAGAATTAAACCGTAAAATTTCTGAAACTTGTTTACATTGTACCTCACAGCAAAGCTTAAGTAGTTTTTGTGGTATTTACTACGAAAAATCTTGTTCTTTTTTCTTAGTCTCTTATGATAGAAAATTATTGGTGTTAAAAACGGATAGAATTTCTACAAAAAGTATTTGAAAATATAATCTAAGAAAAAACTTTGTCTGAACTCCGAGATTTCATGCTGCTATCCTGCAGTGGAGATGTCTTGGGTAACAATTGTAAAGGTAGTCAAAATAGATTGTAAATATGAATATGATAACGCTTTAAAAGTATGAACAAGTCCCACAGCATTATTTGACTAATTTCCAAAAGATTTGCAAAAGTTTTTGAGCCATCCTTCATCCTTCCTTGAGGAATTTGATTTCACTATCTTATAAAGTTGTTTTTTAGAAAATTTGGCTACAAATCTGTTGGAAATTGATCAATTATTTTATGAAATAATAAATTTTATTGTAAAAATATAGTTCCAGCAATAAATTTATTCCAGCGAAAATACTTAAAAAAAAATTAAAAACAAAGAGAGAATTTACTGTTGGAATAAAACACTATGGTCAATTTTGTTACATTTTTTCACACCAGGTAAAATTTCTGCCTTGGCCATGCCAAAACTGCTTGCCATGCCGAAATTCCCGCTATGTATTTTCTGAAAAAAAAACCCTTTAGTAATTTAGTCTACTTTCTCATTTATTTTTTCGGACATTATAAGATTTGAAGTTAATGTATGGATTTCTTTAGTGAATTCTCATAAGGGAAATCATCAACACCGGATACCTCGAGCAGGTTATCCTCTAAAAACATGAGAAATCAGTATGCAGTGAATATGCTGCTTTATGAAACAGCATTATTTGGATAATTCAGAATAAAAACGAGTTTTCGGAATCAAACTATCCTGAAAGTGACGCTATTTTTACTACGGAGATTTAGACAAATTGCGCTTATCACGTACAAAAAAAAAGCTAGTTCTAGCAGTAACCAGCCGAACGGTTAAGATTTCGATTGCCGCACGTTTCGCCGAAGTCAGAATCACCACGCTGATGCTGTGTAAGACAAGCGAGGTTTTCTAACTATAGCTGTACAACTTAAAATAACGTAACTACTGCAAAGTTTTTTGTTAAGAACATGAGTCAGGTACATTGATTCAGAAGATTCTGTTACGAGTTAAATTGTTTTTTTTTTAAACCTGAAGGTTCGTAGACACGAAGGTCAATTTGGACAAATTGAGATGAAAAATTGTGAAAAATAATGGAATTGTTCTGGTGGGCTTCGAACCCACAACTCCCAATACGCTAGTATGGGCGCGTCAACCAACTACGCCACAGAACGGGTAACGATTCTGCAGCGCAATCGGCCAACCTGAAATAGATGTCCGTCACGACCCCACATTATCCTTCACAACGCTTCATCTCCTTCGGCTCTCTTATATGCCCAGACTGTTATTCGTAGGCACGCTTATAAGATTTTAAATTGGGTTGTTTAACGATGAAAAAGTGATTGTTTTTCGTAGTTTGACCGAAAGAACACATTTTTCTAAGTATAACATAATTTTATTGCGCTTCAATATCATGACATTATAAATGATTAATGAAGATTTCAGTCTGCAGAGTGAATGACATTTCAATTTACATAATGGCAGCTCGTCCCGTAGTAAAATTTATCGAGGAGTGATTCAAAAGTAATTTCCATACTTAGCTTAGCTTAGCTTAGACTGACTACACATATCAATTGTTGCTATTCCGTGATTGACCGAAGTCAGTGACAATGCACAAAGAATCAACTAGAAGTTTGGCTGGAATTGGCCATAATCTTCTTCAATGTGCATAATTCAGTGCCTCTATTTATTTGCAGTCAGGTGGGATTGGGGGAAGGAATGTTAGTGTGTAACCTTTGCTATTTGGAGACCGTGTTTGCCTCTGCATCTCCACAAAGGTTACTGGGAGGGATGTTTGTTAATGGGAAGGATCGTTGGGTCACAGGATTCACTTTGATAAGCGATTAGACCATGATAAATAATGATTTGTGAGATATATACATGCTTATTTGTAAATATAATATTTTCATATGATATGAACAATTTCTATGTAGTGGAAAATTATGCCGACACTTGAGGTGACGAACCATTCAAAGTTTGTTGAACAAATACCTAAATGTAACATTCCTACAGCTGTCAGGACGAAAGCATGTGTTATTATATTTTACTTATTTGAAAAGAAACAAAAAACTTGATTGGTAGAACACTCTTATTCTTATGCAGACACTTACAGTGGCGAACCATCCAAAGTTTTTTGAATAAAGTGAACATTTTCGCAAGTCTACCCTTGTAGTGTCGAACCATTCATAGTTTTTTTTTTTTTTTTAATCACAAAAATAAAGGTAAAAAGGGGTGTTCTGAAAATAATAAAAAATGTGAAACATAAATAATTCATGAATCAGAGTTTGTGTCGACACTCACAGTGACGAACAATTCATAGTTTGTTGAAAATTCATATTGACGTCCCAAAATTGTAACGATTAAATGTGCAGTCATACATATTTTATAGATTAGAAATAGTAGCATGAAACGAGCTCACCAATTGATCCTTTATCCTTCACTGTGCAGCCACAATCCACTCTCAGCCTCACTCGTTTGCTCGGCTATATAAAAGCACTCAGAAAAAAAAAGGCGCGCGACCCAAAAAGGAAAAAAAACTTGGCTTTCTTGACGCACTGCCCAGCAGCAAGCGTCAAGGTCAAAGGATCAAAAAGAACTAACCGATCACGCCACTTTTTCACTTACTAGACCGACGCGCGACATGTTTGATCCTGCCTTCGTCGCTCGCCCCCGTAGGAGCAAGCGTCAAGGTCGAAAGATCAAACAGAACTAACCGATCGCGGCACTTTTCACTTACTCTCAGTGATTCGAAAGTAATTTCCATAATAACTTCAAACGTGTTTTAAAAATAATTCCAGGGCACAGAAAATTATGAAATTTTGGGTTCTGGTTCAATGCTTAACGTAGAATGATATAATGTGTAATAAACTGGATACCCTAAACAAGCCAATTCTGAGATATACACTCAAAATAATCCAAACGTCATTGTTACGTGGAAACATACGTGATTTTTTTCCATCGCACTTTTCACGTAGCACCATGAACTATTGAACTGCCGGTGCCGGAGTGGAGGATTTGCCGGGTACATACGACTCATAACGTCGCGGGTAGGGTTCGCGGAATCAATTTTTCAAACGTTGTACTATCAGTCTAGCAATGTGCTGACAAATTGAAAGTACAGTACTGAGAATCTTGGTTCTCAGTTAGGCTTACCAAATAGTATCCTTTAGGAGGAGCAGCATTTTTGATCATATGTCCTCCCGCCCTCATTTGGGATGAATATGTTATCTTTTTCAAAGTAATTGAACATTGAAAATCATATCCACTTTTTCGTTAGAAACTCTTGAATGAGGATGAATGAGTTTATAATATAAAACCATTGTTTAGTTAAGCGAGTTTTCATCCGTATACTTTTCCTTAGGCTTGCAATTTTTTAATTTTCAATTAAACTGATGTTTGATGTGTACATGTTTTAAGACTTTCGAATCCAATATGGAACAATATTATTGGTTTGGTTTCTAAATAATATTCAGTCAAGTGCTTTCTGGAGCCCATTGGAAGGTTGTTTCTGTTCGGGATGAATCACAACAAAAAATTTTCTTTGATTTTTGCGGTATGCCCTTGTCCTTTGTCTAGTGCACTCGGAAAGAACTTGTCTCAAAAATAGAAACTCTCAGAAGCTGGTTGAATCATTATTTTCACTTCGACCTCCTCATAATCTATGACAAATAAATGGGTTTGAGTGGCTTGTCATTCTCTTATACCCTTCCGACCGTAACTCGATTATCCGGGAGTATCGATTTTTTTTTTCACTCCGGATAATCGAATCACCAAGAAAAAAAATTGTTTCTATGATAAAAGAACTTAAATATTATCTTTTTTCGTTATTTTATTTATATAATGTGGTGGTGTAGCCAGATTTTTTTTTTTTTTTTTTTCGAGATAGAGTAGGGGTCCCTACAAGAAAAAAATTTTTTGACCGGCTTATACAAAAAAAAAAACACTTTCAATACCCCTTCTCTTAAATACGTTCTAAACTGCAAAACCATTCATATTGTATATTGCTGAAGTATTCTATGAAAAGAGGTCTTTACATACTGGGTGCACAAACAAGAATGGCATTTATTCCCCCAATCTAAGACTAGCCTACTTTACATGATTTTGTCAATATCAGCCTACTACATCTCTCCTTTTCTCTAAATTGATTAGATTGTACTTTGTTGTGTGAACCTAAAAGCATTATTAAATTTTTGCACAATAAATCACGAATCACATTCTCCTAAGTTTTATACATTATATCGAAATAATAGTACTTATAAAAACTGTAATGTTATTTGCATAGTGATCGATATCATCCGGCTTCTTTTAAGTTTGTGGAGGTTCCAGGTGATCCGATGGGGTAACATGCGCTGTCAAGATATTCTTATATTGAATTTAATCTTTTTGTAGGCACATTTCAAACGTATCTGCCTTCCACAATAGCACTTTTCTTCCATCTTGAAGTGTAATGATTCACGGTGTTGTTTTGATCTCTAGATGTATATGGAATTATTTATTAGAAATTGTTTATGAACAATATAGCACTGATAAAATATAGGTAATAACGATTGATTGTATACTTATCTTAGTCCTATTTCACTTTCTCCTTTTTTTTAATGAAAAATTAGTGACTTACTCTTAGGGTCCAAATATTTAATTGCCGATCGATTTTTTTTTCTTTCAGTCGTAATAATCGTTGTCTATTTTCTTTCCTGATTGTTACTTTCCGATAGGTCCAATAAATTGTATCCAGGATACTTGCTCATATTCAACTCCAGAAACCAAGAAAAATATATATAAAAAATTTAAAGGCAATTTAAAGACGTATTATGAAATATTGTAAATAATTGCGTCCCTTTCCCAGACAACCAAAATGTAAGTACACTCCCGTGCATAAGTTTGGGTTCACCCCCTAAAAAACATGCAAAAGAATTGGGAGTAGGCGGTGCGCGAAAATGGACGGACGTATAAAATTTTGCCACTGTCAATTTGTCTCTAAAATATTGATTTTCTTCGCTATTTCTATAACAAAAAAAAAATCTTTTATTTCGTGACGCTTGCTCCTGCGGGGGTGAGTGAAGCGGTCAGACAGGATCAATCTTGTTACGCGCGCAGTGCAGTGGGGGGAAGAAAAGTGGCTTGATCCGCGAGATCATTTAGTAGTGTGTGATCCTTTGACCGTGACGCTTGCTCCTGCGGGGGTGAGTGAAGCGGTCAGACAGGATCAATCTTGTTACGCGCGCAGTGCAGTGGGGGGAAGAAAAGTGGCTTGATCCGCGAGATCATTTAGTAGTGTGTGATCCTTTGACCGTGACGCTTGCTCCTGCGGGGGCGGGTGAAGCGGTCAGACAGGATCAATCTTGTTACGCGCGCAGTGCAGTGGGGGGAAGAAAAGTGGCGTGATCCACGAGATCATTTAGTAGTGTGTGATCCTTTGACCGTGACGCTTGCTCCTGCGGGGGCGGGTGAAGCGGTCAGACAGGATCAATCTTGTTACGCGCGCAGTGCAGTGGGGGGAAGAAAAGTGGCGTGATCCACGAGATCATTTAGTAGTGTGTGATCCTTTGACCGTGACGCTTGCTCCTGCGGGGGTGAGTGAAGCGGTCAGACAGGATCAATCTTGTTACGCGCGCAGTGCAGTGGGGGGAAGAAAAGTGGCGTGATCCACTAGAGTGTGTGATCCTTTGACCGTGACGCTTGCTCCTGCAGGGGCGGGTGAAGCGATCATGTTATGCGCGCAGTGCAGTGAAAAAGTGTATAGCATTTGGCGTATAGCTTTAGTGTATAGCTCAGTGTGGCGACGAAAAAAAAAAAGAGCATTACATCCAGGTAAAATCGTTCATTATTATTATTTACTCACCTATTACCATTTGAAACTAAATACGTGCCAGGGTCGAAAATTTAATTTTCGATTCGGGAAGTGTAAAAACATTTCATATATCCATTTGATATCTGGGTGTTTTTATGCGGGGCTTACTGTATATGAAAATGACCTCAGAATGTGTGTGTATTTACTGCCATTCTTGAAATGGGTCGTTGGAATTTCAGTAGAGCTATCACCTTTCATCTCCCGGGCTAAAATTGTCTGCAGATATAAAGATATCGAAGGGTATCAAAAATACATGCATACAATTTTCTTCCATAAAAGCACTGCCGGTCAGTGGGAGATGGATTGTACACACACACACACACACACACACACACACAGCACCATGAACTATTGAACTCCGTTTGATCCACCAACGTTACACGTACGAGCTACGTGGATTTTCCCGTAGCTTTTAGGAAGTGTTTCAATATGTCCTACATTGTTTTCCCTTCAAATTTATTGAAATGGAAGCCCACCTTATTTTCAATAAACTTCTGAAGTAAACTATTTCCCAATTCAAAAAATGTAAACCAACTTTAAAGATTGAGATATTTATTTTATTCAAACTAAGCTTTTCGAATAAAAAATCCAGCGAGATATCCAATGTTGGTACCATATTCTTTGGTCGATTCTGCTGTAGCCTTTACATGCTATAATATGAATGAAATCAGGTATAAAATATGAATTAATTCAGGATTCTTCGGTGCAGTGTTGCGATGGATCTTCTTCGTGAACAATGATCGACGCATCTTCGCGATTCAAAATTCGCCAAAATTCATTTTTCATTTTTGGGTCACGAAGAGCATCGCAAAAAGCGAACGGATGCAACACCGAAGAAGCAAAATGAACACACCGATAAGGGATCATCCAAAAATGACGTCCATCATTAGGGGGAGGGGGGGGGGGTCTACGAAAGTGTGACAGCACGTGTAGAAGGTATTGGAAAAAGCGTGACAGAGGGGGGAGGGGGGGTCTAGAAATCTCAAAAAACGATGGACGTCATATTTGAATCGTCCCTAAGTGGTTCGCGAAGCCATTCCACTTGTAGGATTCATTTATCCACGCGCTTTTCATTCTCGTGATTCATTGCAAGGTTGCTTCTTCTCGTAAAGTCAAGCAAACACTCCACGCTAAGCCAGCTCCACGCAGCGCATGTGTTAAAACTACACAGAATGAGGCAACCAATGCAGAACTGGCTGACTGAGTGAAAATTCTGTGTAGGTCGCACTCATTATGTGAGTTGCCGACATGTTGGCCTTCGGCTGTGCGAGGATCGATGGAAACGGAACTGTCAATGATTTCGCGGCAGCAAACAGTTGACCGTTGGTGAGATAGGGAGTTTTCTAGCAAAAAACCGGAAGATGGTCGCAAATGCGAAAGTTTTTTTCCCAATTTGCTTCCGCTTCGGCTATACAAATGAAAAAATAACAGAAAAACAAAAATGGAAGCGAATTCCGCATTCCAAGCGTTCCTCCTCTGTGCGCATTTCACTCACTCAATTTTATTTACCACCGTTTGCACAAAACTGTGTACAGCCCCTTTGCACAGAATCTGTGCTGCACGAAAAGAGTGCGCTCGGCACTCATTTTTGAGCGGAGCAAGTTTAGCATGATTGTTTCGAGCCCGCATGAAGATGATCGAAATGAATATTTTCCTGCTCTTCGCGAAGAGCAGGCAGCGTACCGTTCACATTACCGAGCGATGGAAAATCACCTGATGATAGCGTCGGGAGAAACATCGATCCGAAAATGAAACACGAACGAATGAAGAGCCCGAACGGTTGTTTGTGTTTATTCGCAGATTCTGTTTTGATGCCTACGAAAATTCATCGTGCCTCGCGTTTCCGATCGTTGTTCAGCAACATTGCTTCGGAGTTCAACGAGTACATACCTTTAAATCAGGCCTGCATAATCTTTTTTGAACTGCGGGTTAAATTGGTGAAATAACATTGTACGGCGGGCCAAACTTTGTTCGCCAAAATTTTGCTCGCAAATAATTTTAACATTTTTTCCAATATCGAACGTTTTTCATTGTAAGGATCATTCTTATGCAGGATTATCTAAAATTTAGTTTTGGATTCTGTTTTAATCTAACCCAGGAATAAATGAGAATTATGCGAGATCTGGTATTAGATTCTTCGTAAAAATACTGATGTGGGCGCTGTGAGAATAATGACCAAGATTTTGTTTGAATCCTACTTAGAAAACATATTCAAAAATTTGCATTGATTTACTGTCAGAATTCCACATATTGTTATTTGAAAATCCTGTCTAGGATTATGTGAGAATGCAGCTCGTATATTTGTGAAAACCCTCAATTCAAAAAATGAACTGGATTCTTCTAAAATACTTTCCAGAATTTCATAAAAATCCTGCACAGAATCTGAAAAACATAACGTGACTTTTTCAAACCTGATTAGAATTTTGTGAAATTTGGTAAAAGGTTATTTGAAACTCATGAACAGAATTTTGAGAGAATTTAACCTACGATTCAATGATTTTGTGACTTGCCTTCTTTCAAACTCGATAGAATTTTAGTCTTTTCTATCAAATAGTGATAAGAGTAATGAAAACCTGATAGAAATAAAATACTCAGAAAAATTCTAATAATGAACCCCAAATCAATCATCTCTAGCAAGGGATGGTACACAAATTATGTCACGCTAAATTTCAACTTTTTCAACCCCCTCCCCCCCTTTGTCACACTTTTTGTATGAGTCCTTCGAAAATTTTGTAAGGCTTGTCACGCTTGGCTCGACTCCCCCCCCCCCCTTGGAGCGTGACGTAATTTGTGCATGACCCCCAAGAGTTATGTGTAAAATAGTTCTCATGGTTATTCAAACTAAAAAAAATGCTGAGAATTAAGCTGCTGAACATTAACATATTTTCACTATTCCAAATTAACTCATTCAAAACTTTAAAGGTTATTTTTAACTTTAGAAAAAATACAGAATTGCCTTATTGAGGAAATTTTGAGATTGATTGAAAGTGGATAGTTCATTCAACGGGCCAGCTATGAGAAGAATCTTCAAACTCTTCGCGGGCCGTACAAAACGAAGGCGCGGGCCGTACGTTGGGCAGGCCTGCTTTAAATCAATCTTAAATGATGTTTAAATGGAGTTCAGCAACTCCTCACGTTCTTCGAAAGTCTGGCGGACGCCATCTTAGCATTCGAGGTCAACACTACATTCAGTGTTGCGATATGCAAATGTCAAAATGAACTTGGGTGCCTACGTGATTTTCATGTAAGTGTGATAGGTAACCCCAGTGATAATCATCAATCTCCATTTGGTGGTTATGTATGGCATAGTAAGCATTACCTTAGTCAGGTGAAGTGGAGGTAAAATGAATTTCGAATGGTCTACGTGATTTTTCACGTAGCAATGGCGTTTGGATTTTTTTGAGTGTAGTTCATTTCGGGGCCAACAAGTGTACTTCCCTTCCGAAGAATATCGTCAACCTTAACGTCACAAGTGACTATATTGATAATGGGATTCGAGGTCTTCGGCAGGAGAGTTCTTTTAATGGATTTACCTTCAGAAAAAAGCGTAATGAATTTATCCAAGATGAATGATTTTCTTCAGGAATTTCCTCATGATTTCTTGAGTTTTTCGTGCAAAATCACTCGATCACACTCAAGCCATCAAAAATGATTCAGTCATAAAGCCAGCCAATAACTCGTGAAAACCGAATGCTGTTGTTTACGTTAGAGAAGATTCCTATAACTCTACCAGACTAAAGAGAAATCATTGTGAAAATTTGTGTGAGTAAACTGTGAGAAAAAAAAAACGAGACTCATTAAACAGATGAGCCAATTCATCCATTATTTTTTGACTGATGAGATACGTGATTGACAACTCATGCATAAAAAATTTCAATTGGAGTTATTAGAGGATTTAACGTTAAACTAATTCGTTAAAGCGAAAAAAAAAAAAAAAAAGTCTTATTTTGGAGACTTCTGGAAAATGATGTGGAAAGAGAACTTTGCAAGAAATAATGGATGGAATTCAAGAAAAAAGTCAAAACTTCATCCATCCACAAAAGTTGACGAATTTGGTATATTCTCTCATTAAATAATACTAAATAAAGTCCACGAATACTCTAGATTCATTAAACAGCCAACTCCCAATAACTTGATATTGAACGGATCATCGAGTTAGGGAGGTATCGAGTTATAGAACACAAAACCAGTTGCATTGGTGATACAAGGGACCATCGAGGTAGCCATGAAAACCAACTTTTACTATGGTTCTGTAACTCGATATCGAGATAAAGTAAGAGAGTTAACTGTGCGTCGTTTCTCTTAGAAGAAATCACCCAATTTGTGCTGCCAAGCTCCAAATAAAACATTCTTTATGAAAACACAGTAATTTACCTCATCCCAATTTCTGTAGCGTTTCTTCCGTTTCCTGAAGCTCTGCTGTCTGGCCTGCTCTTCCTCGCTCACTCCACCGAACTGATCGTAATACATTTCTGCAATTATCAGAACCTTCAAATGACTGTACAAATTACGAAAAACCACTTCATCATCCTTACCATTTCCTAACACCGGGAACGGAGCCACCATGCAGCCAGGATAGTATAAAGCATTATAAAATTGAGCATAATCGTAACTGCCGTCTAGTGGCGAAAGCATCGACTGCTGCTGTGGCACTTGTTGGTTCGAATCCTCGCCATCATTCCCGTTCACCAACCCTTCGACTGTCTCCTCGGGAATTCCGTTAAACCTAGCATCAGATTCCAAAGCTTCCAGCCCATTGATAGTGGGTGCGGTTTCCGAGACACCGTCCAGTAATTCAGTGGCTTGGTTTGGGTCGCAGATCGACGCTGCAGGGTCCAGTTCATCGGCGTTCTCAGTTGGGCCACCCTCGTTGAACGACGAAGAGGGGCAGTGGTAATTCGGAGGATAGATGTACGTCTGCCCGCCATTCATATAAGAGAATCCGCTGTTATCTACGGCGAAGCCTACGAGAGAGATACAGAATGGTGAGCTCTTTTCCATAAATTTTGAGCATACAATCCACGATGGTCAAAATCGGCAATTTAGAAGCATTTTTTTCATCTTGTCTCGTTGATTGTAATTTCTTTAGAGAATTTATTCGTATTTGAGTTTTCATCTTCTAGAATTTAGGTTTAAATTGCGAATCAAACTGTTTTGTATGAGATAACAATATCGCGGACTTCGAGGCTTTCGCGAAATCGCAAATTTCCATCGTCCCTAAATATTACACAATACATCTGCAACTAAAGTTTCCTACAAAACGTTCAACTGTGGATGGTCAAACGACAGATTTGAATGAATGTGGTTCACACCGTCAGACAAAACTTGAATTTCAAAATATATTTTTGAGTAATTCATGAGTTGAAACGTTTACTCATTTTTCTTTAGGACCATATTTTGTAAGTGTTATAATTCATAAACATGAAAAATAAGCTTCAGAAAACTTTCCCTGCTAAATTGTTGATTCAAACCATAGTGCAATCTAGTGTATTCCATCACCAGAGGTGTGGCAAGATAAACTACAATTATACATCTTTCGTGATACGACGTCTCTTATCTATTATTTACCCACTCTTCAAACGAAACACGTGTTTGCCATCACTCCAGTAGCATGTAGGTACGCTTACTTACCATTCATGACTAGCACTCCACTCTGGTCAATGTAGCCAAAGTACGGCAACGGTGCGGGATAGTCGAGCAGGTGGCCATCGGTGAGATAGGTTGAATCGGACGTAACCGATTCGGCGGTGGACACCGTTCCACTTCCAATAGCTGCCTCACTTCCATCAGTCGTTGCACCGTTCACGGAACTGTTTCCCGTTGCGGTTCCACTCTCATTCGTGTTCGTTGGTGTCGTTGTGTACTTTTTCGGTCTGGATAGGTAACCTTTTTTAAACAAAACATCTTGTCGTGGAGTAGTAATTTTCGTATATTCTTCTACGGCGTAAGGAAAACGGAAAGTTAATTAAGCAAGTCCTTGACAAAGTACACAACCAAGCTTCCATACCATCGTTAATGATCACAGCACTATTTTGTTCGCTATAGGGTTCGTTAGCGTTATTGGATCTATTTCTATCATGATAGCTATTATAATGGGGCCTCCTACAACCGTTGTGATAATAACTACTCCTATTATAATGACTTTTAAAATGAGCCGGATAGTTTCTCGAAGGGTGAGTTTGATATCCGTTGGGGTAAGTTTGACCATTGTACCCCTCCGTACTCTGACTTCGGGAATATCCGTTGGTGTTCCATGCCGATTTCCGTTCTATATTGGAAACAGTGCTCTCCGAACACGAGTTTACCCTACTGTAAGTAGGTTTTTTGGTCCCTCGAGATGATTCAGATGCTGTGGAATGAAGCGGAAAATAAACAGATATATCCATTAATCTACATGTACTTGTAATCATAATTGGCCTTTTGTACTAATGTCATCGTAAAGAAACTTTAGAAATTAATTGTAAAACTAAATTGGGAAATAAGAAAACCATGTTTTCAACTTTTATACATGTGCTTCTGTGAATTTATTTGTTTTCAGACTCTTCTCAAACCAGATCATTATTCTAAAACAAGTCCTCCGATTTCTGATTTTGTTCTACAGCCGTAAACCTAAACTCTTTAATTGATATTTCGAAATATCCGGCTCATTCGTAGCAAGGAACAAAGGATCTTAAGGGCGAAGGGGAGTGAAAATATGTACATCTAAAAAAACAATGGTTCCAGCCATCAATCAGTCAAATTCCTATTTTATTTCACCTTTGGAAACATCCAAGATCAACATTGCAGGAAAAATTATCATTATCTTTTTGTACAATTAAGTGATGGAAAATGAGATCATAAGTTCCAAAAAGAAAATCTTTTTATTATCTAGGTATCATAATTTGAAAAAATAAAATGAAATAATTTCCATAACAATCACTAGAAGATCTGCTCAGCTTCCAAGGTTGGGAACACATGTTATAAAAAACATGTCATCTTTTGGACATGCCTGAAATAACAAGCATTTGTTAACTAATCGCTAGGTACTTGTGTATCAGTGTATGACTTTTTATAAATAATATGACACATAGTTGAAGTAAGACATAAGATTTTTAAGAGCAGTACTGAGAAAAATATGTATATTACAATTTATATTTCAATTTCTGAATCAGTTGATTACATGAATTGCAGACGCACGATCAAATCAAGCAAAGAAAAACATCTCACATGTATCGGCTCATGATCAGCAATGTTTCGCTAGTTGTAACAAGCTTGATAAATAATAGTAGCGAAAGAAAGCCCCAAAGAGAGATCGACGATAAAACCCACCCCCTCCCTTTTTTACCTTTGAAAGTATTTACTGGCATGATAAACAATTCCCAAACATCTGATAGCAAAAGTGCCCTACAGGTTCCGAGCTTGTGTAGAAGGGTTTCTAGAGGTTCCAATTTTTCCGGGATTTCACTTCCCGGGAAACGGGAAATAAAATTGCCATTTTCCGGGAAATACTAATAAACGTGAAAATAAAGCAAATTCGATGTAATTTTCTTTTTCAATTTATTCGTATTTCATGTATATTTATTTTATACCAGCAAATTTGAACGGTTATTTCTCTTTTTTTTTTGAGTAATTTATTGATGTTTCTCAAAAAAAAAATCGTTCCGTTTTGTTTTAAACGTAAGGCTTTAAAACAAGGAAGTTTATAACATTAAGCAAAAGTTCATGTTCAGCTAATTCTTGACAAATCGTATAAAGTTCAAATAATATATACCAACATTAAATCAATCTTTTCAAGCATTTTAATAAAAAAGGATTATATGTTGAAAATTGTGTATGTTACGTCCATGAATATATTATTAGCCTACTCAATTCATGGAATAGATTCCCCAAAAATACATTATTTTGTATACCGGCGTTGAGGGTGAGAATGGGTCAAAAAGGGATATGTACGATTTATTTATTGAATAACTATCGCAATTTAACTCCAATAAACTTCAAATTTAGTGTGCATGTACATTGATGGTACATTAAAATTAAAGAAAAATATTTATTCACAGCGGCACCACAAGCGAGTGAAAAATTACCCAATATCACTCCCATTGGGTCACTTTAATTGAAATAACTTGTTTTTGAGAATATGATTGCAAAACCATACGCAGCTGAAAAATATTGACGAAATACGATGCAAACAAGACGAAAAGATATCTATAATATTTCACAAGAATGATAAACCCACTTAAAAGAACGATTATACCAAAAAATTGAAGAGCTATGAGAAAAAATTTGTAAACACAATTTATCATGAAGTTTACATAAATTGTCTTGTTTTTTTCCTCAAATTGCCTTCAAAGTCTCACCCCCATTGCCATAAAGCCTATTCAGATTCCCCAAAGGTGCACTGAAATAGTATTTATTTTAAACCTTCGCAAATAGTTAAATTTCGGTGCGACATTCCACGATCAATACATCTCAGGTAGATGTTGACGTCATAATCCCGGTATTTCAGCCATATAACTCATGTGTACTTCCGTGAGATGTTTCTATAATATGAAAACACTGATAAAAAAATAAATTAAAAAAAGAATCCATTTGATAAAATTTTACGATGTTGCTGGGCACGAAACACAGTTACTGGTTTGAGAAGTTGTCGAAATGCGTTGCATTGTTATTCAATGCATCGAATCCTCAAGTTGATTTGTTTGATGTTTCAGAGATGCTGTATTTAGAAAGAATAAACACATCTTAATGAAAAAAGAGAACACCCGGCACCGTTCAAATGTCAAAAAAGTGGATTTGCAATTTCATTTACTATCGATCTTGCTTGACCCAATCTCACCCCCATTTTTAATGTTTCAGACACCGAACCGAAAAAAAAAATGATTTTTTTGTATAAAAATCAAATAGATTCCGGAAAATACGCGTGAAGTGTAATGAAAAGACTTTCAACCTTCTACTAATATAACGATAGAGGTTAAAGTACATACGTGATACTTTGCACAGAAGAAATTTTTAGTAAGATCAGCGTTATTAGATGAAATATTTCATAAATCATATTTTTCCGTTTTGACCCAATTTCACCCCTAGACCCATTGTCACCCCAATCGACGGTAGCACACAATATTTTTTGTAAAACTATGCAGTCAAAAATATATCTTTTTTCATCAACAACTATTTGATTACCAAAGCAACATATCATCATCGAAATATAACTAGTGATCTGATGAGGTCATTGGTTAAAATTATATGAAAAGTAAATTTTGCGATGGTTTTTGTTTCAAATTCGTTTAAATACGAGAATCCCGGGAAACAGAAAATCATTTCCCGGGAAATGGGAATTCCGGGAAATCACGTTTCCCGGGAAATGTTCCCGGAATTGGAAACTCTATGTTTCATCATGCACTGTTGTCCCCCCGAGCTAATCACCCAAGTAACCAATAGCCCGCTAATTCGCCTTTTTGGCCTTATAGGGCTGTTATACGGCTAATATAGGGCTTGTCAGCTCTTTAGCACGGAGGGCGAATTAAAGTGCTATCTGATTACTTGGGCAGAGCTGTTTCAGAAGATGATTGTGTAGCAGATCATAATTGTTACAGAAAGCATAAGTAAGGGTTTATTCACACATTTGAAAACGCCAAAAACAACCATTTTAGACACCTACTCACTCCCTCATAACGCTTTTTACATGAGTGTTCAACACATTTTGTATGAACTGCAGTATTGTATCAGTGCGAAAACGAACAAAAACAAACTCCGCTAGCACGAAGCTTTAGTGAGCGAGCGACGAGAATGAGAGTGGGTGCAACACACTCACATATTCTGTTTCACCCACTGTTGGTGTCATTTCAATATTCTTTTTCACCTATAGAGGCACTGACATTGAGAATTGAATATAAAAATATACAAATGAATTTTATATTACTGGTATAAAAAAATGTGATGCCTTCAGTTGATCAATCATAACTGTCTTTCAAGAAAAATATACAACTTTTGAAATTTACCCCACAATATTCTGATGGAATTTTTTTTTCACAAGCGAAAGTGAATTTGCTGTCACTGAATGTCAATAGGTGGATGAGAATCAGTGAAGAAAAAGTGATTGAAAAACTGAATGCATGCTCTACCAGATTCGTGGATGCATTGTCAAAAAACATTCACACGAAGAAGAAATCAACGATGACGGATCATACTGAGGGTCGGCGTGGTTGACTGTATATTAAAATATGCAGACACGGATAGACTGTAACACGCCAAGGACACCCACCCACCCCTTCCGCGTTACGAAATTTGTGAATGGGCCCTAAGAGATTCTCTCAATTTGCCATAGTTCAATCCATCATTATTTTCTCCAGTTCAAACTTTGCAAGATAAAAATTACAATCACGGTCGTAGAAGGGAAATGTAAAATTGGGGTAATGATACACTAAAACTGTTGGTGTTGGTTTCAAGATGAGTCTGGGTCACTTAGCATAAAGTCAATTAACATAAGTCTTGGAATGAAGGGCATTTGGCATAACGAGAGAATGGGCTAATTTTCATACGTTTCTAATGCAATGAAAAATTAACAAATTTTGAATATACGTTGAACATTTGGTTTATCCACAGACCTATTCTTATATTTAGAAGAACATTTCAAGTCAAGTTATGAAAGTCGTTTCAAAATCAATCAATCCGGTCCGTGCATACATTCTCTCTGTTTTTTTTTATGGGAATTCTTCGTAAAATTCTGACAAGAATTACTGATCGTATTACTTTATGTATTTCTTTTGTATTGATTTCCCCAGAATTTTTTAGAAATCATTTCAGGTATTTGCCTTAAGTTTTTCTAAAGTATTACTTCGAAGATTGTTCAGTTCTTATAACGACTTATCAAGGACTGTCTAAAATTTTACGGTCAAAATACTTTCAAGAATTTAACCTGAAATATTTCCAACGATAACCCCAGAAATTGCTCTAACTCTTTCACCAAGTTTTATTCAGGATCTCCTATAAATATTTTTTTCATAAATTTTTCAAGAAAATCCTAAGTCTTTTAGGGATTTATCCAGTGATATTTGCATTGATTTCTCAAGGGTTTCGTCTAAGATTTTCGTTCAAGGCGAAGTAGGCCCAGAGTTGTTCGCTGTCACTATCACTGCGATACAATTCGGATCAATCTATATCACATCAACATTATGCTGTCTACTCCATCACCAGTGAATTGATGGCGATAGACTCCCAAGTAACCACAAGCATTATAACATTGCACGTATTCTACAACATACATCAACAACATTGATGTAACATTGCCTTTATTCGACATATTTCAAGAGCTGACAAGCAATATAGCATTAACTCTACATTACAAATGTATCTATGCACTAATATCACTTTATAAATTGCACTGCTGCACTATTGTTACTTTATAAATTGCTTCATTGCTTTATCGTCGTTTTTGCATTAGTGCAACTGTAAAAGGGCCCTTTTCCACTTTTAAACTACTTCAATGGTAGGCTTACGGCAATGCAGCTACATTATATATGCAATGATATAATGCTCCATGGTTACTTGGGCTATGTTTTCACTGATGGGTTAAGTTTAGCCTTAAATTAAACTAATAAAATGGCAATTTATCAGTACGCTATTTTTGACAGTGCTGCAGATAGCTTGAAATTATGTGTTGGTCACTGAACAATATTAATAGCATGGATAATTACCACGTGATCACTGATTCGGCAGTGATTATGATCTAGAGTGCGATGTCGCATCACTGCTGTTGGTTGTCAAATCAAAGTGATATTGATAGTTTTAGAGCATTAGTCAACGGTTGATATGATTGATTTTAAGCAAACTCTGAGTAGGCCGTCATTGAAATTTACACACGTCGTTGATGATTGTTGCTAATTTATGCCACGGATTCAAATTAAAGAAACTCAGTTGGTTATGCACTGATATTGCTGAAAAAGTATCACCATACATTCGGCATGTAAGCGCATCTAGTGATACTTTTTCGAAACCATCTGAACTATGAGGACTGAGTTTTATTACTTTCAAATTGCGAGCTGAAATTCCAAAACAAATGGCGGGCTACTTAGCCTTAAGAAATCTTAGAGAATTCAACTAGTAAATTGCTCAAAAATGCTTCCACTATTTTCTCAGGATTTTTTTTAAGATTTTAAACAAGAAATTTCTCATCAGTATTGCAAATTATATTGTCATTGAAACAGACAAAAAAAAAACAATGCAAGCACGCTTATAACCCTTTGTCTAAACTTTTATGGGCTAAAATACAATCTCAAAAAAAAAAAAAATGTCATGATGAATGCATCGGACAACAATGTTGCGCACTTTTCCACTCGTGATTAGTCAGTTATTTTAAAGACGAACTCAAATATTCCTTATTTTTGTTTTTCGAGAATGTAACCATGTTTACAAACACGAAGAAAGTTCTCGAAAATTGCAATGCAAAGTATAAATAAAATTTTGAAAATGATTCTGAAGCTTCCTCCTTGGTATAGTACCAATGAGTTACATAGGATATCCAATGTTGAAACATTGGAACAAATGACAAATGATATTAGGAATAATTTTAAACAAACGTAGTTGCAATCTTCTATTACCACGTTTAATGCGTTATGTATTTAGGTTAAGTTAATTAAACTTAAATACTTCAATTTGTTTTACCAAATTAGGATGATAGTGTTGTCCAATAACACAGAACACCTAGATATAAGAAATGAATGTAATGTTTAAAATGATACTAATAAAAAAATTCAAAAAATAAAAAAAAATACAATGCAAAGTATAAAAAATCGCTACGCACGTGGTGAGCAATCTTTGTTATATTCTGTTCCAGACTGAAAGAGTTTATCAATGTCTCCAAGCAATAGTAGAAAACATCCAATTTTTTTAAGACATTTTCTGAATTAATTGTTGTTTTTAAAACAAAAGTAATTCCTGGACAAAAGAAGGAACTTCATGAGCAGAAATTGCTCAATCGAATTTATTAATGAATTCCTGGAAGAGCTTCAATAGACCCTGCCTGGGATAAAACGAGGATGAATTATTGAGTGAGTTCACATGAAAATGGATGGAAGAATTACTTGAAAATCGGTCTAGGTTTCCTAGAAAAAAATATCTGAACGAATTTGTTCTTGGCAGAACTTAATTTTTCTGATTAGCTAACCCCTGCGGAAATAAGCGTTTGAATTCCATTATGAAAAATAGGCTAGTTTTAATGGATCGTTGGTGTTGCATCCCCATACTAGTTACCATCTCAGGGTTCTGTCACGCTGAAAGTGTATTGGTTTCGATAATGCAGTAGAAACTACATATTTCGTGACTGTTTCATTAAGAAAATGCATTCGCATAGCTAACACTTAGAAAGAAGCATTTAACTTCTAATAATCAGCATGACTAAGTCGTGACTTTCAAGATCACATATAGCACCGAAAGAAAGGTTTCATGGTGCCTAATGAGAAAAATCAACAAAAAAATATACCCGGTGCCACGCTTAGCTTGCGCTTCTGGAACACCATTTGGTTGGCTTAGCGGAGAGGTTGGATAACGGAGAGAGAAATTACCGCGAGACGACCCATGTGATTTTTTGTGATTTCTGTCCACTGAGTTACATGTGCTTTCTTCGAGTGGAAGTAGGTAGTATAATACACATGAGCGTAGTCAAGTTTTGTATCAGGGGGGGTGGGAGTCTGGTTTGGAATGGAAGTGAGGTGGTGCTCGAGTGTCTTCAAAAGTTCATTCAGCAATTTCCCTCAAAAATAATGATTACAGTCAACTCTCGCTAGCTCGATATTCCTTATCTTCATGTCAAGTACGAGAACCATAGTAAACGTTGATTTTCATGGCTACCTCGATGGTCCCCTGTGATCTATAACTCGATTATCCCTTCAATATCAAGTTATGGAGAGTTTACTGTATACATAAGTATCCATTTCCCGGCCATTTTGCTTGGCCTGAGATTCGGGGTAAAAATATAAACTTATCCCAAGAAATGTCGGGAATTCTTAGATTTCAAATAAACTAGTATTTTTGATGAGATAGAAGTAGAAGAGAATTTAACTTTCCAAGATAAAATGTCAATTATAACCAGTGAACCAATTGTCAATCTTGTTGCAACAATCTTATTCAGAAATTATCGAATAAGGCTGAGAAAAATTTCATTGTTTTGCATTGAAATTTAGTGGTTTCCATCCATTTTTATTTCTGGAATCTCGGGATTCCCGGGATTTGCCGAATCCTGAACTTTTGTCCCATAATGGACACTCCCCAAGTAACCAAATAGCACTTTAATTCGCCCTCCATGCCAATATAGAGCTATTGTACGGCTTACATGCACTATATTAGCTGTATAACAGCCCTATAAGCCCGAAAAGGCGAATTAGCGGGCTAGTGGTTAATTGGGTCTATACACAACCCCTGCTGCACAGGGTTTGATTGGAAAAGTATTTTTTGGCCAATTTTTGACACGGGATATAGGAATTTAATTCTCTAAGAATTCCATAAGATAGATTCCATCAGCATTTTTTCCAGGAATAACTTCCAAGTTTTTTCTTGAATAGTTTTTCGAATTATTCCTTCAAGGAAACATTAACTTCCTGTATTGATTAAAAAACACGAGGTCCATGAGTCCATGAGTTTTATACTAACAGAGAATTTGGAGAGTTCATATGAGAATACATCCTAATATACCCCCTGATTTCTTCCAAGAATTATACTCAAAAATCCTCTGAAGATTGTTTTTTTTTGGATACTATTTTTATTTTTTCAGGAATCAATTCATGATTTTCCCAAGGATGTCTTCCAAATTTCAGCTAATTTTTTTCTTCGAATATTCTCAAGATGTTTTTATGACATCACTCCTGGTATTTTTTCTGAAACCTCATCATGAATTTTCCATAAATGCCATCGAAGATCCTTCCATCCATCTTTTTTTTCTGGAGGAATTTCTCTGAAGATTCTTAATGAAATGTATTAAGGTGAAGATGAATCGAAGCCAAACATCCTATTTTCAAAAGCACGAATCTGAAGAACCGAACATCCGTTTAAGCTAAAAAATTTATCAATTATACACGAGCGCTGGTGGTGATCAATCGATTAAGTTTTAGGCTCAAACGGCTGGTCGATTCTCTACATTCGTGCTCTTGAAAATTTGAAGTTTGGCTTCGATTCATCTTCACCTTAAAGGATTTCTCTTGAAGTTTTTTTTTTCTGAAACATCTCTGAATAGAATCTATGTGATAGACTATAACTATAAAACTTTCTTCCACAAGTTCTTCCTGGTACAGCTTATAGGATTCTCTCACAATGTGCACCAAGTTCTACTCCTAGAATCTAGCAATTTCGTCCAGATCACTAAACATTCTTACAGAAATGCATATCAGAGTTAAGAAACCCCTCCAAAATAGTTACACTAAACTCCTCATAATAACTAAATTCTTAAATTCCGTCAGCAGGATGCCTCTAAAATTCATCCAGGAGTTTCTTAAGGAATTTATTCCAGAAATACTCCAGAAATTGTTTCAGGAACTCATCCAAGAATGTGTCTATGATTTTTTTTAAGAATATTAGAAATTTGTGAAATTTAAGAAATGGGGCCTTCCTTATTCGAGTGGTTAGAGTCCGCGGCTACAAAGCAAAGCCATGCTGAAGGTGTCTGGGTTCGAATCCCGGTCGGTCCAGGATCTTTTCGTAATGGAAATTTCCTTGACTTCCCAGGGCATAGAGTATAATCGTACCTGCCACACGATTATACGAATGCGAAAATGGCAAATTTGGCAAAGAAAGCTCTCAGTTAATAACTGTGGAAGTGCTCATATGAACAGTAAGCTGAGAAGCAGGCTCTGTCCCAGTGAGGACGTAATGCCAAAAAGAAGAAGAAGAAGAAGTCTAAGAAATAATATTTTGATAAATTTTCTTTGAGTGCTGTAGACGAGCATTTGGGGTGACAAAATTTGAAAGATGCGTAATGTTTAGATAATCTTTGCCGTAAATCCTGGGGGAAATTAAAGTATAACACTTGACGAACTTGTAATTGAACCCTTCGATTTTTTTCGGAGGAACTCCTGAAGATTTTCGACATCTTCATAAGAATATTTATTTGAGGAATTGAAACATTTCCGCGATCACTATAGGGGGAGATCCCCCAGTATCGGACACCTAAGCCGCTGAATTCGTAATTCAAAAACTATTTATTTTATAAGCCGTTGGTACCTATTTATGATAAATGTTATCGTTTTTGTAGCGCACAAAAATAAATTTGAAAATACCTATAAATATAAATTTTGACATTGCATTTTGATGACGTATTTCAGTACCAAATTGACCAATATTAAAAGGCGGCTCCCAATACCGAACACGATCTCGAAATGCCTCGAATTATGTAAATGTGTACATCATTGAATGTTTTTACTCTAGGTTTCGTATTTTACTGCAAATTCAATAATTCATTGCAACATTCATTAGAAAAATTTGAGTTTTACTTAGTGTGCAAGTGGTTCATCAAAAAACCTTTTTCATATGCATGCAAAATATTTAACACATGGCATCTTATATACCAATAGAAAAAATAATATATTTGAAGACATTGGTGCAATTACAATGATATCATGTAACAAATAAAGCTTTCCGAAACTGGGGGACAGGAGGTGCTAGTTTGTAGTTTAACTATATTTAGTTCAAATATCGTACAGAACACATTCTCACTTTTAAATTATAATGGTTATCCATTATTCCTGCGAGATCAAAATTATCTTTTCATATTCAAAATCATTATGAAATAAGTTCAAATTGAAGGCGAAACGTCAACTTTTTATCGGGTCTCACACATCACTCTTTTTCCAAAAAAGCGTGCATATTTCAAGGATGTGTTATTCTGCGCAACCATCCCTCTCTAAAGTAGCTTCCTTTTCTTCTACTACACCATCTTGATTGGACCATGATTTCTAAATTTTTCGACGGTGTCCGGCATTAGGTGCTGGCCGGTACTGGGGGATCTTCCCCTAATCAGTTTTGAAGATTTTTTTTGGAAAGTCTTTGAGAGAACTTCAGAACGAAATCCTAGTTTAAATCTTTGGAAAATTTTTGATGGCGAAATACCTAGAGTATTTCGTAGAATGATGCGAGAAAAATTGCTTAAAAGATACAGGGAAAGTACAGAACCAATTCAAATTATCTAAGGTATTCTGGAAGCTGCATTCCCGACCAGATGAAAGAAACAAGATTATAACAGAATGTGTTATTCTGATATGATTTTTTTATATCACCAGTTGTTATAAAACATGTATCGTTAGTAGCTAAAATAACAAAAATTCTAACAAAACTAGCACGAAAATATAACAAATCTTATTATTATATTATATTATAATTATACCAAAATTATTACAGAATGTGTTGCAAGGATGTTACAAGATAACAAAATTATTGCAATTCATGGTACTGGTCATGGCATGTTGTTTGCAACAAACTTATAAATGCGATGTCAAAAATATAACAAATGTTGTTATAAATGTGCTACTAAAAACATAACAAGTTGACAACAAAGCCACCTTGATAACAAAATTATATCAACTTCTGTCATTTTTAACTGCTGCTGATAGGAATGTGTTATAATCTTGTTATGTGATTCTGGTCGGGTTGGAGAAGCCCAAAAAGTAGTTCTGGAGAAATCACTAGAATATAATCTAATAACTACTGAAGGTAATTTACTGGAAGAATCCCTAGATTGATTTCTTGCGGAATCCCAGCTTGGAGAATGGGTGTCGACTCAATTTTGAAAATAAAATTCCCTGACTTTCCCTGACCTTCCAGTCGGTTTCCAGAGAAATTCCAGACCACTGAGTTGGTTTATTTGAACCGAAATAAGTACGATTTGTACAAGAAGATACATATTGGGCGATTTACATGATGTTCATGTTATATACCGTATGAATAAACTGAGCGAAAGCTTTTACTTTACTGAGATATATGTATGTGGGAGTAGCATCAAAGACAACCCTAGGTGCCCTCCTAACTACGCACTGCAACACAATCACCATCAAATCCAGCAGGCAGCTAGGCTGCGACGACAGTGTCAGTATTGAACAGTGAGAACAATCGTTCGGTCGTGTTCGCTTATGAGTAATATATTTTAATTCAATCAAGAAGTTAATCTAAAAGAAATTGCGATATCCGAAGTTATCGTCCAGAACGCGTATTCCCCTATTTCCAGGTTGAAAAGTGAAGTGAAATAATCAAGATTACTACTTGTATCTGTCAGATAACATTCTTAAGCGTTTATTCAAGTTACTATGATAAAACTGAACAAATGCGAACCTATTTACTTTTCAAACTTGAAAATCCGTATGAACAAAGATGTTCTTAGATCTAATTCCACAAATTTCAGACATAAACGACAATGTTGAACTTCTTCCTGATTAAACCTAATTATAACTTTTTTGTACAAGACGCAACACTATTAAGATCGTCCACCATCCTTTTTTTAGCGAAACAAAGTTATCCTAAAGTTTGATTTCTTTGTCCAGGTAAAATACTAGCCATTGCTAAAGAACTTTCTAGGAGAGTTGCTCCAAGAAATCCCACATAGATTTCCAGAAATTTCCAGAAATTCCTCTCCTTTCCTTTTGGAATTCCTAGGATCATTTTAGGAATACATATAAAAATATGTTCCATTATCGCATAGATTTTTTTCCCAAAATGCTTTCATTTCTTTTTAATAATTTTTCACGATGACGCGTCACAGGTATTTTTTTAGTTGATATTTTAGGATTCCGAAATTAATTACGCTTAGCTTTCCTCCCCGAGGAATTTATCTAAATATTCTTGACGGAAAGCAATCAGGGATTGAATAATGTGCTAATAATAAGTTTTCTGATGTTTCTCTTGAACTTGTCGTAGAATGCTCCAAGGAAATCCTCCAAGAAATCTTCTATGAGTATCTCCAAGTAATCTTACAAATTGTCGATAGATTATCAATCAGATTCTTAATAATAATATTCCTGAAATTTCTGCTTCCTAATGATGTTCTGGACTCCCAAAAAATAATTGAGGAATTTTGAGAGGCATCCTCAGAATTTCTAGAGAATTTCCTAAGTATATTTTTAGAAAAAAAAAAAAACTAGGCGGACCTATAAGAAAGATCCTGGTAAAAATCCTGAAGAATGGTGCTATTATCTGAATAAACTGTTTTCAGAAATAACCTGAAAAAAATCAGGAGATATCCTGTCCATTAAGGCTAAGTAGTCCGTCATTCTTTTCGGCAACAATGATGTCTTTTCAGCTTGCATTTCAAAGTGATAAAACTAAGCCTTGATAGCTTATATTGACTTGAAAATGTATCACTGTACGCGCTAACATGCATGAAGTATGCTAATACTTTTTTCAGCTGTGTCAGTGCAAAACCAACAGATTTTCTATGATTCGAAATCGTTAGATGAATTAGCAACAATCATCACCGAAGCGTACAAATTTCAATGACGGCCTACTTCGCCTTAAAAATACGTATTTTCGACAAAATTTTTGATTTTTTGTTTAGTTTCTCATGCTGCAATTTTACATCAAATATAACAAGAGTGAAACTGTCCCAAACATTCAACCGAAAATACAACCACCAAAGGCACAAATCTAGAAAACCAAACATTGTTCAGAACTGAAAAAATGATCGATTGATCACCTCCAATGTCTTTCGATCTCTCTTTTTTATGATTGATTGAATCACCAGATATCAGGCCTGGTAGCGAGTCTCTTTTAAGTGACTTGGTCACTAAAAAGTCACTATTTGCAACAAAAAGTCACTTTTTTCATAAAACTGGTCACTTAAAAAGTCACTTTTTTCTTAATTTGAAACCTATTTCTATCGATCAGCATATTAAAGTGTCTAGAAAGCAAGGGATTCTGAGATTACTTTCTGGAAGAATTAAGGTGAATAATGCGCAAAACTTTCTGACAGAATAATTGAAAATTATTGTTTGGTTTTGTGATAAAAGTTCTAGTTTAATTTTGAAATCTTAATATCGACATAATTCCTTATAGATCTGCTGAGTTTATTTCGAGTAAATTTTTCTAAAAAATCATCGGAAAATAATCTGAAGGGATCTTTGATCGACCTTTTGAGTTTCCACAAATAAAGAAACCTGAAAATTCTACCAAAATTTTTTATTGTGTTTGTCAGAAATATGTTAAGGACTTAGGCCCATTGTAGTTTAAAAAAATTATTAAGAAATGGATGCAAGATTTTTTTTAAATTTTAACAAATGTCTCAGACGTTAATTCAAGGATTAAGCCAAACCCCTCTTAACCCGCGATTTCGATTCATTTTTTCTATTGCTTGGGCGAATACTGAGGTACTGAGATATTTCGAGTACTTCGATACTTCGAGTACTGAATAATATCTGTAATATTGTATTACGTATAAAATCATTCTCCAACTACCATGGCACAATAATCTCCTCCTTTAGTTCTCCACGAATCTCCTTCGAATATAGATAATGCTTTGAAAAGTGAGGGCAAAATTTTATATTAATTCTTACAGGGATTTATTCCTCTTTTATTTGCGAGGAACCCCGCGAGAGCCTCTAGAAATTTATGTACAATTTTTGTAAGAATTTCGCTAAACAATCTATCATTGTAAATTTACTCCCGAACTCTTCCTGAAATTTTCCCAGAAACGCATGAATCATTTTTTTTTTCAGAAATTCTTTTCGTAACTCTGCAAAAGTTTTAATGAGTTAAGTTCACCATTAAGGTCGGTTTGTTACTGACAAGAAAAGGAATCGCCTATCTCGATGCGTGGAAAATTTCTCCCAAGAGATGGTGAAGAAAATCACTTTTTTTCTGATCGCAGTACGCAGTTGAGAAGAAATGTCACTTCAAAGGGGGCTCTGTAGGAAATTTCTTGACCCTTTCAGTCAAGGAATTTCTTTACTTTTCTTGAGCGAATCAGCATACTTAGCTTTAATGACAAAGAATGTTGTCAACATTTCTTTTCAAGGATTTGATGAATTTTAAATTTCAAGACGCTTCTCTCTACTGACTGGGATTCGAGATTTAAAGTTGTAGCGTTATGGCTACTTCATAAATGCGAAAATGTGAATAATTCTTATTTTTATGTCTTTATTAACGAGATTTTTAGCCCAGGGCTAGTTCATCTCGGGACCAACGGCTTTACTTCCCTTCCGAAGGAACTCGTCACTACAGTAATAAATCTTCGAGCTGTTTAGTAGAATACCTATAAGTAGACTAAATTCGGTTTTTTTCATCGTCTCTATAGGTTTAACACCATACAGTCAGTGACATAAGTTAGTAACCAAATGCTGTTTTTCCATACAAAATGCCCAAGTTTGAGGTGCTGTATCTTAGCTTCTGGTAGGCCGAATTGGCTGAAATTTGGATGACGAACTACAAATAACTTGAAATTTTGCATGTAAGGAAATTATTACATTGCAGTCATTTTACATAAAGTTTCAGAGGGTTGTTCAAAGACAAAAGTAAGTAACCGAGGGGCTTTGTAATTTAATTCAAAAACGGTAAGTCGTGAAAAGTTGGTCTGTTCCACAAAGTTGTTCAATTTCAGAAGTCACACAAGTTTGCAGAACATACCAACTTTCCACAACTTACCGTTTTCGAAATAAATTGAAAAGTCTCTCGGTTACTAACTTTTGTCTTTGAACAACCCTCTGAAACTCTATGTAAAATGACTGCAATGTAATAATTTCCTTTCAGGCAAAATTTCAAGTTATTTGTAGTTCGTCATCTAAATTTCAGCCAATTCGGCCTACCAGAAGCTGAGATACAGCACCTCAAACTTGGGCATTTTGTATGGAAAAACAGCATTTGGTTACTAACTTTATCACTGACTGTAAGTGACTATCTCGGGGATGGGATTCGATCCCAGGTCCTCGGCGTGAGAAGCGTGAGTTCTTACTACTACGCCAGGGCCATCCCCCATAAATGTGAATACAAGTGCGGAATTGCAATGAGTTATGTTGGTTTGGTGTCTTCAGAGCGCTTATTCTTTAATCTGCGAAGAATAAGTTCACTGAAGACACCGACTGGATTGGATGCAATCGCGCTAGCGTTTTCGCACTTGTAAATACTTGCGAAACTCAACTTATAATATTCCGTCAAAAACTGAAAGCTCTTTATTTGAACCTTCAAGTGGACACGTAAGTATCTAGGACTCAAGCTAGATACAAATTTAATTGTCAAAAACCAAATTGAGGTATTCAAATAAAATTCAATCAGGAATATTTTACAGAATTGAGATTCTTGATGCCACACCGCCACCCCCCCCCCCTCCAAAGATCGTTTCAGACATTTTTCAATGAAGTTTCCAATTCTCCAAAAAATATTCCATTGATTCCAAACATTCCCGTTTAGAACAACTTCAAGAATCCAAATTTCCTTGAGGAATCCCTACATTTTTTTGTTTTGATAAATTACTCAAGGAATTTAAAAAAAAATCCCAGTCATTCATGCAGGAAGGTCTCCAGGGAAATGCCAATGAATTATTTTAGATTGTTATGAAGAAAATTGTTAAAAACATTAGCGAAGAATTTCGAAAGAATATCCTAGTGTAATTCTACAAGGATCTCTGAAACAAGTAGGGGGTTATAGGGCGGTTCAAAATTGAAAAATGTTTGTGAATCTAATCTCCCATATGTTCTTTACTATCCTTACCATAAAAATAGTGTGAAATTTTCAGGTGTATACAAAGTGGTTGAATTTTGGAAAAGAATCCTAATGAAAATGCCCAGAATAAATTTAAAAAAATCGGCGTAGGAACTTTTGTAGGGTTTCTTGTCAAAATGTCGAAACGATTTTTCATCAAAAACTCTGAAAAATCCTTTGTGAGAGAGCTCTGAGAGTAGGATATGTGGTAAATCTTCTAGAAGTAACATATGAAGAAATCGGTGAAAGACTCAGTGCAAAAACATGAAAGGAATTAAAAAATAACGATGTTTGTTCGTTGATTTATGCCTTTCTAAATATATGGACATTTGGCAAAGATTGTACTGATAGCTTGAGTGTTGATTTTTATTATGGTCTGCCGGGGGGAGGGGGGGGGGGGGTCACAGACCCCTACTCAAGTGGACACGTAAGTATCTAGGACTCAAGCTAGATACAAATTTAATTGTCAAAAACCAAATTGAGGTATTCAAATAAAATTCAATCAGGAATATTTTACAGAATTGAGATTCTTGATGCCACACCGCCACCCCCCCCCCCTCCAAAGATCGTTTCAGACATTTTTCAATTAAGTTTCAAATTCTCCATTCAAATTCCATTGATTCCAAACATTCCCGTTTGAACACCTTCAAGAATTCAAAATTCCGTGAGGAATTCCTACATTTTTTTGTTTTGATAAATTACTCAAGGAATTTAAAAAAAATTTCCGGTCATTCATACAGGAATGTCTCCAGGGAAATGCAAATGATATTTTTTAGATTGTTATGAAGAAAATTGTTAAAAACATTAGCGAAGAATTTCGAAAGAATATCCTAGTGTATTTCTACAAGGATCTCTGAAACAAGTAGGGGGTTATAGGGCGGTTCAAAATTTAATAATGTTTGTGAATCCAATCTCCCATATGTTTTTACTATCCTTACCATAAAAATAGTGTTCTGTGAAATTTTCAGGTGTATACAAAGTGGTTGAATTTTGGAAAAGAATCCTAATGAAAATGCCCAGAATAAATTTAAAAAAATCGGCGTAGGAACTTTTGTAGGGTTTCTTGTCAAAATGTCGAAACGATTTTTCATCAAAAACTCTGAAAAATCCTTTGTGGGAGAGCTCTGAGAGTAGGATATGTGGTAAATCTTCTAGAAGTAACATATGAAGAAATCGGTGAAAGACTCAGTGCAAAAACATGAAAGGAATTAAAAAATAACGATGTTTGTTCGTTGATTTATGCCTTTCTAAATATATGGACATTTGGCAAAGATTGTACTGATAGCTTGAGTGTTGATTTTTATTATGGTCTGCCGGGGGGAGGGGGGGGGGTCACAGACCCCTACGACCCTGCCCCTTGGGTACGCCCATGAGTATACGTCTTGCAGTTTGATTGACACTCGTTCAATGGGAGAGAACCAGACTTTGGAGCCGGAGAGTTGAACGGCGGTTTAAATTTAAATTTTCCTGTAAGTACTTACCGGCTTCGTGTTCGGAGGGTGGAACGCTGGCGGTGGCACTAGCTAGCGAAAGGGACACCCATTTCGTTTTCTTCTTGGCTCCCTTCGCCATTGGGAGTGATTGTTGGAGATAATTTTACCGCTGCCGTCGTTGGAACTGGATCACTTGAACGCACTTTCGGCTGCGATGGATCTTCTTCCTAGCCGATCAATTGGCTGGTATTCACCAAACTGTCCACTAAGGGCGCGACAAATCTTCTTTGACCTATTCAATCGAAGAAAAACATTCGGCTAGCGAAAACACAAGTATTACGAGCCACTTAGTCTGAACAACTATTTTTTCCCTGAACCACACATACAACCACACACGTCCGATTATTCAGGCGGCCCGATGTTCGAATGTTTCCTTATTTAAAGAAGCTTCTGCACTCCTGTCTTCGCCGCCGTTGCATAATCGGTGTCGCCTCCGCTACCGTTGTCGCCTTCGCGCGCGTATGTCTGTGTTATGAGAACTCACGTGCCTCGTGATGTTTTTTTTGTACCACGCTTTTCTACATCTAATCGCCGTCACTTCACATGGCTTAGCTCCAAGCACATTGCCAAAATTGTACCTTTTGTATTAATTTCTTATGGTGGAAATTTTCCACTGGTTCTCCACTATTGTATAGAGTGATTTACGTTGGCACCACCCGATCGGGATATGCGTTTTTCCCCACCGCGTTGGTATTTTGCCTTTTGGCCTCTTTCGACTCGGTCACAAGAGGGTTCTTTTTTGCCTTTGCTTCAATCAGCTGTTATATAACTCAGAAAATGCAACTGAACTTTTCCTACTTTCTCGTTCTCACTACAACTAGCTTCGAAAGGGGCGGAGGGGGACTCGGGAGAGGTGGAATCTTTACCAGAACAATCTCTGATCGTTTCGACGGTTATGTGATAATCAATAGGCAGGATGCTCCACTTTCCAAGTCTCGCTTCGGTATGAAATACTCCTGAGTCGACAATTTGCACTACTTTTAGATTATTTATGCCTACATACAGCACTCTGTACTTTTGCTATTATTGATTGAATACAATGATTAATTTCGCGAGCTGTGTGCTTTGGTAAGAGGGGGATGATGTGTCTGATAAGCAGGCAGATGATTAATACAAAACAATCAGCATCTCATAGGACTTTGTCCGCACAGATACACTTTTTTTTCGGAGTTCCGCTCGAACAATGTAGACGATCGGTCGTTTGATAGGTAACTTGTGGAAAATCGATACACGCATCAGGGTCACTGGGGCAGCATTCGTTCTATCACCCGGGAGCACACCACCGTCAGGAAAACCGATTATACAACACCTTCCTCTGCCTGGTTACGACAAATTGGTCTTGGCGATAGCTCGGACCATATCCTCTTACTTTGCATGTTCGTCGATACTAAAGTGCTATTTCAGTATCCAATCGCTCTTTACCGTCTGTTTTTCCGTTTTTCCCCAACTCTCTCTCTCTCTGTAAAATCCCTCTCGTGCTCATGGCTCTCTCACATTATGAACTTATAGGAGATATACCGGGATAACGATTCAGAGTATACACATTGTTAGTCATGTTGACAATGCCACCGTTGAACCGTAGATAATAGAACCTAAAACTTCTTCAACTCACCCTACTAATTCAAACGTTTCACACTTTTCACAAACCTTCTGATGAAAATCTGTGTTAATTTAGCCTACTTAACCATTTAGTCCACTTTGCATTCAAGCATTCCGCAGAACGCACTGGTCACTAGATGACGACTTTTGTGCACCTTCAGAATAACACCTCTCAACAAATGATAGCCAACTCGGATGGCGATTGCACTCTAGCCCCATCAAAGGATGGATCCATACTAATTTCACCACAGGGCCCACATGTGTTATCAGACATAGCAGACCGGTCGTTTTTTAGCGAGAGACTGTATCAGCAAACCAACGAGAGCGAATTCATCTTCTAATCGGGTGGGTAATTCGAAATCCTCCCGTGCTCTTTGGCATACACACAAGTGATTCTGAATCGGTTACACCGCTGTACATACATAAAGTACCAACTCAAAATCTGACGGTGATGGTTCAACGCCATGTTCACCGAGAGTGTGTTTGCATTACTTTACTGGGTGAGAAATGCAGAGTTGTGTCGGAAAACGCATTGCACACCACAACATTTGAGGTCCGTGGTAGTGTTTGATTTTCAAGGTCGAGGACATCATTATCATTGCACGAAGAGGACACTCTTGGGTAGACTGATGCAAATTTTTGAAGAATCACGCGTGCTTGAACCATATTGATAATGGTCAAATATAGCATCCGAAGCTTTAAATTGGATGGAAACACTAAAATTTAAAATACTCGATGCGAGCTCGTCTAACATTCTTAGTGGTCTGTGCGCATACTTACTTACTTACTTACTTACTTACTTACTTACTTACTTACTTACTTACTTACTTACTTACTTACTTACTTACTTACTTACTTACTTACTTACTTACTTACTTACTTACTTACTTACTTACTTACTTACTTACTTACTTACTTACTTACTTACTTACTTACTTACTTACTTACTTACTTACTTACTTACTTACTTACTTACTTACTTACTTACTTACTTACTTACTTACCTTACTTACTTACTTACTTACTTACTTACTTACTTACTTACTTACTTACTTACTTACTTACTTACTTACTTACTTACTTACTTACTTACTTACTTACTTACTTACTTACTTACTTACTTACTTACTTACTTACTTACTTACTTACTTACTTACTTACTTACTTACTTACTTACTTACTTACTTACTTACTTACTTACTTACTTACTTACTTACTTACTTACTTACTTACTTACTTACTTACTTACTTACTTACTTACTTACTTACTTACTTACTTACTTACTTACTTACTTACTTACTTACTTACTTACTTACTTACTTACTTACTTACTTACTTACTTACTTACTTACTTACTTACTTACTTACTTACTTACTTACTTACTTACTTACTTACTTACTTACTTACTTACTTACTTACTTACTTACTTACTTACTTACTTACTTACTTACTTACTTACTTACTTACTTATACTTACTTACTTACTTACTTACTTACTTACTTACTTACTTACTTACTTACTTACTTACTTACTTACTTACTTACTTACTTACTTACTTACTTACTTACTTACTTACTTACTTACTTACTTACTTACTTACTTACTTACTTACTTACTTACTTACTTACTTACTTACTTACTTACTTACTTACTTACTTTACTTACTTACTTACTTACTTACTTACTTACTTACTTACTTACTTACTTACTTACTCTCCCCCCCCCCCCCCTTACTTACTTACTTACTTACTTACTTACTACTTACTTATTACTTACTTACTTACTTACTTACTTACTTACTTACTTACTTACTTACTTACTTTACTTACTTACTTACTATTACTTACTTACTTACTTACTTTACTTTACTTACTTACTTACTTACTTACTTTACTTACTTACTTACTTACTTACTTTACTTACTTACTTACTTACTTACTTACTTACTTACTTACTTACTTACTTACTTACTTACTTACTTACTTTACTTACTTACTTACTTACTTACTTACTTACTTACTTACTTACTTACTTACTTACTTACTTACTTACTTACTTACTTACTTACTTACTTACTTACTTACTTACTTACTTACTTACTTACTTACTTACTTACTTACTTACTTACTTACTTACTTACTTACTTACTTACTTACTTACTTACTTACTTACTTACTTACTTACTTACTTACTTACTTACTTACTTACTTACTTACTTACTTACTTACTTACTTACTTACTTACTTACTTACTTACTTACTTACTTACTTACTTACTTACTTACTTACTTACTTACTTACTTACTTACTTACTTACTTACTTACTTACTTACTTACTTACTTACTTACTTACTTACTTACTTACTTACTTACTTACTTACTTACTTACTTACTTACTTACTTACTTACTTACTTACTTACTTACTTACTTACTTACTTACTTACTTACTTACTTACTTACTTACTTTACTTACTTACTTACTTACTTACTTACTTACTTACTTACTTACTTACTTACTTACTTACTTACTTACTTACTTACTTACTTACTTACTTACTTACTTACTTACTTACTTACTTACTTACTTACTTACTTACTTACTTACTTACTTACTTACTTACTTACTTACTTACTTACTTACTTACTTACTTACTTACTACTTACTTACTTACTAGACCTCAAATATTCACCTGATATTTTTTCTCACTAAAACGAGAATGGTGAACTTATAATATTTCGTGTTTTCGAAAAACAACGGACGACCTGCTGAATAAGGGTTTATTTCCAAATGCTAGAATGGATTGTTTGGCAGGTGTCTTCATGATTTTACGGCAAATAAGAAATTAGTTTAACATTAATACAAAAAGCGTCACGATGGGATGGGTGGGTGTCAAAAATGGCCATTTTTTATCCACAGGACTGAAACGGCTGTCGTCCACGAGCGAATTCGGAGTGAAGCTAAAAATTTGGTGCTGATTTGACAGCTCGTCCTTACCATACATTTAAATCGACCGTTAAAAATGTGGTCGATGGAGAATGTTGAAGGTGTGATGTATGTTTGTCTG
The DNA here is from genome assembly GCF_002204515.2 of Aedes aegypti. Lineage (NCBI taxonomy): Eukaryota > Metazoa > Arthropoda > Insecta > Diptera > Culicidae > Aedes > Aedes aegypti. Next base: position 407,158,973 of record NC_035109.1, on the reverse strand, counting down.
TGCGAAAACTGTTACCGGTAGAAGGACTAAATATTGCTAACCCTAAAATCATCAGAACCTAAAATTACTTAGGAGGAAAAGGAGGGTGATGCTAGGGTTCAATTCGGTAGATCTTACCTCGTAACGCACCAAGTAAAGGTGATCTACCTGCGTTACGGGTTTAGGTGAAGCTGAATTAGTAGAGTTTAGAAACAAAAAATAAGTTATTTGAGCATGTGCAGCTTTTTAGCATCCAAACATATAAATAATATTTTTGTTATTAAATCCTCTAGTCTTCTTTACTATCTGGAATTGTAGATAAATGTTTTACTTTATTTTTCATCTCAAAACAAAGTTTGTAAATTAGGTTTTTTTACAATTTTTGGATAAAAATAAAAAAACTTCTAGTTGTTACGTCTATTTATCTGTGATAAAACTATAGATACACCACAGACAAACAGACGTCACACTCTCACCATTGTCCATCGACCACCTTTTTAACGGTCGATACAAAAATATGGTAGGTAAGTGTTACGTCTGTTTGTCTGTGGATACACAATTAATCATTTAAGCCAAGTACGGACTTGAAAAGTAAAGCACTCAGGTATAATTTATCCTTTTTATGGGTAGTATCCATTTCGTAAGTACTGTGCAAAAGGATAGGACAAGTAATGGCCAAGAAATACTTCAGTTGTCCAAATTACTTGATATCCAGTTGACATGTAGAGCTGATTCCGTAACATTGATAACGCCTGTCTTACAAATCAAATGGAGCTGTCACTATTCCGTACGGAAAAATGTGCCGCTCAATTATTCCGTAAGTAAAAGTGACACTTTGCTCGTTCTGAATCAGCTGTCAAAATTACTTTGGTAATTAGCAACAAATTGTACTTGACCGCTCTACTTAGGATGTGGATACCAGGCTTTACCATGGTATTTTGCAAAGTAGTTTTGACAGCTGATCCGGTATGAGTGAAATGTTACTTATCAAAAAATAAGCGGCACATTTTTCCGTACGGAAAAGTGACAGCTCCATTTGATTTGCATGTCGGGCGTTACAGACGTTATGAAATCAGCTCTACTTCTTAATGCAGCCCACAGACGCTCAGACGGTTTGACCAACATTGACTCCGCCCCCCAGGGTTGGTGCTCATGTTGGTGCTATGTTTGACCGTGTGAGATGCTGCTTGACGAACCAATTTGACAGTTTGTTGTAAAACATGTTTGACGGTTGACGAATCGGGCGGTCAAAATCAAACGAGTTTGGTTTCACTCAAACCGCTGGTGGGCGGAGCCAAGTGTTTGACGAACTGCTCGTACTGTCTGTGGGGCAGTTGTACAAACACCGGCGTCATCTAGTCAAATTGTCGGCTCATCAACTACCGATGCGCATGGGTTTAACATCCACATTGCGTAAATTTATGCAGCGTTGTCGCCGTGGGAATGTAGAGAATGCGCGCTTTTGAGTCATTTCCGTATATTCCACCAACGATTTCGTCTGAATTTATCCATCATCAAACTATTTCATTTGAAAATCTATCAGATTTTTTACAGATGTACAACCAGAAATTCTACAAGAAAACTGTATTTCCTCCGGGGATTCCTCCAGAGATTTCGTCAGGAGTACCGACATGGATTCAATCATGATTATTTTTGGGTTTTTGAAATGAATTCTTCCAAAGATTTCACAAGGGATTCAAGCAGGAATTTTGCTAGATATTGCACCAGGAAAACTCCGATAATTTTACCCAGGAAATTGTTCAACGTTCACATTCGGAGTTCATCAAGATATTTGATAGGAAAACTGTTCTTCAAGGATTTCATGTGGAATTCCACCAGAAATTTCCCCCTGGAAGTGCGAAAAGATTGCACAAAACAAATAATAGGGATTACACCAGAACTAGTTTCAGGAATTTCTTCAGAATTTTGACAAGGAATTCCACTAGAAATAATTTGATTAAATTTAGGTCTTCCCTAAAAAACTTAATAGACTAATGAAAACAGAGTGACGTAAACGCCATTTCAACTACCGTGAATACTTACGGAATCCCTGAAAGATTTTTTTCGTGGAAATTCTGATGGATTTGCTAGTTGAATCCCTTGAGGCAAAACTTGTTTAATGTTTAATGCTTGGAGGAGTCTCTGGAAGATTTCTTGGTGAAATTTTTTGAAGAACTCTTGAAGGTGGAATATTTTTTTGTGGAGAAATTCCACTGGTAGAATCTCTGGAGAAATTCCCGAGGCAGAATCTATGGAACAATTGATTCTCTGGATAAGTTCCCGGTGGTTGCGGAAACTCCTGGTATAATCTGTGTAAGAATACCAGGGGGTTTCTCTGGAGAAAATAGTAGTGTGACGCCTGGAATTCCCGGTAGAATCTCTCCGGGTTCAATCGCTGTGAGTATTCCCAGTGAAATCTCAGATGGATTTGCTGATGGAATCCTACATTCAAAAACTTGTGAAATTCCTGGCGAAACTCCTTATGAGGTTCCTGTTAGACTTTATAGTGAGATCATTGGGGAATTCTCCGGAAGAATCACTAAAGGAAATACTAATGGAACCCTTGAAGAAACTGGTGATATCCCTGGATGAATTTTTGAGTAGTTTAAGTGGTAATTCTTGGTAAAATCTGAATAAATCCCTGAAAAACATTCTTGTGGTATCCATTGACGAATTTCTGTAGGCAAGGAACGTCAAAAGGAATCCTTGGAGAAAATCCTGGAAAGTTTTTGGAGAGATTTCCGGAGGAATTCCAGGTGGAATTTTAAGAGGAATCTCTGGACGAGTGCCTTGGGGGAGTTTCTGGAAGAGTCTCGATAGGAATATCTGACAAAAATCTTTGATGATTTTTTGGAGGAATCTTCTGGGATATCATTGGAGAAATCTTTGAAGAATTTCTGAAGGAATATTACAATATTCTTTGGGGAGGAACTTCTGAAAGCTAATTACAGTCGAATTTCGTTTGTTGCGCTATCTTTGGGTGGGCTTCGTTTTAATTTGTTGGAAAACAGGTACATCACACAGCCTGCAGTGGAGATGTCGATGGGTAAGAATTGTAGAGGTAGTATTTTAAACGAATGAATTGTAGATATCTTTACCCAGACATGAAATAAATGAGAGGAGCTGGCTGGTAGCGATATCACTCAGTAGCCTGCGGTATGGAGGAATAGCCTTGTGTTTTGTAGTCGTTTTATTACAACAGGTTATGGGCCCAGGAACGCCTGCAGGAACGCTGAGGCAGCTTCAATGAGGGACCACGAGGAAGCACCTGGACTAGGAGACATGACCTAGACGAGGAGGCAGAATCTCGGTGAGGAGGTAGAGCCTGGACGGAAGGTGGAGTCTGGACGGAAGGTGGAGTCTGGACGGGAGGTGGCTTGGACGAGGTGCCCAAGAGTTGGAGGCCAAGATGCTGAGAACGAGGCTGAAGGTGCGGATGCTGGCTGATCGGACGATAAGCTCAGAAGTGCTGGAGGAACTCGGAAGTTAGGAGGAGCTTGGAGAACGGCGCGGTTGACCTAGAAGACGATGGTGCAGCTGGCCAGGAGAAGCTCGACTAGGAGGAGTTCGGTAGCTGGAGCTCGATGCCAGGAGGAGCTTGGTGGACAAGAGAGCTCGGGTGGCAGATGGCGGTTTGAAGGTTATGTGATGAGGAGGAGTGTTGGAAAGCAGGTACATCACACAGCCTGCAGTGGAGATGTCGATGGATAAGAATTGTAGAGGTACCGTAAAATCGGGTTGTAATTGATCAGAAGGGTGAAATTGATCATCGTATCACACGATTTTATTTATTCGTAATGGAGCACAAATATCAATGTAAGCTGCAGTAAGTGAACGTTGTTTGGCGTAACTATTGTCGAATTGTGTGTTGTGAAGTTTTTTTGCGTTAGAGAATGTTTATTACTATGAAAATAAAGTAAAACTTCAAAATCATGCACGGTGAAGTATTGACAAACACCTATGAACTTCTATTTCTAAGCAAAGATTTGAACATGGTATTGCGGCGCTCATTTTAAATCCACATCCAGCGGCGGCGGTAACGCGCAGAAGATATGCGCGAAATTCAAACGCAACGTCAAAACTCAAGTAGGCTTGGATTTGTTCGTTCTTCAAGGACGCAAATGTTTCAAATTTGCAAAATCTGAAACATTTGGTGATTTTTATTATCACTGCGACGGTATATCGACATTTTCAGATAATCGCATTACGTGGATTTATCTTGCAGAGCACAATATAAACCTGAAAGTTTGTGAGGATGCTTGAGATATATCCCCAAACCAGATTTCATCACCAAAACTCGTACCAATTAGCTCAAATGGTTGAAATAATTGAATTTCTGTTAGATATCATTGAATTCCTAAGGAAATTGCATACATTTAGGCGTTTTCCGCGTAATTATTGAAATTTAACTATTCGTTATTTATATGAATATTGCATTGTTAAGAATTCGACAAGCATATTCGGATTCACGGATTTTATCATGTAGAGTTGTTTTGAAAACTAACACTAAAATGACGTTTGTTAGAAAATATCGGTACATGAGTCGATGAGGCTCACCTTCGTACTTGTTTTCCTGCATTTAGTTGTTTTGCTTTGTTAACATTATAGAAAACAGACTAGAAAAAACGTGAAAAATGATGAATTTCACCCGAAATTACGGTAGTATTTTAAGCGAATGAATTGTAGATATCTTTACCCAGACATGAAATAAATGAGAGGAGCTGGCTGGTAGCGATATCACTCAGTAGCCTGCGGTATGGAGGAATAGCCTTGTGTTTTGTAGTCGTTTTATTTTCAACATAATTGGGCTCCCGTTAGGTGGGCTACAGCCCACTTAAAACGAAGACAAACGTCACTTTTTGACATGAAGCTCGATTTATCAATGTTGGTAGCCCTGAATTTCTTTTGTATGCAATATTTTGACAGCTAAAAACTCAGCCCGATTAGTGAAAGTCTTTCACTAGGTGGGCTACAGGTTTAGTGCAACGAACGAAAGTTGACTGTAGATAGATGTTACGGAAGAAATTCTGTGAGGTGTCAAGGACGAATCTCTTATAGAAGCATCTGCAAATAATTCAAATATATTTTGACATTCCTTGAACGTATTTTTCAACCGAAGCTGTTTTTTAACTAGGAATTTCTTCATAAATTCTATGTAAAACTTCTACAGAGATTCGAGCCGAAGTGGTAAGCGCGTAGCTATTCACCAAGACCAAGCTGAGGGTCGTGGGTTCGAATCCAATCGGTCGAGGATCTTTTAAGTTGAAAATTTTCTTAAATCCCGGAGCATATAGTATCTTCGTATCTGCCACACGATATACAAAAGCAAAATGGGAAATCGGCAAAAATAAAGCTCTCAGTTAATGATTGTGGAAGTGCTCATAAGAACATTAAACTGAGAAGTAGGCTCTGTCCCAGTTGAGACACAACGTCAGAAAGAAGAAGAAGTAGAAGAAGAGAAGAAATTAATATCAACTAGATACCCTCAAAGGATTTCATCAATAATTTCTTCAAGGAATCCACCAGGATATTTTTCAGAGACTTTTTTTTGGGGAACACACCATGAACTACCTTAGGCATACCAACAGGAATTCCTGTAGGGATAGGCATTACCTTATGATCATGGATTCCAAAAAGATTTTCTCCAAGCATTCCATATCAAACAGAATCCCACCAGAAATCCTTCCTAGTATTCCAAGAGGAATTGTGTAAATGTGGAACTCCTACATAGATTCCATATATAACTCCTATAGAAATTTCATCACGATTTCTACCAGAATATACTCATAGAACTCTCCCGAGGATTTCTCTAGAATTTTGTTCAGTAATTCCTTCAAAAATTCTTACATGGACTTCTTCTGGAATTTTTCCAATGATTTTTGCGAAGTTTTGGTTTTATTTATCAGTTTTGGTTTGATTTATTTCTTTGGTGTGAACGCTAGACAAATTATTGGTGAAATCTCTAGGGACGCTTCTAATGGAATTCCTAGTTGAATCTCAGTAGGCTTCCTGGTGGATTCCATGAACAATTTTTGCTAGAATCCAAGGAGAAATTTCAGGTAGGCTTTTTGGAAAAGTCCTGGTGAAATCCTTGGGATACCTTTGGGGAAGTTCTTTACGAAATTCTTGGAAGAATTCCTAGAAGTATACCTGACGGAATTCTTGATAAAGCTTTAAAACAATGTTCACCATTTGCCGGTAATATCACAAGGGTAATTTTGAAGGGATTCTCGGAGCAATTTTTTGAAGTAATCCCTGGAAAATTGGTGGTATGTATGGATAAACTCCTGAAGAATCTCTGGAGGAAATCCTGGAAGAATGCCTGGAAGTAATCTTGGAAGCATCCATCGACGAATCTCTAAAAAGACTGCTGAAAGAATCTCTATAGCGTAATTAGCAAATTAGCGATGGAGTATCTGGAGAAATTCCTGTGGAAATTCTGGGATAAACTTATGGGAGAATTTCTGGAAAATTTCGTGGAAAAAATCCTGGTAAGAATTTCTAAAAAAAAAACATATGGATGAGTCACTAAAGAAATTGCTGATGAAAACTCTCAAGGATTACTGATGGAATACTCATGGAATGGAGGAATTCCCGAAAAAAAAAATCAACACAAATTTCTAGTTTGATCCCTAGAAAAAAAATCCTGGTTTAACCTCTGAAGTAGTTCCTGGAGGAATTTCAGAAGAATATTTTAGAGAACCCCTGAAGATTTTTTTGGTAATCCCTGTTGAAACTAAAATAATACTATCGATAGGAATTCATGTAGAATTCCTTGTAGAAATTTTTGTAAGGACTCCTGGAAGAACCTCTGAAAGTATTCTTGGTGAAATTCTTGGAGGAAACCTTGTAGAAATATCGTTGGAGAAATTCGGAAAGGAATTAAAGGTACCTGGCAGAATTTCATGAGAAATTTCGAGTATTCAAAGGATTTGTTGATGGAAGCTAGGAAATATTCCTAGTAAAATTCATGAAGGTATATCTGAAGAAATGTTTGAAGGCACTGAAGAATTACTGGAACCATTCCTTGAACAATTTGTAAAAAAATACCTGGAATAACACTTCACCATAATTTTTGGATTAATACCTGGATGAATTGCATGCAAAATCCCAACAGGAGGAATTTCCGTAAATTTCTTTGAAAGAATTATTGAAGGATTTCCTGGATGAATGCCGGGAAAATTCGGAATTCTGTTTAATCTTTGCTTATGATATATTGGCGATATTCAAAATCTATATGTATGTACAGAAAAAATTCCTGTACAAATTTATTATGAGAATACTGATAAAAAACTCCGTGAAATTTCAAGATTCTTTGCAGGATATTCTGCAGAAATCCCTACCCCTCTACCTGAAAATTCCCCATTTTTTATCCGGTAGATATCAGGCGCAATTTCTATCTTCAGTCAATTGAAATGTCAATGGTCGAAAATATTCTCCATCCCGGTCACATTAATGTTGCTGCAACAAGATTTGACAGTTCGTCAAGCGGTCGAACGAACATAAATTGGTTTGACTAACTTGGGGGGCGGAGCCAATGTTGGTCAAACAGATTGAGCGTCTGTGGGCTGCATTACGGTTGTAAAACGGCTAAAAATATTTACACTAATTTAGACAAATTGATCCAGTTGCAACATTGTTTGTTCAAGCACCTTTGATAAAAACTGTTTTTTTTTTGTGAAAAAACAATCGATCAAAGACAGTACCGTTTTTACTACCCGAACAAGCTGTCCCGTCGTATTATTTAAAATGCTTTAATTGTCCCGTATTTATGGAGATGGATAATAGGGACAGCATATTAAACAACAATTGAGAAAAAACAGAAATCTAGCAAACAGCGCTTAATTAATTTTGAAAATATTATATCTTAATGATTTGTTTTCTAGTAGTTATCAGTTTCTCATTCAGAATTAAACTTGATGCTTAGAAAGCATTTGCTTGTGATTATTTTTTTGGGTTTGTGCTCAAAATTATGAAAATTTTCGAATAATTTTCCAAAATTTGGGCCTTTTTTAAATATTTTTATAAGGATGGTGATTGAAATACGACGAGGACCTGGGATCGAATACCAAAACCGTTGATTCCAAGATAAACTAGCCCAGGGTTATGAATCTCGTTAGTAAAGATAGAAAAACATATCATATAAGACCAAAAAAAAAACTATTGACAAAAAATAAACTAACTATTGATTCTCAATACACATAAAAAAAATGGTTTTGAATAATGAAGATAATTAGCAACAAGCCGTTTTGACAGCTTGGAAATGTCAATAAAAGCTGTGGGAAAGATAGGGTTAAGTAGACCAATTTAGAAGATGAGGATAATAATCTAACCTATTTACAATCTTCTTTCAAATTTTCTTTGACTAAACTTAGAATGAAACTGAACAAACACTTTTTAAAGGCTCGTTAATATTATTGACCAAAATTGGAGGCCATCGATATCGTGTATTAGATATATATTTAAAATAATCCCATGAAAATTGTTATTGAGAAAAAAATTATCTACAATTTACTTTTGCTATAATTTGAATTCATTTTTCAAATCAATAATCTATCTTCTAAAACCTAAAGATCTTGTCATGGATACACTATCTAATAATCATTTTGAAGTATATTAAAGGACGATTTCACTATTGCTATTAATTAGATTGACTTTTGAAAGAGGGTATTTTTTCAGAAAAAAATAGAACAATTTACATATGGTTTGGTCGTTTTAATGAACACATTTCCATCTTAGTTACCTAAAAACCAAAAAACATCTCGCATTGAAAGTTATAAATAATTTTCTTGAAAATGAAATTTCTTAACCCGTATAGGCCTGAGTGAAAGAAACAATATTAAAAGCCTCACAGCTCAGCGAATTCTAAATGGATTCAAATAATTTTACTAGCACACATATCTTTTTTTTTTTTTTTTTTTTTTTTTTTTTTTTTTTTTTTTTTTTTTTTTTTTTTTTTTTTTATTAGTATCATTCCAAACATTACATTCATTTCTTATATCTAGGTGTTCTGTGTTATTAGACAACACTATCATCCTAATTTGGTAAAACAAATTTATGATTTTATTAACATTTTGTTAACAATATATTACATTTCATTTGCCGTAGCAGTTCAGATTTTTACAGGTGAGTTGATTTCACCTGCTTATAAGAGAATAAAACGCTTTGAATATACTTAACCTAACTTAATCTAAACATATAACGCATTAATCGTGGCAATAGAAGATTGTAACGATTTTTGCCTGAAATTATTTATTATTTTATTTGACATTTGTTCCAATGTTTCAACATTGGATATTCTATGTAACTCATTGGTACTATACCAGGGAGGAAGTCTCAGAATCATTTTCAAAATTTTATTTTGAATTCTCTGCAGAGCTTTCTTCCTGGTATTACAACAGCTAGTCCATATTGGTACAGCATACAACATGGCTGGCCTGAAAATTTGTTTGAATATCAAAAGCTTGTTCTTAAGACAAAGTTTTGATTTTCTATTAATAAGGGGATAGAGACATTTTACATATTTATTACATTTGGCTTGAATACCCTCAATGTGATTTTTGAAAGTTAAATTCTTATTTAGCATGAGTCCTAGATACTTAACTTCATCTGACCAATTTATTGGAACCCCTCTCATAGTGACAACATGTCTACTTGAAGGTTTCAAATAAAGAGCTTTTGGTTTATGTGGGAATATTATTAGTTGAGTTTTGGAAGCATTAGGAGAAATCTTCCATTTTTGCAAGTATGAAGAAAAAATATCCAAACTTTTTTGCAATCGACTACAGATGACACGCAGGCTTCGACCTTTGGCGGAGAGGCCTGTGTCATCCGCAAACAAAGATTTTTGACATCCCTGAGGTAACTCAGGTAAGTCAGATGTGAAAATATTGTATAATATTGGTCCCAAAATGCTGCCTTGAGGAACTCCAGCTCTTACAGGAAGTCTTTCAGATCTGGAGTTCTGATAATTAACCTGAAGTGTACGATTTGACAGATAACTTTGAATTATTCTAACAATGTATGTTGGAAAATTAAAGTTTTTTAATTTTACAATCAAACCTTCATGCCAAACACTGTCGAATGCTTTTTCTATGTCTAGAAGAGCAAGACCAGTAGAATAGCCTTCAGATTTGTTGGAACGGATCAAATTTGTTACACGTAAAAGTTGATGAGTGGTCGAATGTCCATGGCGGAATCCGAACTGTTCATTGGCAAAAATTGAATTTTCGTTGATGTGGGCCATCATTCTGTTCAAAATAACCTTTTCAAAAAGTTTACTGATGGAGGAAAGCAAACTGATTGGACGATAGCTAGAAGCTTCTGCAGGATTTTTGTCTGGTTTTAAAATTGGAACAACCTTAGCATTTTTCCATTTGTCAGGAAAATATGCTAATTGAAAACATTTGTTAAATATATCAACTAAAAATGATAAGCTACTTTCTGGAAGTTTCTTGATGAGGATGTAGAAAATTCCATCATCGCCAGGAGCTTTCATGTTTTTGAATTTTTAGCACACATATCTAGTTTCTAGAAGTGGACAGAGGAACGCGGAAATATTCCTGTGGTCGGAGTTATTCCGGTGGATCACTGGGTCAGGTCGGTGAGAAAGGTGCTGTGCGTTCGTGCCCCTGGAAGTAGGCAAATTTCAAGTCACAGGTTATTTCCGGAATCGATTATATTGTGGCCACTACATGACAGAATTTTAAGAAAATTGCATCAGTGTAAACTCTTTTAGAAACGATTGAATTGGATAACTTAGAGTTTTGCTTTTGATAAATCCTACAAATGATAATTTTCGGGTTCCGAGACGTCTCCAACTTACGATAAAGTGGTCAATTTGTATCTGCTTATGGAACGCATTTTAGGTTTCAATTATGTTTGATTTCTACTTTTCGAGATTTGAAGCGGTTTTGTATCCATCAAATCTATAGCCGGTTCTTCCTGGCATTACGACCGAATGGCCACATCCGGTATATTTTAAACGGTGCAAAACCCTTCATTTATAATATTGAATACTAGATCTTAATGATTTATGCAAATTAAAATGATTGTCATTGCAAATAAATAAAGGTAACTTGGCATGTCCCAAAAAATAACCCTTTTTAACCCGACCCGGCCACAGGAATATTTCCGAGTTCCTCTGGCCACTTCTAGAAACTAGATATGTGGGCCAGTGAACTGACAAAAAATCTTTTGAATCCGTTAAGAATTCTCTGAGCGGTGAGGGTTTCAGTATTTTTGCTTTCACTCAGGCCTATACGGGTTAAGAACGCTATTTCTCAGAAATCATCAAATGAATTTCTAGTATTCCGAAATATTTCTAAGTGAAACATAAAAAGATGAAGTCTTAATATTGTTTTTCCTTTTCATGGGCATTACGTCCCTAATGGCACAGAGCCTGAACAATTATTAACTGAGAGCTTGTTTACGTTTTTTAAGAATATTTATTTACGTTTTTTTTAAGGATGTCCCGTATTTGCTCCTCATTTGTACCGTTTTTATCTGGTTAGCTTTTTTTTTAAAGACACAACACGTTAATGCTTCCAGTGGGCTATTCGCCCTTTGAAGGAAGCACCACACTAGACAACGGACTAGCATGCAACGCCCAGTGGCACAGTCGGAAAACATTCCTCTCGATAAGTTTTTCGGTCTGAGGCGGGAATCGAACCCACACTCCTTAGCACGATGCGGCTAAATGCCTCGGTGACACTAACCGCACGGCTATGAAGCCCACAACGTTAGCTTATGGTCAGCCTATCCAAGGCACACCTAAGGGACCGTTCAAATATTACGTAGTGCAACAGGGGAAGGGAGGGGATCTTCAGTAGTGTTACGCTGAGACGAGACTCGCGGAGACGGTCTTCTTTTTCTGTGATTGCTGAGTTTTTTTCTTATTCCACTTTGTGTTTATACCAATTATGCGCATGCTGTTCAATTCCACACATGAATCTCTCAGCAAAAAATGATTGAGTTTGCATCACATCGAATCATAAATAGCCGTTTGTGTGAAGTTTCATGCCAGCAAACGTAGCAGACATTATAAATAATTGATCTTCTGCTAAGATTTATCAGCAACTTTGGAAGAAACTGCTCCGTCGACTGTGGTTTTTAATAACAGTTTACTTTGAACACAATACGTTTCACTTTTTCAGCCATAAAAACGGTGAGCTGCATTTGACGTTTCGTGAGAGGGGAATCTGGGCTGCATATGACGTTGATATTTTTCCTCTTCGCGAGTCTCTCTCAGGTGTTACGGTAAATATAAAACATTTAAATTTTCCATATGAAAGCTGTTATGTGGGAGTAGGGTTACCAGACGTACTCTTTCCAGAGTACAAGTACTCTTTTTTGAGTTGAAAATTTGTGTACTATTCTTTTTTGCTAACCAGGGTCAAATGTACTCTTTTCCAGGTATTACTGAAAATTTCTTACAAATCAGGTTTTGACCCGATTTTGTAGCCCTGTCACGGAAGACTTTTCGTTACCACCTTACCACCGTTTCACTATCATATTTTCTTTAAGTCTTAATTAATCTTGTTCAAGGTACTATGAATAGGCATTACATAGGGTAGAACGCCCAGATAGCCGTAGCGGTAAACGCGCAGCTATTCAGCATGACCATGCTGAGGGTCGTGGGTTCGAATCCCGCTGGTCGAGGATCTTTTCGTTAAGGAAGTTTTCTCGATTCCCAGGGCATAGAGTATCTTCGTACCTGCCACACGATATACACATGCAAAAATGGTCAATCGGCAAAGAAAGCTCTCAGTTAATAACTGTGGAAGTGCTCATAAGAACACTAATCTGGGAAGCAGGCTTTGTCCCAGTTGGGACGTAACGCCAGAAGGAAGGAAGGAAGGAAGGGTAGAACGAATTCTAGTAGATTTATTATATTTCAAAGTGAAGCCCAAAATAATTTTGAACATGGGGCTGACAAAATCGGGCCGTCTATGTAACCTATTGATGAAATCATATGAACCTTTTCCGCACGAATCCACAGATTTTTGAATACTGGCTGAATTGAATTGGTTTTATTAGCTATGATTAGAATAAATATATCCATCCGGATGTAAAACTATGTATCAACTGTCTACAATTATTTTAAGTTGAAATGATTTTGAATTGCCTGCTTGCAACACTTTTCGTTCAAGCGCTTTTCCTAGAGACGTCGTGTGTACTCTTTAGTACTCTTTTACAGAATTGATAAAATGTACTCTTCCCAGTGAGAGCAAATATGGTAACCCTATGTGGGAGAGGGAAGGGGTCTAAAATTGGTCAATTTTGCGTTATGTAATATTTGAATCATCCCTAAATGCTTCAAGAGCACAAATCTCGCATATCCCATGATCTCTCCCTAAAAACCAATAGTAACCGAGTATGTTGCTCGTTGTTTTTAAGCAAATGAGCGGACCAAAATAAAAATGATTACCAACGTAAGTTGGAGAAGAATCATCTCATCATCGTATAGGCCTATTCACATGACGTCTCAAGTCAGCTGATCGGGAAGCACTTTGACAGTTCTTCTATGAAAATGACAGACCCGTGTTAGCACCGTTCCTCCACCGATGTAAACAAATGCATAGACGGATCTGTCACATGAAAAGGCCTATATAGCATAATTGAATAACTTGTAAATCCTTTCGTCTGTTCATTGGCAACAAGCTAAACACTACCTAATGGTTACCAAAGATCGAGATCATAAATTAAGCGAGAAATTTAGTGATCGATAAAGGCTGAAAACCTAATCGATTGGTCATCACCTGGGAGGGAGAAACCGATACAAAATTTATGTACGTCATAGTGAGCCGAGATTTTGCTGTCACGAACTGTCACTGTGAGTCCAGATCTTAAAGAATGGACAAACATGAAAAAAGCGCGTAATTGATCAAAATATATTTCTCCATTTCAACAAAGTTGACAACAATCGGTTGAAAATTAATTCCTGCACAACCAAAATCAATGCCACGATAACACCTTCTGTTCCGTACGGAACGTACGGAAAAGGAGCAATCGACGATCTGTTCGCAAACCCAATCCAAATGTAATGAAACGCTCACCGAATAGAGCCCCCAGCGTAACCAAGCCTAGCTACGTCACTGAGATCGCGAGTTACCTCGATTGATGTGAGTTCCACCCGTGAGTGCCCGTGAGAGATTCCCGCCATCATTGTCATCGTCATCGAGGTACTCACTGGGCCGTATGAATAAAATGTAGTAAAGTTGAGTTTACTACATTCTCGGTAGTAAACGCTATATGTGGAACACGAGTGGAACATGTTTGTGTCATTTTCCTTTCTACACCTTTCGAACATACTACAAACAACGCATTGCTATGAATAAAGGTAGCATTTACTACAAAGCTACTGGTAGTTAGCTTCAGAGGTTGCTACACATGCTTTGAGATTGCGGAATTGAATGGAATAATTTACTTTTGAGTAAAAATCATGGGAAAACGATATGAGTTTTGATATTTCGGAAGGTATTTTGAGTTTTGCTTAGGAATTCTGAGTTTTGCTTAGGAATTTGAGTTTTGTTTAGGAATTCGCCCCGACAATGCTGAGATTCCGGTAATATTACCGGCAGTAGCAATTTGTAATATCCGTGTGAATTCTGGCATTACGATAATTATGTTATTTTCTAGGAATTTTAGGATGTCGGTAGGAATTGAGATATTTATAATGTAATTTGGAATTTTACTTGTAAACTCTGACATCTCAGATTTCCTTTTGAATTCCGGAATTCCTGTAGGAACTTTGGGATTCCGATAGGGATGTCGGATTTTTTATGATAATTCTGGAAGTTTAAATACCATTCTAGGAATATTGCGGAAATATTAGGAATCTGGTAAAAACTCTAGAATTGGGGTGGGAATGGGATTCCGAATATTAATCTCTTGGAATTCTGTGGGTATCTTTGAGACGGTATTTCTGTAAGAATCTATGAGATTGCGGTGGGATTCCTGCGAATTATTGTGTGAATATTTGTAATTCTGAAAATTAATCGTAATTATTGATAAACCCTTTAAGATTCCGTTGATCTCCAGTTCCGTTGGAATTTCAAAGCAAAGCTTTAATATAAACGATTTGAATGTCGGTAAATATTTTATAGATTTCAATGGGATTTTTTGTGAAATCGACAAGAATTTTGATAATTTCAAAGGGAACCCTGGTGTTTTAGGGGAGATCCTCATTGAATTCTAACGACTACCAATGGAATCACTACAATTCCCATAAAAATCTCGACATTTTAAGTTCTAGACATTACAAGGATACTATCAGAAACCCCACCAAAATAACGAGAACATCGCAGAAACACTTAGAACTTCCGGAATTCAACATGCTGTTAAGAAAACACACGGGGAGCATCAAAATTCTACCGCAATTTCACCAGAATCTCAGTACTGGTGCTAGAAAATATGTGGTTCCAAATTTGATAGCTGTAATCTCAAGATCTCTTCATAGATGTTAAGCTAGTATTTAAAAAATCATCAATCACTGGCGTTGGCGAAGGCCGAAAACCACCCAGAAAATTCTTTGATGTACCATCATCATAAAATCATAGACATAAAGAGAATACCAGACTAATCGCAAAATTACACTACAAATTTTGTCAAATAACAGCACCTTCATGATTTGTGCAAATTGTCGCGTAATCGATTAGATTCCATGCATTTTCTTCATATGCATGATTGTATTAATTTTAGGCGTCACTCTGAATAAGCCATTTTATGAGACGTTTCGAATCATATGGTTTCTGTTTGTTTACCAGCTTTGAAAGTTTCTGGCGGGCCTTTTTGTTTACGTTTCTTCTAGCGCTACATTTGGAAGGAGGTTATTCAATAATGGCGCTGGTGGCAATGCAACAAAGTTTTTTTTATTTTTGCCTGTAAAATTGAAATCAGCAGGCAGGGAAGATATTTTTCATCTAATGGTAACATAATACATGTAAACCGGGTAGTAATTTGCGCTAAAAGAGACGAGACGTAATCGCCAACAAAAATGTGATCAGCGCCATTCAGATATCATGCTAGTTTTTTGAACAACAACAATGAGCGGCCCGCCAGAAAACGTCATTCGAACGTCTCGTAAAATGGCTTATAGATTGCTCTTTACGTGCAGAATCACTCTGCACTCTGAATGGAAATTTCTTAACGTGCATCTTTAGTCACTGCTCATTAGACCTATTCATATTTTCAAGAATGTCGGGAAATCAACCAGTCAACCAATATTTAGATGTTTCATGTTAAAATGAACTTCTGGTCAAAATTTCAATCAATTTGGAGAAAAATTAGGTGTGCTTCAAATCAATTATGTATTTTTAGTATAATTTCAAGCTATAAAAAATCATAACTACCGAACGGAACACCAAAAATTATTGGAAATACCTCTACACAGTAGTTGATTCAATTCTACGAACTTTTGTCGAACATGATTTTAAGATTGGAGCAAGTTTTAACACAGTTTGGTTGAGGTTTGTGCTTCGAGGTTCTTGAAAATCACTATTTTTAGGAAGTGTTCTCTCTAGAAAACATACCTGTATGAAAATTTAGGATTATTATCTTCTAGAACATGATGACTACACATATCTATAACTCAATCCCGTTGAAAGTTACAAGTTATCTTACGAAAATAAATTGTAAAAAATAGTAACTTAGGAAGCACATATGTGAATCCGCTGTGGGGGAGAAAAGAGCACCACCGTGAGCTTTGTGGAATGTAAAAAATGAACACGTTAGCACTGCTTTTTCTTAGTCGATGATGATGATTGTTTTCAAATCGTTCTGAATCGTCAGTGAAATGCGATCAAAACAATCATCAATCGGAAAGAAAAAGCAATGCTAACTTGTTCAATTCATTCATTCGTCGGTACATGTGTCATGCGTGATTTAACTATCATCAGGTTGCGATGCAGTGCTCGATCTTTGGGCATTTTTTGTAATTTATTGCCTTAGGTAACATGTGAGCTGTTAATGGTTAATGAATTCATAGCTTTACAATGTTCTATTCCCGTTGACTATGGTCTGAAAAAATAATGTCAATGTGTGTTTTTTGTACCATATATATTCAAAAAACTGTGATTTCAGGGTACTGCGGAAAACAAATCTCGATCAAACAATGTTAAAACTCAATTTGATCTTATTAACGTGTTCGACAAACTTTAACAGAATAGAATTAGCTTTCAAGTAGTGGTAATAGCAAATGGTTTTGATTTTCCAAATGCTAGTTATGATTTTTCAAACCTTGATATAAGCTTAAAAACACATTTTCAACTTGAAGCATATTGAAATCTTTATCAAATGAGCTGAAAATTTGACCACACATTGTTCTTAGCATGATAATTCGGAATACTGCTTGACCGGTAGATTTCCAGACATTTTTTCAAATATGAACAGGTCTACTGCTCATGTTCGAAAGTAGTAAGTACTACATGTTCGAAAAGTTTTTTATTCATACCAAAGGTGTAGTAAACTTTGTGGATTTTGTTTTTGAGTAGATGCTACATGTAGTAAAGTTCAAAGTTTTTTATTCATATCACCCACTGGCTCTCACTACAACAGTAACGAAACGATGAGTGCAGACGCGTCGCGAATGTTCCACGCGCATGGAACACGTGCATGGTGAGAGCGCGAACATTCTGGAACGCGTGCGCGTGCATATAAATACGCGACCGTTCCGCCAGTGCAGTCAGTATTGTTTAACCTTCGCGCGCGTATAATCGAGTGTAACAAGTGAAAAGTGATTCTAGTGATAAGTAAGTGCAGAGTAGTGTAATAAAGTAGTGTAGTGATATCAGTAGTGGTGTTATCCTTTCATTCCGAAATCCCGACCCGAGTGATACAGTCCACCCGACCCGACCGGAGTTGGCCACGGTGAACAGCGCCAACACCTTCTAATTTGATCGAATATAAAGTATTCTTTTTACTCTTTTCCAATCGAAATTAAAATTAAATGCACATCAAACTATTGATTGTTTAACGATAAACTTGCGACGATCGACGCGCCACCATATTTCAAATAACGGAGGGTATTAGAACTAACTTGGAGGTGATGATTTGGAGGTTATTTGGCAAGTTGGAGGTTAAAATCACCTCCAAACACTTGCGATTTTGCGGTGGGATGTTGACGTTTGATCACGAATGGCCCTTTTTCCAAATTTGTCCAGAAAGAATCGAAGGTACACAACAAAAGAAAACTAGCGATTTTTCCCAAGCCTGCCTTGATTGTCGTTTGTGAGCTGGAGTTATCTTGCAATTTGGAAGTGTTTTTCAATATTTCGTGCGTAGTATCTGTGCCTCCCTCCCAGGTCACCACCAGCGATTTATCAATCAACTATTCAGTTTGAATGGTCAGCTGGTTCTCAAGATTAGGCTTTCGAAGATATTAGATGTGGTTTCGATTCACCTTCACCCTAATGAGGAATCCAGGTTTTTAAAAGCGTTAATGGCTGCCGCAAACAGGCTCGCTTTCTGGTAGGGACATGTCGATTTGACGTTTGGCTTGGGTCATTTTCTATTGAACGGACCCAAGCTAAACGTCAAATCGACATGTCCCTACCAAAAAGGGAGCCTGTTTGCGGCAGCCATTAGCGCTCGTAAAAAGCTGGATAGACTGATAGCCCCGGCGTGGAGAATGGCAATTTCCAAGCGTGCGTGCCGATCATATCTAGACAAGTTTGAAACAGACCACCTTGTTTGGAAGGAACAACCGATGCGCCTCGCAGCCTCGCATGACCCGCATGACATCAGCAGACAAAAAATCGCGTCTGTCAAAAGTTTCCGATTTTCCGCACGACGGCGAGAGAACCATCATCGGATTGCGGTCATCGCCATAGGAACTTCCCGAGTGTTTTTCATTTTTCGGTGCACCTAGAGTTCACATCCCCAAAAGCCCACAGACACAAAATGGACAAGGAAACGATTGTTCTGCAGCGCAAGTTGGAATCCGAGCTGAAGAACTACAAAGATGCCCAAAAAGGTAAGATTTTGAGAATCGTTCGCCTGACTAATTATGGATAACCAAGTTTTGGTCGATTTCCATTTGCAGAATTTAACAAGCTAGTTCAGCAACAGCAGCTTCTGGATGGCCAGTATAATGAAAACAAGAACGTTTTGGAGGAACTGCAGCTGCTGAAACCAACCAACACGGTAATCGATTGGTTATATCGGTATTTTAATCTTATGTTCTGACATGTGTGTTGTCTTACAATTTCCACTTCAGGTGTACAAATTGTATGGACCGGTTCTGGTTAAGCAAGAGCTGGAAGAAAGCAAGCAGAATGTGGCCAAGCGTATTGAGTATATCAATAAGGAGCTGAAAAAGTGTACGGAAAACATTGCCAGCCTTGAGCAGAAGCAGGACAAGTACAGGGCCAATCTGCAAAAGCTTCAGCGCCAGTACCAAAGCCAGATTGCGCTGACGAAGCCCTAGGGAACCGGATATCGTGGCCTTTGCATTTCTAAGTCCATCTACTAGAGCGCTTCGCACCGTCATCGTTTTACGCATAGCAACCTTCTTAATATACTACCAGTTAAGTTAAATACAATAACTCACATGTCACACTAAGGAAAGCTAATACATACAGCCGTTTATCATTTCGGAACAAAGCACCCGTTTTTTGAATGGGGTCAGTCAGGAATATCGATTAAACATTGGAGCGATTGAGCGTTACCGTTAGTTAACACTCAGGATGCTCGCCGATATGCCAGGCGTAAGAACAGCGATAAACAGATGAAGATTTCTCAAGGTTGGTCGATTGCCTATATTAATCAATCCAAGATCTTCTGATTCTTGGCATTACGTCCTCACTGGGACAGAGTCTGCTTCTCAGCTTAGTGTTCTTCTGAGCACTTCCACAGTTATGAACTGAGAGCTTTCTTTGCCAAAGTTGCCATTTTCGCATCGATGTCTCGTATGGCAGGTACGATGGTACTCTATGCCCAAGGAAGTCAAGAAAATTGTCAGTACGAAAAGCTCCTGGACCGACCGGGAATTGAGCCCAAACACCTTCATTGGATCTCATTTTGACGAATTACCTATCTAATGTTCTTCGTTTCAATCAGATTGATGCACCCACCTTTTCTAATCATGATACTACATTTGCGTCGTTGAATTTTTCTAAATGCCAGTCTACGGATACTGTCCAATATCGTAACTATAATCAAATAAACTCGTATAATTTAAATGAGGCGTTCCACACGATTGATTGGGATAATATTATCGTGTTGATGATCCTGATTTATTGATTGAGTATTTCAATGACACAATTATTAGTTTACATGATTCTTTTGTACCTTTAAAAACAGCTCGTTGTAAACGTAAGTTTAATCCTTGGTTCACCGATACGATAGCTAGAGCTATGGACCAATGCACGTGTTCACTAATTTGACGTTTGAGCGGTGCCGAATTCACTGGTTTCCATGGTCACATAAATAACACGGCACCGCTCAAACGTCAAATAGTGAACCCGTGCATAGGTCCATAGTAAACCGTGACGAAATCAACTAAAAATACTGAACACTAAAGCTAAGTATGCTGTTTCGCTCAAGAAAAGTAAAGAAATTCCTTGACTGAAAGGGTCAAGAAATTTCCTACAGAGAGCCCCCTTTGAAGTGACATTTCTTCTCAACTGCGTACTGCGATCAGAAAAAAGTGATTTTCTTGACCATTTCTTGGGAGAAATTTTCCACGCATCGAGATAGGCGATTCCTTTTCTTGTCAGTAGCAAACCGGCCTTAACTTATTGTTCGGGTGTACGCGATTGGATTTTCCAAATCCCAATGAGCAAACGCTGTTGTGTGGTGCTGTTAGCTTTAAGCTATAATAATTCAATTAGTTTATTATAAGTTTCAATATAAGGTAACTACACTTACAATTTTGGTAAACCGCTAGTGTTACGGCTGATGAGTCGACAGGTTTTTTAATGTACGTTGTATGTGTAAGCTAAATTTAGGTTAAGATATGATTAATTCATTCTTTTAAGCTAGTATTTAAGCAAACATCTTACTCTTACTATAGTAGCTAAGCCAATCCAATATAATTCATCAATCCAACTGAAACTATTTTTTTAAGTGCAAACGTAAAGAATTTTTATAACAATTTGATTTTAACTTTAGACGATTAACTTCCATTAGGTGTTGTTGTCTCAAAATGCAGGCGTCATCGTCGTTGACAGGTGCCATCATCAACGTTCTGCAGCGAAGCATTCTACACGCGCCGCCGCAACGAGGGGTCCGTCGCCACATACCCCCGCCCGTAAACCTTGGTTATCTTCAGGGCTTCCTGAAGGCCTCGAACTAAGTTTACTACCACTCGCGACGTCCAAGACAGCTAATTTAACAGCTGGTCTTCGAAGAACTCCCGTTGCTGTACGGACCAATGCTTGGCGTACTCTCCCGTCCTTGCCGGGGAATACTTGCTCTATTCGGCCCCGTAACCATTGGTTCCTCGCCGATCCGCTGACCACCATCACAAGATCACCTACAGCGATATCCTTGGTTTCATCGAACCATTTGCATCTACGTCTGATCACCGGCAGGTATTCTTTAATCCATCGACGCCAGAACTCCTCCGTGATGAATTGTGCCAATTTCCAACTATTTCGTAGTATTGTCCATCCGAGTAATCGCTGCAACGTCGCTCAACTGTCGCGTCGCTGGACTGTTGAGCGCTTTGCAGTTTAGTGCTCCAGCGACGCATTGAAATAGCCTGTTTCGCTCGAGCACTAACATGAAAAGGTCGCCAGCGACCAGCGACGTTCTGGTCGCGCGAAAAAGTTGAGCGAAGTTAGTGTTCGTTCTTGAATATGTCTGCACTAACAATACTGCTCTTCTATCTACCGGAGCAGTTGGTAGAATTTTTACTCCGGAGGAACTGCCCAGTAAAAAGTGATTCGGCGTCAATGCCTCTTGATCAGCCGATTCAAGTGGTATGAAGGTGAGCGGCCTGCAGTTGATCATCGCCTCTGCTTCTAGAAGAACAGTCTCCAAAGTCTCATCATCTGGTTTTCGAGCTGCATCCAGAACTGCATCAGTTGCTACTTTGACCGACCGGACAAGCCTCTCCCATACGCCACCCATATGTGGAGCAGCGGGCGGAATGAACTTCCAGCTAGTCTCCGCACTCGTGAAGGTCGAAGCTAAAATTTCGTTTCTCCGCTTGATTTCTTCTTTCAACTCCCGACTTGCACTTTGGAAACAGGTACCGTTGTCCGTGTAGAATTCCTTTGGAGGGCCACGACGGGCTACGAAACGACGCACGACCATGATGCAAGATTCTGTGTTTAGAGAGTGTACTACTTCCAAATGCACTGCCCTAATCGTAAGGCAAGTGAAAACGGCGACCCACCTCTTGGCGAGGCTTCTACCAATCCTTACAAAGACTGGTCCGAAGTAATCAAGACCGACGAAAGTGAATGCACGGACGAAGGGTGTGAGGCGTATTTCTGGTAGCGAGGCCATGGCTGGTGGTCGTGGAGCGGTTTTAATGATGCGACACCAGATGCATTGCTTAGTGACCTTCTCAACCAACGATCTCAGCTTTGGGATTTCGAATTTTTGCCTGATTTCATTGACGATAGTCTCTCTATTAGCGTGATTGTATCGACGGTGAAACCAATCTACAACTAGAAACGTTATTGAATGATTCCTTGGCAAAATAACTGGAAATCTTGCATCATTTGGTGCGTAAATAGCTGCACCAATTCTACCGCGCATTCTCAGAATCCCACTATCATCCATAAACGGCCATAATTTGTAGATGGGGCTTGATTTGTGAACGATACGGTGGCGATTGTCCGGCGATCCCTGTGTCTGTACTAGAATGGATATTTCTTCAGTAAAGGCTTCCTTCTGAGCGATTTTCCATAACAGTTCTTCTGCTTGCTTCAGTTCCTCTTGGGTGAGGACTCCCAGTTGTAGACTTTCCTTTTTCATTTTTTGGTGGCAGTTGCCCAGATAGCGGAACACGAATGCCAACGTTCGCTGGAGTTTCAACCACGAGCTGAATTGAGAAAGAACGATTGGGATATCCAACCGCGGCTTGAGATGGCACAGGATGACATTTGAACGAAGTTCCTCCTTCGTCGTTGTAATTGGGCACTGTACTGGCCAGGAAACTTCTGGTGCACGCAAAAAACTCGGTCCACGAAACCAAGGGTTATCCACCGAAAGTTGTGGCCCATTATTCCACTTTGTGGCTTGATCAGCGACGTTTGATTTAGTGGGCACCCATCTCCATTCCGCAGGATTGGTTATCGTCAGAATTTCACCAATGCGAAAGGCGACAAACTTATTGTATCGGCGATGGTCCGAACGAATCCAGGAGATAACGGTACTCGAATCGCTCCAAAGGACTCTTCGAGAAAGTGGTAGATTATGATAAGATTGAAGTGTTTCCAGCAGACGAGACCCAAGAACGGCAGCTTTTAGTTCGAGTCTAGGGATGGATATTGTCTTCAACGGGGCTACTTTCGTTTTTGAACCAATTAGAGCAACTTCTACTACTCCATTTATCTCCAGACGCAAGTAGGCTACACAGGAATATGCTGCTTCACTAGAGTCGCAGAAGACGTGGATTTGTAGGTAGTCGGGGTTTAGAGGGATAGCGGATCGGAAGTAACATCTTGGAATGCGAAGTTGATTTAGTTCCGGGAATAGACTCGTCCACTGCAACCATCGGTCGTACAAATCGTCAGGAATAACATCATCCCAATCTGTACCTCTGGCCCAGATGTCCTGAATCAGGATCTTGCCATGGACCAGGAAGAACGAGATTAGTCCTAGTGGATCAAATAATGACATGACGACCTTAACGACCTCACGCTTCGTTGGCGTATGATCGTGTTCCAGAAATTTCCGAACATCCTCTCTCAGCACTAAGGAATAAGTGAAAACGTCTTCCCTAGGCAGCCATTTCATCCCCAAGACCGATTCAAGCTTCTCTCCCCTTTCAAGTGATAGGTTTTTACTTTCCTCTTCTGCTATTTCTCCGATAGCGTTCAGGAACTCACGTGAGTTGGACAGGAACTGCCGCAACGTAAATCCACCTTTAGCATGTACCATTCTAACTTCATTCACGGTTTCTACCGCCTCGTCGATGGTTCTGAAGCTATCCAAGTAGTCATCCACGTAGTGCCTTTTGACGATAGCTTCGGCAGCACGGGGATACTCGGCTGAGAATTCGTGGGCGTTTCGATTTTTCACGTATTTGGCCGTTGCTGGAGAACATGTCGACCCAAACGTGGCCACGTCCATGACGTAGACTTGAGGGTAATCTGTGGGTTTTTCTCGGAACACGAACCGTTGCGATCGGCAGTCAGGGAACCGGATTTTTATCTGGTGAAACATTTCCATCAGATCACCACTGACAGCGATGGGGAACTGACGGAACTGACATAGGACTTTCGGCAGTGGAATAAGAAGATCTGGTCCCTTCAGTAGTTTCGAGTTGAACGAAGTCTCACCCACTTTGGCAGCCGCATCCCAGATAAGCCTGACTTTATTCGGTTTCTTTGGGCTGGTTACAGCTCCAAGGGGCAGATACCGAACGCGACTTGCTTCCACTGAAGTTAACTCGATAGGGGTGGCTTTGTGAGCGTAGCCTTTACGCTCGTAGTCCGCAATCTGATTTTTGACATTTTCAGCCAACACTGGATTCATCTGGAATCTCCGCTCTAGTGATTCGAGCCGTCGTACCGCCATGGGGTAGCTGTCAGGAAAGTTCGGGTTATCCATCTTCCACAGCAGCCCAGTTTCGAACCAGGGTCCGTCTTCAGTTCGCCGTGTCGTTTCTAGCAGAATTCGATTCGCACGCTTCTCCTCTTCAGACTCGAGGATCACGTTTAGAGAATTGACACCAGCGTTCTCCAACGCGAAATAGTCGCGCATTTGCTCGTTCATCTCGGTGTCATGGTTCGATGCCGCCGCAACGTGAAAATTTACTACAGATTTGATAACTGTAGAATCTGGAACACATCCGTAAATAGTCCACCCTAAGCGGCATTTGGCGCCAATCGGGTCGTTTTGACCTCCTTCCCGAAGCTTCAGTGGAACGGTTAGTCTGAGATTATCCAGCCCAATCAGCAACTTCGACTGAACAAGTTCATATTCTTCTACAGGGAGGCCGCGCAGATGGGGGAACTTTCTGGCGAGTTCTCGGTACCTCAGCGTTTGCGAAGGAAGCACCAAGCTACTAACGGTCCGGGCGTGAACCAGTTTGTACTTGGTGGAATCGGTTTTCGCACTAATTTCGGCTTGAACTATTCTCGATTTTTGTTCGGTTCGCGTTACGTTACTCGTCCACTGAAGTGTGAGCGCTTCCGTAGGTCCCGAAACACCAATTTTGTCGGCAATGGAGTCCTCCAGAAGCGTGTATGATGAGCCTTCATCAACGAATGCGAACACCAACTGTGAACTTTGATTTCCAAAAAGAACCACAGGCAAAATTCGGAAGAGTGGTGCGGGAAACTCGTCAAGCGATACATGATTTGCTACAATGCTTATGTTTTCAGAGCTTCCAGACGTGTGAAGGAGCGTGTGATAGGCACCTGTCAACGACGATGACGCCTGCATTTTGAGACAACAACACCTAATGGAAGTTAATCGTCTAAAGTTAAAATCAAATTGTTATAAAAATTCTTTACGTTTGCACTTAAAAAAATAGTTTCAGTTGGATTGATGAATTATTTTGGATTGGCTTAGCTACTATAGTAAGAGTAAGATGTTTGCTTAAATACTAGCTTAAAAGAATGAATTAATCATATCTTAACCTAAATTTAGCCTACACATACAACGTACATTAAAAAACCTGTCGACTCATCAGCCGTAACACTAGCGGTTCTCAAGAGGAGCATCTTGAGGCAGCGTTGCCGGATGAGGGCGAGCATGATAGGGCTCCTCTTGAGGACTGCTGGAGGACAGTCAAAACAGCCAGTAACGACGCTTTCGAAAGCATTGTCGGATATGTGGAACGAAGATCAAGAAACGACTGGTTCGACGAGGAGGTTTTGGAGGAGAAGAATGCAGCGCGGGCTGTAATCCTGCAGCATGGTACGTGGCAAAACATGGAACGATACAGACTGAAGCGGAAACAACAAACCCGCCTATTTCCGGGACAAAAAGCGCCGCCTGGAAGAGTACCGTTCTCAAGAAACGTCAAGTTCCATCAGAAGCTCAACCCATCCCGCAAAGGCTTCGTGCCGCGAGCTGAAATGTGCCCGGATAAGGATGCATCTTGAAGGACGGACGCGAGATGATCGAAAGGTGGAAGCAGCACTACAATGAACACCTGAATGGCGAAAGAGAACACAGACACGTCATCTATTACCCAAAGCTAACGAGTTCGTGGGAAGTTATCAAGCAGGTTTCATCGACAGCCGATCGACAACACAAGATTGATTAGAGCAACGGTGGACGATGTGCAAAACTGCGTGAAGATCTCGTCAAGAGAGCATTGATTCATAGGATAACATTTAAACAATGTTTCTTACTTACCACAGGTACCGCGACTGGAGTCGGAGAGGATTTCTCTATATCAAATCAAGCACTCCCGGGATTTGGAGAGACCTGTTTTATTACAGCTATATACCACATGATCTACTGTGGTACGGTATACAAGCTGGCAATGGCGGGATCTTCCGTTTCGTAGATAATGAGAACGTCCCGGAACTTGTCCACCAGCTGAAGCAACTGTGATCGCCGGAGATTCTCGAAGTACATTATTTCTTCGAGGTGATGTTCACCCTTGAAGTACCCGGCCTGCCAGAGCCGCGCCATCAGTGCCAGGTCCTCTGGATTGGTGGCGGCCGGAATCTTCGATATCGCCTTGCGGTCACACTCGGGAAAAGCGCCAAGCAGCCGCTTGATCTTGTCGTCGTCATCCATCGATGCGATGCTTTCGTCATTATCCGTGCTGGACGCGGTCTGGCCAACGCTCGAGTGACTGATGTTCGAGCGGTGACTGGCCGAGGAAGGCCGCGTGTGGGAGGTGGCCAACGTTAGACTATCCGGGAACAGATCTTCCGAGAGGGAATGTTTGCGATGTGCTGGAACGGCCAGCGGTTGACTAGTAGTGGCCGGGAGCGAGCAGCCCCCAGAACTGGAATTGAAAGATAAGAGAAGGATTTCACTTCTAGTAGATTTTGAGTTCCAATGAAACTATATCGCTGTAAAAGAGAACATAACAGATACTAACAGAACTTGATTCTCGAAAAAGTAACTCACGTACTTCAACAACAACTAGAAAGTACAGAACAAGTTCGAGTCGAACTATTTCTCTACTGTATGGAAAAACGTCATTCGATTGAAGCAAGTTAAATGAACTTTTTGAGAACGGAAGTTCGGTTAATTGCATCGTGACTAAAGTTATGATCATACCCATGATTGGTGATTGGTTGTCTTTCATCATGATCGTTCTTCATGTAATCGTGGTTTCCGTTCTGCATCGGAACGCAATCTTCTTCGTCGTACGAAGCGATGAATTGAACGTAAGTGTGCAGCTGCATCAGGAGATGATGCTGCAGCATCCACAGAACCATTTGGGCCAGCCTTCCCTGGCGAGCTGGATGCTGCAATGGCGTTGTAAGATGTCCGATCGAGGTCGGTAGGGAAAAGTCACTGATGACCTCAAATAGGGACATGCCCGGAAACTTGGTGGAGAACTTTTCCGAAAGATTCGAGTGTATGTTCAACTGAGCATCTGGTGCTATTACATATACGTTGGTCTCACAAAGCGGGTAGATAATGGTGGCCTTGGCCCAGTAAACCAAATGTCCTACTAGTTGATAGACGTGATCAATCATCAGATCTGCATCGGATGCCATATTCTGAAGGCTTTTCAGTGGATTGTAAGCTTCGATCAGCTGCAAAAGCATACGAGCACCAGAAGGAGGTACGCAATCCAACAGTTCCGAAGGATCGACCAACAGCAACATACCATGATAAGGCTTCAAAGCATGCAAGCACCGATCGATGGTTTCTGGCTCGATCACCACTCCCTTCTTGTGAAACTGGTGCGCTTTCTGTGGCAAGCAGAAACTCAACGTAACTGACTGGTTCAACGTTACATTCAGCAGCCCGGTTGTGCTCAGATCCTGATAGATAGTTTTGATAAACTGTGCCAAGGTACAGTCCCTCAGAATGGTATCGAAAACGTTTCCACATGGACCGCTAGTGGTGCCGTGATCATGTTCTTGTGCTGCGGCCGCTACCTCATCCATGCACGATACCATCATTTTCATTTCGTTCGAAAGATATCCCGCTCGCTTTTCCTCGTACAGCAAGGCCACTCCTATCCTCTTGCTCAACTCGTAGTAGCACTTCACCACAGAGTAGCTGGCCTGGGCATGCAATGCGAAAACCACATTGATTCGAAAGTAGGATGAGCTTTTCTGGTCATCTCCGTCCAGCTTGACGAGCGTCGGATGGGACACGAACCGGACATCGTTGACCTTCAATTCGAATTTCTGATTGCACAGTTCGGACTTGACGGCAAACAGTGTGGCGAGGACTTCATCCGAAATTCCGTACAGCTGATCTGGAATTATAGAAATATGAAATTTGCGGAGAATAAGAATAGTTTCAAATCTACTTGTACTAAACTGCCCATAAAAGCATAACTGTCCCATATTGACTTTCGAGCTAACACCTTTTTACGTTGCAATACCCATGTTTTAATGTATATTTTACTATGCATCTAAAAATTAACACACTTTGTTTGAAAATGTTGTGGAAAAACATGAAGTTGATGCAGTGCCATATTGAAAAATAAAGGCATAACAGTCTCTATATGAACTATCAACCCAAATAACAACTGCAAGATGGGAATTGATTTCAAGTTTATATTTTTCGCTGATCAATAGAAGCAATATGAGTTATCTGAACGATTGTGTGCAATAAATATGGTATGAAGAAATGTACTAGAAAGTTATAAATATTTGTATGAGAAGGCAAACTTCAAACTTTGAGTGCCATTTTCTCAATGCCTACTAATTCCATATGGGACAGTTATGCCTTTATGGGCAGTAAATCTGTTGAGATTTTGGCTGGAGTTCTTCTAAATTCGTCTTCACAAATTACATTTTTCAATGTTTCGCAAATCAATGTTCAATGTTTCAGAAATCAACATCACCTAATAGAATTTTTTAGAGATTTACACAGAATTAATCCTTCTACTGGAATGTTGAATTAATTTAATCATCGTTCTACAGAGCTTGTACAGCGACTAAGTTCTGCTAATCTGCTAATCTGCTAATATCAACGCACCCCATAGCCATGGCCAATCTGCGTTGTTTACACAAACATCCCTATAAACCCCCACGCTGGGAAATACGTTTACCGAAAAAGGCGTTATGAGGTTCTGCACTGCATTCTTGTATTGGATTTACTTTAATGGCATTGTTGTTAGCAAATTCACAAAAAAGTGAAACATGATTTGTGCAGGCAGAGCCCCATAGGCCATGCTATACCAGTTAGCACGCCTGACGCCCACCGATGACAGAGTGGGTAGGCTCGCACCATCGTCCCGCCTTTCTAGGGGAATGTGGGGCAAGATGAGCACCCGGGGCAAGATGGGCACCCCTAGTTTGTGTCGTTTCTACCGATTTTTTTCAAAAAATTATTTGGGGTTCTGATGAATATCATTAAATTGATATGATGGCCATAAATTTCAGCTAAAAAATCAACAGCGCAACGTAAATATTGTCAAAAATACATAGAAGTCCAAAAATTTACCTTTTCATATAAGGTTTGTTCATTTAAAAGTGATATTTTTGTTGCGTAAACAAATTAATTCATGCGTTTTTGGCCGTATAGTTATAGAATAATCTTCTGTAGATAATCAGGAGCAAAACTTTTATCAAATTTAAAAAATATTTCATTTGTTTTGATTATATTAATAAATTTGCACTCTTGGGGCAAGATGAGCACCATGTTCAAAATTAAGTAAAAGTGTGAAATTATAGAACCACATTTTGCTGTGGGCTTGACTTACGGTATCTTCTTTGCACAAAACATTTTTTTCTAAAAAATATATAAAAAACAACAAATTAAATCGTTTTTTAAGTAAAATCTTAACAATTTATGAAAAGTTATTTATTTTCCGATAAAAGTTTTAAAAACTAAGCTAGTTGAAGATAAATATTATCAGATATTAAAGATAATATCTTGGGATATTGCAAGCATTGAAAAATAATAGTTTTCTCTAGTAAATTGCATCTTTTTATGGGGGTGCCCATCTTGCCCCGCAGTTTTTTTGACCGATGATAAAAAAGCTATTTTTTAACGTGTTATTTGGAAAACTATTTATAACTTTTTAAAACTTTTAATGGTTGTAGGTCAAAGTAATAATGTAAAAGCTAAGGATGGTTACCAATTTTGCCCAAATAAGAACGTTTAAGTAGGCTTAAATCGCGCTTATCCTTAGGGTGCTCATCATGCCCCGCCTGACCCTACCTATTTTTGAGATAGGCAGTTCTGTCAGGGTGTAAATAGTTATTATTATCCATGTAATTAAAATGTAATGCACCGATTTACGACCTTCTACGTGTTAACGACCTTAAGGTGGGAATATTTGCGTGCCAGGTATGCTCATCTTCCTGTTGTGACATCACTTCTCCACAATGGCTTGGAGGTTTTCTTCTTCATTTCGGTTGTTCTGGAAAAATAAGAAAACAAGGAAAGGAAGGGGCCACACCACTCCACAGAATGGCGGCCCATCTGATATTAGTTTTGTGTTAAATAATTATTATTGTGAGTAGAGATCCTGAAAGGGAGAAATGCGAGTAGGCGGTAAGCCGCCAATCGAACCGTCAAAATCCCTATTAGCTTTCAATATTATTTAATGTGGTTCTCATTTGCCTTCAAATACCTAAGTAACATGTGAACTCTGCCTTTATCAGAAAATTCTAATAAATCATAATTTATTCTCCTACACTTTCCCTAACACAAAGTATTCCTATTAATAAGACAAGTGCAAAAGCACAAATAAAAGTGTGGGACCGCATCGAATCATGTTGATGCCCTCAGAGCACTAATTTTTCGATTTACGAAATATGGGTCCGCTGAAAACACCAACCCGACTCGACGCAATCGCGCACCTCTACCGGCACCTCCGCACATGTAAAAACTTCTGCGATAATCCTGTGGTGTGAAAGAAATGCACAATATTATTTGATGTCAATCCTAATTTCATGACTAATTTCATGTCTATCAATTCCGAACTCTATTGCATACTACAATACCAATCAGACCCTATTCCTGACAAGACACAGAGTCACAACCCCAATGTGATGGATTTACCCACAACCTTGTCGTAACTCCTTTTACGTTTCGCTATCCTCGGAAGTCACCCATATTGATGCTTGGCAAAAAAATATCAGTATTCAATCCACAAATCCCAGATTACACCACATTACGTTGGTCCGTTTGGCGTCGCCGGTGGATACCTGTTCTGACATTCTTTTCTTTCAAACCTCATTTCAAGCCTGTCCCCCCACTTTATCAATAAGAATGTTGCAAATCACGATAATCTGAAGATCGTGACCAGAACGGAGGTAGGATTTATCACCAAGCATGGGAAAATTCACTCACTCACCCGAACGCTATCGATAAGATATAGGCCAGGGGAAGTGGTTCACCCAGAGTGAATTTATGTCAAAGAAAAAGTAGATTTTGTATGAAAATTGACAGCAAAATGAATGACAAGTTCATCCACTTCTCCTGGCCTATTGAAACACTCAGCTTGGTCGGAGAAACAGCAATCTCGCTCTTGACCGCTTGTGGATGTGAGCGAGAGAAATGCAATATTCGAGTGAATGTTTCCCATGCTTGTTTATCACTAGGGACCAACCACCACCACAGAGCTTGTACAGCGACTAAGTGTCATAAAAATAGGGAGAGCTCGTACGTAACAAGGAGACCAAACAGGAACGCATAGAAATATTTCTTCATGAATAACTCCAGAGATTGAGTTCTTTTCAGCCTTTCAAATCTGCCGGGAAAGATAATATTTTCCCAGGCTTACTGCAACAAGGAAAAGAGACGCTTTGTCCGCTCTTAACCGAAATATTCAAAGCAAGTGTAGCGCTTTCATATATTCCAAAAGCGTGACAAAAGGTTCGAGTTGTTTTCATTCCAAAAGCTGGAAGAAAGGACAACTCCCAAAGCCTTTAGACCTATAAGCCTTTCCTCTGTTCTTTTAAAGACAATGGAAAAAATAATTGATGACTTCATCAAGTCAACAAGTTTAATAGAAATGCCTCTTTGTAAATACCAATTTGCGTATCAATCAGGTAAATCTACCATTACGGCGCTGCATTCGCTGAAATCGAGAAATCTCTTGAAGCCAAAGAAATAGCCGTGGTTGCTTTTCTCGATATTGAAGGAGTATTCGATAATGCATCCTATAGCTCTATGAGTTCAGCCATGGAAGCAAGGGGCTTGGATAAATGTGTTATCGAATAAGTTATGACTATGCTCAAGGATCGCACAATTTCTGCTGATCTAGGAGGTGCGCAAATATCTATAAGATCTACGAAGGGATGTCCTCAAGGAGGAGTGTTATCGCCCTTACTGTGGTCTCTTGTAGTAGACGAACTCCTTAGAAATTTAATAGATCATGGTTTTGAGGTAATTGGATATGCCGATGATGTGGCCATCTTGGTCCGTGGAAAGTTTGATAACACGATTTCCGATCGGTTGCAAACTGCGTTAAACATTACTCTCAAATGGTGTAGGAAAGAGGGGTTAAACGTTAACCCTTCAAAAACTATTATCGTGCCTTTTACCAGAAGGAAAAAGGTAAAGCTTATACAGCCTTCTTTGATGGGAGTTCAAATTCAATTTTCGAAAGAATTTAAACACCTTGGAATTACTTTGGATAAGAAATTGAACTGGAACTCTCATCTGAGCAAGGTCATAAGTAATGCCCTATGGGTCTGCAATGAAGCCCTAGGAAAAACTTGGGGACTGCGACCTAATATGGTAAATTGGATTTATTCAGTCCGACCAAAAATTAGTTATGCTCTACTGGTATGGTGGCCCAAGACAAATGAGGTAACCGCTCAGAAGAAGCTGGCTAAGTTGCAAAGACTTGCTTGTATATATCAATGACAGGGGCAATGAAAAGTACACCATCGGTTGCCTTGGATGCCCTTCTTAATATACTGCCTTTGCATCAATTCATTAAACTGCAAGCTGCAAAAAATGCCTTGCAATTTATTCGTTTTAATAAAATGCTAGATGGTGATTTCATTGGTCACATGAAGATCAAGGAATTCAATTTAAATTCAGATATGAAAACAATAGAAGATTGGATGACAACGAAGACCAATTATGATGTTCCCTTTAAAGTGGTTAAACCAAGCCGCTATACTTGGGATTCTGGTGGGCCAAGTACGTCCAGGGTCTATTGTATTTTATACCGACGGGTCAAAGTTGGGCGACAATACTGGAGCTGGAGTTTTCGGCCCTGGTGTCAGCAAAATAATCGCTATGGGGTGTAGTCCCACTGTGTTCCAAGCTGAAATACAAGCCATCATTGACTGTACAAATGTTTGTCTCAAAAGAAACTATAGATTTGCAAAGATCTGTATTTTCTCGGACAGTCAAGCAGCTATGAATGCTCACACTTAATTCAGAATGCCGAATCTCGGCTAATTTTAACCGAGATCCGCACAGCCGAGTAGTCGGCAAACAAATTTCCTGGGATCTCAGCCAATAAACGCTGAGTATCAGTAAATCTTGCTTCGTTGCTAAGCAACCGGACAATTTGTTAGCTGAGTCTCGGTTAAAATCGGGAAACCGAGATTCACACAGCCGAGCTCGTGAAATAAATCTAAGTGTGCTCTAAAGGTATTCACATGTAGATCAAAGTTAGTGTGGGAATGCATTCTTTCTCTGAAGCAATTGGCCAGTAGGAACGAAGTAACATTGTACTGGGTGCCCGGCCATTGTGGAATTGAGGGGAATGAAATCGCCGACAATCTAGCAAGACAGGGTGCAGCTTCGAGCTTTGTCGGCCCTGAACCGTTCTGTGGTGTTCCTGAGTGCACTCTCAGGATGAAACTGAAAAATTGGGAAATGTCCATGGTAGAATCCAATTGGAACGCCACGGATACATCCAAGCAAGCAAAAAGATTCTTAAAACCCAGTCTAGCTAAGGCCCGGGCTATACTGAATCTTAATAAAGGAAATCTTAAATAGGAAAAATTCAATCCTCTGAGTGTCGTTTTTGCAAAGCTGAAAACGAAACTGCTGAGCATTTACTCTGCAACTGCGGAACATTGCTTGATCAAAGAATGTTAGCATTTGGAAAAGGGTTATTAGAGCCCTTGGAAATTTGGCAAGGTAGTCCTAATAGGGTAATAGACTTTATAAAACGAGTTGTGCCCAGTTGGGACAGTGTGACACATCAACCAATATCTATCACATCTCAATTGTGAAAGGATATTTGATGAGCACCAAATAAAATATGGGTCATACCACAATATTCCTAAATAATGGAAGCAGTGGTTAAAAGGCTCTACAGATGAGGAAAAAAAACTCCAGAGAGTGCTCTTAAAATTCATGCAGGAACTACTAAGGAAATTCTTCAAGCAATTTTCCAAGGAGGTCCTCTAATATGCACGTTTTATTCCATAGTCCAATCTACTGGTACATTACAACCATTGGCACCGGCTCCCTAATACATATTCAGAGATCTATCGACTGATTTATACAAAATATTTTCTCTTTGGGTGACGAATAATGGTACAGCTACCCTTCAATGTTTCCAAAAAAAATGTTAAAGAAGTTTCGTGACTTTTCGCGAAATGATTTCAAAAGGAAATTCCCTCTTTCAACATTTTTCCATCAATAAATAAGTGAATAAGAATGATTTCAGAATTCAATCTTACCGAAACAGATGTTCGACACGGTCGGTGGCGCATTCTGCAGGATATCATCGGCGCTATTCACGATCGAGTAGGGAGTTTTCCGCGCCGGAAGCACACTGGCCTGAAACTGCTGCGGGACATTGTACGGATAGCGGAACAGCAGCCGGTCGCCTTTGCTGTCCGATTTCACCAGGATGATGCTGAGTGGATTGACCTCCATAGGGGTGAGTGGTTCATCGGAGAATTTGCTGTTATCAGGAACCGAATTTGTAAATCTGCGACCGTTTGTTTTCGTGACTGCGCGGCCAAAACTGTTATCATCAGCTGATGTGTTGACAAGCAAAGGTCAACAAGACTGGGCGCATGGGTGAAGAATCAGTTGTTGTCTTCTTCAGTACAGTAACTTTTCGATTTTATGGAACACTGTACTGGAAGCACTGGCTTTTATAGACTGTTTAACGATAAACTTGCGACGATCGGCGCGCCACCATATTTCATATAACGGAGGTTATTAGAACTCTTGAAGGAGATGGTAGGGAAACTCCAAATAATAGGCACAGTTTAACAGAAACGAAAAGCTTAGGTTTATTAGGTGTTGACTGAACGGAGTTTGATTATGGAATAAACCAGTTCATTAATTTTCACCAACAGGTAACTGGTTGTTGCTAGGGGATCCTAACAACTCAATTTAGGGAGGCGACGTCCGATTGCCAACTACGCCAACACCCCCTCTCAATCGGCCAATCCTAGGCCCTGGCACAGCTTCTCCAAGTACCACGTCCACCGGTTTAGTGAACAAATCCGCCAATTAGTTTCCGGTACTTATATACTTCACTGCTACTCGTCCGTTTGCAATGTGGTCTCTGATGAAATGGCGCTTGATATCTATATCACAGACAAACAGACGTAACACTTAGAACATATCCCGATCAAAATCATAGTCACGATGACATGTACGCCCAATGCTAAAATCGTTGTGTTTGGCCGATGGACCAACAGATGGCGGTAGTGTGTAAACGTCAAACGCGAACAAAAACGATGCGAGCGCTGCGGGTGGTGGATTGGCCACCTACCATATATTCGAATCGGCCGTTAAAAAGGTGGTCGATGGACATCGGGGAGAGTGTGACGTCTGTTTGTCTGTGTCTATATGCTTTGATCTCTTGCTTTCACAATTTTTCGCCATACCTATAGCGCCTTGGTTATCTTCAAAGATCACGACCGGATCCGATGGACGCTTCAGCTGAAGATCTGCCATTACTCCTGACAACCAGATGGCTTCCGAAACAGCAGAACTCAAGGACACGTACTCCGCTTCGCTTGAAGATGTAGCAACAGTTACCTGTTTTTTTTTACTCGACCACGATACAGCATTTCCGAATACAGTGAACACGTGGCCACTGTGGTGTATAGAGTCTGCGTTACGAGATTTGGATAAAACGTATCTTGCCGTACATTTCTGAAAAGGTAAAAATGATTGTTTCAGTGTTTTTCGAATTCTAATAGCTCATGATGAGCTTTACATCTGGCAAAAGCTTTTCGGTTTGAATCGACGTAGCCTTCGTTTGTATTGGTAAAAACGAGAATGAGCTGCGCGTTCAGTCAAACGCTGTACCTGTATAGGCCTTTTCACATGACGTTTCAAATCAGCTGATCCGGAAGTTCTTTGACAGTTCTTCTATGAAAATGACAGGCCCGTGTTAGCACCGGTCCTCCACCGATGTAAACAAATGCATAGACGGACCTGTCACATGAAAAGGCCTATGCATCGCCGTGAATGATAAAGTGAGAAAAAATGAAAGATGTTCGGCAGATGGGTGCGAATGAAACAGCGCTGATGGTTGGTGCGGGATGAATATGTATGAGTGTCTTTTTCGAAGCTGATGTGAGGATGAATAATGTTCGGCTGGAGGTTCAGTTTGTTAACGGATTTTGCGACGAACGCACGCGAAAAAAATAAATCTCCCGAAATTGAGCCGGCGAGTATCGGTTACCACAGCCACTAACTGATTTCCTATCTTCTGCATCCGACGCCCAATCTGCATCAGCATATCCGACCAACGGGTCCGCTGATTCGTTGCGTACGAACTTCAAGTGCTTTGCTTTTGTTCCTTTTAAATATCGTACCACACGTTTGAGGCACTGCCAATGGTTGGTTGTTGGCTTCTGTTGATAACGGCCGAGGAATCCGACGGGAAAGCACAGGTCAGGCCTAGTACACAGCATCAAATACACTGAGAAAAATCTACACGTCAAGGTCGTGTGTTTTACTTATAGATTTGCGCAATGAGGAAAACCACATGATTTGAGTGTGGTAGCCATATGGATTTCATCATTGATTTCACTGTATAATATCATGTGTATCAACATTAGGTTGTCATGTGAAACAAACATGAATTTCCAAATATTAAATCATGAAAACCAACTGATTTGCTTATTGAATTCGAAATGTAATAGCTTTAGATAGCCATGTGTGGTAGAACATAAATGTCATGAGACTGAAAGAAGAAATTTGGTAGAATAACTTTTGCTCCCCAAAATATGGATCCGAGGCTCCTCTGCTTGTCGCAAGCTCTCTTGATTTTTTTTTTCAAATCCGTGAGCCAGCAACAAGCGGGGCGCCGCAAATCCATAATTTGGGAAGCCAGGGATAAGCATATTCCATTTTTTCGAAACTGAAAGCCAGGAAAATCTGTTAGTGGAATCCGATTTTTCTACTAAACTATACAATATAATCAATGTTTTCTTATAGAAAGGTAGAATTCTCGTACATCGGTCAACTTCACTAATAAAAGAAAAATCGAATTCACAAATTTTCATCTAACACTTTCAGCTTCAAAATTTGCTTCTTCTCTTTGGAAGCATGATGATGACTGTCGTTCGACACGAGGTCCAACCTCAATTCAATTCACTATGCATCCCATGGGCTGATCACAAACAATTTAGAAACTTTGAACATGGAAATCGATAGCATAGCTCATGGATTTCATCATAACAATCTCATTGCGCATATCAATGAATCGACCAACTTGAACATGATGATTATGACACAAGATAACCATAAGCAAAACACACTGAATCCGTGTTGGAGTGATGATCTATGCGTCCATAGGTTGACACATACGAATCTGAAGAGAAAGCTTCGGGAACTTATGTGGAAAAAATATGGAATACTTGTTGTCGGTTGATGAATCAATCCATGAAGCAAAACAAAGGAATTTAATGTGTAACATACACGAAGTTTGCAAGAAAATCATAGCAAATCGATATGGACGTTCATGAATCGATCCATAATTTTAAACACACAGATCGAGCGTGTGGATTTTTATCAGTGTACATAATTTTCCCCAGAAGCTCACGATACGGTTCCTGAGTCGCCTCACCTTCGCGGGAAACAGTCAGATTTTTCTCCATAGGTGTCTTGTTAGGGTTACAATCCGTCATCTTGAAGCGTGTCAATAATTTGTCGATATTCATTTCTTGAGAAAGCTTCATAGAACAGTTTTCACGATCGTACTCTAGCTTCATACCTAGGAAACGACTGATTTTTCCGCAGTCCGTCATCTTGAAACTTGAACTTAAAGCTTTCTTCAAGTTTTCGATTGTTTCAATCTTCCTTCCAGCGATGAGTAAATCGTCCACATACAGAATTATGTAAATTTCGTCTCCTGGTACTACCCGGACATAGAGGCAGTAGTCATGTAGCGATCGTCGGAAGCCCAAGCTCAGCAACCGATCGTTGAATTTTTCGTTCCAGCACCTTGGGGATTGCTTGAGTCCATACAGTGACTTGAGCAAACGGCACACTGTATTGGGAGGTGCTGTTACGCCATCAGGAATCGCCATATATAATTCTTTCTTCAGGTCGCCGTGCAAGAACGCCGTCTTGACGTCCATTTGATGGAAGTGGAATCCTTGTTGGACACCCGCAGCGAGAACCGTTCTGATAGTGGCAAGTCTTGCTACTGGAGCGAATGTCTCCTCGTAATCGACCACAGCCTTCTGCAGGAATCCTTTCACCACCAGTCTCGCCTTATGTTTGAACGCGTTGCCAGCCGCATCATCTTTCAACCGAAACACCCACTTCGATTTCAGGGGCCTAACTCCTTGTAGGCAGCTTGACAAACGCCAGACCTTGTTCTCTTCCATGGAACGTAGTTCGTCTCTCACAGCAGCCATCCACATGGCTCGATCAGCATGCTCTGTCAGCTCATCAAACGACTCTGGAATATCTGCGGAAATCGATTCGCCAGAAAGAGCTCTATAACCGGTAAAATAGTCGAATAACTTACCGGGGAGCCTGCGCTTCCGTCCGCTAGACCTCGACGACAATTCTCTCGGAATTTCGCGTCTTTCTGTGGGCGAAGGGAGCGCGTTTTCCGGTGCTTCAATCGAGTCTTCATCATTTACATCCTTTTCTTCATTTGCTTGATCGATTTCATCTATGGTGGCCAAATGGTTATTTTCCCCCTCTTGCTCGAGCGGGAAGTGGACGACCAACGGAACATCATCTTCTTGATTCATTACAGCGTACGGAAAACACGACTCATCAAACTTGACGTCTCGAGCAATTGTTACATGTCGTGCCACCGGGTCCCACATGCGGTAACCGTTGGGTGCGTACCCAACCATGACCATTTCTCGCATACTCTGAGATAACGCCCTAAAAGCCATTGGTAGCCACCTGTGTAGCTTGTTGTTTCTGAGCAAAAGAAGGAATAAGCATCCAAACCACCCGGATAAAAACGTATCATTCAGTGAATGGAATAAACCATTAATGTACAATATAACGTATTGGATACAATACAGCGTATTGTAATTGAATGTCGAAGCAATATTATTCTTGTTTGGATAAACAATTCAAAAACAATATAATATATTGTAACAGAACATTGTATTGTTTTTAATTGGTTTTATACCTTACAATTTTGGTCAAATTCCTATTTTCGAGTAAAACAACTGTTGCTTTTTTCTATGTAGCTTTGCTGAAAGAAATAAACAAAACAAGTTCAGAAAGCAAGAAATGTTGGGTGAAAAATATTCAAAAAGTAAAAATAAGTAGTTTTTTAGAAGTCACTTGACATTAGCTGTAACGACGAATGCAATCATGATACAGTTCGTTGAATTGTTTTTGTATTGTACAACAATACACGAATTGCTAATCAAGACAATACATGAACAATATATCGTATTGTATTTTCAAAATGTTTGTATGAGAAAATATCTATATTTGTATTGTTACGATACTTAACCACCCATACATTATATTGCCAAAATCTCATATACAATACAGTGAACTGTTCAAAACAATATATTGTACTGTAATTGTATTGTCATTGTACAATATACTGTATTGTATTTCCAATATATTGAATGGTACTGTTGCAATACGCTATATTGTTTTTGTATTGTATTTTTTATCCGGGCAACATCACGGGCAGGTAGATAATGATCCTTTCTTCCCCATAACGTTGTTAAATAGCAATAAAATCCATTCAAATGCTCAGAAACAACGAGCTACACACATGGTTACCAATGGCTTTTAGGGCGAGATCAGAAGTTATGCGAGATTTCTTTACTTTTGGCATCTAACTTACGTCTTTGCTGCTTCGGAATCCAAACGAAACTCTTGCATCCGAAAACTCGAAATTTTTCCAAATCCGGTCTGACACCGAACCACAGTTCTGCAGGTACACCAGAGGGAAGTGCGCTTGTTGGACTTCGATTCATCAAGTAAACGCACGCAAGGGCAGCTTCGGACCATTAACGCTTCGGAACTTTAGATTGAATGAGCACGGAACGAATTTTCTCTACCAAGGTCCGGTTGAACCTCTCCGCTACACCATTCTGCTGAGGAGTGTACGCAACCGTTGTCTCTAGTTGGATTCCTTTCGTTCTGTAATACTGCAACTGATTCGTCGAACAGTATTCCCTGCCTTGATCACTCGTAATTCTTGAAATGGATTTTCCCATCATGGCCGTTACTTTTGCTTCGTAGTCTTGAAACTTCTCAAATACACCAGATTTGCGCTTCAGCATGTAAATCATTGAGAAATGGGTATGGTCATCGATGAAGCTCACTATGTATCGTGAACCATCCCATGCCGGCGGATCGATCGGCCCACAAACATCAGAATGTATCCGCTCCAAAGGCCGGCTGGTCCTAACACACGTTCCTTTAAACGGTTCTCGGCATTGCTTTGCTTGTACACATGCATCACAAAAATCAATTTGACTTGCCTTTTCATCCATACCTTTCAGCATTCCTTTCCGGGCCATGGTCTCCAATCCGCGTTGGCCGATATGTCCGAGTCGACGATGCCAAAGGTTTCCGATAGCTACCTCGCAATGATTGACTTTCACTTCTTCTAGCAACAGCTCGAGCTCGTACAGGTTGCCTCGAAGATGTCCAGTTGCCAACAACTTGCCGTTCTTCTTCAAGACAGCTACGCTTCCAGAGAACAAAACGCCGATCCCAGCACTGGCCATTTTTCTGACGGACATCAGATTTTCACGTAGCTCCGGGACATACAGCACTTTCTTCAAGTTTAAGTGCACTCCTTTGTTGCTTGTCGCGTTGATTTCGCCTATCTGTTCAGCAAGCATAGCTTCACCTTCCTTAGCGACCTTTATCTCCACACTATTGGTCATCTTCTCCAGCACGGCAAAAACGTTCTTCTCGCCAACCAGGTGGTCACTGTACCCGGAATCAAGCTTGAACATTACTCGTCCAGGCCTTTTCTCCGCAACGTTTGCATCGGCCATGAAACTTACAGCATCCTTCTTCGCTGAATTTGCTTCCCGCTGGCGACAATCCTTCTTCATGTGGCCACGGCGTCCACATTTGTGGCATTTACCCTGCAATTTCTGGAACTTCTTCTTCGAATCGCTTGTGGACGCTGCCGACTTGTCTTCAACTGAATCACCTGTCCGTCGAATTCCAATAAATGCGTCCGCATATCGACTCCTTCCTTCATCCGCAAACGGGCCAACTGCTTCCTGACGATCGTTTGACTCGCCACGGACTTCTTCGCATAAGCCGATTCCAGACTAGTCCACATCTCCTTCGTGGTCGTCTTCTATCGAACGATTTCAAGGCATTCGTCCGATAGACAACTCACCAGCAATGCCTTGGAGATCCGGTCCATTTCTTCAAACTTCGCCTTTTCTGCTTCTCCTGTCGGTGCCGTTCTGATCAACACATCCGCAACGCCTTTTGCTTCGAGAAACAGGCGTACACGGTAGCTCCAGTTTTGAAAGTCTGCTTCACTCCCACGCAGCAACGGGATGTTGCACGTAACGTCCTTAGCGGTGGTGCCCATAACCTCTTGAAGGGAATGGTAGGGAAACTCCAAATAATAGGCACAGTTTAACAGAAACGAAAAACTTAGGTTTATTAGGTGTTGACTGAACGGAGTTTGATTATGGAATAAACCAGTTTAGCGAAGTATGCACTTCAACAGAAAAGTAATCGCCTATCTCGATGCGTGGGAAATTTCTTGCGAGAAATGCTCAAGAAAAGCTGTTTTCTTTGATCGCAGTACGCAGTTCAAAAGAAATGTCAATTCATATGTAGCTCACTGTAGAAAATTCCTTGACCATTTCTTGCGCAGAATTTTTTA
Source organism: Aedes aegypti (assembly GCF_002204515.2). Taxonomy (NCBI): domain Eukaryota; kingdom Metazoa; phylum Arthropoda; class Insecta; order Diptera; family Culicidae; genus Aedes; species Aedes aegypti. The sequence goes on along the minus strand of NC_035109.1, from coordinate 407,116,507 downwards.
CTTTTCTTGAGCGGAACAGCATACTTAGCTTTTGTTAATTTTCACCAACAGGTAACTGGTTGTTGCTAGGGGATCCTAACAACTCAATTTAGGGAGGCGACGTCCGATTGCCTACTACGCCAACAAGAACTAACTTGGAGGTGATGATTTGGAGGTTATTTGCCTATTTGGAGGTTAAAATCACCTCCAAACACTAGCGATTATGCGGTGGGTTGTTGACGTTTGATCACGAATATCGTCAAGATTATCGACTGAAAAAAAAAACTGTGCAGTTTTAGTTGAGCTGTCGCGTCCTGTCCTAGGTTCTAACGGGAGTCACTGTAGAAGATTTCTGCATGGAATTGGCGAGAATTTTCTTTAGCGGTTCCTGTTTAGCAGCAAATCAGGCGTTATCCAGTAACGAGATATGTTTACCTTATCGACCAAGGTTTATTGATGCAAGGTATCACAGAGCATTATTGTAATTTTTCAAAACATCGAATAATTATTTTTATTTATTTTATCTTTATTATGGAGACTTTCAGCCAGTGTCTGGTTCGTCTCCGTCGTCGACTCGAATAAAATTAACCAACATATGTTCGATCAAAACCATTTAGTAACCATAGAACATATCAGTTCTGAATGTATCGTATAAGTATGATCAGAAAAATATTTCTCCCATAATTTATGTTCTCACCCTAAAAACTATTAGTAACCGAGTGTGTAGCTCGATGTTACTGAACAAACAAATGGATTTACACGTTATTCAACAATGTTACGATGAAGAGAAGATCCTCCTCTATCTTCCAGCAGTAATACCTAGTTTTTATCTTGGTCCATTCATTTACTTTAAGCTTCACACTTGCTTACCAATGGCTTTTAAAGCGATATCATAAGTTATGCGAGATTAAGAATAATCTAACTTCTAAGATTGCACTAAAACTTCAAAGGCAACAAACTCGCGAAGGTGAACAACAATGCACTTTTTATGTTGGCCTTGTGCACTAACAGAAAGCCTAAAATAAAAAAAAATAGGAACGTTTAGCTACTATTTCTCCAATTTAGTGCCTTTGAAAACGCGAGTAGGGTCATTAGTCGGCCATCTTTGGATTCCTAGATTTTTCACCTTAGAGTCGTATCTACGGTGTATTTACAACCTTTTCTAATTATTTAATTTCAAAATAAAGTTAACTCTTCCTTACTCGATATTTGATATTTCGATATCAAGTTAGAGAACCATATTAAAAGTTGGTTTCCTTGGCTTACTCTATGGTCCCTTGAATCGCAGTTGTACTGGTTTTGTATTCTGTAACTCGATACCTCCCTAACTCGATGGTCCCTTCAATATCAAGTTATGGAGAGTTGACTGTAATATACTATCAGATTCGTACAAATTTTGTATATTCTACTAATAAGGTCATCGAACAATAAATAAGCTTGAATTGACAACAATAAAATATTTATTCGAAATTTTAAGCAGCTGTGGTACACCGGACTAGAGAAAATCCTCTAAAACGTAAAAAATGGGGGAAGGTTTTGTTTCTTCTAGCACTTATTCACAATGTGATATCACCCTTAAGGTCACCAAGTGCCGGGCGTCGGTTCTATGCCTCGAAATCGGGCACCCCCTCGAAGGTACAACCAGATCTTTGGATGATTTTACGTGCGGCCCAAATGCCACACTCGATACACGTGTCAAAGTTTCGCTTCTGGACCAGCTGGGCCAGAAAACCCCCTACGAAGGCATCTCCTGCGCCGTTGGTGTCCACAATTTGATCCGCAGCGAGTTTCTCGACGGGGAACTCCGTAATGGTGCCGTCCCGGATCAGCAGCACTGGATCGCTGCCCTGGGTAATGATTGCGACTCGTTTGCGCGATTCGTTCTGCTTTGGTAACGCGGAAATCTTCAGACCGATTTCCTTCAGATCTTCGGTGCCAAACTTTTGTGCCTCGGCAAAGGCGAGAGCTTCCTAAAATTGCAGATTGTTGCATTAGTTTGAACTATGATAAGAAATGTATTTGGCATGTCTGGTAGCGATCTTCTTCTTCTTCTTGGCATTACGTCCAGCTTGGTGTTCAATAAGCACTTCCACAGTTATTAAAGCTAAGTATGCTGTTTCGCTCAAGAAAAGTAAAGAAATTCCTTGATTGAATTTTCCACGCATCTAGATAGGCGATTCCTTTTCTTGTCAGTAGCAAACCAGGCTTAACTGAGAACTTTCTTTGCCAAAGTTGCCATTATTGCATTCGTGTATCGTGTGGCAGGTACGACGATACTCTATGCCCAGTCAAGGAAATTGCCATTACGAAAAGATCGTGGACCGACCAGGAATCGAACTCAGAAACCTTCAGCATGGCTTTGCTTTGTAGTTGCGGACTCTAACCACTCGGCTAAGGAAGGCCCCTGTTCTTGGCTACAATTCTCTTCAAAAAACATGACGCAATTCCTTGTTTTTAAAAGAAATTTCTGAAGGTGTATTGAAAAAAAAGTGTTGTTAAATGTTTGTGCCCAGATTAAAAAAAAATCTTGATTGAATTTATGGATGAACTTCTAAAGAGAATATTAGAAGCATTCCCAAAAATATCTTGAGATACTGCTGAAAAATTCGAAATATTCCCAGGATTGATTTGTGGAATAACCCTGAAGTGATCATTGAAAAAAAAGTGTTGTTAAATGTTTGTGCCCAGATTAAAAAAAAATCTTGATTGAATTTATGGATGAACTTCTAAAGAGAATATTAGAAGCATTCCCAAAAATATCTTGAGATACTGCTGAAAACTTCGAAATATTCCCAGGATTGATTTGTGGAATAACCCTGAAGTGATCATTGAAAATAATCCTTGAAAAATCTAACAAAATTCCTTGACAAAATCTACAATGAATTCATTTTAAGAAAACTTGGCATGACCTTTTGTAAATTCAAAAAGTTCTTTAAGAAATCTATCGAGACGAAGCAATTTTATATATGTAAATGCTAAAAACATTTTAGAGTAAAAACAAACAAAATATTAATTGGGGACGGCCCTGGTGTAGTGATTAGAACACAGCCCTTTGTTGCCGAGGATCTGGGGTCGAATCCCATCCCAGAGTCCCAGATAGTCACGGAGATTAATCCCTGGGAGAATTGGTTGTAAATCTATAAAGGAATTTCTGAAGGAATGCCTGGAATAGTACCTAAAAGTATTCCAGAAGAAATCTCTGAAGAAATCAGTACAAGTTTCTCCTCGAGGATTCTGGGAAGAAATTCCTGAAGAACCAGTGGAAAACCCGCGTAAGAGTCTCTCAAGTCTACAGAATATTGCATCAGAATTCACTGCAAGGAGAAAAAGAAGTAGAGATCATTTTGGTGAAAGAACAAAGTCTCTTCTTTTGGTGAAAGAACAAAGTCCTTCCATTTAGAATAGAGATTTTGAAGCATGGAAATAGAGATCATCTCTCTTAAACGAGTCCTGCTACCAGCCTCAGTATGATAAATACTTACAGTTTCATTGCCAAACAAAATATCAATATATGGCATCACTTGGTCCAAATTATCTTTGAAAAACTGTGGAATGAATGGTGCACTCAGGTTCATCATGAATAACCGATCCTTAGAGAGAGCATGCTTGGCCACGGTCAGAATACTCTCCAAGCTAACCGTCAGGAAGAACCCAGAGATGTAGAAGTACTCCGCGTTCTGAAGGTACTTTTCATTTTCCGCACTTTTCAGGTGGTCAACTGTGAAGCTGTTGGCCGCGGCCAAGTTGGCACACAAGCTCCGTTGCGTTCCTGTGATCAGCACAGCACACGTCCCCGTGGGTGTGTCCTTGCAGAACTGATACTGCACATTGACGCCATCCTGGGTGGCCTTCTCCAGAAGAATGTCCGAATACTTGTCCTCTCCGACACATCCGAAGAAAACCGCCACGTTCGGCCTTTGGAGCACCCACTGGGCCACGCGAAACGAATTCTGGACGCTTCCGCCTGCAATGTATTCAGCGTTGCATTCCTCAACCAGTTCCTTATAGCTGCATTAAAAATTTCGTTAATTGAGGGGAATACCATTAAATGTGATTTATCTACAACTACTTACATTGGCATGTGCTTCTCTTCGGCGAGAATGGCGTTATTTGGCAGCATTTCATACTTGGCAAGGAATTGCTCATCCACAGCCGCTGAGATGTCCAGCAGTGGGTTGCCACATCCTAGCAAGAGTCCGTCCCTGAAATTGAACATCCGGAAGAATAATCACCCAAGGCCACGAACACTATTGCTAAGCTAATCCTAATTCAGCTGACGATTTTCGATTCAAATGGATGATCTTTTGACCCACTCGTCCACTTATCAGCTTCCCCACAATCAAGCCCCAGTGATATTCTCTTCGCAAACAGCGACTATCTTTGACTCGCAGACAATACCCATTAGGGTGTCCCAGGGAAAAAATCTATTCATAAATAAATAGTCATGGTGTTTAATCCTAGAATGAGAGATGTGCTCGTTTATAGTATTTTAGAACAATTCAACATTCTTTAACATCGTTTAGAGATTTCCATCACATAGATTCAATGAAAAATAATATTTTACTAATGAAATAGCTATATTTTGATGTTTTTAAAACTTGCTATTTTTTGTAAGTATTTTGGAGGACTCATGCGGTATGCGTTTTTGAAAATATTTATTTTTCTTGTCTACATAAATTATTAAAAATTCTAAAGAACGATATTTTAGGTATTTTTTGGTAAATGTTTGAACAAAAATGTCTATACAACTTTTTTTCAAAATTTAGAAATCCAACCCGATAGCATTATTTACAGTGGTGTACAGAATAATTGCAGTGGAAGCCGATCTTCGTACAAAATGCTTTACTTTGACAGGGTGTCTTTTCAATTACAGATATACTTACTTACTTATTTGGCTTTACATCAATTATCTTGATAAAGCCGCGCCAACAATATTTCGCCAATTCCCTCGGTTCATGGCCGCTTCTCTCCATCCACGACTGCGACCCACGCTCTCCAGGTCCTGGTGTACCTGGTCAATCCACCTAGCTCGCTGCCCCCACGCCTTCTTGTTCCGACCGGATTCGTGGCGAACACCATCTTTACAGGGTTGTTGTCCGGCATTCTTGCAACATGCCCTGCCCAGCGTATCCTTCCAGCTTTAGCTACCTTCACGATACTGGCTTCGTCGTAGAGTTGAGCGAGCTCGTGGTTCATCCTTCGCCGCCACACGCCGTTCTCCTGCACGCCGCCGAAGATCGTCCTTAGCACTCGGCGTTCGAAAACACCAAGAGCTTGCAAGTCCTCCTCGAGCATAGTCCACGCCTCATGCCCATAGAGGACTACCGGTCTTATGAGCGTTTTGTACATCGTGCATTTGGTGCGGGGGTGAATCTTTCTTGACCGCAGTTTCTTCTGGAGCCCATAGTAGGCACGACTTCCGCTGATGATGCGCCTTCGTATTTCCCGACTAACATTGTTGTCAGCCGTCAACAAGGATCCGAGGTAGACGAACTCGTCCACCACCTCGAAGGTATCCCCGTCTATCGTAACACTGCTTCCTAGGCGGGCCCTGTCGCGCTCAGTTCCGCCAACCAGCATGTACTTTGTTTTCGACGCATTCACCATTAGCCCGACTCTTGTTGCTTCGCGTTTCAGGCGGGTGAACAAATCTGCCACCGTTTCAAATTTTCTCCCAATAATATCCATGTCGTCCGCGAAGCAAACAAATTGTCCGGATCTCGTGAAAATCGTGCCTCAACTGTTAAGTCCGGCTCTCCGCATGACACCTTCAAGCGCAATATTGAACAACTATTGGGATATGCCGTAGATCGGATTATTAATTAAGAACAACTGTTCTGTTCAAAGGTTGGGAACGATCTAATTCATAAATTTATTTAACGTCAAATTACAACTATTTCATGGCTTGCTGGTTCATCAAGCGCCTACTCTTCAACACTCCTTCTCGATTGGTGAACTCCTACTGCGTCACGAAATCTTGCCAGCTTCTGTGGTGCCAGCGGCTTGGTCAGCATATCCGCTACCATTTGATTAGTGGGGCAGTAGCGGACGTCGATGAGATTGTCTTCGTGCAGCTTGCGGACAAAGTGGTATTTTGTGTCCACATGCTTCGAACGGTTGTTGACCTTCGTTGACTCCAACTGTTTGATACAGGACTGGTTATCTTCGTGTACCAGCACCGGGGTTGGGACATCAACGGAGAAATCTTGGAGCATCCGGACGATCCACGTGAGCTCCTGACAGCACTCGGCGAGCGCCACGAATTCGGCTTCCGTACTGCTGAGCACCACGCACGTCTGCTTGCGCGAACCCCAGTATATTGATCCGCCGCCGAACAGGAACACGTATCCGGAGTTTGATTTGCGACTGGCTGCATCGCTTGCCCAGTCTGCGTCCACATAGACCTCCAAACCGGAATCCTCGGCCTTCAGCGTGAGCTTGTGGTCCATCGTCGACTTCAGATAGCGTAGGACACGCTTGGCCTCCGTCCAATCGACTTGAGATGGTGCACTTACTGAACGTCCCAGAATAGCTACGGGTGCAGCGATGTCCGGTCGAGTGTTTACCGCCACGTACAACAGACTTCCTACCAAACTTGCGTATTGGTCGTTGTTCGGTAACATCTTCTTCTCCTCCTTCTGTTTTAGGTGGCCAGGATCCAGGGGATACTTCGATGGCTTCGCTTCATCCATTCCGAACCTCTGCAGCACCTTTTGGATGTAGGCCTTCTGGTTGAGTGTGAAAGCCTTACCATCACGTTGCACTTGGATTCCGAGAAAATGCCGGATGTTGCCCAACGAAGAAACGGTGAAGTGCTTGTTCAGGTCCCGCATCAAGTCCTCGTACTCCTCCTCGCTGTGGCACGCGATAACGATGTCGTCCACGTAGATCACGAGGTACGTGTTGCCTTGACTACCGCTCCGAACGTAGAGACACGGGTCGTGGGCGGACTGCCGGAAACCCATCTGCTTCAACACACCGTCGATCTTCTTGTTCCAGATACATCCGGCTTGCCTGAGTCCGTACAGGCCTTTCTTGATCAAGCAAACTGCATCCCTGTCTTGCGCTTCATATCCGGTCGGTTGCTTCATGTAAACTGCCTCCTCTAGTTCTCCATGAAGATAGGCAGTTTTGACGTCGGCGTGTTTCACCAGCATGCCCCGCTGGCCGGCAACTGTCAGCAACGTCCTGAAGGTGACTTGGCGGACTACGGGCGCGAATACTTCAACGAAGTCCGTCCCGTACTTCTGAGAAAATCCTTGGGCTACTAATCGGGCTTTGTAGCGCACGATGTTTCCGTCCTCGTCCAGTTTTCGCTTGAAAATCCATTTCGACCCGACGACTTTGCGATTGGTGGGCAAAGTGGTCAGCGTCCAGGTGCGGTTCTCGGCGTGTGACTTGATCTCGTCGTCCATTGCTGCAATCCACTGTTCCGCTTCAGGACCCTCGATTGCTTGCTTGATTTGCCGCACGGAAAAGATCTGGTCCGTTGTCGAGCGGCCGTCGATGAAACCTGCTTGATAACTTCCTACGAACTCGTTTGCTATAGGTGATAGACGACGGAAGAGAATCTGGGATAGCACTTTATAGGCGGCGTTTAGGATGGTGATTGCACGACAATTTTCACACTCCAGTTTGTCGCCCTTTTTGTAGATAGGGCATATAACGCCTTGCTTCCATTCCTCCGGTAGCTGTTCCGTTTCCCAGATTCTGACTATCAGCCGATGCAGACAAGCGGCCAACCTGTCCGGGCCCATCTTGATGAGTTCGGCTCCGATACCATCCTTGCCAGCGGCTTTGTTGTTCTTGAGCTGTTGAATGGCATCCTTAACTTCCCCCATCGTGGGAGCTGGTTGATTTCCGCTGTCCGCTGTGCTGACGTAGCCATCGCCTTCGCTGTCCTGACCTTCTGTGCCTGTGTTCTCTGCGCCATTCAGGTGTTCATCGTAGTGCTGCTTCCACCTTTCGATCACCTCGCGTCCGTCCGTCAAGATGCTCCCATCCTTATCCCGGCACATCTCAGCTCGCGGCACGAAGCCTTTGCGGGATGTGTTGAGCTTCTGATAGAACTTCCGCGTTTCTTGAGAACGGTACAGCAACTCCATCTCTTGGCATTCTACCTCTTCCAGGCGGCGCTTTTTGTCCCTGAATAGGCGGGTTTGCTGTTTCCGCTTCAGTCTGTATCGTTCCACGTTTTGCCGCGTACCATGCTGCAGCATTGCAGCCCGCGCTGCATTCTTCTCCTCTAAAACCTCCTGGCACTCCTCGTCGAACCAATCGTTTCTTGAGCTCCGTTCCACATATCCGACAACGCTTTCGGCAGCGTCGTTAATGGCTGCTTTGACTGTCCTCCAGCAGTCCTCAAGAGGGGCCCTATCGAGCTCGCCCTCATCCGGCAACGCTGCCTCAAGATGCTACGCGTACGCATTGGCGACATCCGATTGTTTCAGCCGCTCGAGATTGTACCGGGGCGGGCATCGGTACCGTACATTGTTGATGACGGATAGTTTTGGGCGCAGTTTCACCATCACCAGGTAGTGGTCGGAGTCAATGTTGGCGCCACGATAGGTTCTGACGTCGGTTATGTCGGAGAAGTGCCGTCCATCGATCAAAACGTGGTCGATTTGCGATTCTGTCTGCTGAGGTGATCTCCAGGTGTACCGATACGGGAGGCTGTGCTGGAAATAGGTGCTACGAATGGCCATGTTCTTGGAGGCGGCAAAATCTATCAGTCGTAGGCCGTTCTCGTTCGTCAGCCGGTGGGCGCTGAACTTTCCAATCGTCGGTCTGAACCGAGGAGGAGGACCTCCTGGCCAACCTGAGCGTTCAAATCTCCTATGATGATCTTGACGTCGTGGCTTGGGCAGCGGTCGTACTCGCGTTCGAGCTGCGCGTAAAATGCGTCCTTGTCATCATCAGTGCTTCCGGAGTGTGGGCTATGCACGTTGATTATGCTGAAGTTAAAGAATCGGCCTTTGATTCTTAACTTGCACATTCGTTCATTGATCGGCCACCACCCGATCACGCGCCTTTGCATATCACCCATCACTATGAAAGCTGTTCCCAGCTCGCGTGTGTTGCCGCAGCTCTGGTAGATGGTATGATTACCTCTAAACGTTCGCACCAATGCTCCTGTCCAGCACACCTCCTGCAGCGCTACGATGTCGAAACCGCGGGTCTTCAGTACATCGGAGAGTATGCGAGTACTTCCAATGAAGTTGAGAGATTTGCAGTTCCACGTACCGAGTTTCCAATCGCTAGTCCATTTTCGTCGCTGTGGTCTTTGCCGATTGTTCCGGTCCGTATTCTCTCGTTGACACTCCTGTGCTGATGTGTTTTTACGGTTGGCTTGCAGGGCCTGACACCAACCCCCTAGATTTCCGGAGGACCATTCCCCCTAAATGTTCGGAGGGCCATAGTGCGCAGTTTAGCTTAGAGTCCTTCTCTGGCACTCGGACGATGATCGACCGCCCCTGACATGGGGAACAGACGCTGTTGTGAGCCGCTCCTAACGTGGAGTACAGACGCAAAGCAAACCCCCCCCTTCCCTGTCAGCATACGACCAAAGTTCCCACCGGGGGTTGGTTACCCGATCTTCCCCCAAGGTTACTCGTACCCCGGCCAGCACCACGAGGAGGTAGGGATAGGAGTTGCTGGGCAAGAGGCTAAGGACCGCACAAAGGGGTCTATTTTATTCTTGCAGGTATGCGAGGTAGCAATGGTACGCCATGCCCAGCCATTTACCGCGCCAATTACAGATATGAAATTCCTTTTTTCCAGGTCTTGAAAAATAATTCCAGGTTTAAAAATTTCTCCAAAATTCATAAATGATTAATTAAAAAAATAAATTTGGAAAATATATTTTCAAAGATTGGTAGGGAGCCGGATCCTATTCTTGGCAGTTTTGATTCACTTCGGCAGTGGGTTTTTTTGAAAGCTACAGAGCTCAGATTTGGCCTCAACATGCATCGTAGTGATGTGCTTCTTATTACAAAGTTTCAGACAGTTCGGCCAAGAAAAACCCCCCATGCCAAAGTGAATCAATTTAAAATCAATTTGAAAAAAAGAATTGTAACGATAAATTTCAAAGTGTTTTTCCCTTCTAAAAACTATCTGTTTTATTCTAAACATCTAAGCAACATAGGAAAAAGCATGAAAATATTGATGATTTTTACTTAATTTCCACGAAAGGTTTATATCAAACGATCTGAAAATGCCGTTAATCATCAAAGTCAGATAAAAAACTCTTGCTTGGAAAAAGAAACAATTATCAGCCAAAACGAGGTATCACATGAATTATTAATACAAAAAAAACCTTTTTTTTTGTAATTCCTCGTGATATTACAAGTATTACTGCGCGTTGAACTGGTTTCCTTCATATTTTATTTCGAAGACTCTTCAGGAGCTTGTTTTGAGATTTTTCACGAACTTTCTAAGTTATTCTTGCAAAAAAAAATCGTTTTAAATACCTTCGAAAATTTAATCTGGAATTTTACACAGAAAATACTTCTGAGATTCCATACAAAGATTGTTTCAGACATTTTTCAATAAAGCATCAAATTCGCCAAAAAATATTCCATTGATTTCCCTAGGACTTCCTCCAACATTTCCGATTATAGCACCTTCAATAATTCGAAACTCTTTCAGGAAAACCTTTCATTTTTTTAAAAATACTAAATCAATCATTCATATAGGAATATCTCCAGAGAAATGTTAAGAATTTTTTTCAGATGGTTTTGGAGAAAACTGTTAAGATTATTCACGAGGAATTTCGAAAGAAGATCCTAGAGCAACCTCTGTTGAAACTCTCATACAAGTTTCAACAGAGGTTACTAAGGTTCTAAATGTGAATTTCTACAAGCATCTCTGAAAGAACTCCTATATTTTTGATAAAATTATTCTTAGATTTTTTTTTTTTTTTTTTTTGATTAATTGCTAAGATAACTAAAATTACAATTTCTGAGTAATGTCCTACAAGACGTTTTGAAGAAATTCTTTGATGCAAATCGGACTGAATCCCTGAAAAAACTATCTATGAATGATCGGAGCAATAACTGTAATAATTTCTGTAGTATTAAGGTGATTATAAAACGAAGCCAAACTTTGGATTTTCAAGTGCACAAGACTGGAGAATCTGACAACAGTTCGCGTTGAATATCTATCAAATTGCTTGCTTGCTGGTGGTGACCAATGGGACAAATTTTCAACGCGGAACGCTTTTTGGTTCTCAAAACTTGTGCTTTTGAAAATTTGAGGTTTAGTTTCGTTCTATAATCACCTTAACTGGTGTGGAATCTTGAAAAGAGTTTTAAGCCATGGAGATTTGGAAATTTGAAGAGAAGTTTATAATAGATTTCATCGATCAATGCCTGAAAGATTTTTGGATCAATTCCTGAGAGTAATCGTGGATGAATTTAAGGAAAAGAATCCAAATGAAAATGCCTAAAATAAATGAAAAAAAAGCGTAGGAATTATTGTAGAGTTTCTTCTGAAAACGTCAACACGATTTTTTTTTCAAAACATCTGGAATAAAAAAGAGAACCTGAAGGATCTGTGGGAAATCTTCTAGAAGTAACAAAAAGAGATATCGGTGAAAATATCAGTGGAAAATCATCTTGAGAAAATCTTGCAACAATCACTAGGATTTTTTTCATAATTATCTCTGTGGAAATTACTACAGGTTTTTTTTAACTCTGGAATAAATGTTTGTGGAAGCGTTGGACTGCTCCAGGAATTTCTGAAGAAATTCTTCTAGGCATCATTGAAAAATCGCTGGTAGCATACACGCAGAAGAATTTCTGTATGTTAAGATTACAATACTGTCAATTACTTTTACTTACGCACAAATAGTTGTTTCGAAATAAGATTAACTTACGCCAACACAAAATTAACGTCAAATCAAATACACACACTTTTTTGATTGAGCTATCCACTTGTACTTATAACAATTATAATTTTGATAATTATCACTATTCGGAAACATTCACTTCCCTAGACTTCAAGTCATGTTCACAAATCTACTTACTTCTAACTTGCAAGGAATAGTGTAGGTGCTAAGATGACCACCTCTCATGCAGGAGACCACATATCAAGTTTGTCGACTCGCACTTTGTTTTCATTTTTGCAATGTTTTTTTAGATCGATAAAGAAGCACCGAATCTTTTCAGGTATATTGATAAAGCAGAACAAAATGCTGAGTAAACATTGCAAAATATTGTAAACTCAATAAAATTCACTTTGAGTCAACTAAAATATAGTTAAATTTTGACGTTTGACGTTTGTAAATTCAATCAAAAATATAGTTGTCAACAACTATATGGTATAGTTATGTTTAACAATATATTGTCAATTCAACTATATTTTTAGTTATCTCCAAATTAACCTTAAAATATAGTTAAATTGACCGGAAAAATGATTACGAACACTATATTTTGTTCTCCGTGTAGCAATGGATCATTGAAGGTAGTTTTTGCAAGTGCTCACCGCATCAAAACAAAGGCGCCACTGTATATGGGATTTAACATTGTGACAGAATTGCTGTTCTGTCAAACACACAAGGCTATGGTGGCGCTATATATGCTTTCTATAGCGGCCGTTTTGGTTATTTTAATGGTCCATTTGAAAGAAAATTTGGAATGCTTACACTTATGTTTCATATGCTCATGACAACTTTCATGCGACACCCAACTGGAACTTTACTTGCCTTTACCAACAATCTTAAGTTCTGCTTCCTTGTCTAAACATTTTTTTTTATCTTTATTCAGGAGACTTTCAGCCAGTGGCTGGTTGGTCTCCGTCGTGTCTAAACATGTTTTATGCTGAATAAATAAATATCGTTTAAAGGATCAAACATGTAGTTTTTTGATTGAAAATATTTTGTGCCACAAAAACGACATATCCTACCATATTCTACCATGCACTACTACTTCAAAACAATTTCCCTGAGTATAGCCGAAATTCCCTGAGAATTCCAGGTTGAATAAAATTCCCTGATAATTCCAGGTTTTTCCAGGTAGGAGACACCCTGTTTGAGATGCTGCAACCTTGTTTCCCTATGAACAATACGCATAAAATTTTGACAGAGAACTTCAAATGTGCCCAATTTGATTATCACAAAACGAAACACCTGTTGAAAAATTAAGCACAAGGTGAAATTGGTGAAAATAGAAGTAGTTTTAAATAAATCAAAACATCAAAACCTTCCTACCACACTCGCAAGGAAGATCTAGAAATTATGAAATGTCACCACCGTCTAGTTGGCCATTTAGCCAATCCCTTTGCCAACCGCGAAGAGAACTTTGACGTACTACTACATGAAAAAAAATCATAGTGTAAAATTAATCTATCATAAATCTCACCTTCCTCAGCGCCATTTGCGAGAGAGTCCGCCTTCTCATTGCTATATATTAGGTAATGTGAGGGAACCCATACAAAAGTAATCTTATAGATCTTTAGACCAGCGGACAGTGGTTTTTAGTTAAAATTTGACATTTCGGAGGTTTTTTCCCCTTAAATGGTTGAAATAAACTTCACGGTCGACCCATTTAAGTAGTGACAGTCGAGTAGTATTTCAGAACAAAGGTGACAGACGGTTAGTTGTTCTCAAATTATCTAGAGCGGAAAATAACTTTTGAACTGTCAAGTTTAACCATGCTCCAGAGCAGAGCAGAGTTAAAAATAACTAAAAGTTAAACGAATTGGTGAAGCTGTTCACAACCTAAGAAAGTAAGATGCATGCTCGTCTACAGGTTTTATTGACCGGAGTGCCTCAATAGAACTGAGACTATCCGAGTAGCTTAGCTTAGACTGACTACACATTTTCTATAGGAATTGCTTTGAAAATCGTCAAAAGATTCAGCAATCTTTTGATAGATTATATCAAGAATGATTGCACGTTCATATATCGCTAGCACCTTCACACTCGTGTTGTGGATAACACGATGCGAGTAGTATTAGATTAATCCATTACTTCATAAAGACATTCTTCAATAATTTTCGGATAATTCTCTATGGATATTCCAAAAACTTCTTAGGAATTAACTTCAAGAATGCTCACGGCAATTTATCCCAGAACATGTAAAAGGTCGGTCATATATATTTTTAAGAGATCATCCATTCATCCAGAAATGCCATAGAGGATTGATCCATTTGTTTTTCTAGCGGTTGAAGAAGTTTTTTTTAGCAGTTAATACAGATAGTTTCCCAGGATTTTCACTATAGATATGTTTAATAATTATTCTCATAACCCAAAACTTTTAAGGGTCATGCACAAACTGTACAAGGCATGAGAATGGTATGAGAAACCTTGCCATGTCTTCCATCCTCCATAAGAATAAGATCGGTTTTCTGCTGATTAAGTTGAAAAGCCATGTATTGCTGTTGCCTTGGTCTCTGTTGAGTAGCATCGTAGGCCTAACTGTTTGCAAATTACCAGACTCTCATCCACATCCAATTTCCAAGGTGAAGAAGCATTTCGTAAAATTTTGATATCCGCCGTCATTATTGTATGATCCTCTGTAAATACATGTTCTGATACCTTAGATTTGAAATTGTGAGTCATCCCCTTGTCTATCGATTTCTGAGATTTTTCCTATTTCCGCTAAGCGTTCCTTGAATCTAACCTCGAGAGACCGCTTTGTTTGACCAACGTAGACTTTGCTGCAGTGAGGACAACTGATTTTGTAAACGCTAGCCTTGTTCAGTGTGTTAACCGGATCCTTGGTAGAGCCTGACGAAGTCTTAAGTTGGTTTTCTGCGGGAAACAAACTAAATCGATTCCGGAATTCCATTACTTTGGGCGGAGCTGATTGCTGATGTTTCTTTTGTATGAGATGGAGACTTTCTTCATGGGTTCTGTGATAGGGATGAGTGTCGTCGAAGCATTCTGAGTATGCTGTCTTTCCTTTTTGTCAATGATGGCTTTTATCGTGCTTTATTTGTATCCGTTGATCCTTGCCGTCTGTGGATGGGTGTTTGTAGGCTAAACGGTAGTTTTCCCTCCTCCTCCTCGTGGGTGAACTTGATATTCTTGTGTACGCTGTTGATTGTATACAAAATCGTACGTAGATCCTTCCACTCGATAACACAGAAAATGTTAGTTGGACAAACTGAGTGAAGAACTAGCCATATGTATTGAAATTCACGTTAAGAAAAAAAATCAGAGGGGGTTGTGTACAAGACACGACCCCATGACGTTAACTACGCCAAGTGGTTTTCTGCATTTGAATTTTAGTCGATTGTCATAGTTGCCTTCCTTTAGTTCAAACTCGAACATAATATCGTAACGGTCGCAACATTATAAATTTTCAATTGACACCCAGTATATTGCCGTAAGACGTAGTTAACGTCAAAAGACGAATGAGCAAAGAAGCAGAAATCGGTCTGCTTTTATAGTGCACTTGCCAACCCAGAAGAATCGTGGGTTTGGTTGCGTAAGAAAGGGGTCGACATTTTCCCAATTTTCGACAGTCTATCGTCGAAAATCAAAAGTTTTCTCCATTTCAGTAGAATGTTGTATAAATTTCCGACCAATTGGTGGGAAATTATCGAAAACTTACCAATAAATGGCTGAGTTAAGAGTATTCAAAATCTCACATAATTTCGTGACGGTCGCAATATTTTAGATTTTCAATTGATACCCAGTATATTGCCGTAAGACGTAGTTAATAGTTTTCATACATGATAATAGATATCATACAGTTGGAGTTATTTATCGTGGTAAACGATAAGAGACATATTTCAGGCGAATTGCTCTAATTACATTTAACGATTTATACGTTATCAGTCTCACGAAACGCCTCTTATATTATTTAAAGGATCTTTGGAAAAAGTCTAATTAAAATTTGAAAAATTTCTAGAGAAATCCCCGAAGGATTTCCATCCAGATGATTGCTTGAAGATATTGAAATATCTCATACTCAAGCAATCTTTAAAAAAATAGAAATTCCTAAAACAAATTTTGGAAAAATTCCTGAAGAGATCCTTAGGAATTGTATTGCCTTAAAAAATAATGCAAGGCATTTGAGAAAATATCTTTTTTATACTTATTTCATGATTTTTATTAATTCTCACAAGATTTTTAAAATAATTCCAGAAATAGTGAAAGGCTTGTTTTCTTGAGGGATGTTTTGGGAAAATTCATTATAGAAATTCTAAATGTTTTTTTTTTTCATAACTGAACCGCACGCATACTCATAGAAACGCAAGAAAATAGTAGGCTATGAAAACATCTGCACAAGACGTCGCAATATGATAAATTTCATCAAAAATGATATTTTTTTATAAATCGAACAATGTTTAAGAAAGTTGAAACTGGTTCTACAAGAATGCTATAAGTAAGCATATCTTCTATTCTAGGGTTGAGCATCATGACTTTTCTAACATTGGTTTATTGGGACACCCTAACGCCCATGTAAGGTAAGCGGTAGAAAACTGCTTCTCAAAAGATACACATTCACAGCAACAATCGGGGGGTTATGAAATAAGAAGCAGAGAAGTAACTTACCGCAAATTTGTCATATTGTATCCGGAAAATCCGCCTCCGAAGCACAAACACGTCCAGAATTCGACTTAGCGCGCAAAGTGTGCGTAGTGATTGCTTCCTCTAAAGCAAGATTACTAGGCTTTGTTATCACTAATCGGAAAGGACCACGACCGTGACCGACGGAGAACCACTACACCACTAATCTGCCGCGCGGGAGCTACCCGGAGAACCTAACCGAACCGAACGCGAGGAATTCGCGAATGAAAAAGCACCACACTGTAAGGTCAAAGTACCCTTTAAAGGGTAAAAAAGTACCCTCTTTGAGAGAAACTAGTTTAACTCATAAAAAGAGTAGAGCTCGAGTACTCTTTAATGGGTAAACGGCTTGTACGTCACATCAACGAGTGAATTTTACCCATTATTGTCGACAGATTTTCGATGAAAATGGGTGAAATTCACTCTGTTTTTTCCAATCAGATTATTATCTATAGAATTAGCAATTTTCGTTTATTGGATTGTTAAAACAAGTTACTAAATAAGTTCACACAACAATGAATATTTATTTTATTATTTCATATTCACACACATATTCACACAGATAACGTACTATTAAATGTAGAGCAAATTCATTCATGTTTGGGGATGTTAGGCGGACGTGATGACTCCTCCGAGTTTTTATTAAAAACTTCATCTTCTAACCTGAAAATAATAAACAAGATAAGCTTATAGTAATAAAAGCAACATTGAACAAATTACCTTTGCTGAGAAGTGTTGGAGGACCTTTTTGTCTTCAAGTACAGCGATTATTTCAATCAGGTCCGACCTAACACGTATCAAGAAGTAAATAACTGCTTATCACTTTTTTCACCCATTAACGGGTACACGGCTGATATTTGAAAAAGGGCATAATTCACCCACTATTCGAAAATGACAAGTACCCACTATTTTGACAGCTCCATATATTTGCAAAAAGTGGGTACTTTTTGCACATTAAAGGGTAATTGAGAGTTTACAGTGCACACGAGAGGCGATGTTATTCGCGGATTGACAGCTGAGGCTGAGACGCAAAACACGAACCATTGAGAGACCCCTCGCGACGTGAGGCTCACTTTATTTTTCGACCTTTCATCTTATTCGACCGAATTCGCGCGATCCACTTCATGACTTATCAAAACACTAACGAATACGCAAAACATAATCAATAATCACTTGAGTTATTTGCACTTATCGGCAATAAATCAATGCCACATAATTAGTTTTACAATTTACTTTGATAAATCATCATTTTCTACATTTTTAATTGGCTTTGTAGCCAGCAAAATATTCCGTATTTTTGTTTGGCAAATCGCCATTTTTCAATCGGGCGTCGAGCGAGAAATCGAAAGCAAATTCGACATATCGTTTTGCACGTTTCGTTTTCAAGACAGCGATGGGGAGGATTGCACCGATTTTACCGCCCACCCTATGATAATGCACGGAAAGAAATGAAAATCATGAGTTCATAAACTTTGGTTAGAGCACGTTGAAAAGCGACGTCCATTATTTGAGGGAGCACGGTTAAAAAAATAAATGCTAAATAGCGTAAAAGTCATACTAAAACCATATTTGGTCTATTCACCCCTTGCAATGATTTTTCATGAAATATGCCTTGCTAGTATAAACGGGTATAAAAATTGCGTAAAATTACTAGCTGTTTTTACTTGTTTTTAAGGGCCCATTCACAAATTTCATAACGCTTTAGGGGGTGGGTGGGTGTCCGAACGTTGTTACGGCCCATACAAAAATAGTAGACTATCAATACAAGATGCGTCACGAGGGGGTGGGTGGGTGTCCAAAATGGCCAATTTAAGCGTAATGAAATATATGAACAAGCCCTAATTATGAATCGTGGTTTACGGCTAACCAGCCGAGTGGAAGTTTAACAACTACCGAAAAGCTAAACATTACATATAATTTGCAATTGGATTAGATGGACAAATTGATGTGAAGATTTACGAAAAAGTTACACGTCTTCTCAGTGAGAATCGAACTCACGACTCCCCGATCTCTAGTTGGGGCGCGTTACCACTACGCCATGTGAGGACTCATGAACGCAGAAGTTAACCTGAATTCGATTTCAGCTCAATAATCACGTGGTCCTTTTTCGCAAAGAGCACCTCTTTCGGAAGAATTAGATGCCCATCCAAACACAACGCTTTCTATATATATCCAATGCCTAGCCCGAGAGCGCTTTATTTTTTATGTATGGAAATAGCACACTACACTAGCCAGCAACTGCGCTGGCTGAGGTTTCTATTGTGTGGGCTTCCAATGGGTCCAATTCTTCCGAAAGAGGTGCATTTTGCGAAAAAGGACCACGTGATTATTGAGCTTAAATCGAATTCAGGTTAACTTCTGCGTTCATGAGTCCTCTCATGGCGTAGTAATAACGCGCCCTAACTAGAGATCGGGGAGTCCCCGCATAAACAAAAACTATATCAGTACAATTTCCCGAAAGGTCCACAACCATTTGCAACAATATCTGAATGATTTTGGTTACAATGAAAAATAACAATATATCCACCATACCCGAAACGTTTTTAACAATTCGACATACGGTAAATAGGAAAATCACAATGTGGGGAATAGGCGGTTAAGTTATGTAACAATTTGAAAACGTCGATTTTCTCGAACAAAATTTCTCATCAACAGTTTTCCAAAAGATAGATATACTGTCCATACTGTATCAATGAAAGCCAAACAGTGTTGATACATTTGAACAAGGGTGGGTGGGTGTCTTCAAGATGTTACAGGCCATACAAAATTAGAAAAATATTCTTACAAAATGCGTCATGAAGAGGTGGGTGGCTGTTGAAAATGGTCATTTTTTGCTTAATGAAATTGGTGAATAAACCCAAAGCAGAATGAAAATGAGGCAGATAGAAAATAAACAAAGGCGAATAAACTTTGATAACTATTGAGGATTTTGCCCTCTAATAGACTCACACCTAAATAATTTTGTCACACCAAAATATTCTCCCACCTTGTTCGCCATATATTGAATGGCGTCGTAGCTAACAAAACCAACAAATAACGCACATGTAACACATTATGTATGATTGTACATTGAATGCAAGGTGCGTGCTTCTATGAAAGTGCCAAATAAGGCTTCATTCACATATTTCATAACGCTGAAAATGGCCATTTTTGATACCCACCCACCCCCTCGTATCTCTTTTTGTATGAATATACTACAAAATTTTGTATGAGCCGTAACACCAGCAGGACACCCACACACCCCTTTCAGCGTTATGAAATTTGTGAATAAGCCCTAAACTGGCGTGTGAGTACCGGGTACCCCCGTTGGTTTGACCACATTTAATATGAACAATTTTTAATCTGTACCCCGCTAATTTGCACATCGTTCAGATTAAAAATGGTTCAAACGTCATTTAGCTCATGGAACGTAGTGAAGTGAGATGGAACACTGTGGAACGGAACGCAGAATCAAAACAAAACAGTGAAAAAGGGTAACCAGAAACACCTTTCTGGGGTGACTAGATGTTCAAATTAAAAATGGTTTCCATGAGGTACCGTTCAAATTAGCGGGGGTGCGCGGTATTTATTTTTCCACGTTGAATATGTGCACGGCAATCTATTCCTCAACTAAAGCGAAGTATGCACTTCAACAGAAAAGTAATCGCCTATCTCGATGCGTGGGAAATTTCTTGCAAGAATTGCTCAAGAAAAGCATTTTTCTTTGATCGCAGTACGCAGTTGAAAAGAAATGTCAATTCAAATGGAGCTCACTGTAGGAAATTTCTTGACCATTTCTTGGGCAGAAATTTTTACTTTTGGTCAAGAAATTTCCTACAGTGAGCTCCATTTGTTTGACATTTCTTTTCAACTGTGTACTGCGATCAAAGTAAAAAGGCTTTTCTTGAGCATTTCTCGCGTAACTTTTCAAAACGGCCTATCTAACAATTCACACATTTCGAGTAAATCGAGCTTGAAGGTTGTGAAAATATATTTGAAACTGTATCAAAATGAAACAATTTTTCCCCACTGTGTTGCTTGTAGAGGGAAGCAGTGTAATAGAGTTCAACGCAAGGGGTGGATCACTTTTTCAGTGCACATCTAATGTGCATCAACTTGCATCAAATGCATTTTTCCTTCATTGACATCAACTTAGCCCTGATATCTGCATCACTGTATCATCATAGCAACACGTCATTGTTTGTTGTGAAAAAATTAAAAGTTTCTGATGTTTCGTGGCTTGAAATGTTGGTCAGCTTCAAAGTTTATTAATCGATCAATTATTCATAATTACACACGTTATTTAACCTTATCGTTATTCTTTGCAGGTCATCAATTAAATTTGTGGCATATTTGCTTTAATGCAGCATTTTGAGGCATGTGAAGCATGAATGTTTTTAACCCGGCTAGTGGTTTATATTTTCTAATGATTGTGATAGTTGAATAAACAATTCTTAAGATAATGGTTCTGCTAAACCATATACAGATCCTTTTTGCACGGCATATACCAGTTAACATTACTGTCATATTTGATGAAAAGTATTCCGAAAGACCCTAGAGAGTGCGGATCCCTCATTCCAAGGATCGCTTCGCCGTAGTATGTGAATTCCATTTGTGACGGACTAATTCTAAGGATACTTTTGTTGTATTCAAAAATATATGGTCGTGATACGCCTTTCACATAAGGATTATTTGAATCAAGTCTTGTATTTTAGATTTACATTAGTTAAACATTATAAGGAACAGAACTAAAGGCCCGAACGCAATGATATACTTACTTACTTATTTGGCTTTACATCAATTATCTTGATAAAGCCTCGCCAACAATATTTCGCCAATTCCCTCGGTTCATGGCCGCTTCTCTCCATCCTCGACTGTGACCCACGCTCTCCAGGTCCTGGTGTACCTGGTCCATCCACCTAGCTCGCTGCGCCCCACGCCTTCTTGTTCCGACCGGATTCGTGGCGAACACCATCTTTACAGGGTTGTTGTCCGGCATTCTTGCAACATGCCCTACCCAGCGTATCCTTCCAGCTTTAGCTACCTTCACGATACTGGGTTCGCCGTAGAGTTGAGCGAGCTCGTGGTTCATCCTTCGCCGCCACACGCCGTTCTCCTGCACGCCGCCGAAGATCGTCCTTAGCACTCGGCGTTCGAAAACCCCAACGCTGATGTGTAGAATTCATAAGTGTGACCCAATACATAACTGATAAGCTAATTAATTTGTTGATTTTTATGATGTGACGGGACGTCATGTTTGTCACTATATAAGAGCTCCAAGAGAATCATAACATCGACCCTTTTATACAGGACGAAGTTGTGAACTCCACACTTCACGTTAAGACTCTGAGGTGATGATCGATTCGCCACTGGATTACCAATGGTGTAATAATGTTTCAAGTGTTTTTAATGATTTCATCAGAAATTTTTCCTTCTTTTAAAAATAGGCTATTCTTTATAGTTATACTGGTTCCATTACTATCGGAAATGCTGGACCTTATATTTTAATTGGGAATTTTTCCTTCTTTAAATCATCGGCAATTCTTTGTTGTTGTACTGGTGAAATAAATTATTATATGCATTGCACTTGTTTTAATTTTCATAAGAGATTTATCCTTCTTTTGTGCATAGGCTGTTCTTTCAAGAGGGAAATATTTTTCATAATTAATTTAATTAAAGCTTAAAATACGTTCTTTTCAAAACATATTATTTTAGCTCAAAGGTTAACTTACATACTCCAAAAAATCATGCGATTTTACGTGCACATAAAAGAAGCGAGCCAAATGACGTGAATTTATGTCTCATTTTAAATACGATGGTGTCTGATTCGGGAAATTTCAATCATAGCGGCATCGTTTTCATGTCCTTCATCAGGTAAAATTACATTTTTCTTTCAATACATCTCTTTCAGAACCCATTTTTACGTCATTTCATCACTTACATAATGTGCCATTCAGTCATAATGTGAATTACGTCCGGAGTGATTTTCATTATTTTTAAGAGTATAGATGAGGTGCCATTCTCCTCCAAGATTAAAATTTCAACTTGGGAACTGAACACTGCACCATTTCTTGAATAAAGCAATAAACGACTCGGTGAACACTAACGTCAAAGAAGTACACTGTTTCTCCGTTGTGAAAAGAAAAAGCCAAGACTTGTTGATGTCAGAACTATGACATATATTACTTAGTACGATTCGAGGGATCGAAGCAAGCCGATCCAGCAGAAGGACGAATAAGTTTTAAACTGTTTCAGTTACTGTCAAAAGTTAACTACAAACGCGATGCCAAAACATCTGATGGTGGCTATTACCATTAGCATAGCATTGAACAACTGCTTACATTTAGGATGTTCTTCTTTCAGCTCTGACTGTTTCTTCAACTAACACTATAACCCGAGTAACACACATGTTATAATTGAGGCAGAATAACTCTTATACGACCAGATCTGGTCATATACGAGTTATTTTGCCTCAATTATAACATGTGTGCTGCTAGGGAAAGCTTATGTATATCAATGATAATATTTCCTATTTTTATGAATAAGTTCTTTGAATTTCAAAATAAATCCATGCTAACTGTAGTTCACTTTTGTTTTCAATTTCGGCCAAACGGCATTCGGCCAAACGGCGTTCGGCCAAATGACCCTTTCGGCCAAATGTCGTTCGGCCAAACGGCATTCGGCCAAATGGCATTCGGCCAAATGACCCGGAACCGTTGCTGCTGATCCAATCCAGCGAAACGGTAAAACATGGTTTGGCAAAAAGACCAAAATACAGTTTTGTGTAACTCAATCTATTTTTGTCACTTGAGCGTTTTCAATTTTGCGAGGCAGTGCGACTCTGAAAATATCGACTGAAATGATTGAGAAGCAGTTATTATGGCATTCTATACATCTAAGTAGAGTCTCAGACACGGTTCTACAAATCATTCTACCTTTTAAACTCCATTCCAAAGCTTTATTCAGGAATGTCCAATGTAACATTAGAATCGTGTTTATACATAAATGTTACATAGGACATGTGGTTGGTTCTCTGATCAAAGGTCCAATGTAACAATTCTGGCCACTTTCTTCAAATGGGCGCAATTGACATTCTGGTGAAACCGAGAAATCGACCATTGAAAATTCTCAACCTAAAATCTATTAGCTATTTCCTATGAACATATTTTTTGACCTGTATTTCTATCTAACACATTCCATATGAGTTACTTCACAATTTCACCAAATCCTATAATTTCTATTCAAATTCTACATCTTTTATTTAACAAAAACATCGCTGCGTCCTTTTTGGAACATCGCATTGATTACGCCCTTTATGATTACCGCCTTTTGACAAACCATGATTCCTATTAAGCCCGCTAGTCGATTCCAATTGGAATATCAGCTGTCAATGTCGCCCCTTTGTTTTGCCTTCATGCTATCAACAATGTTAAGTGCGCCCTTCTGCGCAAAGTTAGTTTTTCGCGTTTTTGGTGGTTATTAGCCTAGGAAAAGTTCCGAAAAAGAAATCCGTGCTCATTTCCTGCGAAGGTCAAACCGTGGAGCAATTAAGGAGAAGGAAAAAAACGTCTGCACCTCCAAGAGCAACGATTGAACGTCTGTATCTTGGTGGTACACTAGAAAAGTCCGCTCTGATAGTTCTGCTGCTGTTGAGGATAAGCTTTGGGTTCCGGCTGATGACCAAGAGAATAGCATTCCAGACTCCTACATTATATAGTAGGTTGGATGATATAGGTATGTTGTTATATGAAAACCAAAATGCAGTGCAGTGTCCGTAAAACCCTCCCAATCACTCCCACACCATCCAGCACATTCTCATCGAACAGTCGATTATTTATGTCGATGCACCAAAATTTTGGTATTGATAATCATTCCTCATTTATCGGATAAATCCGTATTCTTGCTGTGTGGCATTCTGGGACGATTGATCAATACATAATTACTATGTTACGTACGGTGAGGTGTGGGAGGTAATAACAAGTGCAGCACAGACGTACCTCATGATGTTATTCACAAAAACGAAATTATGGGGGGGGGGCAGTTACCAATCCAATTGAAACAGTGGTCTTTACTATCATTAATACAGTTTATGGATCAATTATTGAATATGTTTGGTGCAAATAGACACACAAAAAGCCAAGTGCCCAAAAATGAACTGGTTTCCCAGATTAGCCCTTTTGCTGCTGTTGGTTTGGTATGCAAAACAAAGGGCGAAACATCACTTTAAGACATTTTCACTCAAAGTTCAATTGCGCCCATCTGTTTTTTTATGTTTTATTAATGAAACATTATATAGATTTGAAATTGCGTGGTATTTTCAAAAACTATGTAACAAGCAGATTGCATTTCTGCTGCTAACTCATTTTGTTTATTTTTGTCAGTTACGCCCCTTTGAAAAAAGAGCACAGAATTGATTAAAAGCGATGCAGTTTTGAACATTGGTCATTTTGTTAAGCTTTTAATAGATTAATTTGTTGTTAATATATCAGAACGAGTGTTCTAGTGTGCTGCTAAGTGGTGCAACGCATATGATTTGCAATGATAATCTCAATTTGTTTACATTTGTTACTTAGGACGTTTTGAAAAGTTACGCGAGATTTCTTGCAAGAAATTTCCCACGCATCGAGATAGCCCGGTCAACCATTTCTTCAATTTTCTTCACATTTCTTTATGTCGAGCTTTAAAGACGCTCATATAACAAATCGATAGCGATCGTCATCGATTCATAAAGGAATTCAACGCTCATTAAGTAGTATCGTGAAAAATTGATACAGATTTTTATCAAAATTTCGAGACCAAAATCTCCTACTTTATCGACTTGCAAAAAAATCGATCGTGAACCAAAACATTTGTGGGGTTCTATACGCACCTTGTCAATTTGTTTATGTTTATCATGAACTCTTTTGTCACTTTTTTAAATTGGGATTTGAACTCTAATGATATGGGAAATCGGAGGATACTTACCAAATAAGCCATGCTTCCTTATATAATTAAGGGTGGCAAAAAGTATTCATAAACTATTGTGATTCATTTTTAGTTCAATACAGGGGAAGAGTTGGCCTCAAGAATAGCCAGAACTCTAGCTGCAGGCATGGTTACTGCCGAAAAATATTTGTAATAATACCTACTGGTTAAATAGCATCCTTCTTGTCCTGCGAAAGGCGATAATCCGTAATGCTTTGGATCTGAAGAGAATGATTCAAAAGAGTCGACGAGAATCATTATTGGTCTCAAATAGTTTGATCTTTGCAAAATCAAAACATCGAAACCTGTCATACGATGTACTAGAATATCTTTACGCTGCTTTATGAAATGATATTGAAAAGAGTGATAAAGGTGCCTCGATACCAAGCTTCATTTTTTGTTGTCAATATATAACGTTATTTTGGCATCATTCGTGACACATTTTCTGATGAATATTAATAAAGGTAACTAAATTTCTACCGATAAAAGATGATTGAACGAAATTTAGTACCATTTCGTTGAAGATTTATATCGTATGCTTGATAAATGAAGTTATTTATGAAGTTTTATGGATCGATGAAGATACATAAATATACGTAACAGAATTAACAGTAAAGTACAAACGACAGAAATCTATATTATTGGATAAAGATATTTAAAGTAGCGCATAGGATGGTTGACCGGGAGGCGATTACTTTTCTGTTGAAGTGCATACTTCGCTTAAACGAACAATATATTTTTTTAATTTTCAGTGCTGAATGTTTTTCGAAGCCCCTCGTCAAATTAACCGATTTTACCGCACGAAACTGGCTTGAAAGCCGATTCCTGACCGGACATGACGAAAACGATCACAACCCAAGATCGCTAGACAACGCAGTAGACGAAGCAAGATTGATAGAGAAAGAGTAAAAAAAAGACTAACTCGAAGAAGCTCAATCGGGAAAAACTCCAAACTCGGAACCGCGGATCAGAGAAGTTTTTCAGAGCGTTTTTTCGGCGTGAATTGAACGTGAAAATGTCCTCCTAGTGGTGGCAAAGTGTCGGGAATTCGATTAGCGGTGCGCGAACGTTGAAAATCAGGCTTTTTCCCCCCGAGAGGAAACGCATCAGCGCTCTGGACAAAGTAGAGGAGGAAAAACGTAAGTAGCCAAAGGATTTTGTGTTTTTTTCTGGCCCTCAGTTTTATTGGTTTTTTATCTGGCAGTGTTAGGAATCTCGAGTTGAACAATAGGCTCTAGAATGGAGTGTTACGTTGATAGGCTAGTAAACAGGGAATTGATTAGTTTGGAGCAATATTTGGGCGAAAAATAGGTTCTTTTCCAGTATTTTGGGTGTACTCCGCCGCGGTTTTCTACGCGTATTAGTACTGGTGAAAAAAGCCATCATTGACTTCTTTTTTTTTCTCCATTCCTTTTCTGTGTGCGAGTATGAGTGTTTGTGTTATTTTTTCATGGAGGAATAATGAAGCAAAAATTCAAAGATTTTCCGCTGAAAAATGGTAATTTGTTGAGTGTTTAGTGTTATTCTAGAGAATTCCGAACTGCTAGAGCTCTTTTTCAGTATTTCAGATAGGAAATTTAAGTCCTCAGTCCGAAATCCGAAGAATGCAAAGTGGAACGGGAATGTCTCGGAGCGAAGGAAGAAAAAGATGAAGAAAACGGAAGAAGAGCAGTGCAAGTAAGGGAAGGACGAAGAAGAAAAAGACGAAAAAAAGTGTTCGAAGATTGTGTCATGAAAACGATGGATTTTTTTTCCATGCTATGGACGCGGTTCAGAAAAAAATAACATCCGTTGCAGCAAGAGAACTGGTTAGTGACCGTGAACCCTTGGCCGCAGTGATACACCGATGACGAAATCATCAATTTATTACGCAACAAAAACAAGACCCAAACGGATTGACGGATTCTGAGAGTCAATAATAGTTTCATTCGTGGCCTACTGTGTGATGATCGCAGTTCGCACTGTTTTCGTGGCAGGCCGTGATTTTATTTGTGATGGCCCACAAAATCCAAGCAATCTGGGCAGTGAAGGAAGAGCCTACTAGATGAAGCATTCCTCGTCATCGCCTCCCAAGATGGACCAGTATGGAATGCATGAAAATTTCAGAAAGGCAGACATTTTCTTTCGCCATTAATCAATCGTGCAGGAGCAAAAGGCGAAGACGAAAGACGGGAAAAAAATCGCGAATCCAATTGCCGTTATCGGATTCTCGTCTCTCGAGCAGCTCCTCTTCCTACTAGCTGGCTCGCTATTGCAAGTAGAAGCCTACTACACTGTACATATTCCCGTCCGCCGTCGAATCGAACACCTTCTTATTGAGGTCGCACGACAGTGTGCGTGTCGCTTTTCATTAAGCGCAAATAAAAAAAAAAAACGCGAGTACAGGGACTCTATATCATTTTTGTACAGGGCACTGTTTTCATATCAAGTTAGTAAAAAACTACGAAAAATGATGAAGCCAACTCTCCCTTACTCGATTTTCGGTATCTCGATAAACGTTGGTTTTCATGGCTATCTCGATGGTCCCTTGGATCGCATTTGCACTGGTCTTGTGTTCTTTAACTCGACTCGAGTTATGGACAATTAACTGTAACTCGAATTCAAATTTATTTTATCAATACTGTAGGCCAGACCATAAGGGTCATTTCTTATTATGTTTCCATTTATTTTCATATTTGGTTCTTATGAGCACTTCCACAGTGATTAACTGAGAGCTTTCTTTGCCAAAGTTGCCATTTTCGCATTCGTATATCGTTTGGCATGTACAATGATACTCTATGCCCAGGGAAGTTAAGGAAATTTCCTTCACGAAAAGATCCTGGACAGACCGGCATTTGAACCCAGACACCTTCAGCATGGCTTTGCTTTGTAGCCGCGGACTCTGAACACTCGGCTAAGGAAGGCCCCACCTATCAGCATTCAAAATTCATTTTAAACTAAATTTTAATGCTCTACTCGATTGCTCAATGGTTGATAGCAGATCTCTTTTCAAATACTCGATCTCTATCTTAATGCAAGTCTCTAAAAAATCTACTGGAAGATCTTAAGTGTTTTTTTTAAACGATTTTTAACTTCCGAACGAAAACAGTATCGTATTAACATTTACGCCAACAAAATCAAGTGTGCCATGAATTCGATCGTAAGTTGGATCCACCGAAAACATGTATAAAGGTGTATGTATCCTTTTCCTCCTTCTGAATGTTGTGCTGATGCAAAATTATAACAATCAAACAAAGGTTAAGGATAAGTTTCTTTTGGACATTTCTGCTCAGGAATCTCGTCAGTAATTAGCTCAGAATTTTTAACTATTTTTCCCTTGCTCTGTGAGAATGATTTTATATATTATTTTTATGTAAAGTCATATTTTTATCAGAAATCTGCAGAATTCCACTTACAATTATTTATCTACCTTAATCAGGTTTCTGTGAGAAATGTGCAATCGATTTTGCCAGATTTATGCCCTTGCCTAACTTGTTGCCGGAGAAACGTATGACCTTTTTTTCACGAAATCTCAAAAACTTCAAGAATTAGTTACGTGCCTCCACATTAGGAAGAAACTTACATATGACTCTAGCGATCAACTTTAGGCGTACACTCACCGAAACAAGGTGGGGAGCACCCGGAAGATCTGATCTCTCGGTCCTCGAATACGGTAGCTCTTGTTTCCTATCCGCCGCGAAAACTCACATTTTGAAGCTCCATCCAGTCTTCGGATAGCTACAGGTACAGACAGGAGGTTAATCCTTTATAGAAAACATCCCACGGTAATTGCTTCTCAGTATTCTCCAGTTCTACTGTATGTTTTGATGAAAAAATCCATGGAATACCAGATCCACACCATTCAAAGTATATACCACTAATTTTTGCAGACTAATTCGGCCTATTGAGCAGTTACAGAACATTTTACTTAGACGGGTCAAAAACAAATGATTCCACTGGATTTAATGAACTTCATAGAGCCGCGTTCAAACTTCAGAGTCCTTGTTTCGTATATGTTGCAGAATTAGCAGCGATACATTACGCATTAGAGCGAATTACCTCTCTTCCCTCTAGAGGCTATTCATTCAATGCGGCCGGTAATGTACTCGTTGTATTTCTTATGTCGTTTTCATTTTTAGGAACTGGGTCGGTGGTCAACAACGGTGACCAACTTCGCCGCGTTGCGAGTCACTTTCTATGCCCTCCGCCGTGTGTATTATGTGCACTATTAAGAATCGAATTGCGACGCGGCGACGCTGGTCAAAAATCAAACTTCGCACGTTGGTTAACCCGAAGCAGTATAACATACAAAGTCAAGCAAATTGTGGTTCGGTCGAATCTGAATCGGGTTGGGATTGACAATGTGATTCGGAACTGGTTGCGCCAGTTCGAAACTAGGTTCAAAAACGAATTCGGCATTTGGGAAATACGATCCAAATTGAGCGCTCTATCGAATCCTACTATCACCTTGGTTTGGGTCTCTTCTCATTGCTCGATTCCGGGCAATGAGATGGCGAACTCGTTCGCCAAGGTGGGCGCTATCAAGAACGGCGTATCACCTTTAATATCACATTGTGTGATTTGTGCTAACGTAAGAACTACATGACATTCACGAAACGCGACGCGAAACAAGACATAACACTTATAGTTCTTACAAACGTCAAGAAAGCTTAAAAATTACCTTTCTGTCGACCGGTTTCGGGCACGATGTAGCCCATCTACGGGACAATGTCCGACTGATTGCTTCTCGTACGTTGTTCGTACGCGTCCGAAGAGAAATGTTACTGGATCGTCGTATCTACCAAATTGAACAGACATGACGATATGGGAGGATCGTTGTTGATGAACATAGACTCCCATGCGTTCAAGTGCGAAGTTTTTCGTACGCTTTTTATAAGATTCGCACTTTACCAGTCTATTGCATGATTGGAAATTATCGCATGGGACTCGACACTCGATTCACTGATTTTATTAGCCGATACTGCCAGCCTGTACGGCCACGTGGATTTGGTGTTCTTCTTTGTTAAATTCGTCTTGTTCCATAGGTATGTTGTAGAGACGATGTGCCATGGAGTGAAATGCGGCTTGCTTTTGCGCAACGAAGTGGTTGGAGTCGGAGGTAATATAGCGATCAGTGAAAGTGGGTTTGCGATAAATGCCAAATTTCAATGTGCTATCTTCTTTTCCGCTGTTCATCAGATCGAGAAAGGTAGATTTCCCTCGACTTATTTTTCTACTGTAAAATTTATTGTGTTGTGTTTGGAATTTAACAGGGCCTGTGTCTGTTCTAAATATCGCTCTTTCACAGGAGCAAAAATCTCGTCTACATAGCGCCACCAGACTCTTGGAAACACATTTTCCTTCTGGGCGTCGACCTCGAAGTCACTCATGAAGACGTCTGTTAGCAAAGGCGATAGCTTGCTGTCCATGCTCAACCCAAACGTTTGCCTATAAATCTTCCCTCTAAATGTGAAATAGTTCTGGTTCATACACACCTGAGCAATCGTGAGATACGCGTCAATGTGGTTCGGTAGAGCTCGACTGCGTTCCAAATGACGACGGAGGCTTTCGAAGGCTTCGGTGACAGGTACGCTTGGAAATAGCGCTGCAACATCAAACGAAACCAGAATCTCACCTTTTCTTATCTATAACTTTTCTGATTTCTCCACTAAATCGATTGAATTTTTTACGCCTTTTCCATGCTTTACAGGCTCGTGAAGGAAATGCAGAAATACAGCCCTGGTGTACACACTCAATCACGATTTGCTTGTTCGGTAATTTTTTATACTGGGTACGAATTGCAAATCATAAAAAATACCGAACTTTCAGCTTTTTGATTGAAAACTTCTGAGGTTCAGTAATAATTTTTACTTTTTACTGAACTACGGTAGCTGTCAGACCCAATTTTGCAACATTACCGAACAGACCGAAAAGTCAGTAAAAACAATTACCGACTATTCAGTACCTAGTTGATGTTTTTACTGACTTGTCGTCAAAATCAAATCAAAACAAACTGATGCACATGCGGGAATGTGCCAAACGAGAATCTTTTTTCTTTCCACGAGAAAGTCGAAATTTAGTGACAAACTCAACTATTTTAAGCAACCAAATAGGCTCAGCACGATTTTAACTGCTTATGTTGGTAAATTCGGTTGGTTTCCATACAAGAGGTAAATTATTTGCATCATTTAGTTTGCCTCTTGTGTGCAAACCAACCAAATAATAATGGTTTTGTCACACGTTTTTCGATTAACTTCCATTGAGATATGAGCATACCGTAGATGCACAGACATTGTCTGTGGTAGATCACGTAGATGTTTATTCTCACGAAAAATTCTTAATAAGGGACATTTCTGAAAAAAACAGAACCAGGAGAAGTAAAGCGTGAAGCATGGGAAACTGGAAAGCCAGTAAAAACGCTCTACAATTTTACTGGCTAAGTCAGTAATTTCCATCAATCAAAACATATTTTGGTATACTGGGGTTTTTCCGTAGTTCCAAAACCCAGTAAAATTTTACTGGGGTCGGTAATCTGAATTGGCTGTGTAGTTCCAACTTTTCTCCGATTATGAAAGGTTCCAACTCTAAATATAATAATTATTATTATTATCTTTATTATCGAGACTTTCAGCCGGAGGCTGGTTCGTTTCCAGGTCTAAATATAAGCTAGAACTTGGAATAAAACTCAATATTATTAGGCTTGATACGTTCTATCTTCCTGTTGATAGAACAGTAAACAGGCAAAATGTAAGAAAATTCTTCAAACTCTTCGCAAGCCGCACAAAATGAAGCCTGTTTTAGAAACTTCAGAGAGTCTTGAACGACTATTTCACAGCTTCCACAGAAATTACTTCACGGATTCGTGAAAATGCTTTAAATTTTCTCTTGTGAGCTAAAAAGTCTCTCCAGGTACCGTAAAACGGGGTAACTTTGATAGTTTTTTCGAAGAAAACTTGAATATATATACATGCTGTTTTAAACAATAATAATTTATATTTTTAAAACAAGTACTGGCATCCTAGCTATCGATTGCAGTCGATAGATTTCCAAAAGATTTATTATGAATGGATATATAATTTTTCATATAATCGAAAGTCGGTTTTCTGTTTTGGGGTAACTTTGATAATGGAGTATGAATCGAATTGAATGAATAACGAACATTTGTAGGGCATTGCATACCTCTAGGCGTTTAACGTTATATGGAAATTTCTGACTTAGATTACAAAAATGATCCCAGTTTGTGAAAAAGCTATTCGCTAAGAGATTTGAGACCGTATTCAAGTTCTATGATAACTAGGCTGTCAAAGATAAGTGGCCAACTATTCAAAACGACATCATATAGTGATCGTAGAACAGATTGTTTGTAAGCGTTTCGAAAATGCTAAAATTGTGTCAATTTTTAATATTCGTATAAAGAGCCTCAAATGCACTTGATTCCAATGAAAATAGCTTTGACATGAAGTGTCATACAAGACTCTTTACTTTTGCATTTGTTTTGCTTAACTGATCAACAGAAACTTCGTTATTTGGTTTAATATGTTGTGGGTTTCGCACTATCGAAGTTACCCGTATTATCAAAGTTATCCCGTTTTACGGTATCTCCTAGCGATTTCTACACCGATTCTTCCAAGAATTCGTTCAGAAATTCTTACAGAATTTTCTACAAGAAATTCATTAGCAGTCTAAATGTACTACATTCCCAGGATTCCCTCAAATTTGCAAGAACTATTCCAGTACCGTCGTGCGGGGTGACATTGGTCCATAAGGGTGACTTTGGGCCAACATTTTTACAGCAAGCTAACAACCAAATAATGAAAACAGTGTGTCAAGCTTCTAGAATACGTTACAAATAGCCAATAGATGGTCATAGATTAGTTTTTTGGCGCTCCTACTAGCCATGACATGCATCGAAAGAGGCGGTCAAAGTCACCCCCTAGGCCCAATGTCACCCCGCACGGCGGTAATCATTTCAAACATTTTTCGAGTAATTGCACTATAGTTAAGTCTGTATTAGGGTTTCACACAAGCAAACAATACAAAAAGTATTCCTTATACCATTCCTACACTAGTTTATTCAAGGAAGTCAGATGTTTTTCAAATTCCAGCAGGATATTATCCAGTAATTTGGTTAATAACTTTTCCAATAACTAGCAATTTATCAAGAACAAACATTACATTACACTAGGCTGTCCATACCGTAACATATTTGTTTTTGTCTCAGTATTTAATTTCCTTTGGATTTTATATTCAAATAATGCACATTAGGATGTTTTTTATTGGAACATTAACAATGGAAGTGAACATTTTTGGTATAGGAATTTGTTAAAATTGTTAATCATACCAAGATTCCATATAGTATAAGATGTAGATATACACTCGTAGCAACGTAGAACGATTGGTTATGCGTTTTTGAAACTTATTCAGTATTCGCAGTTTTCGTTCTTAAGGAAATGACATTCAAAGAATAAATGTTAGGTTTTATATATGATCGCTTATAAATTGTCCAAATGTACTGTACTTAGTATATCTGAACAACGGAAAGAAGAACTTGAGCAATCATATAGTGCATTAAAATTTAGTTTAACATGTTGTATGTTTCAAAGTTTTTTAGATGTACGAATATGGAATTGGGTCAATTATAGACACATACTCAATACTTTTCCATTATTCCATAAGTGAAAGTAAATGAAAACAGTTTATGATTGCTGGAAAATATGTGTCACCTTTATATTGATGAATATTACGAAGTCGATATATCATTTAATTGTCAAATGATATATTCATCAATAATGAAGGTCATAGGTTTTTTCCCAAATTGATGTGAAAACCAGTGCCCTGTACGAACATGAATTTGAGTCTCTGTACTTCTACACAATCTCGCGACGGACCCGTGGACAGAACGAAGACAACCGAATCCAAATGCCTCCCCTACACCATACACGTCGATCGGATGTGATGAAAGGAAAGAAAATAACAGGCTAAATAGCTCAAGCTCGCTTGTATGAGTGTTATTTTTATATTAAAACACTGAATTGAATTCATTTTTATCTTGTTACAATTTTTTCGCCTGCTCCGTCGTCGTCTTCGTGGTTTAAAAATAACATCTAATTTGTGCGAGATTCTGATGAGGAAAGTACTGCTGCTGCACGGCGATTAAGCCTGCCTCGAAAGTGCTAAAGGATGTGGCCGCGCTGCTGCTTCCGGAAAAGTCATGTTCAATCAAAGCAAAGCTTGACGCGCAGTACCCGCAATTTGCTGGTTTTCGCTGCCATCGTGAATACTTACCGAGAGCGCAGTGCGAGTCGCATCCATTTTCTATTTTCGCTGATTTGTTGGCATATACTGGTGCAGCAACACTATAGAAGAATGACAACAACTACTCCATCGAGAAGAGTGCAAAGAAGATGGATAAAATTGATTCCCCCCGTCGTGAATGGCATAGTGGGCGGAAAGGGTAACAAAGAGCCCTGGGAACAACGACGACGACGACGACTACTGCAAAGCTGAGCCATGAAGCAAAAGGGCTCTCGTCGAGGCATAGGCGGAGGAAGAGACGAGCAGATACACGGGGAGAGTTCGAAAGGTTGTCAAACGAGAACAAAATATGTGTACTATACACAATTATTGCAAGTTTTGAGGCTCCCTTTGGCGGAACGGTGGTAGTTGTGCAATCGACGGTCGAAGAAGCGTATATATGCGATAGGCAGTGAACTTCACGTTTCCTTTCTTGCACAACTACCAACATGCCGTTATTTGGTCTCGCACTGTGGGTTCAAGGGTTGCGCATATTTTGAATGATTATCATAGGTTCAAGAAAATAATGCTTATAAGCAAAGCTTCATAGTCTTCTGCTCTAATAGCTTTGCCGCAATAATAAACTGATGTTTCAAAGCGGGAACAATGCATGCTAACTCTTTAGTTAGTCGATTCGTAGTACTCCCTCAGCAGGTTATCGAGGTTCTGTCGTGGTTAAGTGTAGTTTTCGGGCTACGTGTCAGATGATTGTCAGTAATTCAGGAGAGCGTTTGTGTTGTGTGTTTCTACTTTTTGTTTGGTAACCATGCAGTCAGCTAAATCCCTACCATCATTGACAACCAGATGGCGTGTGCCGATTGGTAGCGAATGAGGCCAAGGATTGTAAGTGGATCCTCAACAATCCAAAGACTAAAATCAATTATTCACCCAAGTAATCCCACTAAAGAAAGGTGGCCGAGTGAGTGTGGTGTTCAAGGGAAACAGGTAAAACTTGGAGCCATAACTTCCATACCGGAATGTATACCTTCTCCAGTAGAGAAGCTAGGTAGAATATGGGACGCTTAGATGCTTACCGACTTTAAAATGGTTTGCTCAATTTTCACCACCTAATAAAATTTCAATCTTGTCCCTCCCTTGCGACGCCTATCCACCAATTCATTTCAATCAGTTGTAAAATCTTTAATAGACCCCCTTTACCTTTGAGTCGCATGACCGCTATAGCCATAACAAAAAAGGAATTAATACCTGTAAGCCCCCCTCCACTCCTACAAAATCCCGTGGTTCCGACCAATCGGCACCAAGCCGAAGACCAGGAGACAAGCTGGTGGTCATCTTAGGCCCATTCGTCAATGTGCTCATCGCGAGCTCCAGAAAAGGCGGCAAACGTCTTAGGACATCAATGGATCGAGCAGAAGCAGCGAAGACGTCGGGTGAGGGGGCCCATGAGCCGCAAGATGTGAAACAATGAAGGTCAGAGAATAGTCTTCAGAAAGTGGGTAAAGTAGAGTAAAGCCATATAGCAAGGATAGATAAAAGAAGAGAGAGAAAGAGGAAGAATAAACAGGAGTGTGAAAAAGCTCCTGAATTCCGCGGAACAGCAAAGACAAACGTACCGACCCTAGAGATGAGGGTTCAACACGAGTCAGAGTAGCCGCTAGGAAGGGTCATCGGTGAACTGGGTGAACCCTCTTTAAGCCTGCTGTAGCTGCCGGTGATCAGCCGCCTGGATCTAATGCATACCATGAGGCGATCAGACTGCTTGATGATCAGTATCATCAACGATCCGTTTGTGTTCTGTGTAGCATCAAGCAAAAATAAGGACCAGTCTATGCTATACTATGCTACGTAGCATCAAGCAAAATACGGACAAAACTGTTAATAATAATTTTTCGTCAATTGCTTAAGAGAGCAAGAAGAATATTGTGTGATTACGATTCCTCCCTTGACATGAGGATTACGTAGTAAGTCTTTCGGAAGAACTTCGTTCAGAGTGATCCTGAAGAAGATGAAGCTTATGATGGAGAATGAAATCGTTGAAGAGGTGATCGTAGTCGTCTTCACGAACAAACAGCTGATCGAAAAAGATTTGAAGAACTTCGTTCTCCCAACAGACCGCCAGTCGCTAGTAATTATTTTAGGAGCATCCATAGCCAATCAACACGATTTGGTATTGCGCAGACAATCGTATCGATACACAATACGCCACGTTCTAGGAGAGCTGAACATGGTTGATCTTTATCCAGATTACCCGTAGCACTGAATCCAAACAATTCAACGAGTTCGTTCATTGATCTCAAGAAGATATTGAAATACAGCAAATGTAAGCTATTAAAATGTATACACTTTCAAGGCGGAGATGTTGTGAATTGCGAACGAGGTGCTGCTAACAAAATAGGCTTGTGGTACAAAAACTACATCGCAATACGGTACACCCAGACAAGGAATATGAAGTCTCCGAGCACCAGTATGATGATCGGCAAGAAATGGCGAGGTACAGAAGTCCTTTAAGGAATGGTGGGCTGCTAAAGTATCGCACCGTTTGAAAAACATGAATCGTTACGAATTTTAGATTATATATGTGCCCCCCTGGGGACTTTTTTGGACAGCCTCCCAATGACGACTAATTGTTTGTACTGATTGATTTAACTAGCACATCAAACCACAGCAAGCAAAAGTCATTCGTATCCTGAAAGAAACATTCGCCAGAATGGGACCTCCGCAAGTTGTAATAACGGAATAATGCCAAGAGCTTCTCAAGTCAACTTTTAAAAACTTCTACGTCAATCTTGGAATCAAGCAGAACGACAAAATCAGTTGCTTTTCAAGATTGTAAAAATTAGCTAGAAGGGGAAGGGAGGCCCTACTATAGCATGTCTACATGCACTCGATTACACTCCATTCAACAACTGGCATTGCTTCAGCTGAACTGATGTGCTTCTTCGAGATACATCATCTGCAAAACCGTGAATTGGACAAAAAACAGCAAATAGGAGACAACTAGACTGCTAAAGACGAGCGAGCACAATATAAGCTTTAATATTAACCATGAAATGATTATCATCGATTTTTACAACATTAGAACCCACTGTTCCAAGAGTGCTGTAAAAGTACGATTTCCTTCGTCTTCTCGAGTCTATGTTGGTGTGTGGGTGTACTTCGATTCGAGCCCAGCGAATGAAACCAAGATATACGACGAATGGACACGCAGAGCATTGCTCATTCTTTTTTTTTCGCAAAACTGCGCTCTTCCTTCAATATGGGCACGAATATTACGGCCTATAATAGTCACACATATTCAGAAGAAAAGAGAATGGCGACGTGTGCGATTGATGATGACTGTTTGTGAATAAGTAGGTATATCTACTCGTTCCGTAAAAGTGGATTGGATTGCTGGTTGCTGCTACTAATATGCCACTTTGATTGCCCCTTTCGAGTGCAGCAGCAGCGATTGATGTTCCAAACTGAAACTGTTGGTTGTGTTGTGGAAGTAGAAGTATACGCGCTCTGTAATGTAATGTAATGTAATATCGATAGGCTCGTACATCTTCCATTCGCGACTTGCAAGTGAGCGTTTTCCAACGCCAGACGAGGAGATGGAATATGTTTTTTAAGGAATGCCAGAATGCGCATGTTTATTGTTCACTTTTTTCTTGTCGTTGTTTATTCTGTGGCCTCAGTTTTTTTTTCTCTTGCTAACTCGCGCGCACTCTGGAGGTGCAAGTTTGAAAAATGCTCCTCAGCCGAGCAAAATATGAACACTGTGTATTTGCCTATATGAGGCTAATTCGATTCCTTGGTTTTGTTGGTTTACTTGCCATTATCATCAAATTCACTCACACGTCTGATTGCAGCAGTCACGTCAAAAGGTAGAAAAAGATCGATATTTTCCCCCTTGAGCGGGTGGTTTTATGGACTCGTGTGTTTACGACTCTCTTTATCTAGCGAACAATGTAGTTTGCCTTGAAAATTTGAATCTTCCGAAAAGTTTAGTATTAAATGCTATCTTGGGATTTTATCTTTCAGCGCTGGCATAAAGAAAGGTCACCATTTTCTTTCGAAAGTATTTACAGAGATTCAAAAACTGTAGAGCACTATCAACCAATTGATAACAGTTCCATGAAATCGATTGAGTTAGTAGGATTGGAGTCAAAAATATATGTAATAAACACCCATTTCTCTCCTTAGATGGATTATTCGATTTTAGCCTTGCATCAGTAGTTGTGTAAAATGTACTTAATTTTTCGTACTCTTCCTCTCACATTGTTAGTTTTGTTCATGTTTGTTTTTTTTTCGTGGATTTTTTTAGATTGTGCCTCGTTCACATGCATTGCACACTACAGCAAGGTATGCGCGCTGGAGTCGATGGGCTACGTGCCGAAAGCAGCGCAGCACTAACAAAATAACCTGCAGAAAATGATTCTGAGCCCTTTTTGTGCTGCCTTTCCATGTTTCGGATTTGTTTTCCACCTTTTCGTGCAACTATTGCCAGCTCTTGCTCTAACTCGGTGTGCTTATTACACACACCCATAATTAACTTTCCATCTTTTGTTGCATCCCCGTCTCATCCATGTTGGAATGAGCACTGTTAGGCTCAGCATCCAACTCGATATTTAGTCGAACTGCCTATAATACCAGATGCTGACCTCGAGTTGACGAGTAGCCAAAGAGCAAGGGAGATGTAAGAGAGTACAAACAAGTGTAGATGTTATTACTGTGGATTGAAAAGATCACTTCAAAGACAATAAACAACCACAGCAGCAACATCGACGAATAAGACACTCACTGGCCTGCAAACTCGGTGTATGCTCTGTTGGTACATGCCAAGGAGAAAGAAACTTCGAAAGGGAAAAAATGGTCGACCAAAGTATTAAATTGCAGTTATGTTTGCTCGTTTTCCATCTCTCTCCCCTTTGCACATTCTCTTTGGTTTCTCACTTGTCCGGCTGTCCGTTCACCAGGCTCGCTCGCTTTATGGCAGCTTGTGAACCGACAAATGCAACATATTTGTTTGGTTGGCTTTCTTTCAGCCCAACCAACCAACACTAATCATGAAATTGGTGCGAGTATAGCTTCATAACGTTTGGGCAACGAAAACTGTAGTCAGAGCTGTGGTATGGCGACACCGTTTGGCCATGATTTTGTACAGGTGCCCCCTTTATTTTGTAAAGAATATACGGAATCAAGAACACTGTCGGGTTTGAAGATTAACATGGTTTTGTTAGTTAGGATTCCATTGTTAGTAATTAAAATCACTCAATTACCTCTAATCCTGTATTGATTTTTCCATTGTTGTAACGTTTCTATTTCTCTCAGACTTTCAGGTCCACCTGATATGAACTACCTTGTCATGGCCGTCCTGCCGATCCCAGCTTGGAATATTGAAGGCCATCCCAACTTTCATAGCATAGGTGATCCCCCTTCTTCTTCTTCAAGCACAACAGCAGAGCAAAATCCAGTGTCAGTTTCGATGTTATTAGACTTTGCGCTTGGTAGCGCCGTGTAGATCAACCGTGAAGTAGAAACAGCAGTAGCAGCATCCGCTCAGCGTAGCCACACGCGAGGGCGGTAGTACAGGAGCAATTAGTAGTCCAAGCAGAGCAAGAAGACCCAGAGAGTTATAGAGGAAATTTTATGCAAGGTAAGTTTTGTATGACTGTAAGCCGTTATGGAAGAACTGTTTTCCTACTCAGATTTGTCAGGAATTTTTTGAAGACTACCATTGTAAAGATGTTGGTTAGTGGGTAAACCCTTTATTCTCTAGACATTTTTTTAGTATTGTCTCTAGAGTGGGGCTACGTTGATTACACTCCAGGTTTTGGCCCCATCTAACGTCATTACTTGCTGTGCCATTCAAATGTTCGTCGTAATACTACTTCCACAATTCGATCACCACACGTCCGCACTTCCTTAGCCGAGTGGTTAGAGTCCGCGGCTACAAAGCAAAGCCATGCTGAAGGTGTCTGGGTTTCGAATCCCGGTCGGTCTAGAATCTGTTCGTAATGGAAATTTCCTTGACTTCCCTGGGCATAGAGTATCAT
Source organism: Aedes aegypti (assembly GCF_002204515.2). Taxonomy (NCBI): domain Eukaryota; kingdom Metazoa; phylum Arthropoda; class Insecta; order Diptera; family Culicidae; genus Aedes; species Aedes aegypti. The sequence goes on along the minus strand of NC_035109.1, from coordinate 407,075,794 downwards.
CGTACCTGCCACACGATATACGAATGTGAAAATGGCAACTTTGGCAAAGAAAGCTCTCAGTTAATATCTGTGGAAGTGCTCATGAGAACACTAAGCTGAGAAGCAAGCTCTGCCCCAGTGAGGACGTTAATGCCAAGACGAAGAAGACGTCTGCACTTCAAGATACTCCTCTCCTTATCCATGCATATTCCGGTTTGTGGCTCAAATCCTTCGCGAGTGTCTTGGACATCTGGTAGAACTTCTGTTTTCTGTAGGATAGGATACAGCAGATACTACTCACAAGGGAAGGACACGATGGTGTTACACGGGGTTTTCAACAGGACTATTTTTGTTAGATTCTACATGTCGAAATATGAAAAACCCCAAAGCCTTTCGGGTGATGGACCAGTGGTATAGCCAGGAGGGGCTCAGAAAGGGTCGATTTTGTACGAATATAATATTATTGAGTCAATTGAAAATTTGTCAAAAAGATTTTTCTCAGTATTTATTACGATAGTAATGTACAGAATTGACGTCAATGTATGTTTGTAATGTATGTTTATGCCATTGGCGTAACTAACATGGAATATGGTCACCAAAACAAATTTGGTTTTATTGAAATAGTATACCAACAAGAAACCCATCCCGATTGCGCCTATGGCATGGAAAAAATACATTTTAAACATACATCAATGTCAATTCTGTTCTCTACCATCACAATAATTACTAAAAAAATATTTTTGTCAAATTTCCAATTAGCCTGATAATATAATATACGTACAAAATCGCCCCTTTTAGAACCCCTCCTGGCTACCCACGTGTCCATCACCCGAAAGGCTTTGGGCTTTTTCATATTTCGACATGTAGAATCTAACAAAAATAATCCGGTTGAAAACTTCGTGTAACACCATCGTGATCTTCCCTTGTCAGCATAATCCCGGTGACCAGGGTGTCCATCCATCCGGGAAATCCGGGAAAAGCGGGAAAAACCCGGGAATTCCAATTGACTGGGAAAAATACGGGAAATATCCGGGAAATTGTAGAACACACCGGGAAAAATATGTATTCCTAATATAAGAATGATTTGCCACAATATACACGACTACCTGAAACTCAAACTTCGCATTACATATAACTATTTTTTGGAGAGATGCTAGAGAGAAGGTTAGCGATTTCTTTTTTTTTAATAAACTAAATTTGTCGGTTTCTCATAGAGAATTTTGCAATTTATACTGGTTTCTTGTTCGATGAATTAAAAATTTCTGATAGCTAAATATAGAGCCGATTCAAAAGAGATCATATGAAACGTCATTGAGATCCTTGAAAAACTCTAGGAGGGCATTTTTTATTCCCTACAATTTTCTTGGTGAAATCCTTGATAGAGTTTCATTGAGATTTATGGCGAATTCTTAGTGAGATCAGTGCGGTAGTTCTTAGTGAGATCATGTAGATTTTATAACAGATCCTTGGCTGATTTTCATTAAAATTCTTAGCAGATTCCAAGTGGTCACCGGGAAGCTAATATAAAACAATTGTTGGTACATTTTCTTGGGGGAACTTGATGTTTCCCTACTGAAAGCCTATGTTAAAATAAGTTAAGATTTTTCAAGAGTTCCTGTTTGGCGGATTCTTGGATATACTCATTCTTAGTTAGAATTTGGATTACTAGCCTGACTAATACTTGATCTATGACAAAGGCCTTATAAGATCCTGAAGAGTCTTTGAACAGATAACTACATATTTGCAGCGAATTCTGACAGCCATTTTCTCTTAGGAGATTTCTAATGAATTCATGGTGAGATACTTTAGGTACCCTTGGGCAATGAGTTCTAAGGCGTTTAAACTTTGCTCTTATGTAGGACTATGGTTAATATTTAGATTTTTACCTAACAGAAAATAAATACCTAGTGGAAGATTATTATACCATGCAATTTTTTTTTTCTTTTCACCAGATCCACAAATTTTAAGTAATTGTTTTTAGCAAACATTTGAATTGATCTACAAAAATATCGAAGACCTGCCTGTGAATTCCGGCGAACAACGACTTTGAAGAGAAGAAATTTTCTTTCATTACTCACCATCAGGAAAATTTTCTTTTCTTCGAAGAAAATACGTGCCGGAATTCGCCTACTGGTCTGAAAGTCATTTTTAATTCTGACAATTTTTGAAGTTTGCTATAAAGATCTTTAGTGTTGATCTTTTAGACTTTCCAATAAATCTTCCATATCTGTTTGTCCAAAACTCTTTTGAAATTCAAATCGATATTGTTTGGAACCCAAAGTATTTTAAAAATATCATTTAAAACAATCATAAATGACTTAAAGTGACTTGTATTTTTGACAGATATGTTCTCTTCTTCATGAGTGGTTTTTTAACTACTATTGGGCTTAAAATTAGTATCAAAACTTTTATAATTTGAGCGCATCTTACTGCAGACTTCCAGAAGAAGGACGAAGGAAACAAATGGCCAAAAATTTGTAAATTTGCTTAGATCAAGTCCGGAATTCGAACATATGGTATGAAAAATAAACAATAAAGCTGCGAATGCTTTGCTTAATTCTGTAACATTCTAGAGCAAGGAGTTGCGGAATTTATCCCATTATTAGATTCTAATACCTGTTAAATTCTCTACTTCATATATATATGTAACTAAAAATGGTATTGCTTATAAATTGTCAATTTTATACATAAAAAATGAAATGATATTCTAATGTGAAAAACAACAAATTTAAACACTTTTAAATTTATCGTTTACGGCTAATCAGCTGAGTGGTCAGTCGTGTTACCCCTACACCATAAGGTAATGCGCTCTCGGCTAGGCATTGCATTTACAATAGAAAGCGTATTGTTTGGATGGACGTCTTTCTTCCGATAGAGGTGCGCTTTGCGAAAAAGGGCCACGTGATTATTGAGTTGACATCGAATTCAAATTGACTTCTGCGCCCATGAGTCCTTTCCTGGTGTAGGGGTAACGCGCCATATCTAGTGAACAGAGAGTCGTGAGTTCGATTCTCACACAGAAGACGTGTAACTTTTTTTTGCAAATTTCACATCAATTGCGAATTATATGTAATGTTTAGTTTAACGGTAGCTGTTCAACAATTTTTAAGTTAAATAAAATACGTAAGTGCTGGTATATACTTTACTAACAAAGTTCTGGAAAATGTCATGCCGAAGGATCAAGTAACCCGGTTTGAAAGTTTTAGGCACCCGGGAAAAATCCGGGAATTGGAAAAATTATTTTGAATGGACACCCTGCGGTGACAGATGTATGCCTGCAGTCCTCAACGGGGGCCTCATCGAGGTCACCATTAGATTATAAAGCGTTACGAATTCATCATGGTGAACAACATACAGTTCGGATGGATAGAACTGATGATGAACGGACAGAGTTGGCCTTGTCTGAATATATCCTTGATCATAGCTTTGAGTAGCATCGTCACCGCTTATAAAATAGGAAACAAACGCTGCTATGAACCGATTCTATTATGGAGAATAAACGCAGTTAGAGGCATCCGCTACTTCCTTGTCCTTCTGACTTGATTTTCCGGTTATTTCTAAGCTTACTCGTTTCCCGCCTAGTGACTAAAACCCCTGAAGCCTTATGATCACGGGTTCAGTTTGATTGCATTAGGTGCAAGGATCAGCGAATTGTACACCAGTCTACTACCGAGTTTAACCTTCCTAATGTATTGTGTATTTCTTTCACTACTGGATTGCGAAGTGCGGCCTCAAGTGCGAAAGTGTGGATAAAAGTCCGGATTTGCTTTGAATCCTGTTGGTGTCTGCAGAGCACTTAATCTTTGATTTACGAAGAGTTAGTCCCTCGAAGACACCCACCCGATTTGATGCAATTGCGCTTTTTTTAGCGTTTTCGCACTTGTAAAAACTTCTGCGATAGTCCAGTGGTGAAAGAAATGCGCAATATTAAGAAAATACTGCATATGATACCCCAAGTGGAATTGGGCAAAAATATCTTAAAGATACGCATCCTGCCATTTTATTGTTCTGCCTCCACGCTATTCAGGTGTTCATCATAGTGTTGTTTCTACCTTTCAATCATCTCACGCTTATGCGTCAAGATACCTCCTTCCTTAACCAGACCCATTTCGGCTCGCTTCATTACGTTATTGAGGGCCTTTCTTCAGACGGGCTGAATTCACATATGATCCTCTCCGTACCTAAATCTCTACAGCCAGTGAGATAAATTAACACCTCATAAAGAGCACAATCCATTCTGGAGCGTTATTACCTAATAAAAGAAATTTGTTCATAAAGGTAAAAAATCGCACTTCCCGAAAGGGATAACTCGATATTGAGTTAGGGATAGAGCTATAGAACATGAAATCAGTGCAACTATCGTTTCAGGGATCATCGATGTAGCCATGAAAACCAACTTTGTCTATAGTTCTATAACTCACTATCGAGATACGTAAAATGTTACCGTATTATCAATTACAGTAAGACCCAAAAAAAAACAGTAGAAAGAGGCTTCGAAGTTATAGGATTTGCTGATGATATAGCCATAATAGTACGTGGAAAGTTCGATAATATCATCACAGATAGAATGCAATCTGCACTAAACTGCACTGTTGAGTGGTGCCAAAACGAAGTGCTAAATATAAACCCATCAAAAACAGTTTTAGTTCCATTTACTCGTAAAAGAAAAATTAAATTAATGGATCCATTTTACAATATTCATCCAGTGTAAAGTATCTAGGGGTCATTCAACTTAACTGGAGCTTACACTTAGAGCAGGTCATAAGTAAAGCCACGAATGCTCTCTGGGTGAGTAAGAAAACATTTGGTAAAAAATGGGGACTCAAACCTAAAATGATTCATTGGATTTACACAGTTATTGTAAGACCCAGAATTGTTTATGCCTCATTTGTTTGGTGGCCTAAAACAAATCAAATTACATCCCAACAAAAGTTAGCGAAATTTCAACGTTTGGTCTGTATGGCTATAACAGGAGCAATGCACAGTACACCATCAAAAGCCTTAGAGGCAGTTCTTTATAAGCTTCCATTACATCAATACGTGCAAATGGAAGCTGAAAGGAGTGCGCTAAGGCTGCGAAGAACTACCATTTCTCTAGAAGGCAATCTTTCTGGGCATCTTAGTATACTGAAAGATTTTCGTATTGATAAATCAGTACAGATGATCGAAGATTGGACGGAAAAAATCCTGAACCTAGATAAACCATATGAAGTGATTAATACGAATCGCCAAATATGGGAATCAGGAGGGCCTATTATTTCCAAATGGTTCCAAAATGAATGAATAGTGCCGGAGCTGGTATTATAGGCCCGGGGATTCATGGTTCAATACCTATGGGAAGATGGATCACCGTTTTCTTTGCAGAAGTATACGCCATCTTAGAATGTGCATATATATGTTTGAAAAGGAACTACAGACATGCAAGGATTTGCATATTTTCAGATAGTCAGGCGGCTCTGAATGCATCAAAATGTTTCACATGCCGATCAAAATTGGTTTGGGAATGTATAACAATTCTGAAGCAATTGGCTATGAAAAACCAGGTCCATCTGTACTGGGTGCCAGGCCATTGTGGGATTGAAGGAAACGAGGACGCCGATTTACTTGCCAGACAAGGCGCAAGTTCTCAGTATTTAGGACCAGAACCTTTCTGTGGAATATCTAAATGTGTAACACAATTGGAATTAAAGCAATGAAAGGACAATATGATTCAGCTGAATTGGAAAGCTATAAACAAATTAAGGCAATCTAAACTCTTCATAACTCCAAACAAACAAATAACGGAAAAAATCTTGAATTTGAAAAACAAATCACTAAGAATATTTATTGGGCTGCTTACGGGACACTGTCCGGCAAGATATCATTTGAAAAAGATTAGTCGGAGTTAAATTGATGTCTGTCGGTTTTGTGGCTGTGAAAAAGAGGGGTCTACCACAAAAAGCCGAATCACAAAAGGCCGAATCACATAAGGCCGAATCACAAAAGGCCGAAAGCACAAAAGGCCGAATCATACAAAAGGCCGAATCACAGAAGGCCGAATCACAGAAGGCCGAATCACAAAAGGCCGAATCACAAAAGGCCGAAATATTAAAATAAATTTTACGGAAAGCCTTTTTTTTCTACAATTTTAAGGACATTTTTACAGTAGGGTAAGCGGGACAAGATGCACAAGTAACATTACTAGCTGAATCAGAGTGTATGGTTAGTGGTTTTTGGGTGTGTCAGCTGGTCTATTCTTAGCTGACACACCCAAAAAAAAGTTCTATGATGGAGCTTAAGTAGTGGTACTGTTGTATTTTGTACAACATAATTGTAAAAACCTGGCGAAAACTGGAAGGGCACTGTTCGATTTTGGCAACATGCAAAAATTTTCATGTTACCTAAATTTAATGGTTGTTTTTATTAAAACTTGTATCGACGTATAAAATTTACCTATTTTGGATATGGTAAGCCTTAAGAAGGCCCACAGAATCATTGAGATTGACAGGATTTGTGACTGATTATGATCCATTTTTGTGTACATGGATTTCCGTGTTGCCAAATTCAAACCGAGTCAAAATCGAACAGGCACTGTACGATGAAAAGTATTCTTAGTAAACGTAGTATTCTTATGATCACTTAAGGTGATTATAAAACGAAGCCAAACTTTGAATTTTCAAGTGCACAAGACTGGAGAATCTGACAAGAGTTCGCGTTGAAAATCAATCAAATTGCTTGCTTGCTGGTAGTGACAAATGGGATAAAATTTGCGGAGCGCTATTTGATTCACAAGTCTTGTGCTCTTGAAAATTTAAGGTGTGGCTTCGTTCTATAATCACCTTAAACACTTGTTATACCCTATCGCAGCAATCATTCTCCTGCTTGTTGCGTAAAAGACTATGTTGGCATTATACCGGGCAAACGCTTGCTGTCCGAACTCGCTGTCGCTCGTCGGACCTAAAAATGGAAAAACATCCTCTGCTTGCATTATACCGGGCAATCGGATTTGCTATTTGCATGACACCAAATAGATGCTATACACAACCTTCGGATATCGGAGACTTCGGCGGCCTTCTGCCGCCTCAGTTCCTCCGCTGCATGGAGGATAGCGCACTGGTTACTGACATGACTGCATTTAACAAAGCATGGACTTGTTCTTTTCATATCCAAGCTTTATTCTTTAGGATTGTAACTCTAATTTGGCCTTCTGTGATTCGGCCTTTTGTGATTCGGCCTTTTTTGATTCGGCCTTTTGTGATTCGGCCTTTTGTGATTCGGCCTTTTGTGAATCGGCCTTTTGTGATTCGGCCTTTTGTGATTCGGCCTTATGTGATTCGGCCTTCTGTGATTCGGCCTTCTGTGATTCGGCCTTCTGTGATTCGGCCTTCTGTGATTCGGCCTTCTGTGCATTCGGCCTTTTGTGGTAGGCTAGAATGTATTCGGCCTTTTGTGATTCGGCCTTCTGTGATTCGGCCTTTTGTGATTCGGCCTTTTGTGATAATCCCGAAAAAGAGACCTCTCAACATCTGCTTTGTGACTGTCAGCATTATTAGCAAGTAGGAAAAAATATTTCAACAAGGGCATTCTAAATCCTTCTGAAATTTGGTTACAGAACCCTAACCTAGTAGTTAATAGTAGTTTATGGAACATGTTGCAGAAAGATGATTTTTACAGCACGAGTTGTAAATTTATCCTACGAGGCTTGCCGAGGAGGATAATTACGACGAGTGCTGTAAAAATCGAGTTTTGCAACGAGTTTCGTACAACATTTTTTGCAATCTCGTAGAACACCAGTTGAGGGTATCAGAAAATATATCGGAGTGCATTCACCATTATTTTACAATTTCTGAGAAATTGTTGTGTTATAATTCATTACGCCACTCAAAACAGTTGCGTAATGAGAAAGCGTTGCGTAATGAATCATTACAGCACTGGTTTCAGTTAAGTAATGACTATTCCCGCACTGCTTACTTCAGTGCAGGAAAGTAGGCCGTTTCATGACAGATTGGCGTGATGAAAAACAGCCTATTACGATGAGAAATTGCAAAAAATTATTTTAAAGGTCATTCCGGATTGGGATACCTCGCATCATCAGATAACGGCAGTTATCCTGAATAGTAACTCTCCATACTGAGCACGTTGCGATAGTAAACAGGGGTATACCACAATAGATCAATTTATGGTCGCAGTGGTTCAAATCCCAAAAAAAAGACCCAAAAACGGAATCGTTCAGTATCATATTCGTTCCTTCACCACTGTAGAACATTCTTTCACATCTGTTAACCAGAGCGATACTGTGCAAACAACCTTTCCGTCGACATCTATGAAATCCGCACAAACGCGTCCAATAGCAGTGGGATGCAGTCTGCATTAGCTGGACCAAATGTAGCATCGTTTATGTCCATACCGCTTTTGAAGTGATAGAGGACATCTAAAATTCCGGAGGAGAAAATTTTCCGAACCATAGATGCTGTTCGAGGTTTCGGTTTCCGTGTGTGCTGTGGTGTTTCGGATACATGTTCCAGGAGATTGTGGCGAGCGTTTGGATGTGATCCGTTTTCTAGATTTGGAGTTCGTGACGAGCCTTTGGAAGTGATCCGTTTTCCAGATTAATCCGTTCTGGAGAAGAACTTTTGGATCTGTTGGATGCAAAATATTCAAAAGGTCGTTCAATATCAGAAGCATTCTATTTTTTGATGTTCATTTCATGTTTCAAACTGGTTGACTTTCAAGCTTGAAATACTTTACCGGACGTTTATTTTTTGAGTTTATTTGGATTAAGCTGAGTATAATTTTTAATTTCTTTATTTTTATAATTTTTCGGTAAGATACTTTAATAACAATATGTATGATATATTACTATATATTGGGTATTGGGGAGGGGTAGCCTAAGGGAGTTAATTGAACTGTTGACTGGATGAAAGTGCGTGGGGTCGCCAGCCTTTTGTCATGAGAAAACAGCCTTAGTGTTGTCTTCCAAAGGTATTCAAAGATATTAACTAGCCCTGCTACAACAAACCATCAGGTAGATCATACCATCCCGGTATGATTCTGAAGCCATAGGTTATCCTTGCGCTGATGGTGGCTAAATAATCATCATCATCATCATCATCATCATACCGCTTTTGAAGTGATAGATCGAGATCAAATAATCTGGAAAAAAAATCCTAAAATCATCCTGCCCGCTATGCTGGGCTTGTTCTATCGTTCACAAATCTAAAGATTTTTTCTTTCTCTTCTCCCTTCCAGGTGTTATCGTTTTATCTGAACATTTGATGTGAAAGTGATTTATATAAATATATCGTAAAGGAAGATGTCCGCTACGTCGTCTATTAGTTCGACACAATCGTCCAGCAATAGCGGCAACAGCGGTAACAATGCCAACAGCAATTCCCGAAACGTCCTTTCGTCGTCATCGAACATCGTCATCCTGGACAATCAGATCCTGGATAGTAACGATGTGGTGGCGGCTGCAGGTCTCCAGCAACTGTCCGGCGCAGGAACCGGCGGCCTGAAATTGACGAGGGACTGTGCCGTGCAGTATTCGAACTTGATCAGCAGCTACACAGCGAGTAGCAACAACAACCACGGCAATGCAACGATCGTAGGAAGCAACAGTAGTTCCCAAATGAATACCGTGAACATCATCCCGGGAGATTCCTCCCAGACGAACTCGCGAGTGCAAGTGTTGAGTAATGTACAGTTAGTGTCGTCGAAGGGTGCTTCCCAACCGTCTACATTTAGCTACGTAGACGCAAGTGGTAAGAATTTTAACGTTCTTACATCAAGTGGCAAGATCAGCACAAACAAGCTGATTGGAGTACCAATAACGAAAGTGAAAACATTCAACCATGTCGGGCAACAGCCCCAACAACATCAGCTATCGTCGCAACAAACGCCATTTGTGTCATCTCAGATGCCGCAACAACAACAGCAGCAGCAACTGCAGACACAAATTGGCAATGTACAGAAGGTCACTGTCCCCCGAAACATCCAGCTGGTGACCAGGATACCAAATTCCACCATTTCGGTGAGCAATGGCCGAATGTCGCAGATCACGCCGTCATCTCCCCAACAGCAGCAGCAATCAGCTCCGCAGTTCACCATTCAACAGTATGCGGATTCCAGCGGAAGCATGCCTTCTGGATTGGAGATTCGGTCTTCGGTGTCAGGTCCGATCATCAATTCCACCAACACTGGCAATGTGGGTAAAGCTACAGCCACCAAAAGCAAAAACATGGCATCACTGAAAATGATGCAAAACTCTCAGATTACCCAATCGAATACAGGTGCACCGGCGAAACCGGTTGGCAAGAGCATGAGTGTGAATCTGAAGAGCGTACGCAACAATTCTAAATCCAGTGCAACAGGAGTCAATTCGCAATATTACATCAAGAGCTCATCGAACGGAACCCTCCAACAGCAACAACAACCGGGAACTACGACATCGATTTACACAACGTCTCCCGCTCAAGCGGTGTACCACAATCCAACACCTCTTCCGCCGCAGCAGTCAATACAGATCCCAGTCAGTACAACCACGACTTCCGGCAAGGGCAGAGGTGTGTACAAAACCTCCAAAAACCAGCTGATTCAAATCCAGCAGCAGCAGCAGCAACAACAACAGCCGCAATCGTCTCCCCAGAGATCGATAACACCATCCAGTCCCATCGGCGGGGCCATGCCGCAAAATGTGACCTACGGTGGTGGTTTTGGCTCCACGACGACGATGGGTCCAGGTAACGTTAACAACCGTTATCAGAGCTACAACTCGTACCCAATTCCAGCCTCTCAGTCCCAGTCCAGTAGTACAACGTCAGTCAGCAACAACTATAAACCGTTTAATCATCTTTACGCAGGTGCTACATCGTCGTCTGGAGTGACGTTTGAATCATCTGGACCGCCGTCAGTAACGATGGCGGGATCTGGAAGCAGTGGCCATCATGAACATCCTATACCCTCAGTCACAGTCACCGGTTACAGCAGTTCCACTGGCAAGAACAAAAAGTATGCCTCCACAGTGCAAAACGAAAGCAACAGTCCCGGATTTGTACTGTCGCCGGTTAAAATGAAAGGCACAGGACGCGGTCGCAACAACAGCATATCCCACTACCAACCGTCAGAAGCAACTCCATACCAACGGTATTCGACTTCTCCGTCGAGGCCACTTCAACAACAGCAGCATCAACCGTTCCAGTCGGCATCGCCTCTTGGAAATTCCGGTTTCGGACAACACCAACATCCCTCGACCAGTGCCCGAGAAGACCAAATCTTCCTCAATGGCCAACAAATGACGGACGAATCTTCTGCACGTATTTTACAAAGCTTATCTCAGCGGTCAACGGAGACCGGCAAATATGGCGCCTACAAACAGCAGCAGTTCACATTCTACGGATCGGAAAATGTACCTCAACTGCCTGTTCAGAACATGCCGGCCCCGGGTGTTAACAATGCATCTGCAAAGGATGCTCCTTACGATCCAATTGATGCTAGGTTTCCCGAAGACAAATCCGACTGCAGGAGATCAAGGTAAGTTTCATCGTCAAAATGCAAAGCTGCGCTGAAGCGCTTTCAAATGCTCATCAAGACTTGTCTGGGAATGCATTCTCTCATTGCGAAAAGTGTGCGCCAAGAAAAGTATTGGAATCCGGGACACAATGGTATTGAAGGAAATGAAAAGTCAGACGAGCTTGCTAAACAAGGTTCAAATACACGACTCATTGGTCCAAAGCCATTTCGTGGCATATCGTATCGTGCACTAAATATGGAACTGAAAAACTGGGAACAATAATGGGTGATGATTGACCAATTGGATGGTCACCACAATACAACATATTTTTAGTTCCAAATGTAATTATCACGAAAAGACTCTTGGAGTTCAACATCAACCAGAAACTTCTCTGTACATACAGTGGCCTAATGACTGGACCCTGTCCGAGTAGATATCATTGAAGGCATATTGATTAGGTTTAGAATGCTATCTGTCGTTTCTGTAACATGGAACGCGAAACATTGGATCATCTGCTTTGCAATTGTAGTGCTTTATACAAACGCAGTTCTATATTTGTTAACAGGTGTTATTTATAACCAAGCGATATTTGGACTGCAAATCCCTGTTTGCTATTTTGCCTGACGGGAAAATACATGTTAAAGTGCTCAAGCTGTTCACTTGATTCAGGGTAGGACAGTTTTTTGTTCCTTGGAATGATGCGAATAGTAAAAAGCATGGAACATGCCATACAATTTTAATTCAATAGACGCTGTGGCACAAACTCTCCCACAAAAAAAAACGCGTATTCCTCCGAATTATTTTATTTTCAAATTACTTAAGGAAAACCTTCAGGAATTCTTCAATGATCTATTCTAGAATACTTTAAGGTACTCCTTCATGGATGCATCCAGGAGTTCTTTTAGAAATTCTACAAACTCTCCCAGAACTTCTTTCTGTGATTTTTCGAGGGATGGTTAGAGGAATTTCTCCAGAATTTGTTTCAGGATCTTTAAGCGTTCCAACGCCACTATATCCAGTAATTTCCGCAGGGATTACTCTGAAAACTTCTCCAGATACTATCCTAGAATTTCCTCCGGATATTTATCAACTAATTCTTCTACCACTTTCTCCAGTTGTTACTCTTAGTAGACTTCCAAACATTTGTGCAAGAGTACTACTTCCAAGAAAATCTAAGAAAGGTTTATTTCAACGTTTTAAACAAATTCGTTAAGTGATTTTACAAATAAAAAACTATGACGAAATTCGTACGTTGAATATTTTAACAATTGTTTCAGGCATTTTCATGCGGATTTCTTCAAGAATTTACTCACAATTATTCTCAGGTAGATCTTCCAGGAATCTATCGAGAACTCGGCAGAAATTTCTCTATGAATTCTATAAAAAAAATTCTCATGAATTTCCTTTTTCTATACTGCAGTGAATCGCAAGTTAGTCCCATCTGCATTTCGTCGAAATTGAGTTGAGTTCAGTTTTCAACATATTTTTCAATTCTCTTTCAGCTCCACTCATAAGATAATATGATTTGTTCGCAAGTCAAATTGTCCCACAAAGAAAAGTAACCGCATATCAGTCCCACTACAAATTTCCACCCCGTGTAACACAAAAAAGAAACGTGTTTTGATAATCTCTATATTTTTCTCAAAAAGATCGAAGTGAAAAGCAAATTGTGAAAGTTTCATTAAGATCTGATCATGTTTCAATCCTCTGGGATTGTTTGAATGTTCGTATGGAAAACGAGTTTTAGAAACTTCACAGCCCATTTTCTCAATGCCTACTTTTTACAGATGGGACTGACTTGCGATTCACGGCAGTATAGAAATTTCTCCAGCATTTCACAAAAAATAAACTTGTAGTTCTTCCCAAATAATTTCTCATTTAAAATCCTCAGGGATTCTTGAAAAAATTATTTAAGGTTTCATTCCAGTTCATACTACAGTAATTATTTCAGTAGTTCGTCCGATCATTCCTACAATTTTTTCAGGGGTTTCGTATGATGTTTTCGAGGAATTCCTTGAGAAAATCCTGTAGATATTATCAAGAAAATCGATTGAGCATTTTTGTTTCAATTGTGTAAACAATGTAGGGTAGAAAATTCTCTAAGACTTCTCAAGATTCTAGAAGTACCTTCAGAGATTCTTGTAGGAATGCCTTCCAGATTTTTCTATATTTCCTCTATAAATTTATCAAGAATTTTCTTAACAATTCCATTTCAGAATGCTTTGTAGACTATCTATACTATATTTGAAGACATTCTTGGAAAACTTCCTGAAAGCATTTTCGGATGAATCTATGGGGTAATTCCTGAAGGTATGCTTAGAGAAATTCCTGATTTTAAACTCAAAGAAATCCTGAATGACAATTTTTTATAAAATCCTGGGGATCCAGTCCTAGGAAATCGAAGGAATAATCATGGAAAATTTCCTTCAGGCCTGAGAATTTCTTGATAAATTTCTGAGAGAATTTTTGGTGAAATTCCTAATGGAATCTGAGTTATTCTTAGAAAAATAATCCAGCTTGAAATCTTGAAGGTATCTTACACGAAATCGTTAGAGGAATTCCTTTGGAAGTTTGAAAAGAAAAAAAAACACCAGTCGAACTCCTGAAGAAATCTTCGGATCATCTGAGAGATTTTAAGAAAACTTTGGGCAAGGATCTGAATTAGTTTCTGATAAAACTCCAGGATAATATCATGAATAAAAATACATACATTTTTACGAGCAGTAATATTAGTACTTGTCGTTGAATTCCCAAATAAGTGAAAAAGGTAAAAGATCTCCAAAGTTCTTATTTTCAAAACACTCAGTTGCTACTAGCCCTGCAAATGGCTCCACGGTTCTTCTTCTTCTTTCTGGCGTTACGTCCCCACTGGGACAAAGCCTGCTTCTCAGCTTAGTGTTCTTATGAGCACTTCCACAGTTATTGACTGAGAGCTTACTATGCCAATGACCATTTTTGCATGCGTATATCGTGTGGCAGGTACGAAGATACTCTATGCCCTGGGAAGTCGAGAAAATTTCCAACCCGAAAAGATCCTCGACTGGTGGGATTCGAACCCACGACCCTCAGCTTGGTCTTGCTGAATAGCTGCGCGTTTACCGCTACGGCTATCTGGGTCCCTCCACGGTTATCATATTCTAATCTTCGTTTATCTTACTTACAGCTCGTCGGAAATCATTACCTACGCGGACAACATTCCACTTATGGAAGGATATCCCGCCAAATACGACGATTACAACCATCCCGATGACAACATTATCGAAGAAGTGAGGCCAGCTCCGGTGGACGTGTCCAACGGAAGGTTTCACATTCTGCAGGCGGTTCTCCAGGATCACACATACTTTGCTCCGTCACCAGAGCTAAAGCTACCGGATCCACAGCCGCCCCAAGCGTCAATACCTTCGCAGCAAACCCAACCGTCTCAGATGGTTCCAACCTCCGTGCAGCATCACCCTCCGCCTCTTCATCATCATCTTCAGCACCAGCAGCAACATCTACATCCTTCTTCTCAGCAACAGCACCATTACTTGCAGCAATCTCAGTCATCACAGTCGCTCCAGCAGCAGCAGCCACACTACAAGCACCATTCCGGCTTGTCCACTGCTGTATCTTCGACTGCTTCTGCTGTGATGACATCCACTTCAATCTCGGTTAACTCGTCAATTCCATCGGGAGTGTCCGCTCCGTTGACTCAGATGAGTTTGAGCACGCTGGCTGCCGTCACCGGTAGTTCCGCCAGTTCACCGGTTTGTGCATCGACGGTAACTACGACCACTCCGACGACTGTTCAACAACAGCTGCCACAGCAGTCAATCATCCCGGGCAGTGCCCTGGATTACATCTACCAGCGGCAGTCGATTCCCCCGCAAGACGACGATGCCAACTCGGTCATCAGTACGGGTTCGCGGAACTACAACAACTTGGACATTGATTTGGGCGAGGAGACGGAAACGGCTCCGGAGGGCGAAGGCGAGGACGATTCCGTCACGCGCTGCATCTGTGATCTCACACATGACGATGGCTACATGATATGCTGTGATAAGTGCTCGTAAGTAGAATCCTTCATGGCTGGTAGCAGGTCTCTTTTTGGGAGATTTGGACTCAAGTATCTTTTTTTTATCAAAATGACCTCTAAATTCTCTATTTTCCGCTGTCTTCTTGTGATGCATCCTGAGGCATAATTTCAAAGGCATCAGAGAAATCTTTAGACTCTTACGCGATTATTCCCCAGGAATTCCTTTTTAGATTTTTCGAGGAAAACCTTCAATTGATTTCTCGAATGAATTCTTCTGGACCACTTTCAGGAGCTCTTCCCTTGCATCCCTCCAGAAAATCCGTTACAGATTTACCACAAACTCTTATAGGAATTCATCCAGACGTTTAAGAAATAATTTAACCCTCTAATACTCAACCCCGCCTTTAGACGGGGTACACTTTGGAATTTTGTGTATTTTTTCGTAGCTCGGAAATCAAAATGATTTTATTTTTGGCTTATACCTTGACTCATAACACGCATAAAGGAAAAGTTTTTTATGACTTTTGAAACTTTTTTGTATTTTTAGAAATTGTTTGAAAAATTGCATTCTTATATAACCTACAAATGCCTGGGCTTCATTTAACGTGTAATATAAAAAATTGTACCTTTTATATTTTTCTACGATTAACCTATCACAAACGAAGAGCCTGGTGGTGTTCAAATCATTTAAAACCTGTTTTTCCGTTAGTTACACGGAAAATAGAATACGCTCCGAAAAAAATATTAAAAATTTAATATTTTTCAAAATACCGTAACAATTAAAATTTGTATTATTGCCAAAAATCAACAACTAGAAAAGACTTCAAGAAAAAATGAAAAAAGCTAGGGATGTTCAAAAACAAAAATTATAAAAAACAAAAACCAAAATTTAAAAATTTGCGAATAAAAATAAATAAATGCCCAGAACGTGTTTAGAACGATTTTAGATAACGAAAAACAATACTTAAATCGAAAATAAAAATTTGGGTATTAGAGGGTTAAGAAAGTTATCCAGAATATTTTCCAGGTAATTTCACGAAACTACCTCCAATTATTTTCAGTGGAAGTACATACTCTGAAAATGTTCTATTCCCATATACTTTTCCAGGATTTTCTCAGTAGATTTTTCCACAGATTTCTTTAGTAGCTATTCCAATATTACTAGAAAATCCTTAATGGTGATTCATTTCAGAGTTTTTGATGGAAATTTTAGATTTTTTCAGGGACTTCATTAAATTTTCTCAAGAAGCTTCTCTGCTGATTTTTCCAGGACATCACATATTCATCAATAGTTCGTTTGAGGAATTGCTAAAAAAAAACTCGCAGGGATTATTCGAGGGAATTTATTAACAGCTCTTCTAGGAATTTCTCCAAAATTTTGTCTACGAATTGCTCTTACAGTTCTTTCAAACTCGAGTAATGTTTCAAATGAAATCCATGAATTCTTCCAAATGTTATTTAAGTTTTCAGACCGGCAGAGCATTTATTTCGTTCTTTCATATACAAATTTTATGCGAGATTGCGATCAATGTTTTTTCCGGAATATTTCTACAGGATATAATCCAGAGATTTGATTACATATTATTTCAAATAATATCTTAGTAATTCATTTGGAAAATCCTTGACTTCCTCAGGAATTGGGAAGTTCTTTCCGAGATTCATTCCAGAGTTTATTTTTGGAATTTCTGATTTCGGATATTACTATAGGATTTTTTTTTAAATATGTCCCGGATTTTAAAGGAATTTCTCCAGAAAACAATCGAAGAATAATCCTTAACAATTCCTTGGAAACTTTCCTGAACAAATTTGAATACTTTCTCAGGAAGATCTTCTGGACTGGAGCACTTCCTGCAAAAAATGAGAGGGGTCTCTAAAGGCATTCTTTGAGAAATTTCTGATTGAAATCTGCAGAAAAAATAACTAAAATTTCGGAGGAAATCTGGAAGTATCATTGGTTGAAATTATGAAGATGTCCTCCTTGCAGTCACAGAAAATTTTATGGCACATAAGCTAATAGAGCAAAATCAAGAATCCCGTGAAAAGTGTTCTGCAATCTGCCAAACTTGGGTACCCCTGGCTGTATTATGGGACCAAATGCAGTACTAGAAGTGCTACCCATTCTAAACCCGACTACTATGTCTCTAGTAAGACTTTCTTGAGAAATTAGTGAAAGAAGCTTTGGATGAATTTCTAGAAAAGTTTATGGTGAAATCTCTGAAGTAGTAAAATCTGGGGTTTAATCCTCTCTTTCCTGTCATAGCTTCTTCTTTCTTGTTTTACATCCCAACTGGGACAGAACTTGCTTCTCAGCTTAGTGCACTTCCACTGTTATAACCTGAGAGCTTGCTTTGCCAATTGGCCATTTTTGCGTGTGTATATTGTGTGGAAGGTACGAAGATACGGGGGACGTCATTTGGCATAAAGCCGTTTGGCATAACGGTCGTTTGGCATAATAGTCATTTGGCATAATGGACATTTGGCATAATAATTGAAAACTGAGTTGCTATGTTTTTGGCATTACCATTGCTAACATTATCATATGTGATTTTCCCTTCTTTTGTTCATAGGCTGTTCTTTCTCATTTCTATTCTCATTGTTAAACTAGTGCTTTGCATTGTAACTACTAACATTTTCATTGACAATTTTGCCTTCTTTTCTACGTTGGCATTATAACCACTAACACTTTCATCGACGATTTTCCCTTTTTTTGATCACCAGATCTTCTTTTAAGTAGCACTATTTAAATTTCTAATTTCTTTTCTTCTATGAAAAACGTCCATTATGCCAAATGACCATTATGCCAAACGGGGTAGCCCCTGAATCAATTGATTTCACCTGTGATCAATTATACACTTCCTTATATAAATTTCTCCAGCATTTCATTTAACGATTACGCCTTTAAAGGTTTATTTAAGCTTCACATCATTTAAAAATACACTAATTTTAAGTAAATGAAAAACCGAATTTAGTACTATACCATTTAATTCCACTAGAGTGTGTATCCTTTGACAGATACGCGTATTTCGACCTCAACTGTAAGGCCGTCTTCAGTGTCGTGTACTAGACTCGGCTTCATCAACGGTAATTTTACCAGTAATTCCTCCGATCATTTCTACGCAAATTTTATTAGGGAGTTTGTACGAATTTAGGAATTTTCTCAGAAAATCCTACCACATGTTATACAGAGACTCGATTTTTTTCCATTATCTTAGCAATTTATCTCTTATTTATCCTTGTAAACTACATGTCATCAAGTGTAACTTTGGAACTTACACAAGAAGTTATTGAATGTGGTGTTTTGATTCCGTTGCATGATCCTGTGGGGTGAGGCGACGGAATCAAGATCAATCGAGTTCGTTTCGCGGTCGCGTTGTGCGAGTGCCGAAAATTATTCGTGTTCAGTCGAGGTTGCAATCCTACCTGGTGAGCTCGTTTCATTATTATGATAACACATTTCGTGGCAATGTTACGTTTATGTAATTTTCTATCAAACTGTGCATGGTTCGCCTTGCAAGTGTCGACATAGACTCTTATTTCTTTTTTATGTACCGTAAAGTGCCCTAATTCAGCGCATTGCCTAATTCCGCGCATTTCATACAAAACGATTTATATATGGAAATACACATCAATATTGCAACAACTTTCAATGCCATTTGATGCTACTACTATTTAGAATAAGTTGGAATCATCAATAAAAGCAAATAAGGCAGTTTTTCGCGGAGTAAAAAAATAATCAGTGGAGGCCCGTCGAAGTTGACGCCATTTTTCTAATTTCCTTAGCGTCCGTGCTAAGACTGTAGGACAGAAACAAAAGCGATTTTTTTTATTGAAAATGTTTTATTTTTTATGCAATTTTCTATGGAACTACTTGCTACAGATATGTTTCATGATGCTTCTATGAAATCCTATCAAATATTAGCATAATTATTGAGTCACATCCCAAAAAGTAATGCGCGGAATTAGGTCACGTTTTTTTTATAATGCCCTAATTCCGCGCACTGTTCTTCGCTGAACAATAAACAAGTTAAACATACTATATTCGTCTTCACATCTAACTATTTCAATGAAAAGTGTCGTCATGCATAAATACGTTTCGCTACGTAGCCACAATTCGCTGTACAGTCCCAACTACTCAACAATTCGCATGGATCGTCAGCATGCTGATGCAGAACGCGGCGGAGGAGTCGCCATCTTCATCAAGAGGGGTATCTCTTTTACCCAGCTTGACCTATCCACGTCGATTATCGAGGCTATTGGAGTTTCAATCAACACCGGTACAACGCCAGTAAACATCGTAGCAGCATATTATGCCGGTTCGAATAGGAAAGCCCATCTTCAGCAGTTGAGGCGTGACATTCGAACGCTGACCAGCTTTGAAGTACCGTTCTTTGTTGTGGGAGACTTCAACTCTCGACACACAATGTGGAATTGCGCCACCACAAACAAAGCAGGAAAAATTCTCGTTCAAGAGTATGAATCATCTAACTTTTACATCCACCACCCGGATGAGCCAACGCGTCACCCGCCTGGGAGAGGAAGGCCTTCGACCTTAGACCTTATTTTATCAAATAATGTGATACAAATGTCGATCCCGGTAGTCCACACTGCGCTCTCGTCTGACCACCTTCCTGTAACATTTGAAATCAACAATATTACTCCAGCCACAGTCCCAGGTCATAGCATGCGATGTTACAATCGAGCAAATTGGACTCTCTTCGTTAGATCAATCAATGCCCAGATCGACCTGAATTCCGAACTTGTCAACCATCTAACCAACCGAGAGAACATTGAAGAAGCCATTTCTTTATTCTCTTCCAGAATCCACAAAGCTGCTAATTCGCCTAAGAAACGTACGGAGGCGTCAGTATCTGCGTACTCGTGACCCAATGCTGGGCACAATAGTGTCACAACTTAATGACACCATTCGAGAACAATGCTCTGAACACCGTTTCCAAAACTTCGAAAATATGATTAAAAACCTTGATAACGGAAGCAACAAATTTTGGAAGTTGAGTAAAAGTCTTCGCAATCACGTGAAGCATAGCCCACCTTTGAAGGTAAATGGTACACTAGTTGTGACATCCACACAGAAAGCTGAAACATTTGCAGCGACATTTGCACAACAATCCACTCGTCGGTGACGACGCTACGTCAAAAGCAGTGGATGAAACCGTTCAAAGAATAGCCGCAGCCGATTGCGTTATTGAGCCATCTTCTCTGGTTAAGCCTAAGGAAGTAAAATTTATCATCAGCGCAATGAAATCCAAAAAGTCTCCTGGACTGGATGGCATCAGAAATATTATCCTGAAACATCTTCCTAGAAAAGGACACGTCTTCTTAACTAAGATTTTTAACGCCTGTCTGAGACTGTCCTACTTCCCTGCGAAGTGGAAGCACGCTTCCGTGATTGCCATTCCGAAGGCCAACAAAAATATCACTTGTCCCGATAATTATCGACCGATCAGCCTGCTGAGCAGTATTAGTAAAATTTTTGAAAGAATTATTCTATCAAGGTTGAATCGCCATCTAGAAACCGATGTTATTGTCCCACACGAACAATTTGGGTTCAAACAAGGACACTCAACTGTTCATCAGCTTGTCCGGATCAAAAAAGAGATCAAGCGCAATTTTGCTGTGGGTAAGTCCACCGGTATGGTCCTGCTAGACGTTCAAAAGGCCTACGATTCGGTATGGCAGGAAGCTGTGGTTTTCAAACTGCAACAATCAAACTGTCCACTCTACATAGTTAAAGTTGTTCAATCGTTTCTATCCGCTCGAACATTTGAAGTTCAGGTCAACGGCTCGAGGTCTACTACCTACCAAATCCCCTTCGGAGTACCCCAAGGTTCGGTCCTAAGCCCTACGTTGTATAATGTTTTCACTGCCGACATTCTTATGGTTGACGGAGTTGTTTATGCTTTCTTCGCGGATGATACGGCCTTCCTAGCATCAGACAAGGATCCTGAAATCGTGGTGACCAAACTTCAACAAGCCCAAAATTGCCTGGAGGAATTTCAGCGAAAATGGAGAATTAAAATCAACGCAAACAAAACCCAAACTATCTTTTTCACGAGAAAAAGAGCAGAGCGCAATCTGCCAAGGTCTGTCGTTACAACCAATGGAGTGCCATCCGCTTGGGTAAACGATGCCAATTACCTAGGAGTAATATTCGATTCCAAACTTACTTTTGGTAAACACGTTAATAATGCAATCTGCAAAGTGGATAAAGCAGTTCGTTCCATGTACGCGCTCCTCAAACGTCGTTCAAAACTACATCTAAAAAACAAAATGCTGGTCTTCAAATGCATACTTCGCCCTATTATGCTCTATGGATCTCCAGTATGGGGCGACTGTGCCAAGTCCCATCGTAAGCGCATGCAGGTGAAACAAAATAAACTGCTGAAAATGATTCACAACCTCGACCCTTGGTACTCAACAGAACAGCTACATCGAGTCACAAAAATGGATACTATCGAAGAGTTTATTAGTCGAGCTACCAGGAGCTTTTCTAACTCTTGTCAACTATCAGCAAATCCTTTGATAGAAGAACTTTTAGCTTAGCCACTGTGATATTAGAATAGGAAACACTTAGATCTAGGGTTTTTTTTTGTGAACAGATTTTTCCCTATACTGCTTGACTTCAGAACCAAAACATTAAATTTCTATTATAAATAACATTGTCATTACGCAGCTGAAAGGTGATCCAAATCTCTGCAATTGTAACCGTTATAATTAATCAACACTGAAACTGATAAAATCGAATAAATAAAATGAATTGAAAAAAAATAAATACGTTTCACGGGCAAGCAGAATCTCGGGAAAGCTCACTTACAGGGAAACTAAAAGCGACCGTCCAGAAACCACGTGGTCATTCATGGTTAGAGGAAAAGTTTATCCAAAGACCAAAGCCCATACAAATTTTAAAATTGTTGTCTGAACAATATACCACAAGAGGAGAGAATCTATACATCTGTGCACACAAAATTTACTTAACATTGTGACCTACAAATAACAAAAAGTATGATATACGGGGAAGAGAGATTGCAAATGGCCATATTTTGTGAGACGTAATGGATAAACTTTATGGATCTTCTGAGGTTTCTAGTTTGGTTAACAGATTTAAGTTTCAGGTACCCGTGGCATTAGCGGATACAATTGATTTATTTTTTACGACATATCGATTCCAAGCAATAATGCGAACTGGTTCTTGTGTTGTATGAACAATGCAGAATACAAATACCTATAGGGGTAGTCGGGGCGGTTTCGCCAATGGATTGGAATGAGCACCTCTTGAAAACTGCATAAATTTTTGAAATTTCAACTGAAGTAAAATGCAACTCTAAAGCTGGCAAGGAAATTAAGCAAAATGTATGTTATAAGTCAGTTTTCTAAAGTAATAGAAAAATGAATAAATTATACTCGAAATACCATCAACGTATTTACCAGTATCCGCTCATGTTCCAGTAGTCCGCTCACGAGTTCAATGGTAGAATGTTGATGATTGATTGTTACAATGTTCTTTAAACTTTAATATTTTTGCAAAGAGTGTTTTTAAACACTAATTACTTTCCAGTTGAGTGAACAAAATAATTAAATTACATGATTCTATGAGATAATTTCACAATCTAAAATAGGGTAATAAATCTTCGAGCTGTTTAGTAGAATACCTATAAGTAGATGAAAAACCCGAATTTAGTACTATACCATTTAAAATGGGGTGCTCATATCATCCCATCAATAAAAAATTTGTGAACTTTATAGGACAACGGAAATCGTGCAGATCTAAAAATTGTTGGAAATAGTACAAAGAACTGATAATTCTATAATATTTTCTGCACTTCTATCGAATTTCCTTAAGGTCTCCAAACTGCCCCACATTCCCCTAAATGAAATTCACAAGTATCAATGCCACGTTAATTTAAAACCCATAACAAATGTTTATCTTTGTTTCATGTGATAGTCATAAAAATATAATAAAACTAAACGGCTCATACAAAAATTTACTTTTTTTCATACAAAAAGCATTATGGAGGGTGGAGATGGTTGTAAATTTTCTATTTCATCGTTACGTAATGAATGAATTCTGCCTTACATTGAAATTAATGTTAATTTGATTGCTTCGCGAGTGCGCGGAATTAGGCGTTCTTCTGCGCGGAATATGGAAAAGCGTTTCAAAAGTGCGCGGAATTAGGCAATTTCTGCATGTGAACTATTTCAAAAAAATCTCAATTTTAAATTATGAATACAGTCTAGTTTATATTTTTCCCATAATCTAAAATGGATTTGCTAGCGATCCACTCATAAAGCTTTTTTATTGATGCAATACTTTTTTTTAGTTAACCATTTGAATCGTTTTATTCCTTAACTGCGCTGAATTACGGCACTTTACGGTAATTTAAATTTACACATACATTTATTTTTCGCTTTACTAAAAAAATCTTTGAATAGTTTGAAATTATTAATGCCGATGTACTTTTCTAATCTTCTGCTAAGGAGTCGTCCACAAACCACGTGGACATTTATGGGGAGAGGGGGAATTATTAAAAACTGTTCCAGTGGTGATTCTGGATATGCATATGAATTCTCGGTCTCAAGAAGCAACAATCATTACACAGTAACATTCCTTCCCTATCCCAACTGACTGTAAGGACTTTTCTGGTGCGGTATATATAATATGATGCTTTTTTTGCAAGTTTTAGGAATTCAAAGTTTTGGAGAGATTCTTAATGGAATCTTTGAGATAATTTTTCTGTGGCTATCATTGGAAAAATCCAGGTTGAACTTTTAAGATATCTAAAACGAAATTGTTGAAGAAATTCTTCAGAAAATAATCAGTAAATGAGCGCCTGGAGATATCTTCGAAGTAACATCTGAAAATATCTGAATTAATTTCTGATGAAATTCCTAGAGAAAATCATGAGAAATAAATACAGTGATACAAACAGTAATACTTCTGGTGTGTCACGAGGAGTTTCCAAAACTGAGCCTTAGGAATATGCTTAGGGAAATGTCTGGTCTGACCCTAAAAGGAATCAGTCTCTCTCTCCTGGTTCTTGTTAGGTTCATTCTTGTTTTCTTGGTTGCCTATCTCTTTTTAATGCAAGAGGTCTCTAAATGTTCTTATATTTAAAACACTCACTCGCTATTAGCCTTGACCTTTTCACCAATTTTTCTAATTTGAATTTTCTGTGTTCTTAACAGCGCATGGCAGCACGTGGACTGTATGGGCATCGATCGGGCAAACATCCCAGACGAGTACAACTGTGAAATGTGCCAACCAAGGCCCGTTGACCGGATCCGTGCCCGTACATTGCAGATGGAGAAGCGAAAGGAGCAATCGCTCCTATTGGCGAACAATAATCTCCAGATACCGGTGGGCGATGCAGCCGTAACAAGCACGAATCTAGTGGGTGTGGTCGGAACGGGCCCTCCAACGACAACAGTTGGAACCACTGCGAAAGGTGCCAATCAGTACACCACCGGCAAAGCTCTGGCCGGTACGAAGAAAGGAAAAACCACCGGAAGCTCCAAGAAGAAATCCAGTGAAAATGCCGCGGCAAAGAAAGCAGCCAAGAAGGCTTTGGACGCATTGAACCGAGTGAACGGAAAAAGGAAAGAGCTGAAAAAGCCATCCAAGAAGAAAATCAAAACCACGGAGCAAAACGCAGAGAAGATGTCCAACATGATCCGAACCTGGATCGACAACTACGAGCGTGCCATCACAAATCACTATTCCCCAGAGCTGAGGGCTCGATTGACGGCATTCGGCAAGATGCAATCCCAGAATCCGTTGCTGAATTCCGACCGCCTAATTGCACCGGGCTCAGTGATAAATCTAGCGCAAAAATGTACCACAGTTCCTCACGCTGGCGGCAAGATACTGATCAGTATCGAGGAAATACCACCAAAGACTCCTATTATCGAAATACGAGGGAAGTATATGCTCTCTTCTCAGCACAAACAACTCCAGTCGTTGTTTAATATGGCAGCCAATGGCAAGCTGAGCAATAACAAAAATGCTGGTCCGTTTTTGTTCCTCTATCAAGTGACCCAAGGTGGAATGGAGCTTTGTGTTGACACCCGAACCTACGGAAACGATGCGCGATTTGTACGGAGATCCTGCCGACCGAATGCGGAAATTTTGCACAACGTAGAGAAAGGAGTGGTCCATTTGTACGTCGTCTCAACGGCAAACATCAAGGCCAATACAGAAATCACCATCAAGCATGACGAGCAGCTGATTCAGAGGGTAGGTGGAGTGGTCATATTGACTCATACGACCGTAACGAAGCTGTGCGCCTGCGGTTTGATCAAAGATTGTCAATACTCGGCCCAGCTGAGCGATGGGTTGCTTCCCGCAATCAATCCCACGGGACCCAATGTACCTGCGATCATGCCGAATGCCCAGGGAGGTGTAAGCAGTTCAACGCCACCGGTTCCCAAAGCTCCCAAGAGCAAGAAAAACAACGGAGCCCTTGGCGATGGCGAAAAGAAGTTGACCAAGAAGCGGAACAGTAGATCTACAAGCTCAAATGCTGAAGCCCGGCTGCGATCCATTTCGTCCAGTGGAGACAGCACTAGTGAACTGATGATGTATGCCCAACAGCAACCTCCTTTGTCGCCATTGCAACCGAACCCCCAATTCCAGCCAACACCGTCGCAACTTGTCCACCAACAGTTGCAACAAACTGCAATGCATTTTATGCAGCAACAACAGCAATCCCAACCAGGGTTGATGCAGCCATCACAGCCGGTTTATATGTACAGTCCATCTCCTACGCATCAATCGCAACCTCCTGCATTGGCACCAACGTCTTCGGTGCAACTACAGCCACCGGTAATACATCCGCAGACTCCTCCACCCCATCCTCCCATGAGTCCAGTTATGAACATTGCGCATCGAACTACTGGGTTCTACACGGAGATTAAGTCTCCCATGAACTCACCGCCACCGCTCAACTTAACTGGACCGCCTCCACTGGTCATCCCATCGATGCCATCACCGATAAAAACCCAGTCTCAGCATCCGCCTCCGTTGCAACCCATGTCGGATGTTGTTGCTCCTCCTCCTCCTCCGGTGGCAATTCCGATGGACGTTCCGGCGTTGACAATTCCCAACAACTCACACTCGTCGTTGCAAGACCACACCCGCATGGACTTGATCCAGCAACAGCAGCAAATCATGGAAGACATCATAAAGATTAAAATCAAGTCCCCCAAGGCTAGTCCCTACAAGCACGAATATTCCCCGATTCCATCTTCGACCACGACGGCAACAACTAGCATGCTATCTCCGCCTCCTCCACCACCGATTCCCGTTGCCCAGAGGCCGCGTTGTGCCGAGACGCTTAAACAGGAACTATTCCAATCTCACTACCAACCGCAAGTTCGGTCACCATCGCCGGCTCCTCCGGCTATTTCCTCCCCAGTCAAAGTGGAATACACGCCTCCCATGGAAATGAAGCAGGAACCCCAGCCTATCCCAGAACCGCAACCACTGGTGATAGACGAAAAGCCACCGATGGCGACGGAAGAAGACATCAAACCTGAGCCCTTGCCGGAACCAGAACTTAAAGTGGAAGAAGAGAAACCAGTTCCTGTAGTTAAAACCGAACCAGAGCCAGTGATCGAAATGGAAGCTGTGGTCAAAGAGGAACCAGCTGCAGTTGTCGTACCTCCCCATGAGGGGGACAGCAAAGATGGAATCGACACTGGTGCAAGTCTTTGCGACAGTGCCACAAATTCCCCAACTAAATCGTCCCAGTTGCATCAACAACAAACGCCCGGTGCCAATCCCGGCAATAGTGCGCATAGTTCTCCGCATTCCACCTCGTCGCAGCATCATCCCCATGGGGGAAGCAGCAAGAAGAAGAACAACCCCTTCAAAGAGACCGAAACGGAAAAGAAGGAAAAGCCACCGTCGCGGAAGCTGACGCGTGAAGAACGTAAAATGGAGGCCATCGTGAAGGCGTTTGAAAAGATGGAACAATCCCAGCAGCGGAAGCAGGAACTCAAAGAGCAACGTAAGGAAGGGAAACGGAGAAGCGTCTCGTCCTCCACTCCGGATGAGAGCATCCCTTCTGGAAGCAGCTCAACCAAAAAGAAGAGTCTCAGCTCGCAAAAGCGCAAGAAGAAGAAAAGTAAATCGTTGAGTCAGCACTTTGGGTCCCCCAATCAGAGTCGTAAGAAGAAAGTGTCCAAGTCATCGAAGAAGAGCAAAAACGCCAGGGTGTTAGCTTTGGACGAGGAAACTCCCGCTCGGCCATACGAGAACAAAGCTGCCGAGTTGTTGCTGACCTTCTCGCAATCCGTGAAACCTGTATCGAAAACCTTCTTCGGAGATGACGTGAAACCACTGGCCGACGTTGGATCTTCAAACGACAATAGCGTTGAACCAGTGTCGTCTGCGTCGTCCAATTTGCCGTTGCTCAGTTCCGCTTGTATGCTGGTGGAAGCTGCAGTAGGGCCTTTGGAGCAAGCCTCCAACAATTCAACGGTGGAGCAGGACTTCAAGTTCCCTCAGAAAGCCAAGACGAAGAAAAGCATGAGCCGTGAGTGGTTGAGTGGCCAGGCAGTGGACGCGTATCGTCGAAACACTCCGGATCAGGATTCTGGTTACATGAGTGAAGACAAATCCCACGAATACCGGAGGACACCGTTTGAAGAGAGTAGTCTGACGACGCCTTTGGGTGTAGATGTAAGCGATCCCAATATCTGTATCGTGGCGAAAAAGGTTGAAGAGTTTATCGCCCAGAACTCACCTCAGCCGGAAGATGTCGCAGCCGCTGGTTACAAGTGGGAAGACAAGGTCAGCACCAGTTCCACTTCGGTCAACAACTCCCAGGAACAAACCCATACGCCGACGAGTGGTGGAAACGTGTCGGAAAGTGCTGCCGCTAAGAAACGGTGGCTACGGCAGGCCATTTCCGAAGAGACGGACGAGTTAACCCAAGCGTCGTCGTCGCCACCACCGCCAAATGGTTTTACAACTCCGCTGAAGAAACGACGAGTCATACGTCAATCTGACGAAGTTACAGTTCAGCCTCAACCTCAGCAGCAGCAACCAACCTTGCTTTCTGCACAGAAGATCGACTTTGCGGACAGTCTTGCTCCGCAACACCAACAGCAGCCCCTTGTGATAAATTCTCAGCAACAGTTTGCGGAAAGTAGTCTACAGTGGTCTAACTCTGGCCCCCCTCCGTTGACGTATCCTTTCGGCATGTCGGAAGATAAGCAAGCCATAGATCTCTCGAGGACAGGAGTTCCTCCGGTGCGGTTGACAACACAACAGCAACGAATACAACCCTACAAAATTGTCCCCATCGCGCAAGCCCTAACTCCATTGCATTTTGCTGATCCTGGTCCGCTACCAACGCCGACAACGATTCCCATATCAATTCCACCAGTACAAGCTCATCATCACCTGATCCCAATGGAACCGCGGGAAATCGTGAGGCAAACTCCTCTACCGCCACTTGCAGTACAACACCAAGAGTCGGTCAACCACTACGAAAGACTCCCGTCTCCCCCACCATCAGCAGTGGCCGCAATGGTTCCGGCTTCACTCCTTCCGCCGGAAGTAACTTTCGTGGTCCCGGCAGAGCAGCAGCAACCGCAACAAGCTAGAATTGACGTCAGTTATCCAAGCTCAGCCCCGGTTCCGGGAATCACACGGAGTAAGGGAAGCCAAAAGTACATCGGAAGTCCGGCGAAATTCGAACCTCCTTCGCCGTCGGAGTCACTCAGTTCAAGCGTGGCGGAAACGCCGGAAAAGAACTCGGTAGCAAGTAGCAATAGCAGTGGCAGTCTGGGAAACTCCGACGTCGATGAGGATGCCCATGAAGAGCAACCTTCTAAGCCGGAAGTGAAAGAAGCTGTCCAGGAAGAGAAAGTGGAGTGTCCGCAGGCGGAAATGACCATGTATACTGAACAAGAAAGTGTGACAGCGACCGAAAGCTCAACAACAATTACGAGCAGTGGAAGTGTTTCGGATGTAAATTCTCTTGAACCGTCCTCACAGAGTGAAACAGCAATTGTACAAGAAGAACAAGTGATAACTAGTGAAGTTGTTCAGGAAGAGCAGGAAAGCAGTCAAATGGACGAAAGTGACACAGTGATGAATAGTACAGAAGAAATCAACGTATCGCAGGTCGAAGACGTATCAGAAGAACAGACGGCGCCGTCATCTGCCTCTATGGAAGTTGATAGTGAAGATCCTAGTGCGAAGCAGCCGAAAGCTATCATTAAAACCATGAATGGACGTGAAAAAGGTGTGCCGGGCGCGCCTGAAGAAGATCACGATAAGAATGAACTGGAAGATTTGCAGAAAGCAATTGCGTCGTTCCATTCGGAAAACATCATGAATCTCATCTCAAGGAACAAGAAGTCGAAGAAGGTCGTCACTCGAGAGAACAGTTCGGACGATAAACCTCGATATGCGAAGAAATCAGCCAAGAACCGTTCGAATGCATCAAGCAAGGAAGGAAGTGTCACTCCACCTGCGCCACCATCGCCTCCACCCGAGGAGCAGGAAGTGTCGGATCCAGTGGTCGAACCAGTGATAGTCGACGCTTCTTCGGAAGTACCAGTTACTTGCGAACCAGAACCAGAACCAGTACCTGCACCAGTCCCACCTCCAGTAGAGGAACCGTCACTTTCTACGCTGGGTCGATCCTATTCGCACCCATCCTGGCATGCGACGGACACGTTCCGAGATTCCACTGAAGTTCGAAGTTATTCAACGCTTCGGCCGGATATTCCGCAGATCAATTACAACTCGCCCAGTACCTATCAATCGAAAGCTGCTCGTGAGCTTTTGTCATCACTATCGGCCGGATCCGAACCACTTTCAAGCTTTACGAGTTTTCGCACCAGCACATCATCGTTCTTGGATTATCCAAAATCCTCGATATGTGGAAGCGCAACGGTGACCAGTAATAGCACCACCAGCAATGCTTTCCAGTATAAAGCATCGAGTGAAATCAGCTCCCTCCTGGACAAAGGATTCTCCAGCACGCGACCTTCCAGTTTCTCCACCCTTGGTCCAGATCGAAGTACGGAACGAGTAGGTAGCTCCTACCTGCTCTCATCGACCAAAGTCACGGATAATCTGTCCACGCTTGGATCAACCAGCACTGCATACCCAAAAATATTCACCAAAACGGCCAGCTCAGATCCACGATTGAACCCAGCATTGACCACTCCCGAACCACCAGCATCCGCGACACCGAAGCGGAAACTGTCCATCAACGAGTACCGTCAGCGGAAAATGCAATCGTGTAGCAATACAACGCCCTCGCCATCGGCTACGTCTTCGGTGGCCACAAGTACCTCCGCAACCACAGCAGAAGCGGCCAGTAGTAGTAGTAGCAGCAGCAGTAGCGATTCCGGTGGTAGCAATCAGATAAGCAGTAGCCTCGGTAGCAACGACGTGAGTAGCTCTATATGCAAAGAGCTGG
Source organism: Aedes aegypti (assembly GCF_002204515.2). NCBI lineage: Eukaryota > Metazoa > Arthropoda > Insecta > Diptera > Culicidae > Aedes > Aedes aegypti. The sequence goes on along the minus strand of NC_035109.1, from coordinate 407,044,854 downwards.
AGCTGGAACTGGAACTCGGAGAGGAAAAACCGTCGGGAGATGATGCCGAAGCAAAGGCGGCTTCCTCGACTGAAACGTCCGGTTCGAAAGCGGGGACGACGGCGAAGCCTGAGATTAGCGCAAACGAGGCTACAGGTAAGACTATTGTTGATTGATTGAAGGATAAATTGATGCCTAACTCTGAACTTTTATTTTTACAGTGTGAATCGATACGTTGGCCAGTGAGAGAAGGATCAAACATTTTAGTTGAATGTCATGAATTCGGGTTCAATGGGCGCAATTCAACGAAAACTTTCTGGGGTTGATCTGCGAGGTAAGTTGAGAGCTTTATAATCTTAAAATTAGTTACCAATCTTATATGAAATGTCTGGAATTTCAAACCTAGCACCTTTAAATCGTTGTCTGTTGAAACGCATGCTTTGTTTCAATTGTATTGTAATCAGGCATTGCAGAATTCGCTCTCATTTGAGTATGAAGCACGATCAAAGCAAGCAAAGAAAAACATCCCATCTGTTGCGGTCCACGATCGTCATTGTATCGCAAGATGTAACAAGTCTGATAAATGGAAGCAGCGAGCGAGAGCCCCAAAGAGAGAGCGATGATGAAATCCATTTTTCTCGCTTGTTTACCGTTGAGGATAGGTGTTTTTATTTAATGGCACGATAAACAATCCACGAACTTCCAATAGCATAAGTGTCCCCCAGGCTTGTAGCATGTTTAGAGGGGTTTTATCATGCACTACTATCCCCCCAATCTGATCAAAGTTGTAGCAGTATACGATAAACAGTCTCTCAATGTGCAGCATATTATGATAGTTACAGAGAGTGATACGTAAGAGATTCTCTCAATTTTCTCTGGATTCAATCCCTGATTGTAATGTTAAGCATAAGAGTAAAACAGCGATTCTCGCCATTAGTGATAGAGCCATCTGAAAGTTAGCTCACCTAGCTGAAAAACGCTGGAACCCACGTTACATTCTGCGGTAGCATCTTTGTCCGCTGAAGGTTGTACAGAAAAGGGTAAATTGAACGATTTGCGTTGGCAAACTGCTACTTTAGAAATTTAAATCTGACTTATTGAAAAAATAAAACGATTTGCGTTGGCAAATTGCTACTTTAGAAAATTGAAATCTGACTTATTGAATTAGAAAATTTCCTATGTGGCTGGTGGCGAACTTCAGGAAACGGTTTAGAAAAAAAAAATCGACTGCTGATAATGGTTCTGAAAGTTTTGACTACCGATTTACGTATGTGCCTAAGATTTAATTAGTAATTTCTATATGATGAAGTCAGCGTAGCAATAACAAGAACAGATTTTCTAGCGACAAATGGATTTTTAATGCACAGGCAATTGATCGACAGACTTACGAAATTGTCTTCAATTGGCGGTTTCAGCCTTCCTTTTCAAGAAACACGGAAGTTTTATCAGAAGCTCAACGCATCCCGCAAAGGCTTCGTGTTGCGAGCTGAAATGTGCAGGCATGAGGATGGCAGCATCTTGAAGGACGGACGCGAGGTGATCGAAAGGTGGAAACAGCACTACGATGGACACGTAAATGGCGCAGAGAACATAGACACATAAAGTGATGGCTACAGCGAACAGTGGAAACCAACCAGCTCTCACGATGGGGAAAGTTAAGGATGCCATTCAAGCGTAAGACCAAAAAGGCTGCTGGCAAAGATGGTATCGGAGCCGAACTCATCAATATGAGCCCGGAGAGGTCGGCTGATATTCATAATCTGGGAGACGGAACAACTACCGGAGGAGTAGAAGCAAGGTGTTATATGCCCCATCTACAGGAAGAGTGACAAACCAAAAAAAAAAAAAATAAAATGAAAAATGTTGTTCAATCACTATCCTAAACGCTGCCTCCAAAGTACTATCCCAGATTATCTTCCGTCGTCTGTCACCTATAACACGTCCGTGAGAATTTATCAATCAGGTTTCATTGACGGCCGCTCGGCAACGGACCTTTTATTCGTACCGTAAAACGGGGTAACTTTGATAGTGCGAGACCCACAATATAGTAAACGAAATTAAAAAGTTTCTGTTAATCAGTTAAGCAAAACGAATGGAATAGTAAAGAGTATTAGTATGACACTTCATGTCAAAGCTATTTTTGTTGGAATCAAGTTCATTGAAGTATTTATGTGCAAATATAAAAAATTTATAAGATTTTAGGATTTTTGAACGCTCACAAACAATCTGTTCTACGATCACAATTTCATGAAGTCATAATGAGTTCGTCACTTATCCTTGACAGCCTAGTTGTAGCAGAACATGAATTCGGTCTCAAATCTCTTAGTGAAAACCATTTTTACAAACTGGGACCATTTTTTGTAATCGAAGTCAGAAATTTCCATATAGCGTCAATCGCCTAGAGGTATGCAACGCCCTTAATGCATTCAATTTTGTTCGATTCATACTCCATTATCAAAGTTACCCCAAGACAGAAAACCGGCTTTCGAATATTTGAAAAATGATGTATCCATTTAGAATAAATCTTTTGGCAATCGTATTAACTACAATCGATAGCTAGGATGCCAGTACTTGTTTTAAAAATATAAATTGTAACTCTTTGAAATAGCATGCATAAATATTCAAGTTTTCTTCGAACAAACTATCAAAGTTACCCCGTTTTACGGTACGGTAAATCTTCCATAAATGCCGTATCAGACCTCCTACACACCATCTATTCATCAATTTCAAGGCGGCATACAACAAACTTATGGAAGATCATGGACGAGAACAGCTTTCCCGGGAAACTCACAAGTTCGTTCGAATCCTGCCGGGGACTACGACTGGGCGATGGATTTTCGTGCCTGCTGTTCAATAGTGTGCTTGAAGGTGCCATGTGGAGAGCAAGACTTATCAGTCGAGGTGCGATTTTCACGAGATCCGGACAATTTGTTTGCTTCGCGGAAACATGGATGTTATTGGAAACAATTTGAAACGGAGATTTGTTCACCCGCCGCCTGAAACGCAAAGCAACAAAAGTCGGGTGGTGAATGCGGAGATAGACGGAGATACCTTCGAGGTGGTAGACAAGTTAGTCTAACATTCATTTTCTTACTGACGGCTGACATCAACGTTAGTCGAGAAATATGAAGGTGCATTTTCAATTGACAGTCACCACTTGTAGATTACGGACGTGTGTGATATTTTCACCTACGATTTCAACGAACTTTCCATAAGCGCACTGCGGCCGGAGTTTGCCAACATCGAGAATTGTTTGTACTTGAATGTTAAACTTGAAGCTGATGCCGGTTTCAGCGCCCTGCATCTGGCGCAGGAGGATTACCATCTGAACTAGCGATGGGCGATTTTGAGTCGATATTCCGAACATCGATTTTTTCGTTTCGATTAATCGATTTTTTGAATCGATGTTAGGATCACTCAAAATCGAGTGAATCAATTTTCTTCATTCATTTTTTTGTTTCGATTCAAAAGTGTGAAATTGCTTAGAATTTTTGAATTAGTTGATGAATCTTAAACCTAGTTATGAAGCATTGAATTTATAATCTCTAATTTCAAACGAAGGAATTAAATAATTAAATACAATAGCATTTGTTCTTATTTTGGGAGCTTTTTTGTAAATTTACACATGAGCTTGAAAATTCAATCGATTTAAAAACATCGATTAAAATGATTCGATTTAATCGGCGAATTGATTCGCCATTTGGAATTTGAATCGATTCAGTAACATCGATGTTCTGGTTAAATTTGCGCAACGCTAATCTGAACTGCGACATCAAAACCGTCGATGAGATGATCGCGTCGTACGACGGCCTACGACTGATAGATTTTGCCGCCTCCAAGAATATGGCCATTCGTAGCACCTATTTCCAGCACAGCCTCCCGTATCGGTACACCTGGAGATCACCTCAGCAGACAGAATCGCAAATTGACCACGTTTTGATCGATGGACGGCACTTCTCCGACATAACCGACGTCAAAACCTATCGTGGCGCTAACATTGACTCCGACCACTACCTGGTGATGGTGAAACTGCGCCCAAAACTATCCGTCATCAATGATGTACGGTACCGACGCCCGCCCCGGTACAATCTCGAGCGACTGAAACAACCGGATGTCGCAAATGCGTACGCGCAGCATCTTGAGGCAGCGTTGCCGGATGAGGGCGAGCTCGATAGGGCCCCTCTTGAGGACTGCTGGAGGACAGTCAAAGCAGCCATTAACGACGCTGCCGAAAGCATTGTCGGATATGTGGAACGGAGCTCAAGAAACGATTGGTTCGACGAGGAGTGCCAGGAGGTTTTAGAAGAGAAGAATGCAGCGTGGGCTGCAATGCTGCAGCATGGTACGCGGCGAAACGTGGAACGATACAAACTGAAGCGGAAACAGCAAACCCGCCTATTCCGGGACAAAAAGCGCCGCCTGGAAGAGGTGGAATGCCAAGAGATGGAGTTGCTGTACCGTTCTCAAGAAACGCGGAAGTTCTATCAGAAGCTCAACACATCCCGCAAAGGCTTCGTGCCGCGAGCCGAGATGTGCCGGGATAAGGATGGGAGCATCTTGACGGACGGACGCGAGGTGATCGAAAGGTGGAAGCAGCACTACGATGAACACCTGAATGGCTCAGAGAACACAGGCACAGAAGGTCAGGATAACGCAGGCGATGGCTACGTCAGCACAGCGGATAGCGGAGACCAACCAGCACCCACGATGGGGGAAATTAAGGATGCCATTCAACAGCTCAAGAACAACAAGGCCGCTGGCAAGGATGGTATCGGAGCCGAACTCATCAAGATGGGCCCGGAAAGGTTGGCCGCTTGTCTGCATCGGCTGATAGTCAGAATCTGGGAAACGGAACAGCTACCGGAGGAGTGGAAGCAAGGCGTTATATGCCCTATCTACAGAAAGGGCGACAAACTGGAGTGTGAAAATTATCGTGCAATCACCATCCTAAACGCCGCCTATAAAGTGCTATCCCAGATTCTCTTCCGTCGTCTATCACCTACAGCAAACGAGTTCGTGGGAAGTTATCAAGCAGGTTTCATCGACGGCCGCTCGACAACGGATCAGATCTTTTCCGTGCGGCAAATCCTCCAGAAATGCCGCGAGTACCAGGTCCCTACGCACCATTTGTTCATCGATTTCAAGGCGGCATACGATAGTATCGACCGCGTAGAGCTATGGAAAATCATGGACGAGAACAGCTTTCCCGGGAAGCTCACAAGATTGATCAGAGCAACGATGGACGGTGTGCAAAACTGCGTGAAGATCTCGGGCGAACACCCCAGTTCGTTCGATTCTTGGCGGGGACTACGACAGGGCGATGGACTTTCGTGCCTGTTGTTCAATATTGCGCTTGAAGGTTGTTTGAGAAAAATCTTGTACTCGACGCACCGCAGGATAGCAGGGTTTAATGTGAGAGCTTTTCGTGTGTAGACTGCTTGCGCGCCTAGACTGAAAGCTTGCTAGCGTGTGTGAAGAGGTGAAAGGTACAGTCGATTCAAGAGAAAATGCAGCTGGATGGAAGACATGAATGAACAAGCAACAGTCCACTAACAGGCTTCGTGAAGTTATGTTCTCACGGAGAAGTCAAAGTGAATAAAGTAAAAGTTATATTGAAATTCAACCCACGCGTTCACAGTGCAATTTAATTCCAATCCGGTGAAAACCCAAATTCCCTGAGCTACCGTCGGAACATTTTGGTCCATCCGAACCGGATGTTGTGAGGGTTTTCCGGAAGTGTTTGCTGTTTCGTGTGTGGAAGAAGAGCACCAAGTGCACAAGTGCGGTCCGTGACCGAATGATACAAGACGATTATGTCCGTGGCATAGTGCGTTTTCGGAAACATTTACTGGATCGTGTGCAGAAGCGTGACCCGTGGCCAAATCGGAATTCACGTCGATCCGTGATCGATGATTGGTTGTGATCGTGTCCGTGGCATGATCCGACGTACCGTGTGCGTAGTACCAATGGCTGAAGGCAGTTTGAATTTCCGGATGTTAATTGCACCGTGTGCAGTGGAATAGCCCGTGGCGATTAGCGAACATTGTATAGAGTGGCCCGTGGCCAAAGACAATCAGTGAGCGTGTACGTGGCGTGATGTTGCCCGGTGAGTGCTTCGTGCAGCCCGTGCCAGAGTTTTAGGAATTGATTGTGCCCGTGGCACAGGAGTAAGTAAACATTCGTACGCACCGGGTGCGTATTTCGGCTGAGGTCAAAGACGAAACATTTTGAAAGCGTTTATCGTGCTCGCGACACGAGTGGTGATTTGTGGGAATGTGTCCGTGACGCATTGCGAACTCGATTGAACAGGAGTGAACAAATTCGAACATGAGCGATAATGAAACACCGCGTGGAGTGTTAAAAGGCGTATCGAAAAAGAACCTTTTAGAAGCGCTTACGGAATCACGTAGTGAAAACGTGCCTCCCGTTCCGTCGGTTGCAGATCAAAAGATTGCGAAGCAAGTGTTCGAGCAAAAGAAGATGATGGAGTCGAAGTTGAAAGTGCTGACAGATCGGCGAGATCTGATAATGGAGAAGCTGATGCGAATGAAGGAGAGTTTGAGAGGGGAAGGTGTAACTTGCTCAACCTTCACTTTGAAACACTGCGACGATGTGCGGATGAATTCGACAGGATTTATAGCGAAATCTCGGCATTGCTGCCGAAAGAACAGCGAACCGTAGTACGTCAGGAGTACGCGGTATTCGAGGATATCCACAACGAACTTTACGTAGACTTGCAGACAAGAATTGCACGAACGCAAGAAGCATGTCGCGTAACTTCAGGTACGTCAAGTAGTTTAAGCATTCCAGGTTTCCAGCAACCGATAGTAGTGCAAGCAGCTGCCCCGCAACTACACGCTCCGTTCCCAAAATTCGATGGGACACCGGAGAATTGGTACAGCTTTAAGAGCCTCTTCAAGAGCATTATGGCGAAGTACCCAAACGAGACTTCAGCGATGAAGATTTTGCACTTGCGCAATTCTCTCGAAGGCGATGCAAAGTGCAAGATCGACCAAGACGTCGTGAACAACAACGATTACGAGAGGGCCTGGAAGATTCTCGAGGACGCGTACGAGGATAAGCGGCTGATAATGGACACGCATATTGACGCTATTCTGGATTGCGCCGTCATCAGCAGTGACAATCGTGGGAAATCGATTTCACAATTGGTTGAAACTTGTTCGAAGCATGTTGATGCTTTGGACGGTCACAGCTATCCTGTCGAAGGTTTAGGAGAGTTGATCCTGCTTAACATCCTCCACAAGAAGCTCGACAAGGACACGCAAGAGCAATGGGAAACGAAGGTACCCAGAGGAGAGTTACCGGAATACGAAACGTTTATGGAGTTCCTTCGTGAACGAGGACGCGTTCTGCAGCGTACAAATCGCTCCCAGCAGCAGCAGGTACAGCAGTCAACGGTCCAAGCGAAACAGCATGTTGCAGTAACTGGTCACAAAACAGCAACACAAGTATTGAAATCGTTTATGCAAACGGGTAGCGAAACGTGTCCATGCTGTCCGGAAGAGCACGCCATCTACAGGTGTATGAAATTCAAGGACATGAATTTCACAGAGCGCAAGTCCGTTGCCACAAGGATGGGTTTGTGTTACAACTGTTTGAAACTGTATCATCGAGTTATTGACTGCAAATCCGATCAACGGTGCAAGGTGCAAGGTTGCGGTCGTAAGCATCATAGCCTTTTGCATCCCGAGGATGAGATTTGGCAGAAAAGTGGAGAGAGGTCTCCGATGCCAGAAGTTGTTGAAGATAACGAGCCAAAACAACAGGAACCAGATGGTCGGCGTGCGACAACGATGTGCGCGCTGATTGATACAGCAAAGCGGCAAGTGCTGCTATCAACCGCAGAGGTCTTGGTGGTCGGACATGGAGGGTCCACCATCAAGTGCCGTGCCTTGTTGGATTCTGGATCCGACAGCCATATTATCACAGAGAGACTTGCCAACAGACTGAAGCTTAAGATGAAACGCGTCAACTTTCCGATTAGCGGTCTCAACGACATCCAGACCAGAGTGAAGTATCTGGTATCGACGAAAATTCGCTCCCGAATCAATACGTATGCGACGAGTGATTTGAATTTCTTGGTCGTACCAAGAATCTCAGCAAGGCTTCCACAGGTGGAAATCAGAGCCGGTTCTTGTAGGGTACCGACAGGTTTGCAGTTAGCAGATCCATCGTTCCATGTACCAGGAGAAGTAGATATGATTATCGGCAACGAGATATTCTTCGACTTGGTGAAGACTGGACGCCTGAAAATAGAGAACACTGCGATAACGTTGGCTGAAACGGAGTTTGGATGGATTGCTGGAGGATCAGCGCAGTTGAAGAAGGATGCACCACGTGCAGTACAGTGCCAACTAAATTATTGCACACAAGTTGGCAAGATCATGGAAAAGTTTTCCAAAATCGAGAACGATTCTCTCGGTATTAAATCAGCAGCGGTCGATTCAGCTGTTAAAAAGCGTGCGAGAAATGGACGAAGACGTGGTGTACAACAACTCTCATTCAACGGTAAAAAGTATCAGCTTGGTGATTCTTTCGTTATGACGAGGAACCGTTGCGAACCATCAATCTCTTCATCATCTGGAAAACGAATATGGTGTAACGAATTCAAGGCTAATCCGTATGATGCAGCAAAATCGAAAACGCTGTTAGTTGAAGATGGAGTGACGCGAAGGGATTTACAAGAGCAACAATTAGTGAACGAAATGGTTCGAGAGAAGCGAGATGTGTTGGTAGAAGATAGTCCGTTTCCAGCATCGGCAGGTACTGTAACGAAGATGAGTGAGCGACTTCAGCCTGGACGATCGATCAAGAGTGAAGTAGTTACTGTTTTTGTTGAGCCAAAGGTCTCAACGGGGGGTGTATGTTTGAGAAAAATCTTGTACTCGACGCACCGCAGGATAGCAGGGTTTAATGTGAGAGCTTTTCGTGTGTAGACTGCTTGCGCGCCTAGACTGAAAGCTTGCTAGCGTGTGTGAAGAGGTGAAAGGTACAGTCGATTCAAGAGAAAATGCAGCTGGATGGAAGACATGAATGAACAAGCAACAGTCCACTAACAGGCTTCGTGAAGTTATGTTCTCACGGAGAAGTCAAAGTGAATAAAGTAAAAGTTATATTGAAATTCAACCCACGCGTTCACAGTGCAATTTAATTCCAATCCGGTGAAATCCCAAATCCTCTGAGCTACCGTCGGAACAAAGGTGTTATGCGGAGAGCCGGACTTAACAGTCGAGGCACGATTTTCACGAGATCCGGACAATTTGTTTGCTTCGCGGACGACATGGATATTATTGGGAGAAAATTTGAAACGGTGGCAGACCTGTTCACCCGCCTAAAACGCGAAGCAACAAGAGTCGGGCTAATGGTGAATGCGTCGAAAACAAAGTACATGCTGGTTGGCGGAACTGAGCGCGACAGGACCCGCCTAGGAAGCAGTGTTACGATAGACGGGGATACCTTCGAGGTGGTGGACGAGTTCGTCTACCTCGGATCCTTGTTGACGGCTGACAACAATGTTAGTCGGGAAATACGAAGGCGCATCATCAGCGGAAGTCGTGCCTACTATGGGCTCAAGAAGAAACTGCGGTCAAGAAAGATTCATCCCCGCACCAAATGCACGATGTACAAAACGCTCATAAGACCGGTAGTCCTCTATGGGCATGAGGCGTGGACTATGCTCGAGGAGGACTTGCAAGGTCCTGGGGTTTTCGAACGCCGAGTGCTAAGGACGATCTTCGGCGGCGTGCAGGAGAACGGCGTGTGGCGGCGAAGGATGAACCACGAGCTCGCTCAACTCTACGGCGAACCCAGTATCGTGAAGGTAGCTAAAGCTGGAAGGATACGCTGGGCAGGGCATGTTGCAAGAATGCCGAACAACAACCCTGTAAAGATGGTGTTTGCTACGAATCCGGTCGGAACAAGAAGGCGTGGAGCGCAGCGAGCTAGGTGGATTGACCAGGTGCACCAGGACCTGGAGAGCGTGGGTCACAGTCGAGGATGGAGAGAAGCGGCCATGAACCGAGGGAATTGGCGAAATATTGTTGGCGAGGCTTTATCAAGATAATTGATGTAAAGCCAAATAAGTAAGTAAGCATGATCGCGTCGTGGAAACAGAAGGAGTTGCATGGAACGCACCCTCATCAACTGGAGCTCGAACACATCGATTAAGGTGGCGTCAAACACGTGGCTGGTGCGGGGGGACCTCTTCTCAGAAACAAAAGGTTTCATGGTAGCCATCCAGGAACGGGTAATTGCGACGAAAAACTATCGGCACTACATATTACATGAAGACGTAGAGGACCGCTTTAGGAAGTGCAATGCCGTAGGGGAGACTATCGAGCATGTCGTTGCTGGCTGTTCAGTACTAGCTGGATCAGCCTACCTCGATCGTCACAACGAAGTTGCCAAGATTGTGCACCAACAGCTTGCTCTTAAGGCTAAGTAGCCCGTCATTCGTTTCGGCAGCAATGATTGACTTGAAAAAGTATCACTGTACGCGCTGACATGCATAAAGTATGCTGATACTTTTTGAGCTGTGTCAGTGCAAAACCAACTGATTTTCTTTGATTCGAAATCGTAAGATAAATTAGCAACAATCATCAACGACTCGTACAAATTTCAATGATGGCCTACTTCGCCTTAAGCACAACTTGGTGGACCGATTTGTACCCTACTACAAGTACCTGATTGATCCGGTTCTGGAAAATAGTTGCATAAAGCTGTAATGGGATCGCGTGATCATAACGGACGTCCTCATCCGTGCTAACCGCCCCGACATTGTAGTCTACGACAAAAAGAAGTTACACTCATCGACATCGCTGTACCGCTGGACCTCAATGTTCAATCAACGTTTTCTAACAAGATAGCGAAGTACCACGACCTGGCAGAGGAGTTGAAGCAGATGTGGCACCTAGAGGACGTCCGTATAGTTCCGGTAGTTCTCTCAGCAACCGGAATTGTCCCGAAATCTCTCCTAAGGTCCCTAAACGAGCTGACATTGAAGAAGAACCTACACAGCATCTTAATAGCGGTGATTCTTGGAAACTGCAGCACGGTTCCTGAATCACCACAACTGAGAAGCTCATCCAGCAGACTCATTAGGATAAGTAAACCGATAAATGAAATCCACAGAGCCTAATCCCCTTTCGTCCGGGGTAGGTGAAAGTATCCAGCATGTTTTGCTGAGAAGTGTCTCTATAAGAACTCAATAATAATAAAAATAAGATACATCATCTGTGGAAGTCGTGCCTACTATGGGCTCCAGAAGAAACAGCGGTCAAAAAAGATTCGCCCCCGCACCAAATGCACGATGTCAAAAACGCTCATAATAGCGGTAGTCCTCTACGGGCATGAAACGTGGACGATGCTCGAGGAGGACCTGCAAGCACTTGGAGTTTTCGAACGCCGGGTGCTTAGGACGATCTTCGGCGGTGTACAGGAGAACGATGTTTGGTGATGAAGAGTGAACCGTGAGCTCGCCCAACTCTACGGCGAACCCAGTATTCTGAAGCTGACTAAAGCTGGAAGGATACAATGGGTAAGGCATGTTGCTAGAATGTCGGCAACATCCTTGAAAATCCGGTCAGAACAAAAAGGCGTGAGGCACAGCGAGCGAAAATTGAATATCTTACCGTTTTGTAAATCCTAAAATTGAACGTTCTAAAAGTGAAAAATCGAGTTGGTTTAAAGCGGAACGTGTAGAATTTCGTCTGTGAGACACGTAGAATTGAAAAAGCAAGATTGTTTGCTTGAGTCTGTTTCAATAAGTTTTCGAGAATTGGAATTTTCAGTGTCTGGTTTCAGACACCCAAACTATCATTGAAAGGTGCATGGTTACAATTCCTTACTTTCATGCATTTCTGACAAGTCTAATATAACCATCGTTTTGAACTTGTTGTTAATTATAAGCACTATTGTTTGTCCTATTCCAGAGCACCACAGATGGTCGCAGCTCAGTTTAAATGTAAAAGAACGAAACCGTGACCTACCGCTGATCACCACCAGCAGCAGCATCACCAATGGAGATGACAAAGCAAACACAAATTACAAGCAATCAAACAAATACACAGTCTTGGACGGCACGCTGGTCACAAAGTGAACCAGCCCGGGAACGTAGCCAGCAGTTACGGAGTGATATATACACATGTGAGTGTGAAAGAGGGGGTAGGGATACGCCAGGAGGCGCACGAGTGAGCAGGAGAGAGATCTTTTGTATTGTTTTTGCCAGGAACAGTTTGAAAGGAATTATATACTTCTTGTGGAAGTACAAACGATTCATAGGATATATTGTAATGTTCTGATGAAGCTCTTAGGATTATTATTGTACATGTAATATTGTAATTTAGGATCAAGAGTAGTAATCAAATAGCATTAGGTGGAGATCGCGCACCAGTTTGAAGCCATTTTCTTTCCTATGATAATGATGAAATCCCATTAAATTGCGCGTGCAGCATCCATGTAGAATAAAATGCATTGTATAAACTATAACATTCGAACATAGCGACCTTCTCTGTTTTCCGTTAAATATTTTTATTGACGATTTGAAAAATAAATGCAAAATACAAACTACTAACGTGGTTATGAGGCAGTCAAGATCCCGTCATATACATTCTTATAGATGATCATGAGTCAAAATTTAGCAGCGATGACGCTCGAATCGGATCCTGGTTAAGCAAATCGTGTACATAGATAAACCACAGAATCGCGAAGACTGATTTCAGAAGTTGTGAATTGTACATTTTGTAAATGACTAAGATAGAAGAGACGCTGATCTCTGATCGTTCAATGTAGTAACAGCAATTTGAATCTTGTGCAAGTACGGTAGCCACGCATCAATTCTACTCGCAGGGAGCAAGTGATCCGTTCGAGCGTCGTCAACCCCTATGTCAGATCTACTTCAACCAGTGAATTTAGTGTAAATAGCAATCAATGATATCCCCTCCTTCTATAACCCACCTACTTGTAAAAAGTGATGCATGAAATATACCCCAGAAAAAACAGTGTAAATACATGTATATAGGAACGAAGAAAGTGTATCTCAAAACCGGTTTGCTAGTAAAAAGGATGCAGCATCGACAGGATTCTACTCTTAATCAAAATTATCAACTTACACGCAGTTCAGCGGAATGCTGGTCCAATTAGGACACGATTCGACAAGCAAAACTACAAAACGACTACAAACATGGTGTAAAATAGTACAAATAGCATGTATAAACGTAAAACTAAATTTAGAAAGTACCATTGCAACAAACAAAACGAATAACATGTCACTTAAAGTGGAGGATAAGCAAATTTCTAGCCAATAAAAAGAACAGGTAAAACAATTAACAAACACCCCGTAGCTAAATTAGCTCTCGTAAAGTTTCATTTGAGGAGGCAGACACAAACTCGTAGGTGAAAGAGAGGTTAAACGTAAGTGAGAAGCAAAATGACACTAAACTGCAACTAATGACGAAGGGTGCGAAATGGGATTAAAAACATCAAAACCTAATCACTAAAAATTGGTGGTTCTCCATCTGAATGGCTGGATTTTCTTTGCGTTCAATATAATATGTTGGGAAATTATACTTGATTCTTTCGTTCTACGATGTTGTATCTTATCATTTAACGTAATATCTTACCAATTTTCAAAGGGCCTTCACGGAGTTGGAAATAGCTGTTGAATGTATCAAAGAATCTAATAAACCTTATCCTACGATCTCAAACAAATACCCACTAAAAACTAATTGGCAAATGCAATGTCATCATTTTTGTACACAAAACTCTTGTATTCAGTTGTACGAAAAGTAAGAAAACTAGAATTCAGATGCAGAACCACTACGTCAACTAGTATTAGACTAAAAATAAAAGGTTAAATCTTACCAAGTTAAGCAGAAATTAAGGCATTAAATTATTGACGCTAAGGTGTAAGCTATAACTAAAAAAAAAACTAAAAAAAAATCATTGCTCACCGTATGTGAAAGCAAATAGCAAAATCCTTAAACCATAATTCCCAACGCCAAAACTGTTGGAAGTTGATAACATCTTTTTCGTTGTTGCTTTGTATCGATTTTATTCATCCCACGCATACACACTAGGATCACCTCCTCCTTCCCGCCCTCATCGTATATGTGACGCTTGCAAGAACGCTGATTACAACAAAACAGAGAGCCTACTTTTTAAGCTTGAGATTTTAACAAAACACTAAGAACCCTAATATCCAATAACACGAATGTTTTTTTCGCCCCAAGAAATCGAGGAGACGCAGTGCGTTTTCGGAGGACTCATACATCCTCCACGGGTGCGAATTGTAAATATATGCGCTCCATTCACACCCATCTATTTAACTTTTACCTATATTCATCAAAAAGAGGATACTGACAACATTTGTTCTGTTAGGCGTAAGAGTGCATATGATGAATGATTAACACTAAAATGCTGTGGATAAAACAGTCATTGGTTGGAAAGCACTGTGCAGATGCAAACGATACCCATAGTGTATATTATGTTTAAATGTTCTTTTTGTATATTTATATATTTTTTAAAATGATCTAAGTTTATTGAAAAAATCGAAAAAATGCAGAAAAAGTGAACTACACATGTAATATATATACCGACGGAAATCATTGTCATGATTGAACTCAAATAATATAAAATCAATCGAAAAATTAATAAGCTGTTTAGTTTACAGTTTTTTTTTTTGTGATGACACTTCCATGAAATATGCCGCTCTTTTAGTACACTACATATTGAGAAAGCATGTTGGCTCTACACATCAGTACCATAGTGATGTGGAAATGAGCACCTGCACGAACCTCTTCGTCTCATTTAGGTATTTCGTTAACACCTAAAAAGATAACACCGAGTCACATTGCTCGGTTTGTTCCCACATCCCACATCTCCATCCACGAATCTGCCCCACGTTCGCCAAATCGTTGGTGAAAACCAGTGCTGTTAAATGTCAACATTTTAGAAAAAAAATAAATGCTTACCTATATCACCCTACCATGTGAAATATACCATCAGCAAATATTACCAACCGAAAAGCCTGGAAAAACATTTACGATTACTTTTTCTTCGGGGAAGGATGATATTAGCAATATTCATCAATTATCAAAGTCACGTGATATCCATGACATTTAACAGCTCTGGTGAAAAGAAGCCTCCACCACGTCCAAGGTCAAGAAGACCATGAAAAGGGAGAAACGGGATAGCCCGAATCAGGTAGTGCTTTCACATGAACCACGAGAGCAGAGCAATAGCAACCCTTCGATAGAAGTTGGAAAGACAATGTGAGGAGAATACAATACCGAAGACAGTGAAGAAGCGGAGGAACTTAAGCTCGGCACTCGTTATCCAAACGGACGAAGCGAAATACGCCGAGGTCCTATTGACGAAGCGAAGCACGGAGAAGTTATCGAGATTGGGCGCAGATGTGAGCAGACTAGATTCGTGGAATGATCCTTGTCCTAATTAAGATGTTAAGCAAAGGGGTGCGGCCTAAAAGCAACTAGCGCAAGAAGTATTTGGTGAGTACTGCAAAAGCGACTATCTAATGTCAAAATCTGGATGAGATCACCGATGCAGCGGAGGTCCGGCTGTCCTCAAAGAGCAGTGTGACTACGTCGTAAGGCCATCCACCTTCGAAAGGGTCCGCAAGGCACCCAGAAGGCGGAGATCAGGGTGCTGGTTTCAGAGGCCAACAAAGCAAAGAACTCAAAGTAGGCTGTATGTTTAAAATGATTCGGGAAAGGCCATAAGTCGTGGAATTGCAATGGTCCCGACAGAAGTAAGATGTGCAGAAAATGCGGCACCGAAGGCCATAAGGCAAGCGATTGTAAGCAAATCGCTAAGTGAGACAACGGACACTTAACGGGCGGACCCAAATGTCCGGGCATTAGCGGAGTATCAAAACAGCCAAAACGGAAGTAACACAGTTAAATTTGAACCACTGTGATGCAGCCCAGCAGCTGCTTTGGCAGTCAGTCTCGGAAACCAAGACTGACGTAGTGTGGACCCATACCGCATACCAGCCAACAACGAGAACTGGGTGGCGGATAGATCTCAACAGCTAGCAGCTATAGGGACGACAGGACGATATCCAATCCAAGAAGTAGTCTCTAGCTCAAATGACGGTTTTGCGATAGCAAAAATCAACGGCGTGTTCTATTGCAGTTGTTACGCGCCCCCAAGGTGGTCGATTGAGGAATTTTCCCACATGGTTGACAGGATGATGGCCGAACTAGCTAATCGGCAGCCAGTAGTGATAGCTGGCGACTTTAATGCATGGGCAGTGGAGTGGGGTAGCCGCTGCACCAATCAAAGAGGCCAGCTATTGTTGAAATCCCTGGCCGCATTAAATGTAGAGCTGGCAAATGTGGGTACAGTGAGTACCTTCCGCAGAAATGGTGCAGAATCGATCATCGACGTGACGTTTTGTAGTCCTAACCTTTTAGGTACCATGAACTGGCGCGTTGATGACGGTTATACTCATAGCGATCATCAATCGATTCGCTATAGTATAATACCAGGCGGGCAGAAGGCAGCGCGATGTAACTCGACCCAAGCCCGAGGATGGAAAACAGCGCGCTTCGACGGCGAAGTACATATTCACTGAAGCCCTGAGACGCGAACGGAACACTCTGGACCTAAACGGTGAAGAGCTGGTTGCTGTGATATCACGAGCGTGTGATGCTTCCATGCCGAGAAAAGCCCCTCCTAAAAAGAACAGGCCGCCGGTGTACTGGTGGTGCGAATCAATGCAAATCTTCGAGCAATCTGCCTTTGGGCTGGACCTGAGAGAGACTCGCGAAGAGGAAAAATATCAACGTCATATGCAGCCCAGATTCCCCTCTCACGAAACGTCAAATGCAGCCCACCGTTTTTATGGCTGAAAAAGTGAAAAGTATTGTGTTCAAAGTACCATGCCCACACAGTTACGGATCACCCACAGTGACGGATCACTTTGGCGTTCAACATCGGATAACTCGCTCAAAACATAAAAGTTGACGTAAAACATATTTTTCCCATGTTATACTATTTGTCTTCTACCATTTGTAGTGTTAAGCACAACGTTCAACCGCTAAATAGCGGTGTATTTGACAAATGTTTAGTTGGTACCACACAGCTAACATTATATGGTCGTTTTACGTAAGAAGTGCCGTCAGCATTCATAAGCTCCCACAGCTGTGCACAGGTGGTAAAATTCAAATGTTATAGCATAAAACATACTCATTCGTTTCGATTGAGTATGAATTCATCCTTGGAAAGTATTTTTCTCGATTGTTGATTCTAAATATCGAATATTAGCACTTCTAACTAGTGATCCATAATATGGATCAGGAAATGATTGTTTACCACGGTTATGGATCACTTCCATAGAATCTAGATTTCTGCCATTTTAAGCATTGGATTCGACATTTTCAGACAATAGCCCTAAGGATAAAACTAATAAAACATGAAGGTTTGTAAATTTCATTTTTTAGCCGACAAAAATGGATGAAAAACTTGGTGTGGAGCGAAAACAGTTCATGTCTCAGTTATTACAATGCAGCATCACAAACAAAAGGCATTTTACCCTTGTTTCCAGCTCGAACACTGCTATTTTTGCAGTAATATATGACGCATTGTTAACTTTCTTCAAAACATACAATACATATGCATTGAGTTGAAAATCTCTTGATTTTGCGCACTGATCCGTAATATATCACAATTTGATCCATAATATGAACGTTGATCCATAATATAGTTTTCAGAAACCGATACAATTTTTAATTTTTATGCAATCCTATGTAAATATTATACTCAAAATAGTTTACTAATCGAAGTTCCAATTTGAAACGATTCGATTCGTGCTTTTATATTACCATTTTACGTTTTCCATGTTGTTTTATTGAATTTTATAGGTTGGACTCTACACTATTTGATCCATAACTGTGGGGTAATGGTAAATTGTTATTAAAAACTGCAGTCATCGATGCAGTTTTTTCCAAAGTTGCTGATAAATCTAAGTAGAAGATTATTTATTTCTAATGTGCCACTTTGAAAATATGACCGTTTTACAAAGTGACGGTTAATCGCAGAGGATATGGTTGAAAAATAAACTTTAACTTGTGTATTTTGAATCACACGCTTATGAGCTGTAGGTATTTTACAGATCTAATTAATAAAAATGTTTTGGCATATTGAAGTCAAAAATTTCAAATTTCGAGTTATCTAGTTGTAGCATCAAGGGGACGAATTATGGTCCATGGGATGACACCTACAGAGTGGTAATGGCTAAGACCAAATGTGCCATAGCGCCCCAAGAGAAGTCGCCCGAGTTGCTGCGATCAATAATCGATGTACAATCAAAGTACCATTACCCGTCCTTATTTTAGTAACTCGCTCACAAGTTTAAAAAGTAAGCTTACTTGAGTAAATACATAACAAATTACTCACAGTATGCTTTAATATGTCGATTTAAAATTGGTAGAGGTTAAGGTTAACTGATTAAGTTTGTTCAAACTTATCTTTTTTCAGTGTGAGCGAGTAGTGGGACATGAGCGGCTACTGGTACACTGATGGTATTCCAAATATTGCCTTTAAAGCGGCAATCAATGCGAATCCGGACATGTTTAGAACCACGATGCAACGCTGCATAGATCAAGAAATCTTCCCGGATGTAATGGGGCGACAGCAATTGATGCTACTACCAAAGGCGGGAAAACCACCAGGTGACCTGTCGGCGTATAGACCTATCTGTCTACTAGATACGACGGGTAATTTGTTGAAGAGGCTGATCCTTAAAAGGTAGTACCATATACGGAAAGTTCGTTTGGATTTAGGATAGGTAAATCTACTCTGGACGCTATCAAGTCGATCGTTCAAACAGCTGTGGTGGCAATCGAGCATAAAAGGAGCGGCATGCGTTACTGCGCAATTGTCACTCTGGATGTGAAGAATGCATTCAACATCGCAAGCTGGGAAGCGATAGCCCACGCAATTCACCGCCTCAATTGTTGGCTTCGCCGACGATATCACCTTAGTGGTCTATCGTGAATCGATGGAGGAAGCAGTGTTGACCAGACTCATTTCCCCGAAATTCGAATTGTGAAGCCATGAACTGTTATAACTGTGCGTTGTATTTCTGAGATGGAGGGGGAGGTGGTTGGGCTTGAGTGTTGCACATGGGATCCGACAGTTTCGATCTCGGTGGGCCGCAATTCAAGTTTCGGTGAAATGATTCGCAATTACTCACTCACTCATTTCATTTCACCGAAACTTGAATTGTGGCTGTCTGGGATCAAAATTGATCGATTTTGTGTGCAGTACTCAAGCTTAACCATCTGCTTTTCTATCTTAGGAGGATAGAGCATGGTTGTAGTAGTTCGTGGCTTCGTAGTTCGGAAAATGTTATTTTCGGGGAAATGAGTCTGAGCAACACTGGGAGGAAGTAGAGTTGACAGCAGCGCACTCTATCTCCATATAGTTGAACAATGGACGAAGTCTAGGAAACTAGGACTAGCCCGTCACAAGACTGAGGTGGTGGTGGTCAACAACCGCAAGTCCAAGCAACGGGCGCTTATCTCGGTAGGTGATTGCACCATAGAGTCCGAGCGATTTCTTAGGCATCTTGGGGTAATGATCGATGACAAGCTCAGCTTCGCTAGCCACGTTGAATACGCCTGTAAAAGCCCTCCACAGTATTGAACCCTTCATGTGCTACCCGGAGCAATGGGGCAGGTGACCTTGTGTTTCTCCGAGATAATCGGCTGCCCTTCTTCAGTCTCTATCCGGAGGCTTAATAAGGGTGGAATTATGAATATGTTGGCATTTAATTAAAATTATCACCTATATGGATTCGCATTATGCATTTTACACAGTGTATTCTGTGCTCTTTCGCCTTTGGCGACTTTAAATAGATACCGATCTGGTTTTTTCGTTGCTGGTCTTTTTCGTGCTGAGATTGTGGGCTTCGTGGCCTTGCGGTTTGCGGCGTCAGTCATCTAGGCGTATTGTGCCACGGGGTGTGGGTTCGATTCTCGCTCCAGTCGGTGAAAACTTTTCGTCAAACGAAAAATTCATCGCTGGGCTACTGGGTGTTTCGTGTTGTCCGTTGTCTGATGTTAGTGATCGTTCAGTCTGTGCAGCCTATGTGCTGAAGACGGTGTAAATTGTCTTTTTTTCTTTTTTAAAAAAGCTTAATCCTGCCTAGTTTGGGTAGTGGCTACGGTTAGGTTTGCTCAGATTAATCTTCAGCATAAAAGAAAAGCAACGATCAATCTTTGCAGACTCATGCAAAATGGTACAGCCCAAGTGGCGTTAGTTCAAGAACCCTACTTTCGTAGAGGGAACTTCTATCTAGGTAACCTTGTGGACCCAGTATTTGCTACTTTCAGCAAACCTGAAATGGCAAACTCGCGCTCCATGCCCCGCGCATGCGTGCTCGTTAATAAAGCAATCGTTGCTACACTCATTTCTGAGTTAACTACCAGAGATGTACAGTATTGGACAAAACATTTGCAACTTTTTCGATTTTCCATACAAAATGACCAACTTTGGTAAGCTAGATCTCAGTTATTTATCGTCCGATTTGAATGAAATTTTCACAGAACATCAGATATAACTTGAATTTTAACATATATTTTTGAGTGATTTTTCCAATCACGGGTTTATAAATTATAACGGTTTATCTAAAGTGTAATTTGCGACGAAAAATTCAAAACTATTTATCTCAAAATCTGATAGCCCTACACAAAAACTGTCTTCAGCAAACTTGTTCACATCGTTAAAATCTACAACTTTGCTGAAGATAGCATGAAGCTATTTCTTTAATATGTTTAATTATGTCATTTATAAAAAATCGTCAAAAAATTGACTTTAGTCAAACCGTTACTGCTTTTAAACATATGATTGGAAAAATTACTCAAAAATATATGTTAAAATTCAAGTTATGTCTGATGTTATGTCAAAATTTCATTCCAATCGGTCTATAAATAACTGAGATATAGCTTACCAAAGTTGGTCATTTTGTATGGAAAATCGAAAAAGTTGCAAATGTTTTGTCCAATACTGTATGTGCTGTCATAATCGATGTTTCTGTTGGTGACCTAAACAGGAATAAGTCTATTGTTCGGTATATTTACCACATGATGAACCATCCCCAACGGATGACTTCAAACCAGTCTTCTAAGAGCATCCTTCTGCTCCAAGATTCAAACAAGCATGCTTTGAATTCATCTCAATGAGCGGGATCGTTTTGAATCCTGATTTTTCAAATCTCAGCATGCGCGATTTGTGCACGGATTCAATCCCAGGATTGAATCTCTGTCATTGAGCTCATGGGCAATCAATCGAATGATTATAAAGTCCTCCTCGTCTTGAATGTGAAAGTTAGACATTTCATAGGGGATTAGAACAAATGAAGTCTACCGAAAGGAAGGCGGTGTAGAAGGAAGGCAATGAAATTTTATCGGTCATTAGAAACGTTTAAATAGAATCACATATCTGAAAATTGGCCCTAGTGGCGGTCATCACTAAAATCGGTAAAAATTGTTAAGTCCAGGATTTGTCCGTCACAACAATTTCTTTACTACTGCTTGACATACTTTAGCAACCTAACAGACTAATGTATACTCTCTGTTTGGAAGCAAGCAGTTCCGTCTACATGAGAGTTGCGTTGCATTCGTGCAGATCAGAAGGCAAACCGATATTCAGGGATGGTACACAAATTATGTTACGCTAAATTTCAACTTTTTCGACCCCCTCCTTCGAAAATTTTGTAAGGCATGTCACGCTTGGCTCGACCCCTCCCCCCCTTGGAGCGTGACGTAATTTGTACATGACCCCTAACGGTAGTCTGCAGGTCATATTCCAGATATAGTTCACTAGAACCAACTGTTCATGTTAACGTCTTTCACATTCCAAGTGTTTTGTCGGGCAGAAATTTCCAATTGAAACTGACGGAAATATCAATGCCGACTAGATATTTTCGCCTGCAAACAATTAACCAATCTGGTCAAAATCGCATAGAACGAGCAGAAATTTAAAGCGGTTGGAAAGCACATACAGGATCATGTGCTTAAAAGTAGCAAGCGCATACCGAACGGTATCTAAAGAGGCCATGTCAAGGGGTGGATCACTCCTGATTAGACCTGTTCATATTTGAACAAATGTCTGGAAATCTACCGGTCAAGCAGTATTCGGAATTCTCATGCCAAGAACAATGGCTAGTCATATTTTCAGCTCATTTGATAAAGATTTAAATATGCTTCAAGTTAAAAATGTGTTTTTGGGCTTATTTCAAGGTTTGAAAAATCATAACTAGAATGTGGAAAATCAAAACGACTTGCTATTACCACTATTTGAAAGCTAATTCTATTATGTGAAAGTTTGTCGAACACTCAAAAAAGATTAAATTGAGTTTTAACATTGTTTGATCCAGATTTGTTCTCCACAGTTCCCAGAAATCACAGTTTTCTCAATATATACGGTATATAAAACACACACTGACATTGTTTCTTTCATCCTCAGTCAACGGGAATCAAACATAATAAATCTATGAATTCATTGACCATCATCTGCTATCGTGTTGCTTGAGGTAAAAAATTACAAAAAATGCCCAAAGATCGAACACAGCATCGCAACCTGATGGAAGTTAAATCGTGCGTGACACATGTACCGACGAATGAATGAATTGAACAAGTTAGCATAAGCCATTTTACAAGACAGTCGGTTGACGTTTTCTGGCGGGCCGCTCATTGTTATTGTTTTAAAAACTAGCATAATATGTGAATGGCGCTGGTAACGTTTTTGTTGGTGATGACATTTTCGCCTCATTCTGGCTATTTTTCTACGCGGTTACATGTCTGATGTTACCAGTAAATAATATAAATTCTTCCCTGCCTGCTAATTTTAATTTTACTGGGGAAGATTGAAAATCTCGTTGCACGCCATTAATGAATGAGCTCCTCCCAAATGTGACACTAGAAGAAACGTAAATAAATGGGCCCGCCAGCAAGTTTCAAAGCTAGTAAACAAACAAAAAACATATGATTCGAAACGTCTCATAAAATGGCTTATTGCTTTTTCTTTCCAATATTGATGATTGTTTTGATCGCATTTCACTGACCATTTAGAACGATTCAAAAACAATCATCATCATCGACTGAGAAAAGGCAGTGCTAACGTGTTCATTTTTTATGTTCTTTGAAGCTCACGGTGGTGCTTTTGGCTCACTCACAGCGGACTTACAAATGTGCTTCATAGTTATTATTTTTTTACAATTTATTTTCGTAAGATAAATGGTAACTTTTAACGGGATCGACTTTAAGATGTGCATAGTCATCATGTCTGGAAATTTGAAATCTGAAATTTTCATACAGGTATGCTTTTTAGAGAAAACACTTCCCGAAAATAGAGATTTTCAAGAACTTCGAGACACAAACCTCAACCAAACTATGTTTAAACTTACTCCAATCATAAAATGGTGTTCGACAAAAGTTCGTAGAATTGGATAAACTACTGTATAGAGGTATTTCTGATAAGTTTTGGTGTTCCTTTCGATAGTTATGATTTTTTAAAGCTTGAAAATAGCCCAAAAACACATAACTGATTTGAAGCACACCTAAATTTACTCCAAAATTAATGAAATTTTGACCAGAAGTTCATTTTGACATGTAAAATCAAAGTATTGGTTGACTGGGGAGTTTCCAGACATTTTTGAAATTATGAATAGGTCTACTCCTGATGCATTTGATATACAGTTAACTCTCCCTTACTCGATATTCCGTATCTCGATATCGAGTTAGAGAACCATAGTAAAAGTTGGCTTTCATGGCTAACTCGATGGTCCCTTGGAACGCAGTTGCACTGCTTTTGTGTTCTGTAACTCGATACCTCCCTAACTCGATGGTCCCTTCAATATCGAGTAAGGGAGAGATGACTGTATCTGAGAATTTGGATGCATTCAAATGCATTTAAATGTACTCATTCCTTTACCAATCATGGATTGCTATAATGTCTGACTGTTATCGTCGTTGAAGTGTCAAACTAGTCCCACCACAAACTACAATGGTCTGCAAAGGCCAATTTCTTTATCTTCGCTTAGGCCGTAAACCACGTTTAAGCGGTGGTGAAGAAAACGTGTTATAAGTGTTGCTAAAAAAAGCTCATTTAAAATATAAAGTTTTGTTGACAGGTTTGTTAGGCTTTGCAGGCGGGATCAACATACATTTTTGATCCTACATTCTCTACGGATATCGGCGGTGGAGTATCAGATTTTTATAGAGAAATACTGAACCTCTTCGTAGACATATTTTTTGGTCCAATCACAGAGTGATACTTTTGCATTGCAGAGCATTTATTGTTCGTTGTTTCAGATTCAAAGTCCTACACGATAGAAATTCATGGGTTGAGAGGAATGACCCTTATACTTAGGAATTTGATGTACTGGTAGCTGATTTCTTGACGGAAGATTATTTTATACGACGGTGCAGCTCCGATAGATACCTGGAGGGCGAGAAACTAGTAAAGAAATTAACGGCAAAAGAACTTATTGTCATAATTTATCTATAATACATGACGTAATTCAAATGTGCAGTGAATCATGCCCAGTTTTGGAGTTTTTGTACAAGTGTTTCTCGACCATTAGATAATAACCATAATAACCCTTCGAATGAAAGCCGTCACGAATGAAATTATTTTTCTGTGGCAAATGTGACGATCGTAAACTGATTCTTATATTCATAGTTTGTAGTCGAAATATTGGCAGGTATCTACCAGGTATACGGCTTAGCAGAACTCCAGCTACATGTAAGGTTATGGGAGTAGGAAATAGTCAAATTTTTCTTCTGGAAATCATGTTTCGAATTTATTTTTGTTTTTGTCTTTGATACCGTTCAATGTATAAACCCTCTTTCACAAAGTTCACGAAATGATAGGTTACTGATCAGCCCAAAAAAATCAATGATAAACATGCCTTTACGAAAAGCTCCAATAATTGGCAGGACGGCATCACATCTGCTTCAAATTTAATTTATTATCTGTAAGAAATAAATACTATGATAAATAACATACGTAATTATCGTTAATTGATAGACTAATTAAATTTGTACACGACTAAACTGCGGAAAATATTAAGAGAGCTTTCAAATTTTCACAACAAACAATGACATGTTGCCATGCTACTATGATGATATGACGGTGTCAGTGCTAAGTTGATGTAAATGAAGAAAAAATGCATTTGATGCAAATGGATGCACATTAAATGTGCATTGGAAAAGTGATCCACCCCTTGGGCCATGTGCATCATAGCCAGGATGACGCCCATCGAGCTCATCATCAAGGAAGATGTTCAATGCTTCTACCAAAGAGGTACCAGAGGAGTCCGCAACACGTGTAAAAAGGCAACGCTCAGAAGTTGGCAGCATGAATGGGATAACTCCACTAAAGGTAGATGGACCCATCGGCTAATACCAAATACTCAGAATCTCCTGCGTGCTCCAATTGTGCTGGTGTGGAGGAAACAGCGGAGCATGTCGTGTTCGATTGCCCCCGTTTCATTGTTGTGAGAGGTCGCATGCTCACTACATGCGGAGGGGACACGTCCCCCGACAATATAATAGAGAGAATGTGTGCGGATGCCGAGTGCTGGAATGCAGTAACTAAGGCTGTCACTCACATTATGTTAGAATTGCAGCGCCTATGGCGCGCCGATCAAGAGTTGGCTGCAGAGGATTAGCCCTGCCGAGGCTGATCCCTTGTAACATTGTTGGAGTCGGCTAGGAGAAGCAGTTTGCCTAGGCTACTTCTGCTACATGTGTTGTGCTATATGCACTGGCCTCTCCCCGAAGAAATACCGTAAGGTGGTTCCG
Source organism: Aedes aegypti (assembly GCF_002204515.2). Lineage (NCBI taxonomy): Eukaryota > Metazoa > Arthropoda > Insecta > Diptera > Culicidae > Aedes > Aedes aegypti. Next base: position 407,019,022 of record NC_035109.1, on the reverse strand, counting down.
GGGAGATAAGGATCGATGCACTGTACACCACTTGAGCAATTCTAAAAGAATTGCTCAATTTTAGTGCATGGGCTGGTTTTAGCGGGTCGTTGTTGCTGTGTGATCCCCGCATTCCCTGAGTTACCTTCTCAGGGGATCTGTTCGCAGATTTCCCCCTTGTAAAAAACAAAAAAAAAAGTAATCAGTGTGCATGTGAGTTCAAGTGATCCGCATTAAACGACCCTGTAGATTTCCACTTCCCTGAGTTTGCAGGCTACACTGCCTTTAAAAATTCTTAAAATAATGGAATTTCCTGCACCCTTATTCATTAACCTATGATAGATTAATCATTGATTGAATGATTCTGAGGACGCCCCAAACGCCTTCAAGTATGCAATGAACATGTCAAACGCTGGATAATGATTGGTTTACTCACGATTAAAGAAAAAGACCTGAGAACTTGACCTTCCAGGGATATTCGGACATTTTATGGCTTAGATACACAACAAAAAATAGTTTACTATTGACATAAATATCATGAATATATTTCTATAGTGTTTTCTCTTTCATAGTTCTCCATATAGCATCATGTAAAGTTATTTGAAATTAATGAAACTAAAACAAATGCGGCCTGCTTGGATTTGTTTTTTTTCTGCTGTGTGTGTTTCTTCCTTATAGTTTCTTCAATATTTATCCTACATAGTACGCGGGAACAATTTCATTTAGACTTTGAGTGAAAGTGTTTTTTTGTGTGATTTCAGTAAATTTATGCGATTCATTTCTGTTGTTCATATTTTTTTTGTAAATTGTGACTTGTTTTGCTTTGTGTTATTATGAATTGATTAGAATTGTATTCATTAGACTTTTGTTCTCCCATCAACTTGTGTAAAACCAACAGTTACGGTTTGTTTGCTTTATTTGTGTTGAGTTAATCATACAAGCTAGTCGATAAACATCTAATCAACTGGGTTTGTTCGGTTTCATATCTTTCTAGTTTTTGATTTTGGCGACAGCTGCCCATGTCTTCGAACGACAGTAGCTGAATTAAAATATATGTAAATCGATAAATCAAGAGTAAAAAAGATCAACATAAATAAAATATTTCGTATATGAGTACCTATTACACTTATTGCGCTCAATTATCTCTTTCTACCAATAAATTCAATAATATTTTGTTGATTAGTAATAACTAACGTGATTAAAATTAATATAATCTGAACTGAAAGATTCTTATCCGATCGTATTAAATCATAGTAACTTAAAAATCTAGTGAATTGTACATTTTCGCAAACGTATGGCAGACATTTGCGCGTTCTTATGAATTTTGCTAGTTGCAGTTGAAAAGCGATCTCATTCATGTTCTTAGTAGTTTTGAGTTTACTTGTAATACAAATACAGCGAAAAAACAATCGCCATTACTAGCTTTGCTTACGTTCAAGCGTAGGTTTTGTTTATAGTTTATTTTTGTTAAAAGTTTCTTATGCAACTTGTAGTTCGGGTTTTAGAAAAACTGTTACAGTTTATTACAAATTATGTTTCAATTTCGATTAAATTTTAATTAGATTGGCCTGACTTTGATGCGTCATGATAAAATTTGGATCCAAAAAACTGTGACTGTACGTCTCACTTTCATCGATTGAACAATGAAAAACAACAACCGATCCAATAGACGGCCTGAAGCGTTCCAAAAACAATTTTACTGAGAGAAGTTCCGTTGACTTGTCCAGTAGGTTTGAACGCTCCATCGTGTTTTGCCGCGTGGATTGGTTTCTAAAGTGGGTTTAAATTTGTGACTTTTGGAGGGAAATTCCTTCCATTCGGTTACACATTCAAAAACAATGGGTTACAGTTTTTTTTCTAAATGGATTCCTTTGAGGAATCTAACATCAATCGTTTACATTAAAATCTTTGTTCTGTTGCAAAAACTGTACGTGTAAAGGGGTAGTTAAACCTGATTTTTTCCTTTCTCAATATGGCTGTGTAGAGAAAACATTAGCACTTTCAGATCCCGGTTGCTGCGATCTACTGCTCAGTATCTTGCGATACTGGCGAATCAGTCGAAGCAGGCTGCGAAGACGAGGATGATTCGGTTGGCAGCACTGGGAGTGGGTCTGGAAGAGTGAATGTCTTCTCTACGGCAAAACCTCATTTAGGCGTATTACTACTGGGTGTCCACCGGTCGAATTCGATGCCGGAGTCCGGAGAGATGCCACTACTAAACGGCCCAAGTAGTTCAATGGCTGCTTGGGTGCATTTGCATTCGACTTCAAAGCAGGTGCAACTGTACTTTCCCATGTGAGTCCGCGGTCCGGATCCGGGGCCACTTCGGTCCTGCGATCCTGGCGGTTGATCGCTGGATAGGTTGCGTTGCAGGCCCAGTCCGCTGGAAGATGGAAATGCACCGCTAGCGGACGATGAGGAAGGCGTCGAGGCAGATGAGCATACACCTGGAAGCAGCTTGGCTCGGTGAGTGGCGTCGAGGTTTAGTTGGCGCTCAAAACTGTGCAGCTGTTCCATGAAGTGGAAGTTGGGGGAAACGTCCGGCTTGCGGGCCCGCACTAACGAGAACGCATCGTTGAGGCTGAGGGCTCGGGCAAACATGATGTAGGCTAACGTCACCGTCACCGACCGGGAAACGCCCGCCAGGCAGTGAACTAGCACTCCGACGCCCTTTGAGCGGGCTTCGTCTGGAAATGGGAATTGATATTGATTAATTTATTCACGTCCTTCAAGGGGCAGTCCAATCCTCAGAATAGTGAACAATGTAACTCACCGATAAATTTTATTGCATTTGGGAAATGCCCGGCCAGATCCTGGGACCAGTGATCAGTGATTGGAATTTGAAGATACTTTATGTGTCCATCGCGCTCGAATACATTTGGCAAGTCAGGTGTAACATTCAGTATATACTGCAATTAAGAAATACGTTAATTAAGAAATTACAATCAAATTAAGGATATATAGTTAGGTGAATCCAAGAATCTTTTTCTTTCGATTCTGAGTGTCTTCTTACAAAATTCGAGCTCATTTGAATTAAAAATAGAGACAAAAAAGTTACTTTTCTCGATACCTCCCTAACTCGATGGTTGCTTCAATATCGAGTTAAGGAGAGACTGTCTGTTGAAAACTTATGTCAACTTAATTTTTACGTAATTGCAGATGAAACTAACTTGTGATGCACGACAATTGTTTAAGCTTGGCAGATATACTCTGAATTCGATCAAGAACAATGTGGCAAAAACGATTTTTGGAACCAACCTTATAAGTATAGCACAAACCAATCTTACCTTAATATTGTACTTTTTCAGCGATTTGAGATCCTCGCTGTGGGAAGCGTTGCCGAGGAAGAGGCCGGTCATGATCTCGACCGGCTCGACGTTGACCGGCTCGGCGAGATAGTTCGTTGTACTTTCGCAGTCGGACGACTCGGTGCTGCTGCTGCAGGCCGAGTCCGAGAATGGGATCGATATGCGGAGCGATCTAGAGGGAGAAAATAAATAAGAAATTGAAAATTGCAATTAATTGGATAATTATCAATTTAGATATTGAGAACAAAGAAGGCGATGGTTTTTTAAATCGATTATCCCATTAACTCTACAATTGAAACTTCTATCACTAGTCAATGTCGACCACAAGTCACGTTACCGTTATCCGCTACCGAAATTCTCCATGTACTCTTTTGTGAAAAACAAAGTTAGAGTTCACCAGACGTTAGGAACAAACTACAAAATCAGAGGGTATTGATAAAGTGCATGAATACACGTTTGGGACGCTTAATGAAGCAAAACTGGCCCATGACGTATCGGCTATGAGAAGCCATTATTTTTAGGTTAACTACATCGACAGCTTGGATTTCCCTCCCCTTGGTTACGCGACCTTGCCGCGATGGGAATGCATTATCCATTAGCCCATATGATGGAAACCAAATGCGTAACCTGTAGTGGTGGTATCACCTTTCGGCATTTTTTGCTTAAAGCCGCGTCATAATTCTTTTGGCGTGGACGTAATAATATTTCGAATGTGATCCAACGGACATTCTGCATCGTTGATAGAATTGATGCCCATTTCAAATAATTAATCTATTCGAAGTGGACATTAATACTATTGGTGACGATCAGTTTGCCTTTTGCTCACCAGAATGTTCCGTAGCCATTAGCTAGCTAGACACATCGTTATCATGTATGACGTAGGGAATATTACTCTGAGGAAAATTACTAGTAGATTCACTGAGTGGAACTAAGTGGCGACAATCTTATTTTAAATATGGCTTTTACATTGCCATAATAAGGAATACCTCTTTTGTAACAATGGCATAAAAAAATCTAATTCCAGCTCAATTTTCGCAAAATTTACAAGTATAAAGTACGCGTTGTGAAGCATTGCATTTTCCACCGAAAAGAGAATCTTGTAATAGACTGTAATAGAAGCCTAAGGAGAGGCCAACACCAATCCTAAGGCCAAGAAAGCCAAGAAAAAGGAGCCACGGGTTAACCGGAACCAGGCAGTGCATCCACAGGAACCACGGGCGCAAGGCAACAGCAACCCGTGGATACGAGTTGGAAATAAGAAAAAACAGAGGAAACCGAAAACGGAGCCCAAGGAGAGCGCTAAACCGAAAACAGCGAAACGTAGGAATTTAGGCGCAGCCCTCGTTATCAAAACGGAGGAAGCCGAGGTTCTGAAGGCGATGCGGAGCACAGAGAAGCTATCGTCATTGGGCGCAGACGTGCGAAGCATAAGGCGAACTAGGGTTGGTGAAATGATCCTAGTCTTAAAGAAGGACGCCAAGGAAAAGGGTGCAGTCTATAAGCAACTGGCACAAGAAGTACTTGGTGACGAGGTTGATGTAAGATCCCTTACTGCTGAAGCGACTCTCCAGTGTAAAAATCTGGATGAGGTCACCGATGCAGCGGAGGTCTCGGCTGCCCTCAAAGAGCAGTGTGACATCGACGTAGCCAGTAAGGCCATCCACCTTAGAAAGGGCCCGCAGGGCACCCAGGTGGCGGCGATCAGGCTGCCGGTCGCAGAGGCCAACAAAGCGAAGAACTTGGGCATACTCAAGGTAGGCTGGTCGGTTTGCCGGCTGAGCATACAACAGCCTCCTGAAGTTTGCTTCAAGTGTTTCGGGAAGGGCCATAAGTCGTGGAATTGCAATGGTCCCGACAGAAGTAAGATGTGCAGAAAATGCGGCGCTGAAGGCCATAGGGCAAGCGATTGTAAGCAAATCGCTAAGTGCCTAATATGTGTCGACAGAGCAGGCAACGGACACTTAACGGGCGGACCCAAATGTCCGGGCACAAGCGGAGTATCAAAGCAGCCAAAACGGAAGTAACACAGTTAAATTTAAACCACTGTGATGCAGCCCAGCAGCTGCTTTGGCAGTCAGTCTCGGAAACCAAGACTGACGTGGTGTTATTATCGGACCCATACCGCATACCAGCCAACAACGGGAACTGGGTGGCGGATAGGTCTCAACAGCTAGCAGCTATAGGGACGACAGGACGATACCCAATCCAAGAAGTAGTCACTAGCTCAAATGACGGTTTTGTGATAGCAAAAATCAACGGCGTGTTCTATTGCAGTTGTTACGCGCCCCCAAGGTGGTCGATTGAGGAATTTTCCCACATGGTTGACAGGATGATGGCCGAACTAGCTAATCGGCAGCCAGTAGTGATAGCTGGCGACTTTAATGCATGGGCAGTAGAGTGGGGTAGCCGCTGCACCAATCAAAGAGGCCAGCTATTGTTGGAATCCCTGGCCGCATTAAATGTAGAGCTGGCAAATGTGGGTACAGTGAGTACCTTCCGCAGAAATGGTGCACCCAGACAACCAAAATGTACGCATAACGAAATCACCTTTTGCGTTATGCGATGCTTACATGTGCAAAGTTTCACGTACAAGATGTTGCGAAAAGGCCTTATACGTACAAAAGTGGAGGCGATAAACGTACATATTTTATATGATGAAAAATAGCATGCAATGCGAGTGTGCAGATTTTGTTGCGTACTAATCGGTACCTTTATGCGATTTAATTTATGATCACAAAGTTGATTTGACAGCTGCTACGGATTGATCCGATTTACCTTGTGCGGGTATACGGGACGAAACGAAATGGACATATGAACTCATAAAAGAGCGTTTTATGCGAGGAAACTCATCGATCAAGTGATTTCATCCACCATGTTATGCGAGAGTGATGCAATTTGTATGAATTAACGACTTTGTTCGTTAACTGTTATGCGACTTCTGGTTGTCTGGGCAGAATCGACAATCGACGTGACGTTTTGTAGTCCTAACCTTTTAGGTACCATGAACTGGCGCGTTGATGACGGTTATACTCATAGCGATCATCAATCGATTCGCTATAGTATAATACCAGGCGGGCAGAAGGCAGCGCGATGTAACTCGACCCAAGCCCGAGGATAGAAAACAGTGCGCTTCGACGGCGAAGTATTCACTGAAGCCCTGAGGCGCGAACGAAACACTCTGGACCTAAACGGTGAAGAGCTAGGGGGCCGTCCATAAATGACGTAGCATTTTTTCACTGATTTTTTACACCCCCCTCCCCCCTCGTAGCATTTCTTCACAAATGCTGGTACTCCCCCCTGGAAAATACGTAGCATATCGAGCACCCCCCCCCCTATATTTTTTTATTTGTTTTCCTGAGTGACTGGGTTGAAACAAAAAATTGGAATACAATACAAAGTTTGACATTAATTACTGACTGAAATGAAAGGATAATCTATTCTAACAGTTTCATATACAGTAGCGCTCAAAAGTAATTTGGAAAAGTTTTAAATAAACATTTTCCTTGGTTTTGGTTTCCAGTTTCTTATAGACTAAATTATATTACTATTGCTGTTCTTACCATAAAAAACAAGTTTACTATAAAAAATATGAAAAAAACAAAAAAAAATGATTGGATTGATGAAGCTCGTTACTGTGGAGTTAGGGTCCAATATATTTTAAAATATATTTAACAAATGTTTCGTTATGTTAGAGGATTGTTTTTTTTTTTTTAATTAATCGTTGTTAGGAAATAGATTTCAATGAAGATGATCAAGAAAATATATTAATTTGAAAAGAATCATCGTTAATGTTATCCAATTTCAAATCATTTTAGCAAACAGTGGTCAGATACATAAAAGATTACACTTGAAATATTTGGAATGTTTAGAAAATTTTAGCGATTATTATACAAATACAATAATCTCTATTATTATTTCAGTTGATTTTTATTATTGTTTCCATATTGAAATAATCTTATACAACCTATAATGAAACCGTTGAATAATAAAAATTCTACAAATTACCGAGTTATTAACAAAATTTAATGATAGGGCAATTTTGTTAACACTCGAATCTATTATCCTCATTAATATTCAGGCTATTCCATCAAGAGCATTGATATATCAAAACAAATGATGAGATGATTGGGTGGAGATCTCTTGCAATATTGAAGGCATAATTCACGGAATGAATATCTTGCTTTAAATGTAATATTTGCCAAGAAGAGCATATATTATTTTCTTGAAGAAATATGGATAAAACGAAAACGGCTGACTTTATGTCATGTTAACAAATGGCAAAAAATATGTACTTCAAGTAGTTAGAGCATTGATTTTTATTCAATTCATTAAACTTATTTTGTTTATTTATAAATTTATTAATTTAGACACAAATATAATTTAATATTCACCTAATTATTTAAAGCTTCAAAACGTCTGTTTGGTTGCATTTATCAAGAAAATCTAAAGTTTCATAAATATTTTTTCAATCTTGTCATATTAATGTTTTGAAGCTTAATCATAATTTCATAACCCAAGTTTATAAGTAAAAAAAAAGAAGTTTCATAAAAAAATGTATAAAATTCAGCGCCTTTCTTTTTACGGACGTCATTCAAAATGCTACGTCCACTAGCTAGGACCCCTCCCTCCCCCTCGTCACACTTCGTCACAAATTCGTGAAGACCCCCCTCCCCCCTAAAAAGCTACGTCATTTATGGACGACCCCTAGTTGCTATGATATCACGAGCGTGTGATGCTTCCATGCCGAGAAAAGCCCCTCCTAGAGAGAACAGGCCGCCAGTGTATTGGTGGTGCGAATCAATTGCAAATCTTCGAGCAATCTGCCTTCGGGCTAGACGAAGAATGCAACGCGCACGCACAGAAGCACAAAGAGAGGAACGCGGTGCAGCATTCAGAGAGGCAAATCAAAAAGGAAATCAAGAGTCGAAAACGGGCATGCTTTGAAAGTCTATGCGAGAGTGCCAATTCTAGTCCATGGGGTGACGCCTACAGAGTGGTAATGGCTAAGACCAAAGGAGCCATAGCGCCCCAAGAGAAATCGCCCGAGTTGCTGCGATCGATAATCGATGTACTCTTCCCGCACCATCCCATAAGCCCATGGCCCCCAGCGCCGTATGCGGCAGATGAAGGAGAAGAAGTGGCGAGAGTGACGAACGAAGAGCTGGCAGAAGTCGTGAAATCATTCGCGTCAAACAAGGCACCGGGACCCGATGGTATCCCGAATGTTGCCTTAAAAGCGGCAGTGAACACGGATCCGGACATGTTCAGAACCACGATGCAACGCTGCATTGATCAAGGAATCTTCCCGGATGTATGGAAGCGACAGAAATTGGTGCTACTACCAAAGGCGGGGAAACCACCAGGTGACCCGTCGGCGTATAGACCTATCTGTCTACTAGATACGACGGGCAAGTTATTGGAGAGGTTGATTCTCAACAGACTAGTACCGTATACGGAGAGTGCGGACGGCCTGTCCAACAACCAGTTTGGATTCAGAAAAGGTAAATCTACTCTGGACGCCATCCAGTCGGTCGTTCAAACAGCTGAGGTGGCAATCGAGCATAAAAGGAGCGGCATCCGTTACTGCGCGGTTGTCACTCTGGATGTGAAGAATGCGTTCAACAGCGCAAGCTGGGAAGCAATAGCACACGCGCTTCACCGCCTCAAGGTACCGGTGCAGTTGTGTAAGCTTCTAGAAAGCTATTTTGATGGTAGGATTCTACTGTATGACACAGAGGAGGGGCAGAAAAGCGTTCGAATTACCGCGGGAGTACCTCAAGGTTCAATCCTGGGCCCGCTGTTATGGAATGCGATGTACGATGACGTACTGAGGCTGCCCCTTCCGACGGGTGTTAAGATTGTTGGCTTCGCCGACGATATCACCCTAGTGGTCTATGGTGAATCGATGGAGGAAGTAGAGTTGACAGCAGCGCACTCTATTTCCCTGGTTGAGGAATGGATGAAGTCTAGGAAACTAGGACTGGCCCGTCACAAGACTGAGGTGGTGGTGGTCAACAACCGCAAGTCCGAGCAACGGGTGCTTATCTCGGTAGGTGATTGCACCATAGAGTCCAAGCGATCCCTTAGGCATCTTGGGGTAATGATCGATGACAAGCTGAGCTTCGCTAGCCACGTTGAATATGCCTGTAAAAGGGCATCTACGGCTATAGCGGCGCTTTCGAGGATGATGTCTAACAGCTCTGCTGTAATTGCCAGCAAACGCAAGCTGCTGGCAAGCGTGGCGCTATCCATACTAAGATATGGAGGACCAATCTGGTCAAAAGCGCTTAGAACGAACAGAAACCTAAAGCGGTTGGAAAGCACGTACAGGATAATGTGCTTAAGAGTAGCAAGTGCATACCGGACGGTATCTAAAGAGGCCGTGTGCATCATAGCCGGGATGACGCCCATCGGGCTCATCATCAAGGAAGATGCTCAATGCTTCAACCAAAGGGGTACCAGAGGAGTCCGCGACACGTGTAAAGAGGAAACGCTCAGAAGCTGGCAGCAGGAATGGGATAACTCCACTAAGGGTAGATGGACTCATCGACTAATACCAAATGTGTCAGATTGGTATGGTAGAAGCCATGGGGAAGTGAACTTCCACCTGACGCAGTTTCTGTCAGGACATGGGTGCTATAGACAGTACCTGCATAGGTTCGGGCACTCAGAATCTCCTGCGTGCCCCAATTGTGCTGGTGTAGAGGAAACAGCGGAGCATGTCGTGTTCGATTGCCCCCGTTTCATTGTTGTGAGAGGTCGCATGCTCACTACATGCGGAGGGGACACGTCCCCCGACAATATTATAGAGAGAATGTGTGCGGATGCCGAGTGCTGGAATGCAGTAACTACGTCTGTCATTCACATTATGTTAGAATTGCAGCGCCTACGGCGCGTCGACCAAGAGTTGGCTGCAGAAGATTAGCCTTGCCGAGGCTGGTCCCTTTTAACATTGTTTAAGTCGGCTAGGAGAAGCAGTTTGCCTAGGCTACTTCTGCTACATGTGTTGTGCTATATGCACTGGTCCCTTCCCGAAGAAATACCGTAAGGTGGTTCCGGGGAGATGAGGGTCTGAGTCCAAGGGTCATGTCGATGCACTGTTCACCACTTGAGCAATTCTAAATGAATTGCTCATGCACAGTGCATAGGCTGGTTTTAGCGGGTCGTCGTTGGTGCGTCATCCCCGCATTCCCTGAGTTACCTTCTCAGGGGATCTGTTTGCAGATTTCCCCCTTGTAAAAAACAAAAAAAAAAGCCTAAGGTAACTTTACTCTTAACTATTCACTTAATAATGTCTATGGAAAGTAAGACGCTGAGATAGATCATTAGGGTACACTTGCTAGTGTCGAGAAATTGATGAACAGACAAGGATATATGAACGTAATATAACCAATAAATACTTTCAACAACAAAAAACGAAACTAACTAGAACTTCTACTAAACAGCCGAATTTTGTTTAACTTTTTTTGACATTTAAGCCTCTAATCATACGTAAAAGACAGGAGTAATCAGAATAGTACTCAAATGACAAATAACTCAAAACCATTTCGATAGACAGTATTAGTAATGACACTACTACACTACTATTTCAAACAAATTCTGATGGAGCTGCTGATTTTCACAATGCTCCCTTTTCTCAGAAGCAAGGGAATATGGGTATTTTTTTAAAAACTTCCACGTCCAGTCGAGTCATTTTGATCGACTCAACTTATAAAATAAACCCCTCAATGACAGTAGCTTACCCATACTTCATTAGTGAATGTTTAAGCAATATTTTTAATACCCTAAAAATTCCAAATTGGGATAGTTCCAATACCTGGATTACTGAAAAATAAATACCTTATTAGATTATACCGAAAAATGGTAAGCTATAGATAAGTGCTAGTTATGCGTTGAGCATGGTTGATATGCTGCAAATATAAGTGCCAACAAAAAATATGGAAAGATATTTCGATATTTCCCGATGCTGTACAATGGGACGAACGCTCAAAATCATGTACTTTTTTCAGTAGCGTGCTAAACCTTGTTTTATCGGTAGGTATGTGTCTTCGGATGAAAATTTTCACTGTTTATTTAAACTTTTTAACTGGTCGACCATCAAATATGGTGTCTTTGACAAAGTTGTATTTTAATGAAATTGAAACAAGTTTATTAAATACACCAACATTCTATCTAGTAAACCTAACGAAATACCGTTAAGTCACCTGTCACCGTGCGGCCTCTATTCACCGTGTACACATACACATTTTCTACAGAATATTCATACAATTTTTATAAATTATTCTTTTATCAGCAATATAAGATCAAACTGATGAAAAGAAGTAGTTCTCACATAGTCGCAAAGCCTTTTGAAAAACCTAGTGTTTATGTAGTCAAAATCATGTGAATTCTGTTTATTTATGGGATTTTTTAAAACTCTTAGTAGAAACGCCAAAAATTCTTTTTTTTTATTTTAACGTTAGAGCATCGAATTTTTCTAAAGTTCAATAAGTTTTCGCTGTAGATACTTCTAGTAAGATGAATTTTTAATTGTTTTTCAGTCGAAACACCAATGCACGGTGAATGGACCCTTTTCAATATTTATGGTTCCTATTACCGTGCATCAGCGTAAAAGGCTTGAAATTATTGGATAACATTGAATTTATTGTTATGTCGTGATTTAATTACTCCATATTTATTTTTTGAGCGAATATAAAATGGTTTGGACAATACAGTCAAACCTCCTATAACAATTTTATTGAAAAAATAATGATTTAGCCATTTTTTCAACTTTCTATGGCTTTCATTGTAAAATAAGATTTGAAAACCTTTGAAACTGAGTGCGCACACTACTAGCAACATAGTTGCTCCATCAACAACGTTTCTTCAAGATACGAAAATAAATCATGACAAAAACTATGCGCATGGTAAATGGTGACATAGAACGGTACGAATCGACCTTATCATTACATTTTTAAACATAAAAACGCCCTGAGTTTTATCTACATTATAATCAACTACATATTCTAGATACTGGTTTCACCTGTATCCATGGTTAATCAAACGAAGAATCTCGATTATCATAAACCTCTATTTTAGATTCTAAGAACGTAAGAACTCCATAATGTCCAGGAAAATGTTTTTCAATTATTTATAAAAAAAAGTGTTTAACAATTATTCACAACGTTGCATAAGTTATAGACACCAACATCGAAAATTTAATAAATAAATAGAAATAATGTTTTTATGAATCTGGAGATTGAATTTTATGTTCCAATGATCATACTCTCTCTCTCTCGCAAAGCTTGTCTGCTATATGAAGAGAACAGCAATCCTGCTGTTAGCTTTGTTATTTCAGTGATTGCTAATAGAATTTCATTCAATAAAAAAATAGCGACCTGTAGGGTTTCATATTTTTGGAGAAAGTATAAAAAACATAGAATAGCTTGACGCTTATATTGAGCTGTTCGGTAATCCAATCCGCATGGTTATTAAATTAATTAACTCATTACGCGTGGTAAAGATGGACAAATTAGTTAATAGAATAGCTCTTTATGATTTAGTGCCTACACCCACAAATCAATCACCTGTATTTAAACCAAGTTTAATTGTTCGGAAAAGAAACATTTGGAGAATTGCAACCAAGCTGTAGAATCGCATTGATGTTTAATATTTTAAGGCTCAAGAATCCATCATTCAATCATCAGCAATCATTGAATACTAAAAACTAGTTTTTGGTCAGCTTTTACCTCATGAAAATCTATCAATGGATTACAAATAGTAAGCGCAATACAATGATAGATTTTCATGATGATTGTTTCAATTTTGAGCAAAAAAAAAACTGGTTTTGAAAATTTGCCAAACGATGATGGTTATTTTCCTCTTAACGAGTAAAATTAGAAAATACGTATAAATTCTCCTCACCTGCGAAACTTTATTTTTCTAAAAATGGAAAATGTTAGATTTGGTTGATGAATTATTTTCATTTGAAATAAATAGTTAAAATCCGTTTCTTTTTCATAGACTATGGGATTTTGAATGGTAAAGGCGACACGGTCATTTTTGAGACTAAAGATAAGGGTTTAAGATATTCAGGTTTCCTACAGGTGAAATCTTTAGAATATGCATCTGACTATAATATAGTTTGAACACAGGAAGGTTTTATCTGCATCCAAAAATATGTATTTTAGAACCCAATTCACTTTATCAAAGTTTTCAATTTCAATTATTTACATAATTTGTAGAACATTTTTAAGTTTTTTAATTTGGAAAATATTCGAATTAAACGATATTTTGAAGTCCTTTGCATTTCGTTAGGTTTACCAGAGAGTTCGTGTATATTCCGCAGACTTGTATCAATTCTAATAATTTACAACTTTTTCAAAGACACCGAATTTGAAAATCATTAAACAAAAAAGTTGAAATTTGCAACACCACTTGTGGCGGGATTCCGAACTCAATGCTCTGGTGGTGACCAGAGATATATTTTGTGAAAATTTTCATCCGAAAACAACATACCGTAATCCGGGGTATCATTGATCAGCGGGGTGACATTGATTGCAATGACTCGACTCATCTCATAACAAAATTGTATCATCATTTATTGATGGAACATTTCCAAATCATGAATGGCGTTTCTCTTTCTAATATTCAGAAGCTAATTAAAACGAAGATTTTTGCAAAAAATTGCGTTTATCTTATGCGTAAATTTGTCAATTTTTCGAAACAATGATTTCACTACCGAAGATTCATGTCTCACATAAGTTCTGCAAACGATATGCACAAAAGAAATGCGGTTTCCATCAAAAATGGCATCGCCAAAAAACGATTCCGTTGTCAAAACTTAGATAAGTATGCTCAATTAGGCAACATTAAGAATTACTGTAAATAATGTAGAATTCCCTTAGGAAATTGCCTACTTTCAGGCGTATTCCGTGGTTCGAGGAATTTTTAATTTTTAAATTACCTAAAAATTAAATGACTTGTAAGCGTTCGGCTTTCATAATCGACTTCAGGAGGCATGATTTAAGTAAGTAACGACATTTTCAACATTACCGAATGTTGTTTATATAGGTGATCAATGTTACCCCATATCAGCTAAACCAAAAAGTCACTCAAAACATTTTTTTCAACATGCTCAAATCATTCAAAAAAACAAAATACAGTATATTTAGTCACGAGCTATGGGTGGCAGTATTCGTTTTGAAAATATAAAATTGGCAACATTTGCATTTTCAAACGAAATATTGAAGAAATATTAAAAAAAATGATCAATGTTACCCCGGATTACGGTACCAATAGAAGCATGTTTTAACACGCTACTGAAGAAAAGCTCGAAAAGCACACGATTCTGAGCATTCGTCCCACTGTGTGCTGTTGAATTAGATAAGAAGCGCATACTTTGACCAAATATAAGTTAAGTTTTCTTTTTTAAAAAGCTAATCGAAGTGCCAAGAAGAGGATCCGGCTCTTTATTGCAAGAACTCCATTAGATTTCTTCTGAAATCTATTTAGAAACGCACTATCGATGTTCTTTCAATTTTCACAAAAAGGATCTGCACAAAATGGTAGCTAGGAATGTTTTGAGGATTTCAAAGAGAAAATTATGAAAGTCTCATCTTTTGAAGGCGTAACGGTTTAAAGCTTTGATTTTTAGTACACACATAATTTTTAAGATTTTTCTTGAAACCTGCCGAATTTCACGCAAGCGAATACTATTAGTACTTCACTCGGGCTTATAATGAAATCAAAGTTTGTTAGTTATATGTTAATTATTTGTAATTCAATTGCTTCAGAATCATCTTCAAATGTTTCATTGGATCCTCCGTAGAGCCTTAATTCTGGTATTACAACAGCGAGATACCACATTGAGGCTTTTTCAAAATTTCAGATAATTTTTATTAACGCCTCTACCGGCAGCTCCACTTTTTCACCATTAACAAATAATCAAACCGCGCTAACTTGTTTGTTTTTCGATGTTTTTACCATTTTTTCACAAGCCCTCTAAAAACTCTTCTATTTTAAGAATCTCTTGCGATATTGATCATTGGTCATCTGGTTCCGGAGATATTCCAAAACTTATTGGGGGACCGACGTTTTTCCGTAACCCACGTTAATATCTCAGAATTTTCCTCATGTTTGATCATGCGCTTCTCGAAACAATACTTCAATGAGAGTCTGCTGTAAAAAAAAGAAGCAAATTTGTGCTACAGTTTTAGAGTAATGAACATTTTTGTTTCTGGCCGTATAAAGACCTTGAAATCTTCAAAAAACATTATTTTGTAATTTTCAGATTTCTTGAAGACAACACAACCAATTTTCATGATATTTTTGAAGAATCTCCTAATAATCTGACATTGTATAGCCCATATTTAATTTTTTTTTTTTAAAGATTAACTAGAAACAAAATGTCGGCCAAAGATATTTTATATGGGTTATGTCGGTCCCCAAAGAAACATCTAAATATCTTCAAAACCATATGACAAATGACCAATATTGACACAGATTCTAAAAACAGAAGTTTTTTTAGGACTTGTGAAAAAATGGTCCAAAAATATCGAAAAACAAAAAAGTTATCGCTGTTTGAATATTTTTTGTGGTAAAAAATAAGCTTAGGCATACAGCCTAGGTCCAGTCCAAATGTAAGATCGTCAACCATAATAACACGCTTAAACTTCATTTCACATTTTGGTATTGCAATGCCCCTTGTTTCAACAATGTTCAATGGACCCAAAGCCATAGGAAGGAAAATTATTTGCTGAAGCTGTTTAGAAATGATCCAGGCCCACCTTCCGGTTCGTTACTTTAGACAGACATTTGGGACTTATATCTAGCTCTTGCACAATGTACAATGTACATTGTACATGCTTTCTTGATCAGGCGAATCTTGCCCAAATGAAATAGATTGACTTGGATTAAATGGGATAAGTTGGATGCCCAAAACTAATTGCAGATATTTCTTCATCTCTATGAGAGAATATCGCGGGAAGTAAGGTATGGTTAATGTTAAGGAATTTAACACCGCTAGCGCATGACGGCTCACCATAGTAGCATGTCCGAAAGAACTTGAAACTATTGAGAACCAGAGCTACAGGTCCAAAGCCCTGATAAAGGTGGATGGTTGTGATGGCTATGACCGTGGTCATCATGTAAAGAACAAGCGGACGATGTTGTATCGTGTCAGTATCGAGGAGGCAGCCCCTCTAGCACGATGTAGGTAGCGCAACCCTGGTTAGGTGGCCTATCGAAGACTCTTCACCAACCAAGAAAGGCAAAAGTAGAGCAAACGGATTGATTTTACGGCAACAGACCCGGCAACGAGTAAAGGACAACGATTGGAAAGTTGGATCTTGGAACGTGAGAACTTTGAATGAACCCGCGCGTGTTGGGCTCCTGGCTCGTGAACTGCGGAATGTCGGCGTGAACGTGGCAGCTATCCAGGAAATACGCTGGCCGAGAACCGGAGAACGCGAATTCCGAGCGGTGGACTCCATCGCCAACACTTCACCACATCTACTACAGCGGTGGCGACAGAGCAGAACGTGGAGTTGGCTTCATAGTGATTGGGAAGCAGATGAAGCGAATTATTCGGTGGAAACCGGTAAGCGACCGAATCTGTGTGTTGAGAATGAAGGGCAAGTTCTTCAACTACAGCCTGATCAGCAACGCCAACAAGCGCCAACGAACGATAAGCCCGATGACATGAAGGATGAGTTCTATGAGAGCCTGGATAAGGCCTACGGAGAGTGCCCAAAACAAGACGTCAAGATAGTCATCGGCGACGCAAATGCGCAGATCGGGAAAGAAGATTTCCTCCGACCCGTCATTGGAACGGAAAGCCTTCATTCCATTACTAATGATAATGGCCTGCGGCTAGTAACCTTCGCTGCTGCTAGAGGGATGGCAATCAGCAGTACATACTTCGCGCGAAAGAATATCCGCAAACACACCTGGCGACACCCTAGTGGCGATGCCTGCTCCCAAATAGACCACGTGCTGGTTGATGGGTGACATTTCTCAGATGTCATGGATGTCAGGACCTTCCGAGGCCCTAATATTGACTCGGATCATTATCTCGTTGTTGCTAAAATTCGGGCGCGGTTATCCAGCGTCACGAATTCCACAACAAACAGAACGCTGCGCTTCAATATACAACGCTTGTCGACTGATGGGGTAGCTGTGCAATACCGTCAGCAACTAGACGAACAGTTGGGAAGAATCAACGTTGTTGGAGACGTCGACAGCCTGTGGGACCCTAGCCACGAAGTTGTGACAACAACGGCGCGATATGCGAGATTCTATGCAACGGTTAATGGTGCGCGGCACAATACCGTACCAGTGGAGCACGGAAGCGAGCAGCTTTACCAGTCGATCCACCGAGTACTTCTAAAGGTATGGGAGGACGAAGAATTGCCCGCCGGCTGGTTGGATGGCCTCATCCGCCCTATCTACAAGAAAGGGCACAGACTGGAGTGTGCCAATTACAGAGGAATTACCCTGCTGAATTCGGCGTACAAAATTCTGTCGCGCTTCCTGTTTAACAGACTGCGACCGCTCGAGGAGTCCTTCGTCGGCGAATACCAAGCTGGTTTTCGTGAGGGCCGTTCGACAACGGACCAGATGTTTAGCTTGCGAATGATCCTAGACAAATTTCGGGAGTACAACTTGCAGACACACCATCTGTTTATTGATTTCAAGGCGGCGTACGACTCAGTGAAAAGAAATGAGATTTGGTAGATAATGTATGAAAATGGTTTTCTGGCGAAACTAATTAAGCTGATAAGTGCTACGCTGGATGGTTCGAAATCAAGTGTTCGGATCGCAGACGAGGTGTCAACATCATTCGTGACGTTAGACGGATTGAAGGAGGAAGACGCACTTTCGAATTTACTGTTCAACATTGCACTGGAAGGTGCTATTAGGAGATCTGGCGTGCAGAGAAATGGCACTATTATCACAAGGTCGCACATGCTCCTTGGCTTTGCGGACGATATAGACCTAATTGGAATTGATCGCAGGTCAGTGGAAGAGGCCTTCGTGCCTCTGAAGAGGGAGACAGCGAGGATAGGCCTGGCTATTAATTCTACCAAAACGAAGTACATGGTTGCAGGTAGAGATAGAGTCAGGCACGGTGGTGTAGGTGCTGAGGTAGTGTTTGATGGGGATGTGTTTGAAGTTGTTGAAGAATTTGTTTATCTTGGAACACTTGTGACATGTGAAAAGACGTGTTGCGGCTGCGAATAGGGCCTTTTACGGACTACGTAACCAGCTTAGGTCCCGCAGCTTGCAAACCGAAACAAAATTCGCCCTGTATAAAACATTGATTCTTCCGGTGGCTCTCTACGGGCACGAAGCGTGGACGTTGAAAGAGTCAGACCGGAAAGCTCTCGGTGTTTTCGAGCGTAAAGTGCTGCGGACAATACTCGGTGGGAAACTCCAAAATGGTGTGTGGCGCAGACGCATGAATCACGAGTTGTATCAAGTGTACAAAGATGCGAATATTATCAATCGTGTAAAATACGGCAGACTTCAGTGGGCTGGTCACTTAGTGCGAATGTCGGAAGAAAGAATTGCGATAATAATATTCAGCAGGGAACCAGGCAGAGGTCGGCGGCTTCGGGGAAGACCACGAATACGCTGGCTGTAGTAATTTCATCTGAAACATCGAAAGTTCTACATTTGATCGGAACAAAGTTTTTGCGAGAAATTATCGTATAAAAAGTTATCAAGAAAAAACTGATTTTTCAGATGCACCCTAACGCATTTGTTACAAACAATCATAACTCGTGAACCATACGAGATATAAATTTAGGTTCTTCTGTAAAGTTGCTCCAAATCTGTTGTTCTAAAACATTGTAGAACATTGTATAGGCCTAAATGCGCCAGCAAAAAAAAATTGTCTCATTAACCATGCCGGCCACCCCAATTTCACATCACATCACATCTACAAGATATGGAGAAACTTTCCCGAAGGCACCATATATCTAAAACTGACGGCTCAGGCGCAAACATTTTTGTCTTCCTAGATATGGCTTTGGGACCAACGTGCAATGGAATTTGTTAATATTTCGAGAGCATCCTCGAAAACAAATTTCGTTAGCAGAATCAAAGTCAGCGTGAGTATTATGTATTCGGTAGAAATCAAGACCAACATTTATTTATAATTATTGTTTTCTCGGGCCCCGCGCGTCGCAGCTAATATGTGAATAGTGCGCTGTGTTCATAAAAATCGTAAGAATGCAGCGCCACACTAAAAAACTGATTTCAAAATCGCGCGAGTTGAGGCGCGTCGCGAGTCTCACTGGCGCGATCCGGTTTGGTGGCGGTGCAACAATAACTAATTGGATACGAAGCTGACTAGAGTTAGTTAAGACTAAATCAATAGTAGAAGGGTTTCTAGAAGAGGAAATACAAGTAGGACTATCAGAATATTGTAAGAAATATCCTGAAAAGCAATCGTAAAACAAAATCCTATCGTTGAAATTGTTCCACGAGTAATGTTCGCTATTAAGGTCTACAACGGCATACATTAGACTTATGGCAAGTGAATTTGAATCAGATTGATTTGCTATTTTGAGGAATCACTTATTCTTTAACTGCAATAGTTCATATCAAAGCAAGTCTTGTGTCTATACTGATTGCGTTGATCTCACTAAAGCAAGATAGTAGGCCATTCTGATTGTAAACTCGGAAAGCATTATAACAGCTGCAATTGTTAGGGCTGCAGTAAAAAGTCAAACCAGACCAAAACAGTAGCCTACTTCGCAAAATCGCTGTTTTTCTGATTCTTGAAAACAAATCCGATTGATTTTCAATACATTGATGAAGCTTAATTTTTATAGATTACGTTGATATTATCTAAAAGTTTCAGCATTTAAATAAAAATCCCGCATTACCGATGAAATTTCTGAAAACTCCCAGAACGTATCTAAGATCTAGTTGAAAACTCCTCACAGTATTTGTGCTAACCTTTTTCCACCACGTAATAGATGGTTCATGTGCGTTGATTTGGGGAAATGTCCCACGTGTTCATTCACAAAACGAATCCGATCATTTCGTAGCGTTTTCAACATGTCTTCACTTGCGAAAGTGATGTCGCGTCCACACCGATATGTAACGAATTCAACTAGCACTTTACACTTTTATCATGTAGCAGTGAAATATCGTTATAACCTTTTCGTTTTGATGCTATAGCACCGGTCGTAGACCATCTATGGAACACTTGGGAGTGATTTTCGCTCGAAAGGTTGCATTCACTCGCGTAATCGATCATTCAACAATGGACGCGAAATGCCCAACTCTCTCACGCTTTTCCGCGCGCACTAGACTCGACGACGGGATTGAAAATTAACCGTAATTTTAGACGCACACTACAGCAAACTATCGACTCGCACTGCCGCGGAAAATCGTTACTCAATGCTTAAAACTACAGGACACACCACACGTGATATTGCGGAAGCAGCGCTCACCTCAGTCCCATCAGTTGTTCGGTAGCGGCACATCCCGACTGCAGGTTAGCGTTGATGACTTCATCCTCGCACCACTCCGGAAACGATTGCCGAAAGTTCGCATAGCCGCCTACGCGATTCGGGAAAGCAAGGATGGCAACGTGCGTTTCGTTCGTAGTAGTGTGTGGGTGGAAGGCGAAGTAGAAACACAGGCATCACAGTAGGCAGCCCAGGATTCGTCGCCGTCGGTGTTGGTATTGTTGTTGTTGTTCACGTACATCCAAGGAGCACATGAAAGAGAAAGTTGGCGGTGTAGAAAGAAAAAAATATATTAGTGATCGAAGGAGGCTACTGTTCCAACGGTTGCGGGTGGTGAAGGATGATTGAGGTTATGGTGGAAGGAATACGGTATCAGGAATAAATGGTTATTCACTGTGTTTTTTCGCCTACTCTCTGTGATGGTTGGCATTGCGTGGGTTTAAGGAAAAAAAAGCCCTTCAAAGCTTTCCATTCATTTTTCAAGAATGAAAGTTACGAGCCGTGCCAGTTTTCGGAAGGCTGCTGGGGGTAGGGCTGTTTGCATTGTGGGTACGGGGGGAGAGCACAGTTGCGTCACACACAGAGAACCGGGTATAGAACATAACATAAAGTTACATGACAGAATGGCGTTGCGTGGGAGGACCGGCGGCTGATAGATGGATAGATCGTAAAGTGCGAAGGAGAGTGCTTTTTCAAAGTGGGGATTGTTTGAGTTTCTAGGTGGGCGTTTGGCTTTCATTGGTACTTTGAATTCGACAAATTTATTTATGTTTGATGCACAACTTAAAGTGGGATCGTTTCACCTAGCGTTGCAAAAGGATGCAATGTACTCGGAAAAAAAATGTTTAAATTCAAAGAAATGTAAAATACAGGCATCTGTAAAAAACAAACTAAATTCATATGTTTTACTGAGTTATGTTAATTTAATTTTTTAAATAATGGATTAAATTGAATTTAATTGGAATTTTCTGGTTGTATTCCTGCGGAAATTCTTCCAAATTTTAAAAATACAGTAGAATCATCAAAGCTTACTAATAAAAAGGAAATCGAACCCATGACCATCTGCTTATCAAGCGAAAGTGTAGCCAAATAGCCACGGATCTATATGTCTAATCGTTATTGAAATTAAACTCATGATTGCAAAAAAATACTCAAAAATATATGTTGAAATTCATGATTTACATTATTTTGTAATTTTGACATTTCCATAACTTCAAACATCAAAATAATATTAAGTGTAGAACTAGCCCTCGTGCGTTAAAATACACTCTAATAAAGATTTAAAAAAAAAAAAAAAAAAAAAAATAATAATATCATGTATATCGAACATTTCAAGAGAATTTATGCTTGATTGGTATTCTTCATTTTCAAATCTATTCAAAATATCATTTTTCATAAGCATTTTATAGGTTTCATCTTTACAAACACATCATTACCTTACATGCTCTTCAATATTGAATCAACGTTGAATCACAACGCATGTCAACCAGAAGACAACTAAATTGCAGTGGAAAAATATGAATGAGCTTGTCTGAATGAAGTAATATTTCCTTCCTAGTATCTTCACGCATTACTTATTGGCGTGTATCACAGTAGACGGTGGTCGTTTTCATTCATTTTCTTCCTTCCGTTTCCACGCAACCACCGCACCAGCAGCCGTCATTAACGACTCCAAGCTCCGAATGCAGCGCCAACTAGATAGGCACTTCCCTTGTGCAACGTCGTTTCCCCTGAGCTGTGTAATCGGATATTTTATGACCTCTTTTCTTCTATTGTTACGGATTTCTCAAAGGAATTTTCTGTTACTGTTTTCTCATTCGCAGCAATATGCATCGGTCGAAACGAGAGCACCTTGTACCTACATTTTCTGCCACTAGTAGAAGAGACGTCTTCATAATCAACCAACGGGCGAACACGACCTTCAGGGTCAAAGATCCCATATTTTCAGCCTTGTTAGGCGCTAGCCCGCAGTGCTATTCGGTGGAATTCATGCTGAACAGAAAAAAAGAACATTCAACGAAGAAAAAAAAAAACGCCGGAGAAAGAGGAAATTATTCTTTCTCGATTTTCGGAATTTGATTGCCTCGCTGTCAGCAGAGCTTGCTTTGTTTGTTCGATGGAGCTTGTTTTGTGTGGAGCTCTCTGCTCGCGCATCATCGTATAGCAAACAGGAAGCGGCTGATGGTGGCTAATAACCAAGTAGGCCCTCGTGTGCTCCCTCTGGAGTTGCACCGGGAAATGGCCACATGTTTATGCATAACTTCCACTCGTTTGCCTCCTTTTCTAAAGAAAAGAAAAAAAAAATACCGGGTGCGTACTAACTAACCCGATTTGAGGGGAATGGGGGGTCCATCCGCTCATTGTTCGGATGGGAGAAGCTGTCGACAGTTGCGCTATTTGCAAACGGATGGTGCCCCATGACCAACATTCCAGTCTGCCTCTGTATGCTCTGGAAATCGTGAATGAATTCTTATGATGGTGATGATGATGATGATGATGATGATGATAGCAAAGGGTGGAGTCCCCCGGACGAGCAATCTTTTGTGACGATTCATTCAGGTCCCATAGACCAGACGAGCACTCGTTTAGCCAAATATCGATTTTTGTTCCATTTCATTCAGCTCTTTTGGCACGAATTGGGTTTCGCTTTGACACAGAGGAATCCTAGGGGGACTGATTCATTCATGGTGTGTTCTAATGTGTTGTTCTCATGCGACATTGCCATTTCGTTATGTGTAGGTATGTATAGAATGGAACTTGCTTCGTTGATTGTATTTCGTTATGTTTTCACTCTAGGGTTTTCGGGAGTAGACTGCGATTGGGTTGATGGATGCACTTTAAATTTGCTAAACTATAGCAATCCAATAGTAGGCCATGCAATTAGAACGAGTTCACATAGTGCAATCTTCAATTATAGACCCAATCCGAAAATAGACTTTAAAAGCAAACCCAATTTTCCATTTGAGATGTTTTGAATCAAATCAAGATTTGAGGTTATACAATTTTGAATATTTTCCGCGTTTTACAGGTATTGACCTTCTATTTGGTGCGGCTTGATACGGACAAAGATTTGAAACGTTTTCAATCCATATTGACACTTTAAGTATTAACTATTAGGAACGCACGGTGTGCTGGAACACACATATTATCGGACTTGCATGAACCTCCGATCTTTTTTCACTAAATGTTAGCCTTGGTAGTCAAAAAAAGCTTGCTGAATATTAAAAAATCTTGCATCGGCAAAAAATTGAAAAAAGACGATTTTTGTATTTTTACCCTTTTTCCATATATGAGTTCATAGGAGAATATTAGAGATACACTAATATGATGACTTTTAACGACCTAATGACCAATTTGACATGACATATCTTTAACATGAATGAATTCTTAGATTTAAGCATCATTTCCTACATACACTGACATAATATGACCAGCCCATAGTGGTATGCCGTATTTTATATAATGGAAATTTCACTTTTCACTTCAGAAAAGCTCATACGAACGCTTTGTATTCTTCTTTCTGAATCAAATCAGTAATATTTTACGTATGTGGTACAGTTTTCTAATCAGAATAGGAATTCCCAGAAATTGATACACATGGCAGTATAAGCTGTATTCATGTGCTTATACGCGCAAACTTCTTGAAAGCGGGTTCACTATAACATGATTAACAGTGAATGGTTCACTATAACATGATTAACAGTGAAGGTGGTCTCAAGCTCATCGTGATACAAGTTTTGTGCAGTCACTAATCTACTCATATGCAATGCGCACATTATATTTGGGGTTTGAAGTGCCTGATTTTGAGTAAAAGGGCTGGATTACTTCGGATAAATGTGGCGACGGTAACAAATCGATCCAACGTAATCCAGCCCTTTTATTCACGACTTCGCACTTATGGAGGGCACATTTTGCGAAATAGACACAACAATTTCAATAACCAACATGGACACATAAATTTTATTATCGTAAAACGAGGTATCTTTGAAAATGCGGGTAACTTTGATAGTGCGGGATCCGCAACGTACACTAAACAAAATAACCAAAATTATGTTATTCAGTTAAGCAAAACGAATACGAAACTAAGGAGTATCAGTGTGACACTTCACCTCTGAGCTGTTTTCGTGCCAATCAAGAGTATGTGAGGCTTTATATTCGAATATTAAAAAATGATGAGATTTTGGTACTTTCAAAACGCTCACAAACAATCTGTTTTACTATCACTATTTCATGAAACTATAATGAGTTCGGTACGCATGCTTGATGGCCTAGCTATAGTAGAACATGAATCCGGTATCAAACCTCATAGCGAAAAACAGTTTTACAATTTGGAATCATTTTTGTAATCAAAGACACAAATTCCCATAAAACATTAAAAACCTAGAGGTATGCAACGCCTCATGTACTTTACGGGATTCAGTCGATTTATACTCATTCATGTTCCAAAAACGATTGATTTATGGTGAATTCAATGTCGAAACATGATTATCGATAGATATCTATTCAGAGATATATTTTTATACCCATTATTATCAACTTATAATGGTGTTTATTATGTTTGTTTTGACTGAAAACCCTTTTAAAGATGTTTTTTGTTCAATAAACTGTGTACTTTAATTGATAAAATTCAAACCAGCTTCTCTATTAACATTCTCCAATCCAATTCAAACTGTGATGATGTCAAACAATAGTTTGTTTTGGATTTTCATGTGCTTATCTACTCATTATCAATGTTACCCCATTACCAAAAACTGACTTTCGATTATATGAAAAACTATAGATTCATTAAGATCGAACCGTTATGCAATCTTTCATGTACAATCGATAACTAACAAACCAGTGCTTGTTTTACAAATAAAAAAAATCGGTTTTCTCTCAAAAAACTATCAAAGTTACCCCGTTTTATGGTATGTATTTAGTTTTAAGTATATGAAGGTAACTAAGGATATGTTAATGATGTGAGGTTTTAGCAAACGCACCCAACCAGCGGCTGCAAGATTTGAATATAAATCGGCATGACAACTTTTCAAATATATATTATATAATATTTGAAAAGTTACACATACAAGGAATATCTTTCAATCAAAACAAATGTGAATAACAAGATCAGCTAGAGTGAACATACCATACAAAATTGAAACAGTACATTGCCCTATATAATGGTTGCATGTAATTATACAATTGTCTGTTATCTTAAAAAAGCTTCATGTTCAATAACGAACTCCAATAATTTCAATTATTCAGTAGAATAGGAAACATTGATTGAAACTTGATAAGTTGTAGTATGTTTACCTTAATAAATTTATGTAAAAATGCGATGTCGTTAATAAACGGCATACCACAATGGGCTGGTCACATTGTGTGAATGTAGGTAGAAATTATGCTCAATTTGAAACGTCTTGTAATCGATTCGTGATCTAGGTATATCAAATAAGTCTGCAATGCATCAAAATTAGTATAACTCTAATATTCTCCTATGAACTCATATATGGGAGAAGGGTAAAAATACAAAAATCGACTTTTTTCAATTTTTTGCCGATGAAAGATTTTTTAATATTCCGCAAGCTTTTCTTGACTATCAAGGCTAACTTTTAGTGAAAAAAGATCGGAGGTTCATGCAAGTTCGATAATATGTGTGTTCCAGCACACCGTGGAACGCTTGTTGAGCAGTTCTGATTTTTATCGCAGCAGCTGCCAGAATCGAGAACAGGGCTGGGAATGATAATAGTAGTAGGCTTGGATTTTGCAAAGCCTACGTGGCACTCATCACTACAGTGGTTTAAGGGGGTAGGATCCGTCATTGATTTCGGAATTTTCAAAAGCAGTTTTCTCGTTCATAATCAAGAAAATTTACAGGAAAATGTGTTCACTGTATTCTATTCTCTAACCGAATCACAGTGAACACATTTTCACCGAATACTTTTTAGGTTTGGGCAGAGAAACTGCTTTTGAAGTTTGAATGATGACGATGATTACGATGACGGAGCGTTGAACGTTAAAAGCAAGAATCTCATCAAGCATGATTTTTTTTAAATCAGTACT
Organism: Aedes aegypti; assembly: GCF_002204515.2. Lineage (NCBI taxonomy): Eukaryota > Metazoa > Arthropoda > Insecta > Diptera > Culicidae > Aedes > Aedes aegypti. Next base: position 406,992,228 of record NC_035109.1, on the reverse strand, counting down.
GTCATCACATGATGTAAATGTGAAAAATACTACGAGAAATAGTACATTTTTCTACAGTAGTTGCGTTTAGCAACGGATTGTTTGCTACTTTCAAGACATTTTGCCAACAGCAGCAATACGAGTGAGTTTCACTGGCTTGTGATTGAGTTTTCTTAGTTAGCGGAATTTGGGGCAAGTGTGCCACCTTAAGCAAATTGTTCTCTAACATTGCCTAAAGCTTATAAAATCCACCAATTTAGCCTCATGATGTTAGTTTCACATCTTTTCATAACCACTGTGCCATTTAAAAAGAAAATAATTTTAAAAAGTATTAGTTTTGGAGCTTCTCAAATTTCATCCAAAATAACCTATTTTTCGACACTATGGGGCAAGTGTGCCACCCATATGTGGCAAGTCGGCCACCGAATGAATATCGCATGTAATTTTACTTGTAATGAAATTTTCTTTATTTCCTATTAACCTTCCTTGTGCATTGGGGTCATTTTTGGCCAATCGACACGGTAAATAAGCTGTAACTTTGTAGAGAACAGAGATATAAATCTGAAATTTTCTGACTTTTCCTAACTTTTGAAAACGAACATTTTCGTGCTAAAAGAAGCTTTCAGCGACCTCTAGGAGCGGCGCTACAAAAAAAGTGACACATTATGCATTAAGGGTCAAAAATGACCCATGGCTTTAAAACGCTCTCAAAAATCCATTTCTTAACCGATTTTCGTTCTTTTAGCTTTATATGAAAGATATGGAACTCAAAAATGGAACCCTGGAAATTGTTTGTCAGTATGGCCATTCTGGGCACAAGGGCACAAGGGAACCTGGAGCCTGTTTCAGAAGGAACTGGCGTATATCATATTCAGCAGTTCATACACATGTATATAACGACGGTTCGAATTTCTTGGTTTTTCAATCCGATTTACAAGAGCACCAAAAGGCCCAACATTTAGCTTTGGCCGGTATTTCGGAGTGTTCCGGATCCGGTTCCGCTAGGGTGTGATGTGGACATTTTCAGACCATCATATAGTACCATCATGCGACGGCTCAAAATACATGATTTTTCATCCAGATGTAAATGGACACCATGCCATATACCTGGCGTTACGCACCTAGTAGAACAGAGCCTGCTTCACAGCATTTATTAACGAAGAGGTTTGCCATCTGACTATTTTTGCCTATGTATATCGCTTGGCAAGCACGATGATATTGTATGCCTGGGAAGTCGAAAAAATTTCCAACCCGGAAAGATCCTCGTCCGGTGGGATTCGAACCCATGCCTCTTAGTTTGGTCTAGCTGAGATGCTGCGTGTTTACCGCTGGGCTTCCCAAACATAAAAATATTAAATTAGAATATCATTTCCGTTACGGCCAAATTGAAACAGATTTTGCTATTCCGTTATCGCGTTTTTTCTAAAAAAGTATGTTATAATTTTTAATGATTAGTAGTTGAAATAATAAAAATTATAACACAATTTACTCTAAACTACACTAAACTGAAACAAAATATGTTATAATTCAAACAAAAGTGTAACTCATTATGTCACGAATCAAACCCAAATATAACTCATTTTGTTATTTCCCATTACTTATTTGTACAATTTGTTATAAGCAATTGCTCTCACAAATTTTATGGAAAATGTGTTATAATTATGTTCTAACTAGTAACAAATTTGAAGCAGCTTTTGTTAATATGGTTTTGTTTCAATTATGTTTAAATATCTTCCATGAATTCAAAGTACTTCTAGCAAAAATGAAACAAAAATTGATATTTGTAACAAATCTTGATATAATCGTGCTACAATATTGTTGTAATCCACTAGTCGGTAGTAGATAAAATAACAAAAAATTCAATACATTTTCCTCTATACTAAACAAAATTGAAACAAAATATAATATAATTTAAACAAAAATGTAACTTATTATGTTTCAAATCAAACAAAAATATAACTCAATTTGTCATTATTCATAACTTAATTAAAACAAAATTTGTTATGTTTTTTACATGAATAAAAGCGCACATGTATAACTTCCCTCCGATTTTTTATCACGATTTGTTTTAATTATGTTATAAATTTAAATAAATTTGAAAAAGCCTTTGTTATTATAACTTATTTTGTTTTAAATATGTAAGGACATTGTTACAACTCAACGTACAACAATTTGTAACAAATCTTGATATAATTGTGATACAATTTTGTTGTAATCCACTGATTGCATTCTGTGCACGTGATGCAGCCTTATGTGCAGGAGCCATAAGATCCAAGATAATCTCTACTGTAATCCTTACATCGATTTTTCCATGGGTTCCACAAGTGGTTACCCTGAGATTTCTCCAAGAAACAAATTTTGTTCGCTACCAGACCGTTTCCGATAGAACTCCAGAAATACCAGCAATTCCATCAGGAATATTGCCAGAAGTTCCTTCAGTGATTCCTCTATAAGATTCATCCAGTAAGATTTTAACTTGAATTTCTCCAGAAATTTCTCGAACGATTTCTCAGGGAACTTTTTCAGATATATGTAACTTCTGGGCCACTCAGGCTTCTTAGACACCCGTCTAGAATCACATAACAAGATTATGACATATTGTAACAAAAGCTGTTAAATTAACAGAAGTTCATATAACTTTGTCAAGATGGCTTTGTTCTTACCCGACCAGACGGAAGAAACAAGATTATAACAGAATGTGTTCCCCTGATATGATTTTTTTATATCACCAGTTGTTATAAAACATGTACCGTTAGTAGTTAAAATAACAAAAATTCTAACAAAGTTTGCACCAAATTAAACTAAAATATAACAAACTGTGTTACAATTATATCAAAATAATTACAGAATGTGTTGCAAGTATGTTACCAAATAACAAAGTTATTGCAAATTATGTGACTGTTTATGACATCGGATGTTATTTGCAACAAACTTATAAATGCGATATTAAAAATATAACATATGTTGTTATAAATGTGTTACTAAAAATATAACAAGTTGAGAACAAAGCCATCTTGATAACAAAATTTTATCAACTTCTGTTATTTTTAACTGCTTCTGATAGGAATGTGTTATAATTTTGTTATGTGGTTCTGGTCGGGTAACTTGTCACATTTTTGAATATTTCTACAAGGATTTATGCAGTGATGTGTTTAAGGCTTCCTCCAAGTTACAATACAACGATTTCTTGAAGCATTACTCCAGATATTTCTCCATTTGTTTCTCCAGAATATTCTCGGGTAGTCTTCTCGAGATTCTTCTATAAATTATTCCTGAGACTTCCTCCGGGATCGCTCCCGAAATTCTCCTGGAGAAAATCATCTAGGTATTTTACAATAAATAACTTCTTGAATTCTTTTAGGGATTCCTCAAAAGTTTACTTTAGGAATTCCCTCAGGCATGCATCCAGAAAATCGCTACATGAATTCTTCTAAGGATTTTTTCAGGTAATTTTCCAGGATTTCCCCTTCAAATTTCTTTAGAGACTCGTTCTGGGCCTCCAAGAACTCCTCCGGGCAATTCTTCGAGAATCCTCTATAAATTCCTACATAGATTTACCTATGAATTCCTCCAGAGATTTCATCAAAATTAATAATAATTCATCCTGAATTTCATCTGCGATTTTTTTAAAAATTCCTCTAGGAATTCTTTTTCTCAAGAAGATGTTTGAAAGAAAATAGATGAGGTCCTGAAAAGATTCCTAGAGCAATCCCTGGAGAAATCTTAAAAAAACACCTTCACGTAAATGCTTCCAGTGGACCTTTTGTCCTTTAAAAGAAGCACCACACCAGACCACGGACTAGCATGCAACGCCCAATTTCACAATCGAAACACGTTCTTGACGAAAAGTTTTCCTAACTGAAGCGGGAATCGAACCCACACTCCTTGGTCGATGCGGATAAATGCGTTGTAATTCTAGAAAAAAATAGAGTAATCCCTTGAAGAATCGCCGGTTGAATTCCTGGAAAAATGTCTGAAATAATTCTTGCAAGAACCAATCGAGGGGTTCTTAGAAGAATTCTCCAGAGGAATTCATAAAAAAATCCCTGGAACATAAAATATGCTTTTTGGATCCGCTGTTTATTTTTTTTACCGGATTTTTTATAATAAAGACTGCGTAGTAGGGTGCAAACCAAAAATTCGTGTGCTCTACTGAATTCAAATCACATTAAAAGAGAAACCTCAAAAACTGAGAAAAAATATTAACATTTAGAGGTGGCGCAAGCGTCTTGAAGTTGAATTTTCAGGTTATAAAAAATGACCTTCAGTGAAGTACACATAACTTTGTTATTTTTCAACCGATTTTAAAACTTTTAGCATCAAAACCTTCAAATTAGATTTGTAAAAACTTTGTTGAACACCAAATTTATCTAAAATCAAAACAAGTTTTAGTAAAAAGTAATTTATTCCAAATTTTTCCTCATTTTACTAAAAATGTCAACTTTGTTTGACCATAACTTCATGATTACTCAACCAATTCCAAATCTTTTTACATGCTTTTGAAGCTAATTTAAGTGTTTTCAAACCTTTCATATATCATTTTTCACTAAAAAAATGTCTTGACCAAGTTATTCAGCAAAAACTGCACAAAAACATTATTTTTTAACGAAAAAATGCCAGTTTTGTCAAATCTTTGGCAGTTAAATATTGTCTGTTAAGCTGAAACTGATTTTCCTCATTTGTTAAACATTTGGGAAGGACTTTGCAACAATTTTTAAATAATTTTGAAACAAAATTATGTATGCATATGTTAAAAAATATATGCACTATTCAACTCGTTATAAAGGCAAGATGCTTTACATATTTAAGTTTTATAGAAAAAATGCTATTTTCGGCGAAAAAAAAATTAAATAATCCAAAAAAATTTGATTTTTTCATTGAAAAATCTTGTTTTTGGATAGTTTTTGTTGAATACCTAAGTCAAAAATATTTTTTAGAAAAAAATGTTGTAGGTACAGTTTAAAAACAAATAAATTTGCTGCAAAAGTATGTAAAAAGATTTGGAATCGATTGAGTTTTAATGAAGTTATGGTTAAACAAAAATGATTTTTTTTGCAAAATGAGGAAAAATTTGGATAAAAGTATTTTAAACTAAGACAAGTTTTGATTTTAGACAAATTTGATGTTCTACAAATTTTTTATAAATTTAATTTGAAAGAAAATGGAGCTAAAAGTTTTAAAATCGGTTGAAAAATAACAAAGTTATGTTTACTTAACTGCAGGTCATTTTTTATTGCTTGAAATTCACCTTCAACACGCTTGCGCTACCTCTAAATGTTAATATTTTTGGCTCAGATTTTGAGGTTTCTCTTTTAATGTGATTTAAATTCAGTAGAGCACACGAATTTTTAGTTTTGAGAACTTTTGAAAAATAAGCCGCACCCTACTGCGTAGACGAAAAGCATATTTCATTAAAATGTGCAGTTGATTGTCTACCAGCCCATCCTTGGACAATTTCTAGAGGAAATCCTTAAGATTTTTTTTTTCAATCCTTTGTGATATTCCTGATGTAAAAACTGAAGAAATCCCTGCAGGAATCGCTGTAGAGGTTTTACTAGAGAAATCAATAATTCCATGACGAGATTTAACAAAAAAATCAATGTAAAGCATTTACAGGAGGAATATTTGTAGAGATTTTCGTAAAATAATCCCTGAAGTAGTTCTTAATTTCGGGAGGAATCCAAGAAAATATTTTCGGAATAATTCCTGGAAGCATCTTGAGAGGACTACTTGGAGATATCTTTGTATGTTTCCGTGGAGGAATCATCAGAGAAAATTCTGAAGAAATCACTGGATAAATATCTTGAGTAACCATTGAAACAAAATGTCCTAGTGTAACTCTTAGAGAAATTCCTGGGGGAAACCATGAAGATATGAACATTAACATACTCTAACAATCCCTTCATTAAAAAAAAGTGTTACCTCGAAGATTCTCTGCAAGAATCCTTGATTTTCTAGAGGAATCTCTGAAAGAATACCAGAAAAAATCGCTTTTAAAATTATCTGGAAAAGTTCCGCAGCTTTCCTGAAAGAATTCCTGGAACAGATCTTGGAGGATTTCTTGGAGAAACTGCTGGAAGAATGCCAGTAAAAAAATTACTTTAGTAATCACTAGAGACATTCTTGCAGAAACTCCTTGTGAAATCTCTAAAGGAATCTCTGTAAATGTCTTGACTGTCTTGGTAGTGTTATTCAAACAACACGCCAAGCCGTTCCCATAGGGTACGTTAGCCAAAAGGAAGGACGTTTCAAGTAATACTGTTCTATATGGTATGCCCTCTTCAACATCTAATCCAATTTCTCTCGCCGTTCCCTTACGGTACCTATCCACCTAGATTCATTGCTTTCTTCTCCATGCTCCCTCTTACTTCAAATAAAATAGACCGATATGCCGGTAATTAAATGCCTGTAAATATTGTTTGCAGGAATCCTAGGACGAATTGCTTATCGAATCCCTGGAGAAACTCCAGGAGGAATTGCTAAGATGTTCAGCCTATCAAGAGCCCAATCAAAACTGGTCTAAAATGTATCATGGAAAACAATTTTTCTTCCTGGAGCAATCTCTGGCAAAAGCCCTAGTGAAGAAATTGCTGTAAGAATTACGGTAGAGATTATTCGTGAAGGAATTTTCGAAATAATTCCTGGAGATGTCTGGTGCCCTATTTGAGCAGGTCTCAAAATTGCGATTGAAGTCAAAAGTTATAATAGTTATAAGTTAGAATTATGTCGAATGATTTCGATTCCTTATATAACATTTTTTTACTAATTTGGTAATAACGGAAATAAAATTCAAGTATGATAACTTTATGTTTAAGAGACCCATAGAGCCTCAGCGATAAACGCGCAGCCTCCACCATAGTGGGGTAAGAGGATCACCTATAAAAAAAACTCTATTCTCAATACAAATGTGATGTAATCATTTATAGTAAAAATGATATTACTGTCATTCTTGTTATAAGTGCTATGCTTTACATTTTGATGGCTTTAAAATTAAAAAATCTTTATTTTATTAAAATATTATGATAAATATTTGTACATTAGTTTATACTTATTTTTGTGCATTAGGAAATTCCTCTTATAATTCGTTCAGAAATTCATTGATAATTGTTCCATGAATTCCTCGTAGAAATCATTAACGAATTCTTCCAATTATTGCTTAGGAGATTCATTCAGGGAGGATTCCTTTACGATGTTTTCCAAAAATTCCATCTAGAATAGTCTAGGGATTGTTACATAGTCTCCTCTAATGATTTCTCAAAGTCTTTTGAGATTTTCCCAGGGATTACTCCAGAAATTATTGAATGGATCTCTTCAGAGAATCTTTTGATTCTTTTATGGATTACTTTATATGATTACGAGGCTACAAGACATACTTCAAAGATTTTTTCGGGGGATTCTTCTGGTGGTTTAAAAGGCATCCTGCCTTATAAAAAGTGATCCTTATGATCATACATGAAACTTGCCGTGAGGCAAATCAAATTTCATGTTTTCTCATAATTTGGTCATCGTGAGCCAATTAGAGCATATTCCAGATCCTTTAGTTTCTACTTGAAATGTATAACTGGAAGAAATTCGTAATAAACAAAAAAATCTGAAAATTGTTTAATATTCCGAAAAAAATGGTTTCAAAAAGAATGCTATGAGTTTAAACAAGCGCTAAGTAATTCTATTTTTTTCCAGTAAATTTTCTATGTACTTTTTCAGAATTTTCTATGAAGTCTTATAGAAATTTTTCCTTAATTTCAACACCCCGAAGTTTTTCTAGGGATACTTCGGAAATTATTCCCCTGACCGCTCAGAATTTCCTAAAGACCCAGGTAGCATTGGTAGCTGAATAACAGTTTATCCAGCTGAAAAGAGGCTGTATAAACCGTATTTTAGCTGGACAAGCTGTTATTCAGCTATCAATGTTGCTTGGGGAGATTTCAAAGATTCCTTTAGAAGCTTCTGTAGGAACTAGCTTGGACATTTTTTCATGAAATTATTATAAACTTTTACTCAGGGATTTATCCCCTAACTCTACCATTATTCCAATAGTTCCACCATGGATTCTTTGAAGGATCTCTTAAAAACTTCTACGCAGAGTATTAGGAACTCATGAGTCGTTTCTTATATAAATTCTACTAGAGATTGCTTCAGGAGCTAGTAGTTATTCCTCCCTTAATGTATTCCTTCATCAATTCCTTTTTCTGAAATTCAATTAAGAATTATCCTATGAATTACTCCAACAATGTGTGAAAAGTTAATCCAGGAATACAATCAGAAATTTATTGAAGAAATATCAGGCATTCCTCTAGGAGCTACACAAGAATTTATTCAGAATCGTCCAATAATTCTTCGTAGATTTAATGATCCAGAGATCATACCAAAAAATTTAAGAAAAAAATGGTCTCATTCACGTTTTTTTTCATGATGACTCTCCTTAAAATTTCTTTTGAAATTCTTTCAGAAAGTCTTGATTCTGGAATTCCAACAGAAATCTATTCAGGGATCCAGAGATTCTTCTAATTCTCCTATTGATTTTTTTTTCTAAAGTTTCTTCAAGAAAACCCTGCTGGAGTTCTGCAATACATTCTTTCAAGGATTTCTACAGAAATCATAGCAATTACCATTAAATACCTTAGGAAACTAGAATGTAATGATGTAAAGCGATATTTTTAATGAAACTAATCAGGAAAGCAAGGTAACATCCGATCACAAAGCCCGAAGAACTTATTCATAAATAAGTGGTTGAAATTTTGATGCCTGAAGTTACCTTTCCTTTCCAGAAATTTCTAACGAAATCCTTAATTAGGCTTTGTAGGAACTCCTGGCGCATTTTTGTATGATATCTGTGGAAATTTCTTAGAGTAATTTATGTACGAGTATGTTAGTGTTATTATCTAACGAATTCCGGTGGTTTTAGTGACAACCCGACTAACATTTAGTGCAAATGTAAACATTCTCTAGGCCCTCTTTATACGGCTTTATGCTGATTAAAGGCGCTGTACATACGAACGAAAGCTTCTATGCGATCCTTTTACCAACAAATCTGGCGAATCTACTCAGCTACTTTTAAGCTGTGTTGGCAGCTCTTATTCATACCGATCATTGCTCTATCTCGACAGTTATACGACAAGTAGCTGTGTAACATCTTCGGAAGGCGCTTTCTCAACCATTTCGCAACTGTTCGATAATTATTATACATTATCGATTAAATATTATTTTCAAGCTGTTTCACAGCTTCCGGAATTCATATCATAAGTATCTGAATTTAATGTTCCCAACGTTACCTGCCACCGCTTGGCATCGAACTCACGATCTCTGCATCCAGAAGTCTCGACGCTGTCCTTGTTGCCACCACAGTCTATATCGAAAGGCAAAGAAAACACACCGTTTTGTTCTACATCGAAAACGGTTCACACAATATTTTATAATGATCGTAAAAGATGCCATAGCCGCGCTTACACCACTTCATCAGGCGGTAAAAGGGTGCGAAACGTCAAACGCAATGTTTACATCCAACAAGCTGAGTAGATGCGCCACAAGTTGTTGTTTTACAGCATACTGCTGTATGCTCGCTGTATAACTAACGACAATTGATGATGGCGAGTTTTATTCCACATAATTAGGTTGCTATCTTTTACGGTGTTGAGTTACAGCTTAGTGAAAGCAGCAAACGAAATTTATTCAGCTAAGATTTGTAGCTGCAAAACGTTTGCGTTACAGCTGTATTAACGCTAATCGTTCTATTTTTGACAGCTTTCATTGTATGCTGCGTTCGCTGCTTCAATTCAACTGTTATAAAGCACAAAGCAAATAATCTTGGCTTATAGCGCTAAAATTGTTAGTTGGAAGTTCTTGGATCTTGCTCTTTTTATAGTATGCGCCCAAAATCCGGAGTAGTTCTCAAAGAATTTCGGTTGAAACAAAGAAACATCTTCCAACAACTACTACATTCTGCAGTTTCAACTAGAATGATGAGGGGTTTGCAGTTTGAAAGGAATTTATTGCTCTATATAATGAGTGAAAAAATCCTGCAAGCTGACAAAAAGACGTTCAAGAAAACTTTTCTCCGTAATATCAGTATGTATAGTTGAAAAGAAACGTCATTTCAAACTGAACACAAGAGAATTCCAACAGAATTGCTTGAAAAATCCATGGTGAAGCGCATCCATGAAATTTTGAAGATTGTTTTCCAAATTTTCTTTTTAGTACCTGAATTGCTATGTAAATTTCTGACAAAATCCAGAATCAAACCTTGAATGAATTCCTGGTGTATTTGTGTAGGTTACCTTAAATATTTTATAGAGTATTTTCAATTGTAAACTTTTAACGAGTTCTTGTGACTTGCTTCTTTTAAAGCTATTTTCTGAAATGCTGAATTTTCCTTCAGCAGCTATAACAGTCTACAATAAAAGTAAAAAAATAATCTTGGCACCAAGACCATGCATTATTCATAATTATTGAATTAATGAAAAAAAATATTCGTGTGAAGGAATGTAAAGCATTGTAAAAATTAATACAGTCAGGTGTGAATAAAAAATATTAGAATACTTGAATAAGTTTAAAATGCATTCATCTTCACTAAAAGCTGCTACAACTTAATACTGATAGAGAACTGTTTCATCTATTTCCTCAGCAATTTGACAACTCAGCAATTACATTCTACGACCGAAACAAATTAGGAAAAACAGCTCATGCGCTTGTTGTTTGGTCTACAACAATTGAACCAGCAACGGAGTTGCCCTAAAGCGTCGGGCAGCATCATTAGGTTGCTAGGATAAACCGAGGCTTCTTAGCTTGTCGAAAGCTGTCAGGCTTTGCGTGGGTGTGTACAACAACAATTGATTTCTTTTACTACATTTGCATCATTAGTGTTGGTACTGCACACAAACATTGAAATTATTTGCCTAAGAGCTTAGGTGTTTGGCAACACATTCGCTCGGTGCAAAAAACATGGTTGCTCCCAAAAAAAAGGACACATAAGTGTAATCGTGAAACATAACCCCAGTACATGGACACAAAACTTGGTTCCTTTTGCTCGTCTACTGTCGATTACATAGACGTTCTGCCGCCCACGCTGCTTTTATGTCCGCCCGCCTACACACGTGCTGTGTAAGTTTATTCTGTTTTGCTTACTACCCTTCTGGAGGGCAGACTGTCGGCCGCGGCTGCCTGCTTTGTCGTCGCCGAGGGAATCTGAAGCACCTCCCGCATTTGTCTCATCTAGTAGCCATATCTTCGATCCTGCTATAAAACACATTGGCGTCGGGACGAGCAGCAGACACAAATCAGCGAAGCAACCCATGGAGAAAAGTTCTTTTCGGGTGCCGACCTTTTTTGCCACCCACCGCCCACATGGATGGCGGGCAGATTGGAAATACAGTCAAACCCTTATGAGTTGGTATTGAAGAGATCTACGACTCATGGGAACAGTGCTGGGAATGGTAATAGTAGTAGGCTTGAATTTCGCGAAAATCACGTGGCTCTTCCCAGTACAGTAGTTCAAAAACGTAAATCTCATTAAGTAGCCTATGTTGGGTGCATTAATTTTCGAAAACGTTAGTCATTGAATGCTCTAAATGCGGGAAATGCAGCGGGAAATAGAACATTTTTCTACAGTAATTTTGGGTTGCCCTTAGCAACGGGTGTTTTGTAATTTTCAAGGCTTTTTGCCTACAGCAGCGATGGACGTGAGTTTCACTGGCTTCGCTGACTGTGTTTTTCTTTGCGTGGCTACTGTAGAGTGAATTTCAGAATTTTTCCCAACCCTGCATGGAAACATCAGATCATAGAACAAAAAAACATTAGAAAACTGTTTGAAGGGATCATCACAGTAACCATGAATTATTGTTTTTGGTATGGTTCCATGATGGAATTGGAACATCGACCAATGGAGGATTGACTGTAATGGCGCTGACGCTGCACCCATTCACCGGTGGCGTAGTAGAATTTTCACACCCGCCGAAAAGCGAACCGATCCTTCTTAATTCCTCGACGACGCAGACATTTTAGGGAAAGGCAGGCGTCGCGTCATTCAGCACCAGCACCTAAGCAACCCGCTTGGGAAAATTGCTCATGGTGGCGGCATGACACTTGAGTCGCACCAGCTTGCTTGGATTGGTTTGTTTTGCTATTGATTTTCATGATAATTCGTGAGCATCATCAACCAACTTCTGGATACCAAACGCGAGGGGGGGTGGTCACGGCAGATCGTGACGTCATTGCAAAATCTTGAGAACAGTTTCCGATGGAAATGGTTCTTCCAGAAGGGGGGGGGGGTACGGTGCGGCAATGGCGTTGGTTGTTTCACTTTTGCGTCATAGCTTTCGGTGAAAATGGATTGGCGTGGGAAGTTTCATTTGGCGTCAATCGCTTCGATGAGCTTTCGGGTGGTTTGATGGAAGTTGCGGTCAAGTAGCAGCGGGATTTTGTCATTGTCAGTTTATCAATTGTTTTACGGCAGAATCCAGTTGGTATTTTTTTTTGTTAGCTTGTATTTGGTTATTTTAAGGTGAATTGGTTGAATATTGTATGATTCGGCTATTCTCGAAGAGCACAATTGATAAGAATGAGACTAAGTCTATTCTAGTATAGAATTGAATTAGGTTAAAGAGGCTGATCCCAGATTACTGAAACTGAAAAAAAATGGACCCTCAAAAACCTTGGATCCCAAAAACACTTACCGAATATTGATAAATCGTTCTTCAATGTAATCTACGATATTTAGTTAAAGTCAACTACGGTATTCAAAATAAAATAGTACGTAGTAGGCTTACGTGAACACCATAATATGTACTTTGAGCAGAAACTGCACCAATTTTGTTAAATCAAGTGAAATTTCTAGTTGCTGAAGTTACGTGCAGAACTGTTTTTGTATTTCAAAGCGGAATTGTAGTATTTTTTTAATGTGAATTGTTAATTCTAAAGGCATAATCGAAGAAAATCGGGGATTGTTTGTAGAAAATTGAAATTTTTGGAAAAAGAAAGGCAGTCGTTCCGATGGGAAGCAGTGGATTTCTGGTTGAAGGTCTTGAACTTCTTTGAGATAACAACAGAAATTCCTACAAGCATTTCTCTAGGAAATTATTTAACGATTATACATAGAACTTTTCTCAGGAAATTGCACGTGCTGTGGCTAAATATTTCTTTATATTTCTTCCAAGTAATTTTAGTAATCTTACTTACTTATTTGGCTTTACATCAATTATCTTGATAAAGCCTCGCCAACAATATTTCGCCAATTCCCTCGGTTCATGGCCGCTTCTCTCCATCCTCGACTGTGACCCACGCTCTCCAGGTCCTGGTGTACCTGGTCAATCCACCTAGCTCGCTGCGCCCCACGCCTTCTTGTTCCGACCGGATTCGTGGCGAACACCATCTTTACAGGGTTGTTGTCCGGCATTCTTGCAACATGCCCTGCCCAGCGTATCCTTCCAGCTTTAGCTACCTTCACGATACTGGGTTCGCCGTAGAGTTGAGCGAGCTCGTGGTTCATCCTTCGCCGCCACACGCCGTTCTCCTGCACGCCGCCGAAGATCGTCCTTAGCACTCGGCGTTCGAAAACCCCAAGAGCTTGCAAGTCCTCCTCGAGCATAGTCCACGCCTCATGCCCATAGAGGACTACCGGTCTTATGAGCGTTTTGTACATCGTGCATTTGGTGCGGGGGTGAATCTTTCTTGACCGCAGTTTCTTCTGGAGCCCATAGTAGGCACGACTTCCGCTGATGATGCGCCTTCGTATTTCCCGACTAACATTGTTGTCAGCCGTCAACAAGGATCCGAGGTAGACGAACTCGTCCACCACCTCGAAGGTATCCCCGTCTATCGTAACACTGCTTCCTAGGCGGGCCCTGTCGCGCTTAGTTCCGCCAACCAGCATGTACTTTGTTTTCGACGCATTCACCATTAGCCCGACTCTTGTTGCTTCGCGTTTCAGGCGGGTGAACAAATCTGCCACCGTTTCAAATTTTCTCCCAATAATATCCATGTCGTCCGCGAAGCAAACAAATTGTCCGGATCTCGTGAAAATCGTGCCTCGACTGTTAAGTCCGGCTCTCCGCATGACACCTTCAAGCGCAATATTGAACAATAGGCACGAAAGTCCGTCACCCTGTCGTAGTCCCCGCCGAGACTCGAACGAACTGGAGTGTTCGCCCGAGATCTTCACGCAGTTTTGCACACCGTCCATCGTTGCTCTGATCAATCTTGTGAGCTTCCCGGGAAAGCTGTTCTCGTCCATGATTTTCCATAGCTCTATGCGGTCGATACTATCGTATGCCGCCTTGAAATCGATGAACAAATGGTGCGTAGGGACCTGGTACTCACGGCATTTCTGGAGGATTTGCCGCACGGAAAAGATCTGGTCCGTTGTCGAGCGGCCGTCGATGAAACCTGCTTGATAACTTCCCACGAACTCGTTTGCTATAGGTGATAGACGGAAGAGAATCTGGGATAGCACTTTATAGGCGGCGTTTATTGCACGATAATTTTCACACTCCAGTTTGTCGCCCTTTTTGTAGATAGGGCATATAACGCTTTGCTTCCACTCCTCCGGTAGCTGTTCCGTTTCCCAGATTCTGACTATCAGCCGATGCAGACAAGCGGCCAACCTGTCCGGGCCCATCTTGATGAGTTCGGCTCCGATACCATCCTTGCCAGCGGCTTTGTTGTTCTTGAGCTGTTGAATGGCATCCTTAACTTCCCCCATCGTGGGAGCTGGTTGATTTCCGCTGTCCGCTGTGCTGACGTAGCCATCGCCTTCGCTGTCCTGACCTTCTGTGCCTGTGTTCTCTGCGCCATTCAGGTGTTCATCGTAGTGCTGCTTCCACCTTTCGATCACCTCGCGTCCATCCGTCAAGATGCTCCTATCCTTATCCCGGCACATCTCAGCTCGCGGCACGAAGCCTTTGCGGGATGTGTTGAGCTTCTGCGTTTTTTGAGAACGGTACAGCAACTCCATCTCTTGGCATTCCACCTCTTCCAGGCGGCGCTTTTTGTCCCGGAATAGGCGGGTTTGCTGTTTCCGCTTCAGTCTGTATCGTTCCACGTTTTGCCGCGTACCATGCTGCAGCATTGCAGCCCGCGCTGCATTCTTCTCCTCTAAAACCTCCTGGCACTCCTCGTCGAACCAATCGTTTCTTGAGCTCCGTTCCACATATCCGACAATGCTTTCGGCAGCGTCGTTAATGGCTGCTTTGACTGTCCTCCAGCAGTCCTCAAGAGGGGCCCTATCGAGCTCGCCCTCATCCGGCAACGCTGCCTCAAGATGCTGCGCGTACGCATTGGCGACATCCGGTTGTTTCAGCCGCTCGAGATTGTACCGGGGCGGGCGTCGGTACCGTACATTGTTGATGACGGATAGTTTTGGGCGCAGTTTCACCATCACCAGGTAGTGGTCGGAGTCAATGTTGGCGCCACGATAGGTTCTGACGTCGGTTATGTCGGAGAAGTGCCGTCCATCGATCAAAACGTGGTCGATTTGCGATTCTGTCTGCTTAGGTGATCTCCAGGTGAATTTTAGTAATCATTTTCAGGAGTTTCTTCGAAATATTTGTCCGTAGATCAAGAATGGGAACGATTATTTTCAGATACAGTCAACTCTCCATAACTCGAAAGATCGTTTTTTCGAGGTTTGTAACAGTTAGTAGACAGCAGGGCGGAAATAATGCAAACCAGCGAGTGAATCCATCAAACGTAGATGTTTTACTGCCAAATGTTTCGAACTATGTCCGCAAAATCGGCAAGTTCTTCAATGAACTACCCTTTCGAAAACTCTCCCGCTTAAGCGCCAGTACGAGAGCTTGTACTGCGGAAGAGCGTGTTCAATCACCGTACCCGGCTAGTCCTCTCAGGGCAGGTCAGGTAAAGACAATGGCTAAAACCCAAACTACACGGAAATCGAACCGAATAAATCTGATAACAGCTGGAATCTTCTCTGCGTAATCCGACGATTGTTTAGGGTCTAACTTTGAGTACAAAATTCGTAGGGTTCATATATTCTCTATACATCCCTATCATGGCCCTAAACGTGCACGTTTTTTTTACAGACTAGTCTAACCTGGAGTTACAGCTTGTGTGTCACCTCAATATGTATCGTGGTTTGGTCGTTGTTGCAACAGTCGCTCAACTCCGATGGGTGGTTGCCCGATGCTACACGTGCGCCTAGCTGCGACTTGGGGTCCCAAGGAGCTACTCAAAGCGGACACGTGGCGTACGCCGGTATGGGCGTGGTGGAATCGATCTCCAATCCGACGAAACCTAGTATCACAAAAAAAAACCTTCGCCTGAAGGTTCTTCAGGTGACAACACGGCACTTTTAGGTGGATGCATTTAATACAACTAAAGTAACAAAATTTACCTTCGGTAATAGCTCACAGGCTATAATCACAATTCTATATTGGGTGCGCTATGTATCACTAGTGGCAAAGGCCTAAAACTAAGGTAAGGAATTGGTAAGTTTCGTTTAATTCACAATAACGGTTTAATCTGCTGGGCTCACTTTTGCAATATAAAGCACAGCTTCATGCGGTTTAAAACTTTTCTCTTCAGAAATTCGGCTACTAAAACTAGAAGAATTATTTTTGAATAATTTCTAAACTAGATTCACTTGATTGGCAAATTATTACCCACTATACTATAGGCACACTTGGTTGGCTTTTGTGGTATTGAATTCAACTTCTTGCTGCTTGGCACTCAATTACGATCTTATCTCTCGCACGGATCTTACAGAAATAATCCAAGCCTATATCAGGTCATCACTATGAGCTGGCAAATATTTGCATATCAAAATCGGGACCCGAAGTTGGTCCTTACGTGTTCTGCTCTGATTGGGTGGAGAATATCATCCGATGTTGCGCAACAAAACTCTGTTTTGTGCGACTTCAATTATAGCGTAGACTTAACCCTCTAATACCCAAATTTTTATTTTCGATTTAAGTATTATTTTTCGTTATCTAAAATCGTTCTAAACACGTTTTGGGCATTTATTTATTTTTATTTGCAAATTTTTAAATTTTGGTTTTTGATTTTTATAATTTTTATTTTTGAACATCCCTAGCTTATTTCATTTTTTCTTGAAGCCTCTTCTAGTTGTGGATTTTTGGCAATAATAAAAATTTAAATTGTTACGGTATTTTTAAAAATATTTAATTTTTAATTTTTTTCGGAGCGTATTTTGTTTTCCGTGTAACTAACGGATAAACAGGTTTGAAATGATTTTAATACCACCAGGCTCTTCTTTTGTGATAGGTTAATCGTAGAAAAATATAAAAGGTACGATATTTTATATTACACGTTAAATGAAGCCCAGGCATTTGTAGGTTATATAAGAATGCAATTTTTCAAACAATTTCTAAAAATACAAAAAAGTTTCAAAAGTCATAAAAAACTTGTCTTATATGCTTGTTATGAGTTAAGGTATTAGCCGAAAATAAAATCATTTTGATTTCCGAGCTACGAAAAAATACACAAAATTCCAAAGTGTACCCCGTCTAAAGGCGGGGTTGGGTATTAGAGGGTTAAACCTTCAAAAAAATAGTTCCGTCTGAACCCAATCTACGGGAGTTCTCAATATCGGCAGTTTTTTTTTTACTATTTGATTTCAAAACCCGCCGCTGCACTGGTGGTGGCGCTGCGGTTACTTAGTGGTTACAGGTTATAGAATAAAAGTTTGTTTTCATGGCTATCTCGATGGTACTTTGAATCGCGATTGCACTAATTTTGTGTTCTATGAATCGATGTCTTCCTAATTTGATGGTCCTCTCAATATGAAGAATATCTCTATCTCTTCCTGGAACACCACAAAGAATATGTTCGCTAGTATATCGCGAACTGCTTCAAATATTGAACATGAGATCGCATACGACGCTTGCAGTATGTTTACTCATATTCGTCCAGGAAGCTTTTAAGAAATTATGTATATGTTTTTATAAGAAATCAACCCAAAAGTATTTTAATGATCATTACAGGTATTTCTAAGATTACTTTCAAAGATAAGACAGAATGTTGGATAAAGCCGTAAAGCCCAAACCGTTTTTGGGATAGAAAAACTGTTAGCCTCAAGCCGATATTCATGACTAACATGTGGAAAAGACGGACTAAACTTTGCAAGCAATAGCTGCTCGCACACACAATAGGCACATTTCAAATAATTCTCGTAAACTTTCACCCTTAGAAGGTAGGTTTAGCTACTACCTCTAGTTGTTAGTTGGAAACGTTTAGGAGAATTTGTTAAAATGTTGTTGAAATCGGGTTGAATGCGAAAAGTTTCTGTTTGTAAAGGTTGTTCTTTTTCATATGTTAGTCTACCTAACGGCATTCTGTCTTATAATGTTCAGCTCTACTATTTGATTCCTTTAAGACTCTTCGGCCTACTGTGCTTATCAGTCTAAAGATCCTTCTAATCATATGAACTTTTCAATCTAACAGATCTTTCGGTCTTAACAATGATAATATTCATTTTGGACTAGCGGATGTTGATGTTTGTTATTTTGCTGTCAATCTAATAATTTTGTCGGAATTTTGGTCTCTCGGCCTTACGGCCTCTTATGTCATCATAGAAAGGAATTCTATTTTGCTTCATGGCATTTGGCGCTATAGTCGGTTTCACTTATGCCGTTCAGGCCGAACTTTCCTTTTGACCTGACCTCTTTTCTGCACGACTTACTTTTTAATGATCTTTTCGGCAAATGCGGCCTTCCTTAGGCGAGTGGTAAGAGTACGCGGCTACAAAGCAAAGCCATGCTGAATTCGATTCGAAAAAATCTCTCAGTTAATAACTGTGGAAGTGCTCATAAGAACACTAAGCTGAGAAGCAGGCTCTATCCCAGTTAGGACGTCATGCTAAGAAGAAGAAGAAGAAGAAGAAGAAGCATTCGGCTAAACGACATTTAGCCTAATGATCTATCACGCTTCAATGATTATATGTCGAGAAATCCCTAAAGTAACTTTGAAAATTATCAAAAAAAAAAAAAAAGTTTTGCAAAAAATCTAGAGCCTTATCCTAAAATAGTTTTTTTTTGGTATCTAATCGAATGCCATCACCTCGAATTCCATTACCCCAAATGATATTTCCCCGAATTTATAATTATCTTGGCATCATGATATTGATGCATTTCCCCGTAATATTGGAATTCTGGGTAATGTCATTCGGTGTGATGGGTCTTTCCACCGCTTTTTCCTTCTATTAGGAATTACCATAGTGATTATTATGAAAATTTTGTAAAGTGCTTGTCTAGGAGTTTCTTTTGAGATTTTTCCACCAATTCCAGTTTTTCATCGATTTCTCCAGTAGCAGATCTTCCAAAGATTGTTTAAAGAGTTCTTCCAAGAAAATTAGCAAAGACTTATTACAGAGTTTTGGGGAAATTCGTTAAATATTTTTCCAGACCCCTGCAAGAATGTCTAAAGAAGGGTCAATGCCGCAATGGCTGCAATTCAGTTATTTCTCAGCCAATTTCATATGAACCTTTTAGTGAAATCATCTGATGTTTATCACAATTCCAAATTCATTCCAGCATGAGGGGGTTGGTGGTCTAATGGTTATCGCTTCTGCTTCATAAGCAGAATGTCATGGGATCAATCCCAGACCCGCCACTTTTCTCGTACTTTGTAGTTGTATCTTTCACTTGCTCCTATCTTCCACTCTTAATCTATCGCAGTTGATCTTTTCGTTCATAGTATTCTTCCATACTTATACCACGCCTGATACATAGGCAGTCTACCAACCAAACAGTAAGCCTCTCTGCCATAACACTTTCCCTCATGCACTGGCGTAGATGCAGGGGTATATCCGGTCTACTGTGGGCCAGTTTTGCATGCATAATCAATTCCTCCCCCTTCACCTCATTGGTAAGCATTCTGACGTGGCGGGCGTCATCGTAGTCTAAAAATGTTAGTCCCGAGCAAGTGCAGCTGATCTGGCGATACTGGAGTAGCATCCACAGGCGGCCAATCAAGCTCAAGATTGGTTCCAAGGGTTATTCTAGGAAATTCACAAGGAACTATTTCAGAAATTTCACAATAAATTCGACCAGTGAGTATTCATTGAACTCATCTACAAATTTATCTAGAAACTTCTCCAACAGTTCATCCACAAATTACTCCTGCAGTTCTTCCTAGCGATTTTCAAGCAAAATCTCCATATTAAAGAAATTATTCCGCCCATTTATATACAAGTTTATTCAGGAATTCTGTACAGTGTTGTTCAAGAAATGTTTCAAGTAAAACCTGCAAGACTTTATCCATAGAAATTTATCTAAAAAACCTCCAAGACGCCTTTGAAACTGTTCAACATGAATTTCTACAGAACTTTTATCGGAGATTATTATAGGATTTGTTTTAGGGAAATGTTTCAGATTTTTCTAGGAATTTCTGAAGTCTTTAAAATATTCTTGATAATTCCATGGAGGCATCCCTGTTGATACTAATAGACAAATTCTTTGGGAAATTGCAGCTGCACTTTGTTAATAAATTATAAGGGAAATCTCTGGAGTTATTTCTAGAAGTACCGTAAATTCGGGTGTAATTGATCAGTAGGGTGAAATTGATCACCATGTCACGCGATTTTATTTCTTACTAATAGTGCACCAAGCTCATTGCAACTTATAGTAAATGAACGTTGTTTGTCTTAAATAATGTCTAATTGTGTATAGTGAAGTTTCTTGTGCCACAGAATGTTTATTTCTATGAAAATAAAGTAAAAGTCTAGAATCAAGTTTAGTGTGAAATTGATCATCATCTATAAACTTCTAGTTCTAAACAAGGATTTGGACAAGGTGTAAACCTGAAAGTTTGTGAGGATGCTAACAATATATCTCCAAAACAGATTTTAATATCAAAACTCTTACCAATTTGCTCGTTTTGTTGAAAAATTGAGTAGGGAAATCCTTTGGAAATTGCCTACATTTAGGCGTTTTTTCGCGGTATTCTTGAAATTTAATTATTGATTATAAATATTGTCTTGTTAAGAATTTGGCAAGCAGATTTCGATTCAGGAGGCCCAAATTAAGTATGTAAAGTTGATTTCGAAACTAACAATAATATCATTGACAAGTGATCAATTTCACCCCGAAATGGGAGTCCCCGATTTATAATTTTAGACCCGATTTTGGGCACTAACATCAAATTTGTTGAAAAATTTCGGTACATGAGCCAATGAGGTTCATCGTCGTACTTGTTTTCCTGCATTTAGTTGTATGATATTGATAACAGTTTAGAAAGCATACTGAAAACTGAAAACTGAATGACAGTTCTTGAGGAAATCTAAGAGATTGGTGGAGAAATCTCTAGAGAAATCATTGCTTGAGTTCTCGAAAATGTCCTAAACGGAACTCTTGAACGAAAATCGAAACCGATTGAGGAATAACTAAATGAATGTTAGAATGTTCTTGAAAAATTTCTGTAAGAATCTTTAGAGGAATTACTAATAAAAATACTACACCTCTAGAGTCTAAAATATTTGACGCAAAATAGCCCTTGATTGAAATTTGTAGCAGTCATTGATGATTGTAGCTAAATCATGTCACAATTTTGAATAAATGAAAATCAAAATTGCACTGACGCAACTGAGAAAGTATCAGCATGCTGTGAGAACTGAGTTTTATTTTATGGATATTGAGAGTTACAATGTCAACATGGCTATCAAACCGAATGACGGGCTACTTAGCCTTAAAATACTAAAGCTAAACCTGAATTTCTAGACTGACAATAGTTTTTTAAGCAACAAGCTGCAAAATGATGATTTTTCAGCACGAGTCGTACATTGTTCCGACGAGGTTTGCTGAGTTGGATAAATACAACGAGTGCTGAAAAAATCGAGTTTTGCAACGCGTTGCATTTTTTCTATTACGAAAAATGGCGTTTGAGTTAAATCATTTTTGGGATCACAATCATATTTCAAAAGGATCCACATGGCGTTCATGCGTTAAAGCGACTCGATATTATTCAATCAGGTAGGTTGTGATGCAGTAGAATGACCATAAACATGACAGTCAAAAATTTTCACGCATCTCCCGAAGTAAATCTTATATTCTAAATTCGTGAACCTTGTACTGTGTTGTACAGTTGTTTCTGATGTGCCAATTTTCCTACACAACCCGTGTACATGAAGTTCCGATCATTTTGAGGCCAAATCAACTATTGCCGTTACTGCAGTTAGTACAGCCGTACTACGTTTACTGTATGAATCGCCCATGAAGCTCATGTTTTTTTGTAGTGAAATTACATATTCTACTGCCTCCTCTGCATCCTATTTCAACTCAGAATTCCTCACAGTCAACTAGCTTCTGAATCTAAATCCGAATCTACAGTTCGAATCCGAGACAATTCGGTTCATCATACGGATGTAGAATCAGAACATAGTTGACTATGTCATTCTCAACAACAGTACTAAAAAGTGCTACTTTTAGATACTGAAATTAGTGCTAACAAGTAGTACTTTTCAGCACAGTTTCTTTTGGAAGGAAAAGTAGGCCGTTATGTTGTCTATTCTCTTGATAAAATGTAGGCTGATTTGCAACGGAATTGCAAAAAATATGCCTATGTCTACTGTGTTTAGGGGAAGAGCACCAATCTTCGACCCAGCACTAGTTTTCGGCCTTCATACAGTTTTAGCCTACTTTGTATGGAAATCCGAAAATTAGCACAGAATTCTTGTGGGTCGAAAAATAGTGCTTTTCCCCTATCAATTCATTGTATTATCGAGTATGGAACAGCAACTTTACAGAAAACTGATTGAAGCGTTTACATAAAACTAGTAAGCTACAAATTGTCTTTCAATATGAGTTTATTTATTTCCAGACCCGATGTATGTATGCACAGTCAAACCTCCATGAGTCGATATCTGAAGGGACCATCGACTCATAGAAATATCGAGTAATGGAACAGAAATGCTTTGAAAAGCTGTTTGAGGGGACCATCATAGCAACCAAGAAATTATTTTTTTCAGTATGGTTTCATGAGTCGATATCGAGATATCAGTTTCGGTACAAGATGTAACGATTCATTCTTATAGGCATAAGGCATACCAGTGCTGCAAGCATAATTCCAACACACTTAAACGGTTTCGCCGAGAACCCAACAGCTGATATCTCGGTAATAATTTGACGATTCTCGGTAAAACTTTTACCGAGATCTCGGTAAACGTTTACCGAATCTCGGTAACGTTCGCCGAAATCTCGGCAAAAAAATCGGAATGCCGAAATCTCGGTAAAATAATTTAAGTGTGAACCTTCTATCCAAACCAATCGAAGAACTGTGACAGCGTTCCATCATAGGAGACCAAACTGTATGAGCCATCGGTGCGGATTCCAACTTACAAAAAGTCGAATGTTGCATCATGACTTTTTCCCCGAAGAATTGCTAATTGCCCTGTTCGAAAACCGGCTGTCGGATGCGTCCGCTTTCGTTCTCTGGAACAACGGAAGGTGGTTCATGTTTTGGCTAGAACCACACACACACACAGACACTCCATCCGTCATGGAATAGAGTGCGCGTGCTGAAATAAACGAGATCCCACTTTACACCCACTTGGCGATCGCGGGTGTCATTGCTTTCTGCAGCCAAGTAAGGACTGTATCGAAAAGTCAATAATCAACTCGTATCTCTATATAACGAATTAGAGAACCATAGTAAAAATTGGTTTTCATGGCTACCTCGATGGTCCCTTGGATCGCATTTGCATTAATTTTGTGTTCTGTAACTCGATATCTCCCTAAATCGATGATCCCTTCAAAATCGAGTTATGGAGAGTACTATAGCAACATTCTCAACTGTTCTAGAAAAGTTGGGTTGGAATTGACATCGTTTTAGAATAACAGACATGGAAAACTGGACCGGAAATTCTATTTCTAATGCGACAAATCTTTTTGAGAAAATAATAGTCCTATTTTGAACTTAATATTGAAGGTTTTCAAAAAGATTAATGCCTTGAAGAACAAGCATCCTAAATGTCCCTATTTGCTTTTCGACACAGTCCTCATAAAGTAGAAACCGGAGACACAGCAAACCGAAGGGAAACGGAAATGTGCGTGCGTCGAATGGAATTTCCGCTGTCGGCAAATTTCTGATAGCCATAACATAGAGACACAGCAAAGCTTCAATTCCACGGCAAATCGTCCCACGCGGCAGCGAACTCCGGCGCTCATTTGCCGGCTATTGTCAATTTACATATGCCCAGCAGGTACCAATTTGGCAGCAGCCGCTGCTGTTGCAGTGCGCTTATTGTTGCCATCCATGATCGATGATTTTCTTTTTCGCTCGTCAGAACTGTTAACTTTCGCGGAACGTATCATTTTTGCACGTGGGTAAATAGCGACAAGTGCAGGACTACGCGACAAAAACTGAGCCTAACAAAGTAGGTATGCGAGCTGAATATGAGTGGGTCCAGAGTTTATGAATGGAGAGTTGCGCGAAGAGTGATACCAAATCTACCTATCGAACTGTCAAACCGTCTACCTATCGAGCAGACCAGCAAAACAGATAGGGGCTGTTTTCGAAGACGAAGAAGAACAACCATTCAAAGAAGTCTCTTCGCGCAACTCTCCATTCATAGACTCTGAGTGGGTCGATAATCAAAGATAGCGACGACGCCCACGTGCGAAAACCAGCCATTGCGGCCTGCTATGTTTCGACCCCCGGATTTGCTTTCAGCTACCGAAGCAGAGAGAGGGGTGCGGTTGAAATGTTCTAGAGTAGGTACACACAGTACTGGAAGGAATAAAGTGTCCATGCAAGTCCATACAAAATGGACAAGTTGTAGACTTGGAATCCGGCTTTTTGACTTCTTTGTGTTTGAATGATAAAAATTTTAGACTGAATGATGTTCAAGTTATCAATAGAATCCGAGATTCAGGCCTCTAAACTTGACGAATTTGTATTAAAAAAATGGCCAAAGCTTAATTCTTGATTCTGTCTAGTACTGTAAAGTGTCAATTATATGAAAGCCATCCAAGTTCTGGCGATTATTAAGCGTAAATTGACAGTTTATGTTAGATGAAAGGATGTGAAGCCCAATTCGAAAAAATCTATGTCAAATTGCCAATATAGCTCTAATTCCACCTCCAGCCAAACTTCCCGGAAAAATTGTTCGTTAATGTATTTATGCTTTTAGAGTTTTGAATTCTCGAAACATGGTTCGAAGCAAGCATGAAATGAGCAAGCAAAAATAGCTGCTTCATCGTTCTCGGAGCAGAAAGCCCCTGCGGATCTGGTTGCCAGGTTCTGTGTATTCGTCCATGCCAATCATCCTAACGATGCCTCCGATGATTTTGGATTGCTGATAATGCGATGGAAACTTTCGTGGGCAGAGTCCGGCACCGAAATAGCCCGAGGAGACAGTGCGAAGTGGAATCTTTTTCGGAACCCAACGGAAGGCTCATTTGTGAGTCTATGTAAACAATTAGGATTTGTTCGGTTGGGGACAAGATGGGCTCTTGTGCTTTTGAAAGTGAAGCTATGTGAGACATGGAACAACACATTAACACGTTAAAGTCATTATATTTTCAATGAGGTAGCAAAGTAACCCGTTTCATAAAAGATTTCATGTTGAAAACGGCCTATTACGATGATAAAATACAAAACAAATTTTATCCGATTTGATGGCATATAATCAGATATCAAATGGGGTTTTCAAATATTACGTAACGCGCTTAAAGAGCGGGGGTCCAAAATCATTGTTAAAAAAGGAGGATGGGGTGCTTCTAATGTAAGAGCTTTATAAAATTTTCGTTCTCTGTGTTTTACGTAGACGGGGTAAATGGTTCCAGAGGATTTCTTCGATCAATTGCGAAGAAGTATTTATTGATAAAACACAGAAAAAATCTGTAGAAGAATTCTACTAGAAATTATGAATGAATTATACTAGAATTAACGGAGGAGTTTGTAATATATAAAAGAAATAGAAAATGAGTATATTTAAGAATATATACTTCTGAATCAGAAAAAAAATCCTGATAAAAGATTGAAGAACGTCTGGAACGAAACCTCATAGCAGTTTTGGAGGAATACTCCGGAAGAGTTCCAAAAGGATTTTCGAACGGATCTTAGAAGAAATTTATTTGAAAACTTCAGGAGAAACTCCTCGAGCAGTTTTTTAAACATCCCTGCAAAATAATCTAGAGGAATTTTTGTTTGAATTCAGGGTAGAATGACGAATTCAAGAATTATTACTAACGGATTTCCTATGTAATTTCCGAAAAAATACCAAAGATAATACGTAAAAGAGTTCTTGAGAGTAATCTAGGTTTTTCATAAATCTCTGGAGGAAAACCTGATAACAAAAATTGAGAAGAGCGGCTGAAGGGATTTTCTTATAGAATTTATTGTAACTGGAGCACCTCCAGGATGCACTCTTACGAAAACGGAGAGGAATTCTCGGGAGAAATCAAGTATTATTCCATAACCTCAAAGCTACCTGTTCCACGGATAGAAATTGCTAAATGCCAGCAACAAATTTGTACTCAACTACCTGGAATACTGGAGATGAATAGGATCCTAAAGCCCTACCCCAATTTTGGTACCAAACGCTTAAGTTTAGGCCAGAAACACATGTTTACTCAATTTTGAAATAGTTTTCGTTTTCAAAAATTATTTTTACGATTTTTGAGATTTTGTCACATCTTTTGGTTTAAACTCAAATTTGGGGTATATTTTGTTTTCCGTGTCGCTTTCGAAATGTCAGATAGGAACAACCCCAGTGTTAAAAAGATGAGCCCCTGTGGCATTTTTGTCGACAAAGTGAACGTCAAACATGATCTAAAGTGTCAAGGTTCATATTTTGAATCATTTTTAAAATTAAAGTTTAAATATGTTACAG
Organism: Aedes aegypti; assembly: GCF_002204515.2. Lineage (NCBI taxonomy): Eukaryota > Metazoa > Arthropoda > Insecta > Diptera > Culicidae > Aedes > Aedes aegypti. The sequence goes on along the minus strand of NC_035109.1, from coordinate 406,965,452 downwards.
TCGTTATTTGAGCTGGAAAAAATGCTAAAGTAGTTGAAAGAACATGCTCTTTCGTATTAATAAATAAAAACAAGAATTCATTCAAAATTTTAGGACCCAATTCGGAGAAAATTGAGAGTACCTATCACTTATCGCTCTCTGCAACAATTATGATCCGCAGCACATCAAGAGAACCAGTTTATCATCTACTATCTATTTATCAGCTATGATTGAATTGGGGGCTAACACTTAATGATAAAACCCATATAAACAAGCTATAAACCTGGGGACACTATAGCTATCAGATGTTCGGGGTTTGTTGCATGGCAGAGAAGTAAGACTCCTACCCCAACGAGAAATGAATGAGAAAAATTGGTTTCTCATCGCTTTCTCTCTCTCTCTGGGGCTCTCGTTCCCAGCTGTTGTTTTTCAGGCTTGTTACAATTTGCGAAACATTGCCTATCATAGACTGATATAGATGGGATGTTTTTCTTCGCTTGCTTTGATCGTCTTTCGAAATCAAAAGAAAACGTATTCTGCAATATTTGGTCTTCGACAATGTTGTAGCTGACGAATGTATCTAACAGTATCCGTTTCTCCAACCCTCAAAAGCACGTAGGTAAACACTATGACCGATTGAATGAATTGCATACTTTTCCCATAGTAATTTCCATACAAAATTTAAAGACCTGGTGCAGACTCAGTTTTCATCCAAATGAGCTTTGGGGAGGACACTCAAATTTATACTTGAAGGAATTTATGGGGCAATCCTCGCAAGATTTTCCTGGAATTCCTCCAGCGATCCTGAAAAAAAAATCATCGAAAACGTAAAACAATAATTGAAGATAATCCTTTTGGCATTCCCGGTAAAACATGACAATACCTGGAATACTGGAGATAACTTCAAGGTTATCCAGGGATTTCAAAAAGATTTTTTTCAGATTTGTAGTTACTCTAATAACCATATTCCTTATCAAATTCATGGATGAATTCCTGAAGGGTGATTCCTAGTTTTGTTTTTTGAGATGTTTCAGTAGGTATCCTGAAGAATTTTTATTGAAATATCCTTGGAATCAAACCATGAATAGGACAAACATGGGTAAAAACTTTTTTCCCATGGAAGTCAAAATTTTTCAGCCTTATGGTATCCAATAACGTATACTGAAAGTAACTGTTTTTTCAAGCCGGTCATTATAACAAGACTGAAGAAACTTTAAGATCATTAATTAGATCAGCTTAGTGATTTATTTTTTGATTAAAAAACATAGAACAAACGTACCTATCGATGTTGTTCCATAATTCCCGTATTTATATATTCTTAGATTACCTTGAGCATGAGCATGATTGACCGCCCGCAGTTGCTACCCCGTTATTGCAAGAACAATTATACTTGCACAAAGAATCAACGGATGCTACTTGACATTAGTTGCACCCTCAGTGTGCATATATTGGATTTCCCATTCTTTGTACTAAGCAATACCGGTACCAGCTGCGTCCGAATGCAGGCCAATTTAGGACTGGAAAGAGAAGTTTACGCAATACTCGCTTGGCCGTTGAGTACTCTGCACTTCCACGAGAAATCACTAGGAGTTTGGAAAATAGAAAAGGGTTCAATAATAGGATTCGTCTTGGTAAACAACTATTATAGTTATAATTATTGTAAGAGCCCTAGAAGTTAATCAGAAATAACGTATAATTTTTACGTGTTACACCAGCTTCAACGTCAATAACAATGCCTCAATTGTAAGCTTGACTGAGCGCCCAATGTGTCGACTTCTTCCATGACGAACTATTCGAAAAATTTTGCAATGTCTGCAATGATAGTGTACAACCATTGAAAGATTTTGTAATATTTAAAAAATAGCATTTCCACATTATGCAAAACTTGCCTGCTCATTGAATATATACACAAACGTAGTATCCTTTTCGCTGTTACAACTCAATAGAAACAAAATCATGAAACGAGCTCACCAGTTTACAATCCATTCTCGACTGTTCAACAAGAAGCTGCCCAGCAAAACGCAAACATTGAGCCAAACTTTCACTCCGGCAATGTTGAAAACGAAACCGCTTGCTTGGAATTTACCAAGAGCATTAATAATTCTTAGACTACCGTGTTAAAAGTGGGCATTGAAAATATGGACAGAGAAATTTACAAACTCGATTTTGATACAAATGTTTAACAAATTCCAGAGGATTGGGACATTTTAGAATCTCAATGAAATTTGTAAAATTTGCTTTTCACTTCGATAAAGATGTCGTGAAAACGATTCATTTTTATTAGGCACACTTATATAGTTTAACTCATATGTTTTATTATTAATTTTACAGAACCAATCGTGACTTGTTGTAAACTTTTTCAGAACAAGCTGAAGATTCTTAAATGGTTAAACGTGCAGAAACTTCTATAACTGTTTCGCTGGAATTCCTTCAACAATGTTGAAAGCACTCCTAGTGATTCTAATTTGATTTATAATAATGACACAATATATCAAGAAAAATTGATTCTGTAATTTCCCAGGCATTAATCAATTCAACTCAACCAAGAACTTCTACAAAGTGTGCTTCGGGAGTTCAGTAGGAATCGCTCGAAAAATCGCCAACATTCTTCCAACAATGCCTTGGAAGCTCAAAAGCCGCCTCAGCTGTCGCCTACAGCATAACGCTCGTGCTGTGTATAAGAAGCGAGCTTTTTTCAAGATGCGTTACACGATCCGACAGGTCTTGAGTTAATCCATGCATTGTTTCGACGATTTTTCAGGGATCTCCCGTGAGTTCTACATGGATAATCCACTAATTTTCCAAGACATATTTCCAGAAGTGCTCATTGCAATTATCAAAGAACATCTACAGAGTTGGCCTTAGAAATTCTGTACGAATGATAAGGACTGTTCATTTTATAAAGTGGACACTTTGTTTATGCTATATCTTTTTTATTTATTGATAAAATCGTAATCGGTTTTCTGTGTATCGTTGACCTATTATTCTAAAATGCTATGAAAATATAAAATCTTTGAAAATGCTTTTGGTTGAAGAGCTAAATAGTTTTTTCCAAAAACTCTTAGAAAAAGCTGTCCGTCAAAGTTTAACATTATTTTTCGCAAAACAAAAATCCTTATTTTTATGAACAAATTATATGCTTGTATCCTTTACTATTCTACTAAAGGTAAAGCTTTAAAAATATCAATTATATTCCACCATTCTATGACATTAGGTAACTTGAGTGATTTGGCCAAATTTGCTGATACACCATCCATTCACTCCCAGCAAAAGAGAAAAGTAAAAAGCGTGTTCAAAACTAGTTTGGATTACAAAAGAAACTATATTAGTATAAACGAAAGCTAAATCGTGAGATTAAACTGCAGTCTTAAGTATAAATTTTACTGTTTATGGTAGTTTTACTAAAAAGTCTCATACTTTGAAAATCATGTATGCATATTTATCGATCTACAGAAAATTGGAAACAGTTTTCTCCGAATTTTTCAACTGGTAATCTCAGAATAACATATTATGAAAATAATATGTGGAAAATAAAATCGATTTTATTACAGCAGTGTTGCCAATTTTGATGATTGTCAATGTACTTTGATAGGTCTTCTAAGAATAAAATAATTGTGTTTCTGTTGTGCTTTGAATGTGACGTGGGGACTTACTAAGTAACTCTATGAAGGCGTAAGTTATTTTTCATATTAATACTATATTAGGACTTCCGTCAGGACGTACTTTTACACAAAAAATTCTACTCATATCAATTCCCATCAAATTTAAAAAAATTCTTTAAAAATATACGGGAAAATTTATTTTATTATATCTGTAAAATTGTTGCTCCAAAAATAACTTGATTTTTTCCATCAGGCTTCTGATTGATGATGCTTTCGAAGAACAAGCCTTTTTTGAAAATAGAAAATACAAATTATCGATTTTTCCAGCCAATTTCTCACAATCATTGATTTTGATAACCTCAAAAAATCGACCGATCTAATCGTTGTTCCATATTCGTGTGAAATTTGATTATTTTGGAGAATTTTTATTATCACAACATTGTACAATACTAGTCGAACGATGTGCAAAAAACCGATTGAAATTTCATTGATTAATAAGAAAGATACAGCATGCACAAGGTGTCCACTTTATAAAATGAACAGTCCTTATATACTCCGTAGCATCTTGAGGAAGTGTCGCTAATAAAGGGTGAGTTCCATTTATAGTTCGGGGACGCCAGTAGGCTCTCATCGATAATTCCAAATGCATGAAAAACAAAGATGGTCAATGTCCCCCGCTTCAAAATTTTAAACTACCATATGATTGAGGACAATAACAGGACACTTATAACCCCAAGAAGGGTCAGAAAAATCACAATGTTCTATACATTCTGAATCGTTTGAATCGGCTTGAAGATCCTCGAGTTTTCTTAAATTTCTTAGGAACACGAGGAGAATAAAAAAGAGGAACTTCTGATAGATTTACTAAATGAAATATAGAATCTATTTTTTTTCAAAACCTTCAAAAGGAATTCCTTAACCTTAGTAAGGACCTTGGGTCTTTTTCGACCCATTTCAAAATTCAAATCAATATAACTTTTGATTAAAATAACCTAGCAATTTGAAACTTTCTGACAATTATTTTTTTGTTGGAAATTTTGTTTTTGCGGAAACAAAAGTTTTGAATGACCCCTAGGGGAGCTTCCATAAAAAAAGTTACAAATTGTGACTTAGGGTCGTTTTCGACCCGAAAATTCAAACAGCTCGCAATAATCAGTGTGTCCACCGAATTTAGTTCTGTTGGGCTTAAATGAAGGGCACACATGTCTAGTTTCAGAAACCCTCCCGGAGATCCGGATTTGGTCACTGTGGCCACCGGGAACCTGCTACATATGAAAAAAGTCCCTTAAGAGACCCTTACTTTGACGACCTGTAGTTTCGTAACTGAACAAGTAATCTGAACCGCCCTCATATTGTTGAACAGGTATTCACGTGGACTGTGAATAGAGATTCTCAAATCGCTTAGTTATTCATACCCGGTTCCGGAAACCCGGAACATCCGAAAAGTAAGCTTCTATCGTAGTTCTGTATATGTAATTCACATCGGTGCTATTCGGTTGATGGATATTTTGGCATAATTTTTTTCTGTAATAAGGAACACATTCCCTGAAAAATTCGTTCCAGTGAGGTCAATGCGCAACTGGTTCCTGGAGTCCCGGGAGGTGGCCAATCTGGACAAATCGATGAAATTACTCAGATTTGAACCCCAAAACCAAATGCATTGTGTCCAATTCTTTACGATTTCTTATGTTTGGATGTATTTTGCCGAAATAATGAATGAATGGTTATTATGGTCCTTTTGGAGCACCGGAATGGCCACCGGGAAACCCGTAATATGGGACCACAATATTATAGCACCAAAAATAGGCATGCGACGGCTCAATCTTCATGATTTTGCATCCCTGTAACATTTCTAGTTCAATTAGTGATGAATGACCACTTTGGTTCTGCTGGCCCACCGAAATAACTCAGGAATTACCACCGGAAATACCCGTATTGTGGGACATTTCAGTTTTTGTACCAAAACTAGGCATGCGACGTCTCAATCTTCATGATTTTGCATACCTGTGACTCTGCAAGTTCAATTATTGATGAATGACCACTTTGGTTCTTTTGGCCCATCGAAATAACCCAAGAATGGCCACCGGAAATCCCCGTATTGTGGAACATTTCAGATTATGTACCAAAACCAGGCATGTGACGGTTCATTCTTCGTGATTTTGAATACCTGTGACACTTCTAGAACTATTTTAGATGAATGACCACTCTGGTTCTTTTGGCCCCTCGAAATAACCCAGGAATGGCCACCGGAAATACCCGTATTGTGGGACATTTCAGTTTTTGTTCCAAAAGTAGGCATGCGACGGCTCAATCTTCATGATTTTGAATACCTGTGATTTTACTTGTTCAATTATTGATGAATGACCACTTTGATTCTTCTAGCCTACCGAAATAACCCAGGAATGACCACCGGAGATGCCCGTATTGTGGGACATATCAGTTTTTGTACCAAAACCAGAGTTGCACAATATCAGTCATATACGCTGGTGGCTGATGGACTAAAACTGTCAATATCAGTTGCAAACTATCAATATCATTTTGATCTGACAACCAACAGCGGTGATGCGACATCGCACTCTAGATCACAATCACTGCAGAATGAGTAATCACGTGGTAAATACCCATACTATTAATGTTTTTCAGTGACTAACACACAGTTTCAATTCGTCTGCAGCACTATCAAGAATATCGTACTGATAAATTGCCATTTAATTGACTTAATTTAAGGCTTAACTTGACCCATCCATCAGTGATATCCACAGTCTATCGCCATCAATGCATTGGTGATGGAGTAGCAGCATGATGTTGATGTGATAAGGAATGATCCGAATTGTATCGCAGTCGGCCTGTACAAAATAAGCAAATTTCAAGCGTTGATAGTGACAGCAAGCAACTCTGACCAAATCTAGGCATGCGACGGCTCATTCTTCATGATTTTGAATACCTGTGACTTTGCAAGTTCAATTATTGATGAATGACCGCTTTGGTTCTTTTGGCCCATCGGAATAACCCAGGAATGGCCACCGGAAATCCCCATATTGTGGGACATTTCAGTTTTTGTACCAAAACTATTGATGAATGGCCACTTTGGTTCTTCTGGCTCATCGAAATAACCCAGGAATGGCCACCGGAAATACGCATATTGTGGGACATTTCAGTTTTTGTACCAAAACTAGGTATGCGACGGCTCAATCTTCATGATTTTGAATACCTGTGACTTTTCTATTTTAATTATTGATAAATGACCACTTTGTTTCTTCTGGACCACCGAAATAACCCAGGAATGACTACTGGAGATACCCGTATTGTGGGATATATGGTTTTTTGTGCCGAAACTAGGCATGCGACGGATAATTCTTTATGATTTTGAATACCTGTGACTCTTCTAATTCAATTATAGCAGAATGAGCACTGGCTCTTCGAGACCACCTAAATTATTCAGGAATGGCCAATGGAGTTTCCCGTATTGTGGGACATTTCAGTTTTGTACCAAAACTAGGTATACGAAGGCTCAATCTTCATGACTTTGAATACCTGTGACATTTTTAGTACAATTATAGATAAATTACCACTTTGGTTCTTCTTTACTACCAAAATAACCCAAGAATTACACCTTAGATACCCGTTCTATGCGATATTGAAATAGTTTTGCCGAAACTAGGCATGCGATGGATCAATCTTCATGATTTATAATACTTGTGACTCTTCTAGTTAAATTATAAGTGAATGACCACTCTGGCTCATTATAACCACCGGAAAACCCCAGGCATGACCATCGGTGTTATCTCTATTGTGGGACATTTCAGATATTGCTCCAAAACTTGACATGTGACAGCTCAATTTTCCAAATTTTCTGAGCACGTGATCCATCTCACATGCTAATGAATGGATGGCCAGTCTGGTCTCTTGCTGTCATTGAAATAACCCAGGAATGTCCACCAAAGAAACCCGTATCGTGGGGTACATTAGTGTTTGATCCATAACAAGAAATTCGACGGCTCAATCTTCCTAGTTTTTCGGGCATGTGACTTTTCTCATACAATAATAAGTAAAAGTCCAGTCAAGTCCTCAGGTTTCAGGTTGGACGACTACGCTGTAGAATCGTTACCCGTTCTGTGGCGTAGTTGATTAACGTGCCCAGTCTAGCGTATTGGGGGTCGTGGGATCGAAGCTCACTAGAATAATTCCATTATGTATCGCAAATTTTACATCTCAATTTGTCCAAATTGACTTTTATGTCTACGAACTTCAGATTTTATATTCGTTCACTATTCACTGGAAAGTCCCTCAAAATGGGTATTTTCGGTGGCCATTCCTGGGTTATTTCGCTGGGCCAGAAGAACCAAAGTGGTCATTCATCAATAATTGAACTAGAAGTGTCACAGGGATGCAAAATCATGAAGATTGAGCCGTCGCATGCCTAGTTTTGGTACAAAAACTCAAATGTCCCACAATACGGGTATTTCCAGTCGCAATACCTGGGTTATTTCCTGGGTTATTTCGATGAGCCAGAAGAACAAAAGTGGTCATTAATCAATAATTGAACTAAAAGTGTCACAGGGATGCAAAATCATGAAGATTGATCCGTCGCATGCCTAGTTTTGGTGCAAAAACTGATATGTCCCACAATACGGGTATTTCCGGTGGCCATTCCTGAGTTATTTCGGTGGGCCAGAAGAACCAAAGTGGTCATTCATCAATAATTGAACTAAAAGTGTCACAGGGATGCAAAATCATGAAGATTGATCCGTCGCATGCCTAGTTTTGGTGCAAAAACTGATATGTCCCACAATACGGGTATTTCCGGTGGCCATTCCTGAGTTATTTCGGTGGGCCAGAAGAACCAAAGTGGTCATTCATCAATAATTGAACTAGAAGTGTCACGGGGATGCAAAATCATGAAGATTGAGCCGTCGCATGCCTATTTTTGGTGCTAAAATATTGTGGTCCCATATTACGGGTTTCCCGGTGGCCATTCCGGTGCTCCAAAAGGACCATTGGACCATTCATTCATTATTTCGGCAAAATACATCCAAACATAAGAAATCGTAAAGAATTGGACACAATGCATTTGGTTTTGGGGTTCAAATCTGAGTAATTTCATCGATTTGTCCAGATTGGCCACCTCCCGGGACTCCAGGAACCAGTTGCGCATTGACCTCACTGGAACGAATTTTTCAGGGAATGTGTTCCTTATTACAGAAAAAAATTATGCCAAAATATCCATCAACCGAATAGCACCGATGTGAATTACATATACAGAACTACGATAGAAGCTTACTTTTCGGATGTTCCGGGTTTCCGGAACCGGGTATGAATAACTAAGCGATTTGAGAATCTCTATTCACAGTCCACGTGAATACCTGTTCAACAATATGAGGGCGGTTCAGATTACTTGTTCAGTTACGAAACTACAGGTCGTCAAAGTAAGGGTCTCTTAAGGGACTTTTTTCATATGTAGCAGGTTCCCGGTGGCCACAGTGACCAAATCCGGATCTCCGGGAGGGTTTCTGAAACTAGACATGTGTGCCCTTCATTTAAGCCCAACAGAACTAAATTCGGTGGACACACTGATTATTGCGAGCTGTTTGAATTTTCGGGTCGAAAACGACCCTAAAGCGAAGTATGCACTTGAACAGAAAAGTAATCGCCTATCTCGATGCGTGGGAAATTTCTTGCAAGAAATGGTCAAGAAAAGCATTTCTCTTTGATCGCAGTACGCAGTTGAAAAGAAATGTCATTTCAAATGGAGCTCACTGTACAAAATTTCTTGACCATTTCTTCCGCAGAAATTTTTACTTTTCTTGAGCGGAACAGCATACTTAGCTTAAGTCACAATTTGTAACTTTTTGTTAGGGACTAAGGAAGGTTAAACAGCCTTTCAAAACCCATTTCAACATCTTCTACAGAAATTCGTGTAGTATCGTTTTGCTTCACATTGCCGGACGTTTCAAAAGCCGGGCACTATGATTATTTTGACATTTTTAACAATATAAATTTAAAAATTCTTATGTTACTTACATTGAGGCAAAAAAAGTTAATAATTTCTCAAGGAATGATTAAGATTTGACGCGACGATTATTGTTGAAATTTGTATGTTTTACATATAATTTTGGAGATGAATTTCATTACTGAATTTCATAGGTCAATCAATGAAAATTGGTAATAAACCTAATGATAATTGCTCAATTACATACCCATCATCAATAATTGCCTTTTATTTCAAACGTGCTCAAAAATTGACATGTATAACTTGTACCCAACATTCAAAGCGGAGCAGTTCGATTCCTGTGAAAATTATTTCAAGTAATGGAACTTAAAGAATAGCTCTCGCTTATGAAACTTATGATCCCATTTTCGAAATGGTTAAGCTTTGAATGAAACAATAATTTGGCTGGTTCATAAGTCATGATTTAAAACCTAAAAAAACTATGTATTTTTTCCGCAGTGTATGTACAAAACTATTTTTTTACCTTATTTGTATATTGTAGATGTTAATCATTGGCGTAGCTAGGATTTTTTCCTGGAGGGGGCCTAAGGGGGGGGGGGGCAGCAAATATTTTTTTACAGAAGTAATGTCGAGCACAATAATCAAGATTTTCAAAATTCTGTAGTTTTAACAGACTTGTATTGATTTCATTTATTAGTTATTTTAACTCGGCACATCAGTGTATTTGTAAATTTTAATTTGCGCTACGAAAAAGATCAATTGTTTGTGTAATCCAGTCGAAAATTCTCCAAGAATTCTAGCAAAAAACCACAAGGAATTTCTTTTGTGATTCTTCCACGAACTTTTCGGGTATTCAACTATGTGCTTTGAAGAGATTCCTCTAAGAATTCCTACGGGAATTTCTTCATGATTTTTTTTTTGTACTTTTTAGTGCTTTCTTCAGGATCCCATTTACCAGATTTTACTGAGTGCATCCTGGGATTCAGACGAAAATTCATTCCCACACTTTTTGACCTCTCCAGAAAATTTCTCGAAGAACATCTATCGAATTGCTTAAAACATCTCTCGAAAAATTCCGCCAGAGAATGCATTAGAATTTTTTTAAATAATTTATTCTGGAAGGTCCTCTATGTACATATTAGATATGAATCCCAATTATTAGTTTAAAGTTGTTCATTTATAACATAGTTTAGAATTCTCAGAAATTACTGAGGATTTCTTAAAAAAAAATAGTACAAAAAATCTAGGAGTCTCACTAAAAATGTTTTCAAGATTACTAAGCAAGAATTCATTTCACGAATTCTTCAGAGTGTTTGTCAGCAGTTACATTTGTAAGAAGCATAAGTGTTGTCTCCTGTTTCGCGTCACTTCGTGTGATTGCGATATAGTTCTTACGTTGCACAAAACTCAAAATAATGAATTTGACTTTTTGACCTTTGGAAGTTCTGCCTAAAGTCTCTCTACAGGATTGTTTGAAAAAACGGAGCAAAAATTATCTAGACTTCCTGCAAAAAAATTGAATGATTCTTCCACAAGAATTTCATGAGCAAATGAAAAGAATTCAATTGGGAAAATGTAATGCATGATTTCTCTGTAGATCTATCTGCATTTTTTTTAATAAGGTGCCATGGGGCAAGTGGGTAATGAGAATCGTATAGTTGAGATTCTTCAAATTCTAAAGACTTTATATTGAAATAAATGAGGTCGTGTATATTTTTTAGCTTGACTACCACCAAATATAAGCAGTATACTGAAATTGATTTTTATGTAAAATTGAAGGAAAAAAATACAGAAAAAGTTTTTGAAAAATGTCTTTCTTCTTTTCACTTACCCCACAAGTGAGGCAAGTGAAAAGTTTGTCGTTTCGAACAGTAAATTGAAAAACTAACAGTTGTATTCTCGATTTCTGTTAACTTTAACAATTGTTGAGGCATCCCAATGAACAACAACATAAGTAATATGTAAACATAGAAAACTTTATTCTTGTCACTTCAATTTTCTTCTGTTCAGTTATTTTTGTTTAAAGGATTCTACAACATTTTAACTACAACATATACAATGTTAGTTCTTACATCATGGGACAGCAATTGCATTTCTGCTCTGTTGAATTTCCATCGCTCGTTATATGCTTTTAAGAAAGTGGGATATGCCGTCGGACGCTTCAGGAGAAATCATTTCTTGGAACGGAATCCTTCAACAAATCATTTAGAATCATTTTTGTGTGGATAGACCTATACCCCGTTTTTATATTTTAAACTAGCTTTACATAGACATTCCACGAGATTTCCGTGCGTTCTCTTATATTGGAACTTTTCAATCAACGTCTTCCTTCCAATTGGCTGTCCGATGAAGACACATTAAAATCGTAATGTTTGGCAACCTCTTTTAGAGAAGTTCCATGATTCCTAACAGCTTTTAACGTTTTAAGTATAGTCTTTCTTGAATGATCAGCACGTTCTGTGTTTCTATGATAGTTGCAAACCTTGTTTACCTAAAGAGAAAACACAAATTCAATCTCTAATGAGAAACTTTTCACTTGCCTCACGTGATTAGGAAAATGACGGTGTTTTAATTAAGTTATTTTTAGGCCCGCGTCGAATTAATTCTGAAACTTTTATTATTTCAGTTTGAAACTATCAGAGAGAACAACTTAAAAGCGGAACAGAAAATTATTTTCCGCAACTTTTTTCCACTGAAAATATTAAAATAAGATTGCACGCCGCCAACTTGTTACGAAGTAACAGTTGACAGGTTAAAAATCTTTCGCTCTATTATGCAATAATGGTTGAAAAATTTCAGGATTTTATTAACTATTGTAATGTTCTGAATGGCCTCAAAGGCTTACGCATGAGTTTAAAACGTTCATTCACATATTCAGTTAAATATACCAATTATTTTCACTTACCCCATTTACCCACTTGCCCCGCAGTACCTTAGCTGATTTTTTTATTTCTTTAAAATCCAGGAGCAACATCCCGCAATTCTTCAAAACTTTCTCGAACATATATTTTTTATATTTTCAAAAATGCCCAACTAAGAAATATTTAAAGAATTCTAACATTCCTATAAAGTTCATAGCGGAATACGTTCAACTGTTCTTTCAAAAACTATTCCGCGAATACACTCAATAATTTGCCTAATTATTTGTTCAGGAATTTCTTAGAGAATCATATTATTGTTAAAAATAAATAAGGAACAAAAAAATAAAAATTAAAAAAAAAAATTCGAATTTTTATTTTTAACGATAGTTGTTAAACTTTTTTCAAACGTCCTCTTGATCATTATTTTACCTGTTTTTTACTTTAAAAATTGAAAAAAACCTAACTGATGTCAAAAAAATTATTAATCTTTTTTATATCCCCTTCAAAATTTTCGGATTTTTTAAGGGTGGGGGGGGGGTTGGGGGGGTGTTGACATAAAAAAAAATTAATATTTGCATCGGCCTAAAGATTCATTTGGATTTTTTTTGAAAAACATTTGCATCATATTTACTAAGAATTAGCAATTCATTCTTGAACTTCTCACATATGTATCCAGAAGTATCATCAAGTATTCTTTCTGGTTCAAGAAATAGCTAAAATGGATAGAATTTTTACTAAAAGTATTTGTAACTAAAATCATGGATAATATTTTGTATGAACTCCGAAGTTTCATGATACTGTGAACATATTAATGTTGAACTTTTTTTTCCTACCTTCAGAAATTCCAAACAAACTTTTTTAAAGGGTCTTTTGTCAATTGTTTGTATTACTGTAGAAGTTTAACGCAAAACTATTGCCGATATTTTTAAGAACATTACCGAAGTTGTAATGTGAACTTAAATCTCAGGGGAAACTTTTGCATTACTTTGAAAACATGTTGAGGAAGTCCTGATGGACTTTCGGAAATCGTATGGTTATAAAAATTCTGCAATTTTTCTTTTATTTTTGCCTACTCCTCATTTACATATTTTTTAGATTCATCAAAATGTTGGAAAGATTTTATTACGAAGTTCCTCATGACGCTTTGAGGAAGGAGAAACCACGAAATGTTGTAGCAGTTAATACAATGAAAGATAAGGGTCATTGCAGGAGAGTTAAAACTTCTCTTATGAATTTACTAATAAAACAATTTTTTCAAGAAGTTTCATCAAAATCTTCTTTAGAAACAATCTTTTAAATCTACCGTTCCTTGTCTTCTAATTTTTTCTAGAATTCTGCCAGAAAGCCTCTAGAAATTCCACTCCCGTATCGCACAAAAATTCAAACCAAGAATATAGATTCTACAAATAGTTAGTAAAATAATTTCTAAAAAAGTGTTTCAAAGAAGCTGAACACATTTTTCCATCCCTTCCAGATATTTTGATACATGTTTCTCTACAAATTTCTTTGCCGCTATAATAATTTCAGAAACAAAAAATTCTGTTTTTTTTTCTCAACAAATTTCTTCTGAAGATTCGAAAGCTAGAGACATTTCAAAAACAATTGCGAGAGAAAACTGAACTCTTGAAAGATTAAGTAACATTTTTTAGGCAAATCCGGGAACATATTCCGGAATCAATTAGCTAATGAAAAAACTTAGATGGAATGGATGTCCACCAGGATGAATTCGCTTTGAAAGTATGAACAAGTCCAGAAATATTATTTGACTAATTTTCATGAGATTTGACAAAATTCTGAAGCCACTCTTCGATATTTCTTGAGGAATTTAATTATACTGAAATTCTATAAAGAATATCTAAAAGATTTTTTGAAAAAAATGTAGCAAATCTGTTGGATATTAATCTAATTATAAAATATATTCTTCAAGAAGTTTAGGCAATTATTTTATTCATGTGAAAATACTCAACCAATTGATTCAAAATCAAAGAGAGAATTTATTGCTGAAATAATATACTATGGTCGATTTCATTACATTTTTCCAGATTTCTGCCAATCATCTGAAGGAAACTTGGCCATGCTGAAATTTCTTGAAAGTATAGCCTTATTTTTCGACATAAATTCCTGCTATGTATTGTCTGAGAAATTGTTTTAGTAATTTTGTTCATGTTTTTAATTATTTTTTTCGGGCGCTATACGAGTTAAATATAATGAATTTTTTTTGTGGATTCTCATAAGGGAAATCATAATTACCGGATACCTCGAGCAGGGTATCCTAAACAACATGATAAATCATAATGCAGTGAATATACTGCTTAATGCTGACACAGCATTATTTGAATTATTAAAAAAAAAAACGAATTTTGGGAATCAAATTACCAGGATATTGACGATTTTTGTACCACGTAATTTTTGGCAACAAGGATGTTGAAAAATTGCGCTTATCGCATACAACAAGAAGCTAGTTCTAATAGTAACCAATCGATCGACAGCCAGACGGTATCTTTCGGTTGTCGCAAGATTCACCGAAATCAGAACCGTGGCGGCTGATGCTGTGTAAGGCAAGCAAGGTTTTCTCACTATAGTAGTAGTACAACATGAAATAACGAAACTACTGAAGCGATTTTTGTCAATAACAAAACTCATGTAAGTTGATTCAGAAGGTTTTGCTTCAAAGTTAAATTGTTTTCATTTTTTTATTATCATCAAAAATTCTGGGGGGGGGGGGGGGCTGGATGATTCTGGAGGGTTCCTACGCCAATGATGTTAATGAGTCGCAGTAGGCAACAAAAAAACTAAAAAAAAGGGAAACGATAGTCTACCAATTTTTACATCTTACAGTTGCTATTAAGGCGAAGTAGGCCGTAATTAGAGTTTGTATGTGTCATTGATGATTGTTGCTAAATCATGACATAATTTCGAATTAAAGAAAATCAGTTGGTATTGCACTGATGCATCTGGAAAGGTACATTGTGAGGGTTTATGGACAAAAGGACCTATTGTCCTTTCGACGTTTTGTCTTTCGATGTTTTGTCATAGATTCCTTTGTGAGTCCAGGCCTAGCGTAAGTCGAGAGCAGCGATTTTGCCAGAACTTTTTGTATCTTTCTGACAGCTTCAGCATTTTTCACGACTCGAGACTTTCTTAATTACGTGTAGCAAAATGTTAAAAAATATTTATTATTGAGTTGAATTCTATACATAATATGCAAATGTTAAGTTGAAGTATCTGGCATACAAAGTAGAAGTGTCCGGAATTCGAAGCAAGACGTATTTTATATTTCTGCATATTCATTCGCTTTTTGTATAATTATCGCCAAATAATAACCTTTTAGCTTCATAATAAATCACAGTACATAAGGCAAATAGGAATCATAAATTATAAAAAATGATGTTTGAAGTTAATCCGGTGCTTAGGTGTCTGGATTTAGAGTCAAAACGGTAATAAGTCAAGGAAATTTTGGGAGAACATTCTGAATGAACACTTGATGAAAAGTGTTCTGATTGAATGCCGAATAGAATTCTTGAAGAACTTTTTGAATGCATTCTGGGAGATGTTCCAAAATTAATACTTGAAGGAATTCAAAGCGCAATCATCGCAAGATATTCGCAAGATTCGTGGGGCCCAGATAGCCATAGCAGTAAACGCGCAGCTATTCAGCGTGACCATGCTGAGGGTCGTGGGTTCGAATCCCGCTGGTCGAGGATCTTTTCGTAAAGGATTTGTTTTCGATTCCCAGGGCATAGAGTATCTTCGTACTTGCCACACGATATACACATGCAAAAACGGTCAATCGGCGAAGAAAGCTCTCAGTTAATAACTGTGGAAGTGCTCATAAGAACACTAATCTGAGAAGCAGGCTTTGTCCCAGTTGGGACGTAACGCCAGAAAGAAGAAGAAGAATATTCTTGGATTTCTTCCAATGATCCTACAAAAAAAAAAACATCGAAAGTCTTTCGAAAACGTAAGTTATTGAAGGTATTCCCGCTAGAATATCTGGCGATACCTGGAAATTTGGGGATAACTCCAAGGTTATCCAGGGATTTCAAAAAAAAATTTCTTCAGAGTAGTAGTTCCTCTAGTAGTTTCTCTAATAATCGTTTTCCTTATCAATTTCTCGAGGGCGATGAACATGATGAGATCCAAAAAGCCATCATAATAATAATTCATTCATTCTAATTTCGAAGCATGATCACAGCAAGTCAAGAAAACCATCGCACCTGTATCGGTCCACACAGCAAGTAAACAAATAAAAAAAAGGTAAATAAGCGTGAAAAATGGATTTTATCATCGCTTTCCTTTTTGGGGGTCTGCTTCACCGCTGCGCTTTATCAAGCTTGTTACAACTTGCGAAACATTGCCGTTCATGCACAGAAAGAAAAACCCATGTAAATTTCAGCATAAAATCATGCACATGAAGGGAATACCAGATATGTCGCAAATTTGCACGTCATATAACAATAACATTATGTAAGTCACACTAACCGATTACGCAATAATTCGCAGAAAGTTACATGATGTGGATTTATTTTTACACGATGTGTCATGTAAATTTGCGACAAATCTGGTATTCCCTTTATGTGCAAACGCTGAAATTTACTTGGATTTTTCTTTCTGTGCATGAACGGCAATGTTTCGCAAGTTGTAACAAGCTTGATGAAGCGCAGCGGTGAAGCAGACCCCCAAAAGGATAAAAAGCGATGATAAAATCCATTTTTCACGCTTATTTATCTTTTTTTTATTTGTTTTACTTTACTGCCATGATAACTAATCCCAGCACATCTGATAGCAATAGTGTCCCCCAAGTTTGGAGCTTGTTTAATTGGGTTTTATCAAGCGCTGTTATTCCCCCGATATAATCAGATCTGTAGCAGTAGACGATAAACAGACTCTTATGATGTGTAGGGCAGGGCTACCCAACGTACGGCCCGCGGGCCGCATCCGGCCCGCGACCTCATATTGTGTGGCCCGCGGAAGGTTCGAAGATTCTTCCCGTTGGCCCGTTGAATATTCTACCAACCCGAAATTAGAACATAAAAACCTAATTAATTTTTAATTTAGTTTCAACCTAAAATTTTGGTATAGTAATTATTTATATTGTTTTGTTTATAAACCTTCTTAGATACTAAATTTATTCAAATCCTAAATCTAAAATTATGAGTGTTATACAATGTTTCTACCATGGCTTCTTTCGACATTCATTCATTTGTCCTTGAACATTTGATCCTTGACGGGATTATAAGAAAGGCAGGATTTTTTTTTTCAAAATCTTGAACAGGATTTTTTAAGAATTCTGGACACGACTTTCACGGATAACATTGACAAGATTCTCACAGAATGTTTACCAGGATTCCATAACCAGAATTTTCAACGAATTTAGTACATAGGTATGTAAAATCCTGGGCAAGATTGCAACATAACGTTATGTAACATTTTGCCAGAAAACTAAACGAATTTATAATAAAATTATGAGCAGGTTAATTTTGAAATTTAGGCATTTTCAAATATTTATAGATAGCATTTCAAAATGATTATTGAATAAGATTTTGAAGGAAACCAAGGCACGAAAGTTGTAAAATCTTCGACATTTTGATCAAAAATTTCGTAAAAGCTTGATCGGAATTTTAGCACACTTCTGCTTATGCTAATAATATTAGGTCGGATTCTGACAGAATTTGGAGTAGGGTTCTAAAAAACAATCCTAGATATTATTCTCACAGGATCCAAAATTTTTTGGGTAGATTCTTCAAAATATTCTGGACTAGATTATTATATAATTTTGAAAGGGACTCTCACAATGTCCAGCAGCAATTATCTTTTTTATCGATTTCTTCAAATGAAATTTACTCCGTTCACTGAATTTTGTCGGGTCTTATGAACTTCATTTACTAACTTTCGTCAGATCGCATAGGAATATTTGTGCGTTTAAAAATGTGGCCCGCGACACAAACTTATTCTTGCGATTTGGCCCGTGGTTTAAAAAAGGTTGGGCAGGCATGGTGTAGGGGATCAAATTTGTTACAAAGAGCGGTAAGTGAGAGATTCTCTCATTTTTTTTTCTAAAATTGAACCCCTTAAAGAAGCTAATAATAATCCATAGACATGGTTGAACTTTTGTTATTTGAGGTATTTCCATAGGCATTCTGAAGGATTTTATTGAAATATCCTTGGAGTGATTGCACAAAAAAAATCTGCAAGAAAACTTACAAGATATTTTTACAAGAGCCCTAAAGGAATCTCTTGAGCATTCCATTTGAAGCAATACTTGAGAAGGTTCGCATTTAAAAACATATGATTTAGAAAAAACATTTGGAAGAATTTCTGAAAAAAAATCCTGAAAAAATTCCACGAGAAATCTCTACATGTGTTTCACAAGGAATGTTGGGAAATCCTTAAAATATTTCTGAAAAAAACGGAAATAACTACACAAACAGAACCCTAGAGGAAAAAAATAGCAAGACCATTTTCCGAAAGAATAGGAGAAGATGATTTTTAAAGCATTCCCAAAGAAGAAAGACCTGAATCTCTAAGCAAAACCCATTAAAAATTCTTGGAAATATTTCTTAGAGAGAAATTACAAAACATTTTCAATTATCATAATACCTATAGACATTTCATAAGGAAAGACTCAATGAATCTTTAAATGAATTTTGTAAGAAAAATAAAAAAAAAATGTTGATTTATAGTAGTGGACAGAATAAAGTATACATACCTTCAGGAATTTGAGTTTCTCTTAGGATCAAAATCTTCCGGGTATTCCATAGTATTTGTTTTTGGGGCACAAGAAATTATTTCATTAGAAAAAGTCCCATTTTAGCATATCAAAATTTGCATACAATGCCTTACGGTCCAGTATTGAGGATGCTGGGTTTAGTATTACAAATTTATTTTTTATCTGGTTTCAAGGAGATAATAATAGGAATAAAGTCTAAATCAATAACTCTAGGGAGGTCTGTAGCCTTGAGGTTACGCTTTCGCTTCATAAGCGGAAGGTCATGGGTTCGATTCCCAGCCCCTCCACAAAAAACTCGTCCAACCACCAGAAGACGCTTCACGGAGGACCGTGCTTTGGGGAGCACATCTATCCTCCGTCAGTATCAGATGGTGACTGAGACAAACTGATCCTCTTCGCAGGCAGCTAGCCTCACTAATAGCAGAGCTCCCTCCTACCTGCTCGGTGTGAGAGTAAAAGTGTAGGAGAGAGTGAAACTAGATGTAAATATAGATAAGTTGAAAATAGATCTGTATCGATAAAGAAGCTACAGATCAACTGAGTCCGGCACAGTAGTGGCCACAAGCACGGAGTGCCTATTAAAAAAAAATCAATACCTCCTCACTCACATTACTTTCTGATATCAATATTGGCGTCAAAATGTCACTGACCACTTGCTAAGCAGACATTCTGCAACAATTCTCAAAATAATATTCTAATACCGCATATAAACTATCGAAATCATGTTATAGGATAATAAGTGTTGGGAATTACAATTTTTTATAAATTTATCTCTCTTTACATTTTATTGTTCCAGAGAGCGAGTAGTGGCGCTTGAGTCTAAGCTATAATAAGAGCCAGAACACTAGGAGTAAATTATTGTGTTTCAACACCTAGACCATCGGATAACTATGGAGTGAAAATAACCATTCCTAGCAATACAGGGTGGCCACCCAATTTCGATTTTGAAATTCCCGCTTTTTTCCCGGTTTTCCCGGTATATTTTACAAAATTTTCCCGGTTTTTGATCCATTCTTTCCAACGACTTTAATTAACTTTTCCTAAATCGTTTCTATGAAAAACACTTCATTTTT
Organism: Aedes aegypti; assembly: GCF_002204515.2. Taxonomy (NCBI): domain Eukaryota; kingdom Metazoa; phylum Arthropoda; class Insecta; order Diptera; family Culicidae; genus Aedes; species Aedes aegypti. The sequence goes on along the minus strand of NC_035109.1, from coordinate 406,945,257 downwards.
TTTAATCGTTTTAAATTTGTTTAGTTGTGTTTCCATAGTAATTTGAATGTTTATCAATACTTTCACTATTGGAACAATAAGTCGACTATTAGATTGTTCTAATCTATATAACATGTTATTCTGAAAACTATGGCATAGTATAGTATTCATCTGAATCAATTTGTCTCGCGTTCGTCGAAGATCAATGGAGCTCTGGAGCTATATATCATACGGAAGAGATTGCTAATTGTACCTGTGGTACTTATAGACTTGACAGCTCAACAATAATAATTAATTTTCAAAAGTCACGGTCTACTAAGACGTTTGTCGAGCTACCACATCTCTTTTTCTTCGACGAGTAACGCAATCTATGTCATTACCATATTTTATTCGAAATTTCCTTGTTTTTAAAGCTGTCTTTTTAACACTTTTTCCAACTTCTGTTTCTGTTTTCCAACTTTGATTTTCCAGTCCACCTGCCTTCTTCGGTTGTTTTTTCCCGTTGTAAGAACGCTTCCCTCGTGTACCCTATCGCACATTTTCGGCTTATCCTGTAGGATTTTTCTCAGCCGGCAAGGCGTCTCCCTCCAATGTATCAAGACATTTCTGCTTCCTTCGATCAGAATTCTATCTGCCTTTTTAAGGAACTCCCTCCTCTGAGGCGAGAATTGTTTTGCTTTCTCCGGTCAGATTTCCACCGGCCATGTGGGTATCTCTATCTTAACAGGCGAGATATTCTTGCTTTCTGCGGTTGGATTTTCATCCGTCCCGTCGTTAAAGCGACTCCCTCATATACGAGGCGAGACATTTTTGCCTTCTCCGGTCAGATTTTCATCTGCCGTTTGGGCATCTCCCTCTTATAAGGCGAGATATTTTTGCCTCCTTATGGCTGGACTTTCATCCATCCCGTATTTAAGGCGACTCCCTCTTATGAGGCGAGCCATTCTTGCCTTCTCCGAACGGATTTTCACCCACCGTTAAGGCGCCTCCCTCCTAGGAGGCGAGACTTTTTCGTTTTTCCTCCTGTCTGATCCGATCAGATGCTATCCGTCAGGAATGCAGACAATTTATATTTACCTCTAGTTACAGGTGCCAACTAGAATTTTCAACTTATCCGCAGAAGGTTCTTGCTCGTCGCCAATGTGGTACTTATAGACTTGACAGCTCAACAATAATAATTAATTTTCAAAAGTCACAGACATTTGTCGAGCTACCACAGTATCAATAAAACAGATCCTACTCTTGACACGACAGGGGTTTAATTTGAATGCTATTTGAACCATATTTACCAACAATATAACCTTTAAGCCAAACTTCGAATTTTCATGTTCAAGTGTCAAGATCTATAGAACGTGACAACCGTACGCTTTGAAAATTTGATGGATTTGTTGTATTCTGGTGATCATAAAACGAACAAAATTTCAGCACTACACATTTTATATGAGCTGTAACAGCTTGATCGTTATTAAATGAGCCTTAAATGAGCCCTTATTCAAAATTTTGTCGATTAGATTACTAGTGACATATTGAAAGATTTTATAAATAAAGACTTGTTTTAAAGTTGTGGTATTCAGCAATTACAGAAGAGAACAAAACCAATCTGCAATAAGTAATTAAACTTTGACTCAAAAAGTCGAGTACAAAAAGTTAGAGAAAAGTTGAAAAAACATTGGCCCTGACAGTGCGAGCACAAAAAATCAAAAAAATAGTTCGAAACATTGCTAAGAGTGAAACATTTTGTAAGAAATATGGTGTAGGATAGTAGAAATTAAATCATTAATGTTTGAAAGATATTTGTTCAAAATTTAGGATGTCTCATGGCAATATCATTAAACATAACTACTTTCTATAACTTATTTTGGAAGTTGGTGTGTAGATTACAGCTTGAAGATGTTCGTTCAAAACGATTTTCCCGGTGATCTTCTCAAATTCCCGGTTTTTCCCGTCTTTTACCCGGTGGATTCAAATTCCCGTCTTTTTCCCGCTTTTCCCGTTTTTCCCGGTTCGGTGGCCACCCTGGCAATACCACTCCTAACGGTCATAACCTGATCCTATCACTCTTTTATGGTGAATCCTTGACCATCACCTTCCCACCCACCAAAATCCCGTCGGTGCTCTCATGTCTTAAAAACTCTGAACTTTGATCGGATGGCTATTCACTCCAAAATAGCCCTCCATTAGCATTCGGAATAAGATTGAGAAAAACATGAAAGCTCTCAGTATGCAATCTACAAATTGCTCCATTACTACGCAATGCACAAGAAATGTTTACATTAGTTTTTCCAGGAATTACAACAACCGTACAAATAATTCGTTAGAGAATTTCATGAGTTGTAGCCCCAGGATGTTTTCAACAGACACTTCAAAGTATTTCCTTTGAAAATTATTTAAAAATCACTCAAAAGTATATGACGTGATTTACTAGGAAAATTGATGGATTAATTCTTGAAGGAACTCTACATTATGTATTGGAAAAACCTAGTAGAAATAAATAACAAATACTTGGAAAAATACCTGCAAAATAATCCTCAACAGATTATCTAATTCCTCAACGTGAGCACTATTAATACATACAGTAGACCTGCCCTTCTTAACAAACTACTGGATTACTGGAACTCCTGTAATACTTTGATAAGGAATTTGTTAGCAATTCTTTGGGTGAGCTTCAGGAAAAAAAGTCCGAAAAGTTATGACTTTTTTCTGATCGAATACATTGGAGATTTCTATAAAAGGACTTTTTATGAAATTTTCTTGTGAAATTATTTGACAAATTCAAGAGTTGTTTTTGGAGATTCTAAGATAAATAGATGAAAAAATCGAACTTAGTACTAGACCATTTAATTCCACTAGAGTATGTATCATTTGATCCTTTGGTTCTAAGATTAAATTAGCTCCATTATATGGTGTGATGCTTTGTCCTAGGATCTTAGGTTCCCTATATCTTAGGATCCTTGTAAAGAATATTTTAAGAAATTATTCTTAAAGAAATTCAATAGCAAAATAAGCGGATTTTTTTTAATGAAGCACTAAAACACTTCTTTGAGATTTTTTGATGCGTCACATGTATGATTCGTCGAACTTTTTTTGGGGGCATTGAGTATCATCGTACCTGCCACACGAATGCAAAAATGGCAGTTTAGGCATAGAAAGCTCTCAGTTAATAACTGTGGAAGTGCTCATAAGAACACTAAGCTGAGAAGCCGGCCCTGTTCTATTGGGGACGTTAATGCTAAGAAGAACAAGAAGATTTGGACGGATTTACAGGTGAAATCACTAAGTTATTCAAGATAGAATACCAAAAGAACAACAAGTGACATTAAAAGAAGGAATTACTCAAAGAATAGTTAAAAAAACAATGTTTTTTTTTCTAGAAACTTATAAATGTAGAAGTGGTTAAATACTGAGACGAGACTCGCGAAGACGGTCTTCTTTTTCTGTGATTGCTGAGTTTTTTTTCTTATTCCACTTTGTGTTTATACCAATTATGCGCAAGCCGTTCAAATCCTCACATGAACCTCTCAGCAAAAAATGATTGACTTTGCATCACATCGAATCATAAATAGCCGTTTGAGTGAAATTTCATGCCAATAAACGTAGCAGACATTAGAAATAATTAATCTTCTGCTTAGATTTATCAGCAACTTTGGAAAAAACTGCTCCGCTGATAGAAGTTTTTAATAACAATTTACTTTGAACACAATACTTTTCACATTTTCAGCCATAAAAACGGTGGGCTGCATTTGACGTTTCGTGAGAGGGGAATCTGGGCTGCATATGACGTTGATATTTTTCCTTTTCGCGAGTCTCTCTCAGGTTAAATACAAATTTGCTCAATTAAACTAAATGTAAATCTCTTAGGAAACTCGAATTATAGTTCCAGATTCCTGGGAGGAATCATCGGCTATCAAGGGCAGTCAAAATACATACACTTACAAAAAAGTAAGAGGGTCAAGCGAGGACCATTGACATACCACCATTTTTTGACCTTACACTCAACGTAGCTCCAAATTAGGTGGCTTAGATAGATGAAAACCCGAACATGTAATTCTGTAATCTATTGGGAAATTTTCATTAAATCAGGGACAAATAGATACCTCCATGTCCCATGCAATTGCCCAAAATTTTATGGCTCATAAGGTAATCTAGAATGCCGTGAAAAGTGTACTGCGATCTGTCAAACTTGGGTACCTTTTGCATTACCGAGGGACCAAATGCAGTACTAGAAGTGGTACCCAATTTGAGCCCGAGTGGGACGGACCTGATTAAATCTTCACACTTTGAGGCTGACTCATAAATGATATCATGAACCTAATAAAACGTATAATCCTCAACAGATTAGCCGATTCTCCAACATGAGCACTATACAGCCAGTACCCCTGCCGCAACATCTCAATGAACACACACAGCCTGCTATTCCCCGATGAATGAAAAGCGTCCAGAATAATTGCCCCCTAAAAACTTGTTCATCCAAGCAGTCCGGTCGGTTGGCGTTCTCTGTTGACTGAGAAAGGAGAAACCATTCATATCGCTTTTCCCACACTGACCACTGACGGCTGCTTTACTTCGTCGTCGCCTACTACGACGACAATGCAATGATGACGGTGCTTCACAAAGTGCTTTGACTATGGTGCTTTCTGGTGTGTATGTATGGTAGGTAAATGATGACGACGAAGTAAAACAGTTTCTGCTTTTTTTATGTGGGAACCCATGTCTACCACTATGACCGAAAGCCATTCGACCTTACGTGTATCCTACATAAACGTGTCGGGGGATTTCATTCATGAATTTTGATGTCTGTCTGCCTTTCAGCACCACCATCACACCAGACACAAATTTTTGTCCGTCTTCTTCCGTTCGTTGGTGGGCGTTCATTCTGATTTTTAAACTTGTTCTTCGTTAATCGAATGATCAGTTCGCGTTGATGTTTTTGTCGGCGTGATGCGAAAAAGTCTGCGTTACATGGGCGTCGACTGCGCGCCGTGGCGATCCTGATGCGCTGACCAGCCTACTTGGAGATTCTCTTTTGGAGTCGGATTCTCGGAATGTTCTTCTCGTTGCGAGCATTATGAATCTGCTGGAGGCTATATGAGCTGAACTCGTGAGAATTTTGCCGGAAAGCAATGTGGGAATTATCGAATGGTTGCTAATTATTAGGTCATCAGACGGGAGTTGACCGGCGCGAGATTAAACAACGGCCTTTCCGAGTAAAGTGTGTTTATTTGCTGTTTTTTTTTGTGCTCGCCGCTAGTGATGGCAAACTTTACAGAGTGTTATTTGTAAATGTTTACTCACTGGCGTCCAAGCAGGCTTTGCAAACGGGTAAATCGATTTATTTTCTACATACGGACAGACAGACATGGCAGTAGGCAATGAATTCGCTGAATGTCGATATCGTCATCCTGACGTCATGGCTGACTTCATCATTCTCATCTACGAAACGCGTTCTTTATCCAACAAAACGTGCATGAGTAGGCTTTGGAATGAGGTTTCTTACCAATCTTGCTACTTCGTAGTCTCGATCACAGGTCAGCTAAATGCAGCTGTTGTTCTGCATACTGTAATCTTTCGATTTCATTGCAAACAATTTCTTATCAAACGCCGCTGGGGTTCACGTTAGGGTGTCCCAGAAAAATATAAACCTTCGATATTTTCATAAATCGTCCTACGGAACCTCTGAACGATTTCATAGATAGTTGATTTGTTCTACAAACATGTGCACGGGATTTTTCGAACGTTGATTTTATCTGGGACACCCTAATACACATGCAAGAGCCATGTTAATAGCCGATCGTCAGCGAATGCACAATTGGATCGGTGTGCACCGTTTGACCGGAAGTTGCTTCCTATCTAATCTCCGTAGGTATACGGTGACGCCGCAAGGGTTGATGGCAAGATGGTGCTCGATTGATAGAAAACCTTATCAGTCACTGTTTTACTTTTTCCTTTCGATTCGATCGTGCTCGTTTCGACCGGATGGGCAAACCTATTACGGCAACGACCGACGACGGTTACGCGTTGTCATTTTACGATAGCGATAGAATTGGAGAGGAAATGGTGCAATCCAACTTCGGAAGGTGCGTGCTAATTCGCCTTGCCCCGTTTGCTTTCACAGCAGCAGTAGACCACACCGGGTCTCGTGGGCTTTTTTTTTTCAACGATCCGCTCAAGTTGGCTTGCCCACGCGTCGCGCTCCGAGCTTAGTCAGAGTTAGGACAATAACAAAACAGCTCCGGCCCAGAAAAGTTGTCGTTGGCGCGTAGGTGATCGTTTTCAATGACCGGACGAGAACATGTTCGGTCACATGGTCGCCTTCTTGGCTAACTGCACCACCAAATGGGGCTCCTACTACTTATGCTGGTCGGTCTTAGCCAAGGAAGTCGTGGGAAGCACTCGATCACCGATGATGGATGAGCGCTAATAGCAAGCCTTGCCATTTTTGAAAGGAGTATTCGACACACTCGGGGTTATCTAGTAGGCCGGTGGCGTATGATATCGCTACGGTTGCTGCGATTACTCCTCAGTGTAGATGTTTACGAGATCTTATGAAATTGTCTAATTCATATACATTTTTATTTCTGGTCCATATACTAAGGTTGCTGTCTTGGTTCAGTAAGATGAGTAGTAATCAATTCATTCGTTTAGTACCGTCCTGGATTGATTTATTTCCGTTCATTTTCATCGATATTCAGTTTGAAATATTATGCAAATTCTAACAGTTATGAAATTTAACGATGTAGTATGACGTAGGATGATTATGTGTTGGTGGATTTAATTTTTTAGTAGAATATTATAAGCAGTCATGCGATTTTATTTTTTTCTGTCAGGTAATGCTGTCGTATTCAATGTATTAAACATTTATTAATAATCACGCTTAGACAAGTCTTGAATTCGGTAGTCTTATGAAACATTCATCCAAATACCACTAGAAATTTTGCCTGAAATCCACCATGAAACTCATTAGAATCTCATTTCAAATCTACGTAGAAAAACACTACTACAATTCCTCAAGAGTTTCGTTCATCATTTCGAAATAATTTAGAATGAACCAGCTTCAATGTTTGTGAGATTTGCTGAAAAGTTTTGGAAAAAAAATCACTAGGCATTTTCAGAAGCAGTAGAGTGTCGGACAAGACTTTAGGCAAAATACAAATGTGATTTGTGACAAAGTTATTTCAGTTTATTGCATGAAGCTTTAAATGCAGATTCATCTCGGGAACTCAACAAATAGATCATATTAAGAATTATACAGACCTAAAAGTATTTCATCCCAGGTTTCAAAGACAATCATACTTTGAAATGGATCTACAAAGAACTTGTAGAGAAATCAATCAGGATGAATGGTATTAGCGTTGGGCGAATTTGACCATTCGAATCGATGTTTCTGAATTGATTCGATTTCCAAGCTCAAATGAAAAATTAACAAAATATGCTCTGCAAATAAGACCAAATGAATTTGCATACGATTTTTCAAATTCCTTAAACTGAATAACGTTTGAAATTAAAAATTATGTATCAAACACTTCAAGGTGGATGCAAAACTAGGCTTATGGGTCATCAACTCGTTTAAAAATCTTATCAATTTCTACCTTACGAATCGAAACAAAAATCGAGTAAAGAAAATCGATTCACTCGATTTTGAGTGCTCCAAACATCGATTCAAAAAATCGATTAATCGGAACGAGAAAATCGATTTTTGGAACATCGATTAAAAATCGCCCATCACTAAATGGTATTAGAAATCATTTGGAAGAGGGGTTTAACAATCGCAAAGCATTCACGAAGGGTCTAGAGTGATATTCAGTCTGGATTCCCGGAAAGAATTCCTCAAGAATTTTACCAGTAATCAACAGTGACGGACTCCTTGTAAGATAATACAGTGATCGGCGAAAAAATATCATTTTTACGTTTTTCATAGAAAATGGCCAAGTTTAGAAACTTGATCACACAATTTGAAGTTATCGTAAATGTCCCATATTGAAAGAAATGTCAAAATTTTGGTATTGATATATCAAACATTTTTGCCATATTGCCCTATTTTTTTTCGTTTCAAAAATAGTTCAAAATGAGAAAATAGCATTTTTTACAACATGGGGAATTTGAGATAATCAGAGCTGTTAAATGTTATGAATTCACGTGACTTCGACAATTGAATATTGCTAATATCATCGACCCCCGTGGAAAAAGTAATCGGAAAAGCGTTTTTCCGGTGACCTTTTCCTTACTACTATCGGTTGGTATTATGTGCTGATGTGATATTTTGCATAGGAGGTTCCTATGAGCATTCTATTTTTTTTCCAAAATTTTGACATTTAACAGCACTGGAGATAACTTTAATGTTGGTGATCAAAATGTTGTCAATTTTTCACTGCACAAATTTCAAGTTATTTCCTAGTTGCGGTAAAAAATATCCAAATCACCAAATTTGGCCATTTTGTATGGAAAACGGTAAAATGATCTTTTTTTCACCGGTCACTGTATGCAGATGGCCTAATTTTTATGTTTTTGAATCTAATTTTTTAGAGTATGCTTTGACACCTTCAAGGACTGTACTTTAGGAAATCAATCTTTCTTAGGTTTCTTAGGAAACGTTCATGATCTAAGTCATCATTTTAGCGACCATAGGTGCAGTGTAGCTTGGGCTTGGCAGGCCCGGGTCATAAAGAAGGCTCCTTAATACAAAATTCGTGAGATTTCACAAACTACTAGAGCATTGAATTTAATTTTTGAATAAGATGTTCGATCCAAAGATGTTTTCTTCTCTATGGCATTACGTCTCCACTGGGACAAAGCCTGCTTCGCAGTGTTCCTATGAGCATTTCCACACTTATTAACTGAGAGCTATCTTTGCCAAAGTTACCATATTTTGCAATCGTATATCGTGTGGCAGGTACGATGATACTTTATGCCCAGAGAAGTCAAAGAAATTTCCTTTACGAAAAGATCCTGGACCGACCGGGAATCGAACCCAAACACCATCAAGAGTCTCGAGTGACCATCGATCATGTAAGAATTGGCTGACATCTTTGGAATTAAATTGACAAGCATTTTAGATGAAATTGACAAACATTGCTTGAACCTCGTAAGCACTTACAGATACATTGAGAGGTAGTTGTGAAAATCTTGGCGTGATTCTCGACAAAACTGTTATGAAGGAAGGGATTGAATTCTGAGATAATTGAGAGATTATGATGTGAGCCTGTTTATCATATACCGCTACAGCTCTGATTAGATCGTGGGGATAGCAATGCATAATAAAACATATCTAGAAAAGTTCCAAACCTGGGGGCACTATTGCTGTCGGATGTTCGAGGATTGTTTATCGTGCTAGTAAAATAAAACACCTCCAATGATAAACAAGCAAAAAAATGGATTTTATCAACGCACTCTTTTGGGATCCTCGTACGCTGCAGTCATTTATCAAGCTTGCTACAAGTAGCAAAACATTGCAGATCATGGACCGATACAGTTGGAATGTTTTTCTTCGCTTGCTTTGATCGTGTTTCAAAATCAAATGCGAACGAATTCTGCAATGCCTGCTTTTATGAATTTAAACTACTCGCAGGGAGCTTCCAAGAAGGATCTTTCTTAACATGAGTATTGTCGTTGAAAATGCATGGAGAATTCAGGATTTGCTACAAATTACCTCAGGATTTTCTCTATGAAAATTGTAATCAGTCTACCAAAAATGCTTTTAGCCATCCACCAGGTATCAATGTTGTTAGAAATCCATTGGAAGAAACCTGCTTGGAGGTCCGGAAAAAATCTTCACAAATATTTTTATATCACGAAACAAATGAGAGGGTTGGAAGCGAAGAGGTGTAAGTGACAAAATTCTGCTTTTGAGCAGTAATTTATGATTCCATTCTAATAGTATGGGGACCAAAAAAAAAGACGTTCTAAGAATTATCTATTTTTTTCCTGTAGGTTGAAAAAACCCTCTTAAAATACCGTTGGAAAGCTTGGAAACCGTAGAATTTTGTGTACCCAAATCGGAAACGACCAAAATAACATTTACACCCCTTTGCGCTTGCCCCCCTCAACTGTGAATGCTTTTTAGTGAAATCTAAAAAAAATTCGTTTGGTAAATACTATAGAACATGTAAGAAACCTGTTCCTTTTTTTTTTGACTAATATACGAAAAATCGCACCATGTATCAATGACGAAACATTGCTGGAATACTGATGACGTTGTTGATAAAATCAAAAGATAAAGTGCTAGAAGTGATTCTTCCTAAGAATGATCTCGCTAAAAGCCTAACAAGAGTCTTCTCTGTAAGAATTAGAGATGGGCAAAACGGCTCATTTTATTGAACGGATCCGATCCGAATCATTCGTTCTAGTGAACCGGATCTTTTGAACGATTCAGTGGCTCAGCGGCTCACAAAGGAATAGCGAACTGAACCGAGCGAACGGAAAAAAGAGCGGTTCACTCCCTTTTGCGCGACATGCGTCATACCTTTCGTATATTTCTCTCTCTCATTCTTCGAACATTGTTTCCCAGAAACTCACGATATACTCGGTCGATTTCCCCTACCCGAACCAAAAGGGAGAAGCATGTACAAAAGACCTATGTACAAATGAGAGATTCTCTCCTCTCTCGCTCTCTTTTGATTATAACAGTGGAATACTAAAGCTTTTGAGAAGTTTTTCACTTTGGATCGAAAGGCAATTTCCTTGATTAGCGATTCATTAGAAAAAATACGCAACAGAGGATGTACATTAACCATTCAGCTGTTGATAGAAGAAAAAGTAAAAAAAGAGAACCTCTCAATGTAAGATAGGTCCTTTTGAAAAGTTGAGCGAGAAATGTGCTTTGCCTTTCAGTTTTCTAGTTCATGGATACTTTTTCTGTTTATCTTTTATCTATATTATAAATGGAGGAAAGTTTCCTTTTTTTACGTTTAGTGAATAAGAGTGATTGTTTGGCTAAAGATGAGTGACTAATTCACGAAACATCGACAAGTTCGTTGGCGGTAAAAAGTCTTATGAAGATCTATTCTAGTTCATGATAAACTTGAAGTACCCTCAGAACCAGCTTTGAGCGAATCTCATGCTTGAGATTTTTTGTCGCTTGAGTTACACAACTCAACAGCCAGAACAACAGGCATGAGTTGACTCATCTGTTTGATACATTGGCTTGTATTCATCAAAATATTATGAGTGAGTTTTGTGAAACAGATGTCAAATGAGTTTGCTCTCGCGAGAGAACTCAATGATTGAGATTTGAGTGCGAGTCTAACAGCATTGCTTAGAACGTTCTATAAAATTGAGATGATGCTCGACGATTTGATTTTTTTTTAGATAATCCTCGATGTTTGAGGCATTTCTTGTTTCACAAATTCTCAAGGCAATCCTTCACGATTTCCTATGAAAAACTTTGGGGATTCCCGAAACCGATTTTTTTTGTTGAAGTATTTGCAAGATCTTAGCGGTAAACAGTTTTTGAACCTTTAAAAAATCGCTTTGTAGATAGTTCCTTTTTCGGATTTCTAAAAATAAAACTAGTTAAATCTCGTAAGAAAAACTTTGCAGATCGATGCGATTTCAATTGAGATCTCGAAATATTCTTGATGGATTATTCTTAAGACCTCTGAAAAGTTTCTGCTGAACGTGCAAGAAACATTTTCTGGTTGCTTGATAAGATCATAAATAAATTATTTATGGAAAATTTCTTTGGATTTATGAGGAACAAATAAGCAAAATTTGTATGTTAAAAGTTCGAATAATGTGACTTAATTTTTGTCTTGAGCTTATCAAATTGGTCTGAATCAAGGCTTTGCAGTAGCGTAGCTAGGGGGGTGCGGTCCGCACAGGACCCCGAGATCATTGTGAATATTTCCTATAGCAGTAGAAATTCAGTTTTTAAATAAACTGAACTGTGTACAAAAAGGAAAAAATCAGGTTTGAAGCATTCATTCATACTGATAAACAGCATTTATTTTAACCTTATAGAACTGTAAATTTAAACAGAACGTCGTGTTTTGGATTCAAAAGTACACTATTCTGTTAATCATCAAATATCAGGGGCCCTCTATAGCTTGAGCCAGAGAAGGTCAGCAACTACTTCAGAATCATCCCTTTTAAAGATTACTAAACAAGTATTATATAGGTTTACAAATTCATCATGGAAAAGCTCCAGGGATCCTCCTAGTGATTTGTCTAGAGCCTTTTTTTTTCAGGAATACATCCAAAGACTTTTCCAGGGATCCCCCCAGAAATTATTATAAAGATTCCTCTAGTGTTTCCCTCAGAAATTCGATTTGAAAATCAACAAACGATTTCTCAAGCTATGCTCTAAAGAAATTTCTTCAGAATTTACTACAGGAAATCGTCAGTCTAACATTGTTACAGAATTTCTAAAATTTTTTTTTTCAGTTTAAAAGATTTTTGTTAGTAATTACCATCTCAAAGCAATAACTAGAAAAATATTCCTACAAGAATACTTCCGGATATTATACATAGGTTTATTCAACGATTGAAAAAAAAACGTGATGTTTGTTTTAGAAATCAAATAAGAAAAGCTCTTATGTTCATTTTTCAGTATTACTTTGTGTCATTTCAGAACCACTTCTTCAGGAATTATCCCTCAGATAATCACAGGAATTGTTTCATAAATTATGGAAATATGGAGGTCTTTATTTCGTTTTTGGTTTAAGACCACAAAATGCTACAGCAATCAGTTCCGCAATTCCTTTAAAAGTTCAACTCGAGTTTTTCCAGGGTTCAGTTAATTTTCCAATAATTACTTTATCAGTTTTTCGGGATACTTATTTAAAACTATCTCAAGAATCTAGAATAAATCCGTAGATCTTTGTAATGCTTCTCTCTTCTAGAAATTTATCATCAATTTTACCAGAATCAGTGATATCTTCAGGATTAAGTATGGAAATATCCACCGGATTTCATTATTTCTGGAAAATTTCCTAAGAATCTTCTTGAATGCATTCTTAGAAAAATCCTGGAAAATTTGGGAAGAACCTGTTGAAGAATTCCTAAAGCAAAATCTCTCAAGATATTGTTACATAAATTAAAGAAATATTAAAAAAAAAATCAACGAAAATAAGAAGAAATTTAAAAAATCCCGAAGGAAACTCAAAAGTTATTTCTGGATTCTATAGAAAAATCGCTGGATGAGTTCCGAGAAAGATCACTTGCTTGAGAAATTAATCTTTAAAAAAATTCTAGGATTATTTTCAGAGGTTTTTTTGGGAGGAAATTTTTGTATCCCGAACGAAAATCTGGGAGGACTTTCTTGCAAAATTTGTGAATGAATCACTTTATGTACTCCTGAAGAAATCTTCAAGCAAACATCTGAATTTTGGTTTCAGGAAATCTTTAAATACATATGGTTACATTTGGCGTAATGTAACTAGAAATCACCACAGAATTTTTTAGAAAGACCCTCTGAGAAATGAACAGTTGGATTCTCTGAGGAGTCGTCTATTGAACCTAGCTCCTGGTTGTGAATAATCGAATAATGGCCGGAAAGGAATCACCCAGCAAAGCACAATAGCGCAGCATGTCTCTTACCCGGACGAGGGAGAAACAGTGAGTGAGTGGATGATATTCGATGCAAGCCAAGGCCTGCTGTGCTGGATCTCATATTGAGTGTAATCCCACTGGAAGTTAAGCTCCGAGCACACTTTGTGTAGGGAACCCTTTCGTACCCACACACTAATCAGTCTGTTTTTGAACACGCGTTTTAGGCATAGTTTATATATAGAGATTCTTAGACACTACCATCTCTGTTGACTAGTCACCCCTATTTTGAAGGGCCTCTTTAATTCATTAGGTTCTTCGGGATACCAATAATGGAATAAGAAGCGACGATCTGGTCCGAACATTTGTCTTAAACATTGTCTAATAATACGGAAGTTGATAAGCTATCGCAAAGATCTAGCAAGAAATGTGCTATGGACTTTAAGAATAGATACTCTTAGAGCTATTAAAGAATCTTCTATGAATTTCGTCTGATATTTAAAATCACACAAAGCATCTGACAAGGATCTTAAGAGTAATCTACCAAGATTTAGTCAATATACTGATTTTTCAGTAATTAGACAACGATCTCGTTTGAAATTTATTAATTATCTTGTAGACATTGACGAACGTAGGGCGTCTGTATCAGTGATAGTGGCAATAGTAACGGGTTGAGGAATAAAAAATCGCCAAAAAATAACGGAAACTCGTTTTTTATATCTGAATACGTCATTCGAAAGCTTTTTTATTATATTTCACGTAAAAAATAATCTTAGAATGATAAAATCATTAAATCTATCAAAAAAGCATTTCCTCCATTACTGGAACACGTTCCAGTAATAGTGGTATTTGCTAACTTTTGTTCCTATAATAGTGGTTTACATTGATTTCCCATTGAAACTCACTATTATAGGAACGCCCCACTATAACTGGTGCAAAGGAGCAAAAAAGTTAAGGATTTTAATTGTTTTCTACTATTTCCTTACTATTTCACAAGATTTTTTTTCACACATTCATATCATTTTGACAATGTCCATGTTAGAAAAATACACATAAAAATAAAAATTGGCTATAACACGCTTGAAACGGCACTACCACTATTATTGGTACACACACTATGACTGGATCAGACACCCTATCTCTCTTTGAAAAAGTCTTCGTTTCCCAAAAAAAATCTTTGTGCGCCAGATTATAATTATAGAAGTCTTGAGAATGAAAGAGATTGAATTAAATTTAGTTTTGCAAACAGATTGATGAATGGTCAAGTATCATGGAATAGAATAATTTACTTGCGAATTTACACGCTAGGCTGTGCAAGCTACAGTCAACTGTCCATAACCCGATATTGAAAGGGTCATAAAGTTAGGGAGATATCAAGTTATAGAACACAAAACCAGTGCCATTGCGATTCAAGGGATCGTCGAGGTAGCCATGAAAATCAACTTTTGCTATTGTTCTCTTACTCGATATCGAGATACCGAATATCGAATAAGGGAGAGATTACTGTACATAAAACTCAACTGTGTCTACTCATGTAATATTAACCCTATAACTGCAGTTAGCCTTTATCCCCCTTCCTCCTGCAGCCTCTATTAAGAAGACGCTCATCTGAAGCTCGACTGAATCAGTCGCTGCGACGACAAGTGGCCCCTTTTGCAGTCCCGGCCACGCGGTTCGCGTCCGGTTATTTCAATTCAACGATTCATTCATCCCATCCGGCTGCTACAGAGCTCTACAGTCAGTCATTTTGCCGTTGAATGCTCAAGTCATTTGAGTCATTTGGGTTCAAAGGCGGAGCAAACAGTACCTAATGCACCGTACTGCCCATAACTGCATATTTGTAACATTCGACAAAAGTAGGCATTGAGTAAATGGAACACCAAGTATGCATTTTATGGCAGTATGGGAGAAAACTAAAATTTCTAAAAAATACCAGGAACTCAAAAGTGCTTATTTGAGGCTGATATTTTGTACAACTCATATCGCATACTAGGTTAATTGTCAGAAAATAATTCTGATAGAAATTTCATTGCTATCACATTACGAGGCTCATTTATAATCTCAATGTGACTGTTATGCGGTTATAATTACCAATGTGACAAAACAACTTGGTATTTTTTTCGAATTTTCTAGAACAATCTCACAGATTTCAGTAAGTTGATCGAAAGTATTTATCATTTGATGACTCTCCATGGTATTAACTCCATTTTGTCAAAAATGTAGAATGTGACTGTTTTGCAGTTATGGGCAGCGTACTACGCCGCTAACTCGATGACAACGCGACGACAACGCCACCGCCAACGACTACTACGATGGGATCCATTTGACTTTTGTCAGAGACGCCGACGACGACGTTTACAATACTGATTGGTCCTTCCATTTTTCATTCCTTTTCACGGGCGGCGGCTTCGGGGTTACCATATTTGTTCTAACCGGACAGAATACATTTTTTCATCTCTGTAAAAGAGTGCAAAAGAGTACACTGAACTTATTTTCAAAATAATGAAAAAAAAAAAAAAAATAAACATCAATATAAATTTCAACGCCATTCAAAGGTCCTCCACGGATACCGTAGATATTTTTTGTGTCGTCGAAACTAAGTTTTACGGTTAACTCGATATTGAAGGGACCATTGAGTTATAAAACAGTAATCAAGTGCGAATGCGATCCAAGGAATCATCCAGGTAGCCATGAGCAGCAACTTCTACTTTTGTTTTATAACTCGATTACGGTGTTGACTGTATTATTTTACTGTACGTCTGGTAACCCTAGGCGGCTTCCGTATATAGACGGATGGTCCGTTTCCTTCGTACTGCCCCTGGTTGTTTTTCCTACACCACTCGAGACTAGAAGGAGCCAGTAGCCATAGCGGACATACGCACTCGTATTCCACTATGGCTTATTAGGTGGCCAATAATCAAAAAAGTGATGTGCCCCAAATTTCAATTCTTGTTCGCCATTTCATTGTAAACATGTCTGCTAAGAAATCCCCAAAATATTAGGGCATGATTTGCATTGCACACTCAGATATGAGATGCCAAAGTTGGGCCAATGGAGAAAAACTTGTTTTTATTAACAAAAACTATGGTTTACTCAAATGAATATAACTTTTTTTCTATAATACTTACGAAAAATGTTTTTACACCATTTGAAAACTTACAAAAAAGGCTTCCTAGAAATAATAAAAAACTAAAAAAAAGCTTCAAAATAGTGGCTTTTATGATGTTTTTTTTAAAAAGCGGTTAAAAAACCGAATAAGCTTACAGTTAACACATCGAGTACTTTTTTGTCCCAAGTTGTCCCAGGCTTAAATTCAGTTCCAAGGGTACTTTGAGATGTAAACTAAAGGATCGTGAAGAATTTAGCTGCACAAATTTGCACTTTTTTAATATAAGGCTTTTTGAATTTTTCCAATGTTTTTAACCATTTTCTATTGAAAAGAGCTAAAAACTGATTCAGAAAATAACTGAATTTCGCTAAATCATTCAAATCATCATTTTTATGTAAGTTTTAATATATATAATGGTTTGCAAAACGTTAATCGCATAAATGGCTTATATGCATTATAAATAACAAAGTTTAATATTTCGCTATAGGCCCTATTCAAAAGTTAGTCTCGAAAACTTGTTTTTGAAAATAAAACATCAAATTTGTATCATAAAACTCATAAATACGACATGAGATGGAAAAAATATTTTTGGCCGCCAGTCTGTATGGAAACCGCCTATAGTGTATTCGCTGTTTTTCATTTTGTTTTTGAATAATCCGTTTTCATCTGACACATTATGTTGTGTCATTCACCGGACGCCGCCGCCGCCACCCGTCGAGGTAGGCGAGCAAAGTTGTCGTCATCGCCACCAGTAATGGTGCGGCATGTTTGTGATTTGTCACAGCTAATCCCCCGTAAGCCGGATGATCTTGGCGGGGAGCGACTTTGAGACAAAGAACAGCCATATGGAGCAACAGATTTTCTGTAAAGTAAAGAAACTCGTAAGGTGTTGCTAGCCTACTAAGATTTCAGAAACCATTTTTGAATAGAAGAATATCGATCTAGTCAGGTTTGACTGTGCTTCCTCCTTTAATATCGAATGTTTATGAATGAGCTTGACTGGCGGAGGTGACCCGGGTGCTGACGACGGCCCGATCGCGTGAAACGAGTGGGTGAAACGAGTAACCACAAAATACAAACGTGTAGTGCCATAGATCGTGCAGGGTTGGTAGCGACTATGTGTCCTAAAAATAGGAGCTTGTGCCTGAAAAAGAGACAAGGCAAGTACTAATAAAAGATTAAACTAGGTAAATCTCTGGAGGAAATACTGGGTTAGCCCCTGGGAAAATTTTCAAAGAAATTTTATCGGTTACGAATTCTCTATGGAAATTACTGAAGGTAGTAGCATTGTGCTCGAACGATTTCTTCAGGCAAACTCAGGAGAAATCTTCAGAAGGGTAGAAGGATAGCCGAAGGAGTCCCTGAAAGTATTTCAGTACAAATCTCTGAAGAAATGGATAGAAATCTCTGAAGTGGATACGAGTAACTGACACTGAAGAAGGCTACAAGTGGTAGTCGAAATACGCGTATCTGTCAAAGATAAGCAATTAGGGCGGAATTAAAAGGTGCAAGGTACTTAAATTTACTTTTCTGATTCTCTATCGAAATTCTGTTCATAGGATTCAAATACATGAAAAAAAGTGTGAAAAAGTGACTTTATAGACCATTTTGGAAAAAAAGACATCAGATACCTTAAGACTTTTCAGAGACTTGCATTGAAATAGTGACCAAGTCTCTTACAAAAACTTTGCTACCAGCCCTGACCGTGAGGCAGCGCAAAAAAATCGCACCAGCTAAATGAATGAGTTGTGAAGAGTAGCAAATGAATGAGCGGAAATCGTCCTTCGTGTTCTGCTCACACCTTCCTTCCCCTCCCTGTCACATCGTCCAGTATGTCAAAGCGGCATCACAACTCACAACGTTTTGCTGGGTGGTTGAGTTGAGTTTGCAGTTTGGATCTGCATTCACTCTTTCCTCCTCCACAGCAACGCCTGCTTTGCTTTGAGGCGGTGAGGTATTTCTCGTCGTTCGATCGCTGAGAGTAGTATAGTGATGCACCTACACACCACTTCGGAGCTGGGTTGCATTGAAGTCGCGACGCGGCCTACTGCGATTGGCATTCCTACTGCAGCGCCACCGATGGAATCACGTTCACGCGGTATGGGCAATGCTTGTAGCTAGTTGGCGACGAAGCTTGATGTGGTGTTGTTGTTGCAAGTAGGTACCTACTAGGTATTTGATATATCGTGAGACTGCTCGTAATTTCACAGCGAGTTCGCACATGGGAAAAAACACTTGCGATATGGGGTGACAGCACTGCTCCGAATGAATGGGTAGGCACAAAGTACACAGAGTACAGGCAAGAAGTTATGAAACGTCAGGTGAAGGTTTACATTAGCACTCAATTGAGATTAAGCTTGATAACCTATATCTATCGATTGAAGTTGAATCAAAGACAAATTAAAGACCTCGATGTCCCTTGCAGTTGCTCAAAAATGTATGGCTCATAAGGTAATCTAGAATGCCGTGAAAAGTGTACTGCGATCTGTCAAACTTGGGTACCTTTTGTACTACCGAGGGACCAAATGCAGTACTAGAAGTGGTACACAATCTGAGCCCGAGTGTGACGGACCTGGTTGAATGTTTTCAGAACATTGGCTTTGTTTTAACAAGTAAGCTCCTATAACAATGAAGCTCCTTTGAATTTCCGGAAAGTGGCCTCCAGCCAAAGATTTCTAAACCAGGGTTAAAATCGCTATAGTTAGTTTCCCTATAGGATTTTTAAAAATTACTTCAGACAATTTTCATAGAACTCCTGTAAGGGTTTGTTTCTACTACTTCTCTCAGAGATTAGTATTAATTCTTCGATTCTTTGTTAATCTATCTAGAAGAATTGTATCTAGGATTTATTCAAAGATTTCTTACAGAGATTCCTTCGAGATTTTCCGTGCTGTTCCTACGAAAAAAAAGCTCAAGAAATCACGTCTGTTGTAAACCCATTTAGGAGTTTTTAATCCAGAAATGCTTGCTAGGTTGGCATATCATTCAATATATATTATTGGTGAGCACAACGTGCTATTCAAATGATAACTGTAAATATCGAATATTGAAATAGTTCTTATGTCCCAGGCGTAATATTTCGACATAATCTGTAAATCTGTAATCAACAAATTTCCAGTCATCTTAAGGTTACTTCTGAGATTTTTTTTTCAGAAAATCCTTTTTAAATAAAAATACTTCCCTATGTGGAATCGTTTGGAAGTAACTCTAGAAGAACCCTTGGATAAATCTTTGAAGTTATTTTTGGATGAATAATTCTTTGTAGTTTTCAAAGGAATCTCTCAAAGAGAAGAAAAAACTCTGGAGCATATTCCGGAGGCTTGCTACGAAGAAATCTTCAGAATATTTTCAAAGCAGTTCTTAGGAAGAAGAATGTTTTTAAGAAAACTCGATCTTTCGATCCAGTTTTGGACAACAATACACGTAGAAATCCCGGTACGAATTTCTCGCTAAATCCCTGATGATTTAGGAAGAAATCCTAAAACAATTCTTGGAGCAATTGTTGAACAATTGTTGATTAATATTCGAAACAATTCCTTGGAAGGAATCCCTTCAAAGAAACTTACAATGATACTTTTCTATTTCATCAAATAAGAAAAATGTCATTGTTTTTCATTGAAATATAGCGGTTTTAATCAAATTCTACGTACATTTCGGGAATCCCGGGATTCCCGGGATGTCAGAACTAATATCCCGGGAAAAGGGAAATCCCGAAATTTGTCAAATCCCGGGATTTTTTGTCCCGGGATGTCCCGGGATGGACACTCTAGTAAATAGTAATTATTTTCAAGACCAATGTACCAAGTAAGAAACGCATATTCTTATTTGTCTTGTTGTAATGTTTTAATGCTTTTTTCCTCAACATTAGCCATTTTTATTAGCCGATTCTGAGAAAGCGAATTTGAAAGTACATCTAAACTTCAGTCAATAATTTTAAGTTATTAACTTTTAGCATGATATTCAACATAACCTTCAAATATCTTTAAATTTGTTTTATGATAAATTTTCAAATGTCTGAAGCAAATTGCTTTAATATTATGACTTTATTTTTTACCATACTTCCATTCATAAGTGTTAAAGAGAATTCGAAAAAATACAAAGCAAACCCATAATTAGTCAAGCTAAGTTTTGATTTTTGTTTAGTTACTTCAACAGAAGACGAAAACCATAAATGAGATATTATTTGTTTTAATTACACTGCGGAACACGTTTTTGTCTCCAGCATCAAAATACCTCTATTTACTCAATTAAGGGTTGCCGAATCCATTGCCGTTTACAGAAATGTCATAGCACGTCTAGTTTTTGAGATATTGGTTGTTGAAAATGCAAAAATTGACTATTTCAGCCAACTTGCATGCAAGTTTGCCAGCTTGTAAGGCAATTTACTTGCTTAATTTGTCACAGAATTCAAACTTTATGTGTATAACAATACTTATCATCAAAGTTTATAATATTTTTGATGCGGAAAAGTTATTTATTGATGATTTAGAAAAGTATTGTATTTTGCCATATAAGAGAAATGAAGAATTTTGTATGGAGACTGCAAGCATGTTGAAAAAGATCGGTTTAATCTAAATTTGATCGTGAAATTTCCACCAAAATATATCTAAACCGAAAGTTTAAGTCCTCTTTTGCATGCTTGGTGGATAAGATCACAAAAAAGTTTGAAAATATATGCTTCAAATTTTAGGTAAACATCAATAAAACCAATGTTTTATACAACTTTGGCGACCTGTAGCTAAAAATTGTGACGTGCTGGGAAATTTCTGAGAACGGCATCAGATTCAGCAACCCTTAATCTAATAGAGACACATAATTTGATCCTTGAGACACGCAAAAATGTCATTTTTGTTGCGCTGTGTTATTGGAAAGCAACATTATCTTTTTATTTCATTTAAAAACATAATACACAACAAAATACTAGTTTTATTGAAAATTTTATAAATCCCGGGATCTCGGGATTTCCCGGGACAAGCTATGATTTTTGTGTCGAATCCCGGGACGATAAAAATGACCGGGAATTGGACACTCTAGTAGAGCTTCAAGATGAGCAAATTCATAACATTGCATATTTCGCCAAAATGTCCAATGTAGTAAACTAGCTTCTCTTCACACACCTGACTACGTCCTTTTTTCATCTTTCGGACACAAATCGGGTCCACAAACGGATCACTTTCTAGCTGTAATCTTAAACCATCCAATAAACACCACAAATCGTGTAACAAATGAACTATTCACGCTTTGGACAGTAAAGTCTGAACCGTAACCTACCTAAATTAGCACGACCCGAATCTGTTTTCACCGGCCAAATTGAAAAAAATGCCGCGGAACCGAAGTGAACGTGACAGAAAATTCAAAACGTTGCCGCCCTCGCGCACGGCTTGCTTCGATTTTCATAAATAAGTATTATTCGAACGAAACGTGTAAATTTCTGAGGCATATAATGCACATAATTGGAGCGTGGAATACCATGGATATTTACATGATATGTCATGTAAACTTCAATTATATGTCATTTAATCCAGCAGGATTCTGAGTGATTACATGACATATAACACATTTTTACAAGATTTCTGACTTACATTTACATGACATCATGTTTACATGGCATAAATGAAGTTTACATGATGTGTAATCTTCATTATTTTTAACAGTGTTGCCTGTAAAAAAATCTGGCGGAATCTCTTGAAGAAATACTGAAAGAACAGTTTAAGGGGGCAGAATCCGTCATTAATTTTAGAATTATCAAAAGCGGTTTTTTTTTCGATCAATATCATAAAACTTTACATGAAAGCGTGTTCACTGTATTCTATCCAGCTTTTAACGAGCGCTAATGGCCGCCACAAGCAAATTCGTTTTCTGGTAGGAATCAAGCGTTCTGAAGTTTGACTTGGGTCGTTTGACAAAAACCATTGAGATCGATTATCAAACTTGTCGATCAGCTCTCAAACGACCCAAGCCAGTTCAACAGAAAAGTACTTCTCAACTGCGTACTGCGATAAGAAAAAGGTATTTACTGGACAATTTCTGGGAAGAAATTTCCACGCAACGAGATGGGCGATTCCTTTCCTTGTCAGTAGCAAACCAACCTTTATTGAGCAGAACAGCATATTTAGCTTTACCAAAAAGTGAGCTCATGCGTGGCATCAGCGCTCGTAAAAAGCTGAATTGAGCTGCTTTTGAAAATTCTCAAATTGATGACGGATCCTGCCCCCTTAAACTGGATTCTCCAACCGCAAAACAGTGAAAAAAAAAAATAATTTTCGACGAATAAATATCAGATTTGAATAGAAAAATGGCTGAGAAATTTCAAGTATGGATCCTTGAACGTTGAGCGATTGTTGAAGTTATTTATGGATTATATTCGAAATAACACAGAAATAGATAGTTCTAGGAATCTTTGAAATTGTTTTCAGAATAAGGAATCTAGAGATGTTCCAGAGATGTTTTAAAGAGAATTCCTCTGAAAATTATGGAGAGAAGGCAAATCGTTCTTGAAAATATTCTCCTAATAAATTAGAAGCATGTTGAGGGGAATTACAAGAGTAGTAAATGTTAAAGTATTTCAGGTGAAGCTGATCTCGATTTTTTTGAGGTAAGACTCAACAATAAAAAAAACAACCTGCTTTTCTCATCCTCATCTTTCTGCTTCTTTTTTCCTTTATGTAATTAATCCACAACTAAGAAAATGCCTTCTTCTCAGCGTCTTACAAACACCTCCACAATTATCAACTCAGAGCTTTTTGCCAGAGTACTTTTTTTGCCTTTGTGGCTACACCCGACTGGCGAATAAATATGAGGTTATGTTGCGAAAGAACAAGCGTCTGACAACCTCACTTTTAATCAGTTCTTCGATGCTATAAATTGATATATTGGCAATTTTTCAACCTAATGCGAAAGATAAACGATCGAAGTCAACTATTTGGATAATTTAAATCTAGCAGTAGAGTAAAGTGGGGCAAAAGTTCGAGTGGGGTAAGAGTTTCTTTTTAAGATTTCTAGCTCAATTCAAAACAAATCTCGTAAATGTCATGGTGGTTCGAATGTTATTCAAGTAAGAGACTTTCACTCCAAATATTATAAAAATCGATTGAGATTTGGAAAAGTTATGGCTATTTGTTGTTTTTCGACGTGAATATTGTAATTTTTGGTCAAACTTTCGATGCATGGAACCAAATGAAGATAAAATATTTTTCAATATTTTATGTAAGGGCGTTTCTAGGCCTATCATAAGGATGCTTTTACGTGTATTAGATTTTGCATAAATTATTGGAAAAAAAATTTGGCCCATAGCGGGGCAAAAGTTCGAATCTGCGGGGCAAAAGTTCGACCCATGTATAAACTCACGGAAAAATTTTCAAATTGCCTGAAGTCTATATATTATCTTTAAATTTAGCAAAATTTGCCTGATCGTGCGAAAAATGTCTCAAAAATTTTACATTTCCACTTAGTTTCGCGAAAAACTGCTATATTTTGGGTGTACTACAATTAACCCTATTTTGGGCACATTTTTGATGAAAATTTAGTGTGTATTTTTCTGCAAACATAAGTTTACGGCTGGTATAAAGTATGACTGGCATAAAAGTATTGATATTTTGTGTTTTAGCCAACGAACTTTTGCCCCACACTAGATTCGAACTTTTGCCCCACCGGTGGGGCAAAAGTTCGCTTAAGACAATCAATTTTGAAACTGTTATAACTAAAAATGGGTAAATATTTTGACACAAGTTTGTTGAGCAAAATTATAGCCAATATCTTGAAGGTTCGCTGTATGGTATTTGTTTTGTTTAATCTGCTATTATTTTCTTGGAAACTTTGATTATACCACTAAGGTCGAACTTTTGCCCCACCTTACTCTAACCTGAGAGAGAGGAGACAGCTGGCATAGATTGCGAGGTACCAAAAGTCAATGGAACCTGTCACCAAATGTCACAGAAAATCCGCACATTCGAAGGGCAGAGCTTCCAGGTGCTTTACCATGTTTTCACATTTTAACAAGTCGAATATCTAAATACAGTTGTGTGTTGGCAAACTCTTATTGATTTTTCGATATTCGTATCCATTTTCATAGTGAACAACACGAAGCGAATATGATTTTGACCAAAATAAGTTTATTTATTTATTTTAACTAAATAATTTAGAAAGAGGGAAAAGCCCCTTTGAGTGATTATCATTAAAGAAATCGTTCTAAAAAAGGCATAAAACCTCTTTATCTTTTCTAAAATCGTTATAAAAAAATTATAAACTAAAGGCTCAAACGGCATTAATCCATAGCAGAGCCACAATCTTCAAGAAGGACCAGGAACCAGAATCTACTTGAAATCATCAAAACGGGACAAATCTGGGAAAATTTTCTTCAAACCAATTCTGAAATAAAAAAGAAACAAGTATCAAACATAATATGAAGCATCATTCAAAAATCTATAAAGTAATTTCAAAGATGGTAGGAATCTACTTCCTAATATGTCTCGTACAGATGAAGGAAGATGATCATGATGGTTCTTTAAATCGCTAACAAATTTATTTCTTGGAATAATGTATCGAGTACAGTGGAAAACTATATGATCAATATCTTCATAAGTTTCACAAGAATCACATAAATTAGAATCACTTATATCAATACGATACAAGTGACTATTACAAATATAATGATTAGAAATTATTCTTGATAATGTACAAATAAAATTTCTTCCAACAGATATTTTTTTGTACCACGTAGTTTGATTACAATAGGAAAAATAGAATGACACCAACGTCCTTTATCACTAGAATTCCAAGAAATCTGCCAATTGATTAAAGAATATTTTCTTAATTCAGTGTAATATTCAGATGATGCAATTTGACGATCATACCATATTCCACAGCGAACACCCAATTTAGCTAATGAATCAGCCTGCTCATTACCATAAATATTGGAATGAGAAGGAACCCAAACAAATTTAATAATGTATCCCTGAGTATGTAGACAAAATAGTTCTTCTTTAAGTTTCAAAATGATATGATGAGTTTTAGAATTAAAATTTATAGTTTTAATTGCATTCAAACAACTCAAGCTGTCTGAACATATGATAAAAATATTGGGTAAAAATTGTTTAATCAAAGAACACGTAAAATATAAGGCTGTTAATTCAGCTACGAAAATTGAACAAGGTGATTGGAGTTTGAAAAAATATGCTGAATAATGATTATACACTCCAAAACAAGCAATACATTGGGTAAATGATCCTGATTTGCTGATTTTATCAGCAAATTGATAAAATTGACAACCGTTTGGAATAACAGAAGAAATATCACTCGTAAATAAATTATATAAAAATGGACTCAAACAAGGAGAACCTTGAGGAAGTCCAAAATAACTATAACGAATAAGTTTAGAAGAACCATCATGAAAAAAATGCATTATTTTAAAAGAGAATAAATTATATAAAAAATTTGTAATTATATATGGAATTTTAAAACTATTTAATTTATAAAAAAGTAGATCAATTTAAACAGAATCATAAGCTCCTGAAACATCGAGAAAAGTAGAAACCATATCCTGCTTTCTATTAAAGCAAAGATTAATTTGCGAAGCTAAAAGGGCAGTGCCATCACGAGTACTACAACAACGTTTCCTGAATCCAAATTGAGAAGATGATAAAATTTGATTATTTTCAGCCCATAATTCAAGACGATTTAGTAACATTCTTTCCATGAGTTTGCGAAGACATGACAATAAACTAATTGGTCTACGACTATCAACCAACGAAGGATCCTTGCCTGGTTTTACAATACTAACAACCTTAACTGAACGCCATTCAGAAGGGAAAATGTTTTGCTGAAGAAATGAATTATACAATGCCAATAAATGAGACTTTCCTTCATGGGGTAGATTTTGCAATACAATAAATTTTATGTTATCTATTCCTGGTGAAGTGTTTTTAGTAATAGATAACGCTAAATCAAGCTCTTCTAAAGAAAACAATGCGCAAAGCTCAGGAAAATAATTATATTTTTGATTATTTTTGAAAGAAGTAGCGCGAGGAACAAAAGCTGGACAAATTTTAGATGCAAATGTATCAATCCAATCCTCGGAATACTCTAAAATATTTGGAGGAGAAAAATTAAAATTTCTCAATTTTCTAGCTACCGACCATAAAGAAGACAAACCAGAATTTCTATCAAGATTCTCAACAAAATTTCTCCGATAATTTCTTTTTTTATATTTAGTAACTCGAGTAAATTGAGCTTCAGCTTTACAATATGAAAAATAATTTTCCCTTGATCCAATACGACGGAATTTTTTGAAAGCTTCTGATTTATTTTTAAGTGCTATTGAACAATCATTATCCCACCAAAATGAATGACGTCTGTTTTTAGTGCCAATACTTGATTTAATTTTTTTACTTTGAGATTTCAGTAAACAATGATTTAATGTCTTAGAAAATTGTTTATAATTTTCTAGTGGTGGTAAAGAATAATCAAAACTGATTAATGAAAAGGAAATTAGATCAGAAAATTTTTCCCAGTCTACATTTCTATACAGATCAGGAACAAATGATTCATTCCATGTAGAATTACAATTAGAACAAGAAATTTCAATTAAAATAGGTAGATGATCACTACCATTAGGATCATTGATAATTTTCCAAGAAGAAAAAAAAGATAAAGTATTGGAACAAAGAGATAAATCAATACATGTATGATGGGCAGGTGGAACAGCAATTCTAGTGAATGATCCATCATTAAGGATATTTAAATTGAGTACATCAACCAATTCCATTATCAAATTTCCCCTGCCATCAGTATTATTACTACCCCATTCTATATTATGAGCATTAAAATCTCCTAATATATAAAATGGAGAAGGAACACTATCCAAAATATTTTTAATTTGTGTTAAAGAAAAAACAGAATTTGGAGGAATGTAAAAACAAATAATCGAAAATTGAATGTTATTATGTTTAATAGTAACAGCAATGCATTTTACAGATGAATTAGGAGGTAAATCCAAATATTTAAACTGAATACCATCACGAATCCCAATAAGAACCCCTCCAGATGGAGTGTTTCTATCTTTCCTAATAATATTATATGACGAAATATGTATGTTTTTGCATTCAACCAACCAAGTTTCATTTAAACAAAATACATCAATATTGTAATTTGACAGCAATGATTTTAATCTATCAAGTTTAGGAATTATACTACGACAATTCCATTGTAAAACATTCAGGGTCTTAGAATCGATTGAAGCCATTAGAATAATGAAGAAAAGAGGGACCCAAAAGAATTTAATTTATCAAGAAGAAAAGCTAAAGCTGGTAAACATTTTTTAATCAGTTTTTTCCAAAAATCATTTAATTCTAATAAATCTATTACCTGTTCCAAAATGCTCAAAATGGAATTATCATGATTGTCAATTTTTTTTGCAGAATCATCAATATTTTCTTTAGAGTTTTTATTGTTGGAACAATCATCATTTACTCTTGGAAATCCTGGTATACTTTTGGGATTTGAAGTAGTATCAAGAGGAGGAAAACTTTTATCAAATGAAGTAGATGGCTGAGGATCACAATTATCATTAATTTTACCAGATAATAAATTTGGTCTCTTTCTCTTGGTTGGAGGTTTGTATATAAATTGATTAGAATTTTCATTTAAATTATCATCATCATAATCTGATAATGTTTCATAAATATTAGAAGAAGCAAAATCTCCAGAAGCTTTTAAAATTTCTGAATAAGAGAAACGATTTTTTAATTTAATTTGTTGATTGAACTTTTGTTGATTTGCTTTGTAAACTGAACACTCTTTGATTGAACTATGATTTAATTTACAATAAATACAAACATCAGAATGTTTATCACATTCTGATGACGAATGGGATTCACCACATTTCGAGCATTTTGGTTTGTTTGAACAATAATTTGAAGTATGTCCAAACAAAAGGCAACGAGTACAATGCATTAGCCTAGGATAATAAAGTCTCACACTTTATGTAACATTGTCAATTGAAACAAAATCGGGAATCACAGAGCCCGCAAAAGTAATTTTCATACAATCAGAATGGACATAATTTGTATTACTGCCATTAAATGATAATTTGGATAATCTATTACAATCTAGAATTTTCACAGGTTAAATTGATTTATTTCTAAAAATTCCTAAACCATAATCAATAACATCATTACAACTCAAAAATTCGTCATAAATGACACCACTAATTTCGCATGAGTCGCAAGGTGCGTACACTCTATATTAATTTGAAAATAAGTTAGATTCAAGTAGAGCATTCGCATCTCCACGAGAACCAAAAACTACTCTTAACTTATCCAAAGATATTTTTTTGATTTCTTTAACAGATTTGTATTGTTTATACACCTCTGCAGAAATCAACAAAACATTTATAGGTTTGTCCTTTTTCCGAAAATAAACTGGATATGGACCAAGAAAACTGGCAGGAAATAACTTAACTCGAAATGGTTTGGATGCTGCCTCAAGAGGTGCAGAATGATCATCCTCTTTTGAATTTGGTGAATCCCCGTCGGTTTCCATAATTGGAAAACAACGGGGAATATAAATCAACAAAAAAAAACCTAATAAAAGCTACAAATGAAGAAAATTGTAGGAATAAGAAACATAAAAATTGTACTCAGCTCAATCAAAAAACGTCAAAGTTTCTCTTCTTGAAAGTCAACTTCAAACTTCAAAATCCACGCAATACAGAAACTGGAACGCTTCTAAAGCCAAAAGTTCTCTTGAACAGCTTGCCACCAACAGTTCGAAAAAGAAGTCCTCAGTCCAAAGTTCACAACAATTCCTCCTCAGTGGAAAACACAGCATAAACTTCAAAGAAATCTTCGCCCTCCAAACGTTCGCAAAAACCAAAATAAGTTCATCCGACCGTTGTGCACAACCCAAGAAATAAGTCAAAGAAGGCAAGACAACATGCCAACTGTCAGTGAGCTGTCTCCTCTCTCTCTCAGGCAGCAACTATTCGTGTAAAGCGAGAAGATATATTTTAATGAATTTATTTTACAATTTCCTTGAGGAATTCTTGTAGGTGTCCTAAAAGATATTCTCGAGAAAATTGAAGTAACTTTTGAATCTAGCGATCCAGATAAATTCCTTGAGAAACTTTTTAAGTATGTCTAAATGTATCCTTAGAAAAATTTATCGTTTGATACTTGTAGTATTCTCAAAAAATCTTGGGAAAATTCGAGGGTGATCTTTGAATTCATTCCTTCAGCAAATTTTGATCAAAGAATCCCTGTAGTGATTTCTGGGATTGTTCCTGGAGGCAATCGAGATATAAATCGGACGTAAAATAATCGCTCGAAAATTGTTGTCAATTCCTAGCAAAACTTTACTAAGTCAGCTTCGTTTAATTTTCAAATTCGTACGAATAAAAAATCGCATTCTTGATCAATTCCTTGTCAGAATTTTGCACACATTAAAATAGGCTAAAAAATTCTTTTGAAGCATATCTTGATGCGTGTAAAATTCAAGAAAGAAATTGCAAAATGTTCCTTTTGAACAAAAAGCTTTTGGTGTTTAAATTGTCATGGTTTTATCAAGGTATCGTTAAAATATTTTCCTGTCTAAAACCCAACATTGCGATACCTATCATGTGCATCGGAACTTTGGGACCGTCTAGATCCCTCATCCGTGTATCGGTAATTCACCTGAACATGTGCATCAATCGCAACGTTTTCTTCATCAGAGGCATCCCAAATCGAAAGTCAGGAGCGTCAATCTAAAAAGGTGAAACGTCCAGCGCCCCATTCAATATTAGGTACGCCACCCACTTGCAGTGCTTCCGCTGTGCGCGTGGGCTCGACACAAAAGGCGTGTACCGGCGGACGGATGGGTTCCCCATCAATGTTCCATCTTTGGAAAAACCCTGCCGCGCTTCTTCTGGGAAAGAAATGATCACCGTAGCAGGCCTCGTTTTCCAATGTTCCTCCTCTACTCCCCCCCTTGCGCCACGAGCCAAGGAAGAACCTCGTCATCAAGGCCAACTGGGATTCCGCACACTCCGTTTGACGACGTCGCATCGCCTCCTATGTCTGCTTCTGCGACGACATATCGACACGCTCCTCGTCGCCGATCGGGGGGAAAAAGATGAATGAAAATGTGGCGTCGCCATCGTAGTGTGCCTGGGCGTTTAGGGCGGGGGAGTTTTCCGATTGTTCAGCGGTCTCATTTACTCATGTACCTAGGAGCTCTACATCGAAGCGCCCGGAGCAGTAATTTACTATATTGGCACCGATGGCAGCTGCCGATGATGGGATGAGACCTGGTTACATTCGCAACGGCCCAACGTAATCGTTCGGAATTGTTAGCTAAGCAGCGTAGGTGCTGGGAGTTTTCCCTCCGAATTTCCCTTGGCCCGAGAAGTTAGCTCTCGGCGGGGAGGGAAAATAGCTAAGCGAGAACAAACGACCGTTGGTTGGAAAGAAATGGCACGAGCGCAAAAAAAACTACGCTGGTCTACTATATAAATGCCTCTCGTTTGAGGTTCGCGTAGGTTGGGTTGATAAAACTGAATGAAATCTTGATTATGGGCGAGACGCGAGTGTGTGCGAGGGAGTGGGTGGAGAGGGTGTTTGGTTTCGGTTTGGGGCAGGATGGAAGGCGATAGTTGAATTGGGAAGACACGCGCGCACAAACAAGGAGCAAGGAGGTGTGGGGAGGGTGAGCGGAAGGGAGGCGCAATGTCGGGCCACAGTAATCGACTGTAAATATATAAACAATGCGCAGGCGCGTTTTATAGCCTGCTGGAAACGGCGTTCGGGATGTAGGCAGATCGGTATGGGGACACAGTGAACAACCTGTGCGACGAACATGGGCACATGTCTCTGTGTAGGTATGCGCTATGTGCACCAACACTCAGTGGTGGAATCTCTGGACAAGTTTATAATGAAACTGACAACCGCCAGCGATCATAGGAGGCCATGTGTATAGGAATGGAAATCTCATTCATACAATATTGTGTTCCCGAGTGGTGGTATTGAATTCTCGCAGTAGAGTGATGCCAGACGACGCAAAACATTGATTTCCAAAAAAAAAAAAAAAAAAATAGGCGGAAAGTTTACTAAAAATTAGATGGATGAAATAAATCTATTACTGATTCTGTAGCTTGATTAAAATCTCCAATTATTAAATGAATTGTTGGATAGTATACCAGGTCAACAAATTAATGAAGGATCTATGAGGAATACAAAGACGCTCTACGATGTCCCCCAAGATCATTCCAGATCCAGATCTATTCAATAGGAATCCATCAAAAGGAAGTTTAGTTATCAAAAATCTAAGAATTTCGAGAGGAAATCGTCGAGAATCTGATTAGGAGTATGCAAAAGAGTATCTAAGAAAAATCGCCGGTAATTCATCGAGGATTTATCTGGGAATTTGTCCAGGGTTTTCCAAAGGATCTTAATTAATTTTCAATAAAAATCCTGAGAAAATGATAAATGTATGATTTCATGCTATTACCACTAAGGAATATTGCCAAGGATCACACATCTTGAATTCACATAAGATCTTAGAAGGTGGTGCCTACCACAAGGAGTCATGCCAAAATTACAATGCGGACATTTTTTTCTCTCAAGCGCCAAAATACTGCTATTTACTTATTCTAAGAATGTTGAAACCATTTCCTTTTTCTAAAATATCATATCACACACAATTATTTATTATAGAACATTATTTAACAATTTTAGCCAACTTGTATACAAGTTTACCAGCTTGTATTGCGATTTATTAGCTTAATTTAGGACAGAATTTAAACTTTGCGTATTAAAGATCATAATACTTTTGATGATCGAAAGCTGTTTGTTGCTGCTTTAGAAAAGTGTTGTATCTCGGCATATGGAAGCAACGAAAAAATTTTTTTGGAAACGACACTTGCCAAAAAAAATATCTATTTAATCGAAATTTAATAATTCAATTTAAATCAAACTATACCCTACATGAAAGTTTGAGTCCTATTCTGCATATTTGATAAGTTAGATTACTAAAAAGAATGATAAATTTTAGTATAAATTGCATGTAAACATTCATAGAATTTTAACGACATGTAGCTCAAAACTGTGACGTTACAGTATGTTCTATTGTTAATTATAATAATTTGATACTAAGCTACTCCTAAGTCATAGTCTACTATGATTGGGAGTAGCTTAGTATCTAATTATTATAATTAACAATAGAACATTAAGCTACTCCCAATCATAGTAGACTATGACTTAGGATAATCATTGACATTCTACTGACCAGACATCATTCTCAAATAAACTCTGAAACTGATAACAACTGTTTTACTACAAATATCAGAAGTGGGATACGAAAAATGTTCCTGCGAAGCCGTTTGAGGTCGGAAAATGAAGCACCAGAGAATCTCGGAAGTGGTCTTCCTTCTCAAGATGCCATCAATGAATCCGATACGATGATCGCAGGACCAAGTCATTCGATTAGTCAAATTAGCGGAGAACGTAGCTGTAATGTTGAAGTTG
Source organism: Aedes aegypti (assembly GCF_002204515.2). Classification (NCBI taxonomy): domain Eukaryota; kingdom Metazoa; phylum Arthropoda; class Insecta; order Diptera; family Culicidae; genus Aedes; species Aedes aegypti. The sequence continues at coordinate 406,912,194 of NC_035109.1, read as the reverse complement.
AGTTAAACCAAGCTAAAACGCACGCCATCAAGTTGGATGAATTATCTGCTTTCTTGCCGTTCTTTTCGGGATCGCCAAATGAAGACGTGAATTTTTTCATCAATACCGTAGAGCAGACAAGAAAAACGTTCAAGGTTGAAGAAGAAGTTATGAAACTTATAATTTTCAAACACCTGCAGAAAAACGCAAAGCTTTGGCTATCGTCACAATCAAATTTGTTCAACAAGACATACTCAGAAGTACTCAATCTTATTCAAACGACCTTCACTATTACAATTAGTGCATTTGAAGTAAGAAGAAAACTTGAACTGCGAAAGTGGAGAATGGAGGAGACATTTCTGGAATATTTTGTTGAAAAAAGAAGTCTAGCCATGCCGTTGAAAATGGATGAAGATGAGCTCATTGACTATGTGATTGAAGGTATTCCTGATCGTCACTTGAAGAACCAAGCCAAAATGGGTGGATTTTCATCAATTTCAAGTCTACTGAAAGCTTTTCAAACGATTCATCTGTCCAAGAAACCCGTGTCAAATGCTCCTGTTTGCTTCAATTGTAATCTACCTGGACATATAGCTGCGAAATGTACGAGGCCGCGAAAACACTACAGCAGATCAACATTCAAAGGAACTGCATCCAAATGGAGTCCTGATGACAGAGGGAAACTTGTATATGACAAACCGTCAAGGATTGCAGTTGTCCAGAACCAAGACATTGAATACAAGACAGATGACTTAGAGCACGACGGATTGGTAGATATTACGTTGACTGAATTTAAAATTGATTTAAAAGCATTGTTTGATACAGGTAGTCCAGTTTGTTTAATACGTCTTGGTTTAGCGAAACGTGGAAACATTTTACCTTATATTAGTAAAAGCTTTTACAAGGGTATTGGAGGAACTGGACTAAAGATTGTTGGTAGATTAGTTACTAATGTAAAAATTCAAAATTTATTTTTCAGAATTATTTTTTTAGTTGTTCCTGACTCGGTTATACATTCCTATGACGTAATAATTGGAAGAGATGTTATTCTTGATCCCATGATGAAAACTATTATTGAAAAGAGCAAAATTCGCGTATTTAAAAAAGAAATTAAACATGATACAAACGAAGCTGAAACAAAGGTAAAAAATACAAACATTGTTTGCAATTTGAAATCTGTCGAGCATGTAGGAGATATAGGTAAAGATTATTTGGCAAGATTACATCATATTTTAAAAATGTATTATTTTAACTGTCAACGTCCTGTTTCTCCTGAAGTAGATTATGAAATGAAAATAGTGCTTAAATCTGCTGCACCATTTCATTTTAAGCCAAGAAGACTTTCTCAAAATGATAAAGCTAAAGTAAATAAAAAAGTTGATGAACTACTAAAAATGGGAATCATTAAGAAAAGTGATTCTCCATTTGCTAGTCCAATTGTGGTTATTCCTAAGAAAGATGATGAAATACGATTGTGCGTAGATTATGGAAAATTAAATAAAGATACATATCGCGATAATTACCCTTTACCATTGATAGAAGATATTTTTGACAAGCTTAAATGTAAATCAGTTTATACAATTTTGGATCTAAAATCAGGTTTCCATCAAATTAAAATGGCTTCTGAGTGTACCAAATACACTTCTTTTGTTACTCCAAATGGACAATATGAATATTTAAAAGTTCCTTTTGGCCTACATTAGGAATGGTTTTAAAAATTTTAAGTGGGAATTTATTAGAACTAAATCTTAAAAAATGTAAATTTTGTTTTGATGAAATTGATTATTTAGGCTATACTATAAATAAATATGGAAGAAAACCGAGTAAATCTCACATTGAATCTATTTCCAATTTTCCATTACCAAAGAGTACGAAAGATGTTCGAAGATTTTTAGGTTTGACTAGTTTTTTAGGAAATTTATAAGAAAATTTGCATCAATCGCCAGGCCACTGCATAATTTGTTGAAAAAGGATGCTGAATTTGTTTTTGATGAAAATGAAGTTAAAGCTTTCGAAATGTTAAGAGATAAACTGCAATCAGCTCCAGTATTAGCCATTTATGATCCAAAAGCGGAAACGCAATTACATTGTGATGCAAGCTCACATGGTTTCGGTGCGATTCTTTTACAAAAACAAAATAATGGGAATTATCACCCTGTGAGCTTCTTCAGTAAAAAAACGGATGAATATGAAAGTAAGTTACACAGCTTCGAATTAGAAACTCTGGCAGTAATTCATTCCTTAAAACGTTTTCATGTTTATTTGTCTGGTATAAAATTTAAAATTTTCACTGACTGTAATGCTTTAGCACAAACTTTGGCTAAAAAAGAAATTAATCCTAAAATAAGTCGATGGGCCTTGTTCTTAGAAAATTATAATTATAGTTTAGAATATAGAGATGGAATGAAAATGCAACATGTAGATGCCTTAAGCAGATTATCAATGGGTGATGTTGAGAAAAAATCAGGAAAGCATAAGCTGGATTACAGTCAAGAGCAGCATATATGCTTATTGAATACTGAGGACATTGAACGAAATGTGATTTTAGCACAGGAACAAGATGATAAAATAAGAAATATCAAAATTCACTTAGAATCAAATACTTTTCCAAATTTTGAATTAAAAAATGGAATATTATTTAGGAAAGATAATCAAAAACTTTTACTGGTTGTGCCTAAAATAATGATTGATAGTATCATACGAATATGTCATGATCAATTAGGGCATATTGGCATAGAGAAAACAATAATAGAGATTAAACATTTTTATTGGTTTTCAAGCATGAGAAAAATTGTTAAAAAATATATAAATAACTGTTTAAGTTGTATATTTTATAGTCCATCAGATACGAAAAAAGAAGGATTTCTCAAAATTATCGATAAAGGACAAATCCCATTTCACACTCTTCATTTAGACCATTATGGTCCGATTGACCAACGATCATCTAAACATTTTAAGTACATTCTTGTAGTAGTAGGTGCATTCACAAAATATGTTAAATTTTATCCTACTAAAACGACTAACACTAAAGAAGTTATTGAAAATTTAAAATTATATATCAACCATTATAGCCGACCATTAAGAATTATTACTGATAGAGGTAGTTGTTTTACATCTACAAGTTTCAAAAACTTTTGTTTGGATCGTTGTATCGAGCATATTAAAACAGCAGCCTATACCCCTGAAGCGAATGGCCAAGCTGAAAGAATCAATAGAACACTCACTCCCATGTTAGCCAAATTAATTGAAGATACGAATCTAAAATGGGATATTTTGTTACCAAATTTAGAATATGTTTATAATAATACGGGTTATTAAAAATTTTCCAAGTATTTTGCTTTTTGGTACACTCCAGAACAATTCAAACAAAGAAAGCAATAACATAGAAACGTTAGTAAAAATAAACAACTTCCATCGCGAAATCAAAATATATTGGAAATTCGATCAGAAGCAAAAGAAAGCGAAAAGCTGTTCAAAATTACAAAGAAGGCGATTTTATTGTGCTTAAAACTGAAGTTAATAATAGATTATCAAGAAAGTTTATAGGTCCATACATCATAAAGAAGGTTTTGCCAAATGATCGGTACTTTGTCACAGATATAGACGGTTTTCAAATATCAAATATACCATTCAGTTCAGTTTGTTCACCAAATAATATGCGAAAATGGCTCTCAGATTCCAATTTAAATTCTAATTATGACGTCGATGGGGACATCGACGAGTCAGGATGACCGAATATAGTATGTTCTATTGTTAATTATAATAATTAGATACTAAGCTACTCCCAATCATAGTAGACTATGACTTAGGATAATCATTGACATTCTACTGACCAGACATCATTCTCAAATAAACTCTGAAACTGATAACAACTGTTTTACTACAGACGTGCTGGAACATTTCTGAAAACAGCATCATATTCAGGAAACCCACCTTCTCTTTTTTTCCATTCAACAGAAAAGATTCAATTGACTTAAGTCTCAAGTAGAGTACCGTAAAACGGGGTATCTTCGATAATGCAGGTAACTTTTACATTGCGGGATGCATCACATACTAAACGAAATAAGACAAACAGATAACGTGGATAACAGCAAAACGAATGAAAAAGTAAAAAAATATTAGTATGAATCTGGAAGAGAAGCTTTCCTGCTTCTGGAAGAGAAGCTTTCCAGCTTCTGGAAGAGAAGCTTTCCAGCTTTTGGAAGAGAAGCTTTCCAGCTTCTGGAAGAGAAGCTTATCAGCTTCTAGAAGAGAAGCTGTCCAGCTTATGGAAGAGAAGCTTTCCAGCTTTTAGAAGAGAGGCTTTCCAGCTTCTAGAAGAGAAGCTTTCCAGCTTCAGGAAGAAAAGTTTTTCAGCTTTTGGAAGAGAAACTTTCCAGCTTCTGGAAGAGAAGCTTTCAAGCTTCTAGAAGAGAAGCTGTCCAGCTTCTGGAAGAGAAGCTTTCCAGCTTTTGGCAGAGAAGCTTTCCTGCTTCTGGAAGAGAGCTTTCCAGCTTCTGGAAGAGAAGCTTTCCAGCTTCTGGAAGAGAAGATTTCCAGCTTTCTCATATCTGGAAAAGAAGTTTTCCAGCTTTTAACGAGAGGTTTTCCAATTTCTAGTGAGATATTTCTTAGATTATGAGAGAAAGCTTCTAAAAGACAACCTCAAAGGTTCTGAACGAGAAGCTTTTCCACAGTTTGGAGCAATTCCGCATTGTTTAGATTGTTAGATTCAGACAAAAAAGTTTGAATATTCAAAATAAACTAGTAGATTTCGAAGTATCACACACCAATTTTGGTAATAATTACACTCTTGTTTAGTATTTGAAACTAGTCTTCGCCACAATCATCATTCACTTCGCTCCTTACCCTCCATATTCAATAAACATTCTAAATAACTGAAGTAATTTTTTGATGCTGCCATTTAGAATGCCAAAAAATCGCATTAGTTTTGACATAAATAATTTGCACCCGCATTTCAGAAGAGAATGTTTTGCACAATTCTAATGTCTAGTCAGACCACCGACAAAACTGGAATAACTGGCACCGCTGGATTCCATGTACGAACACCACCGTAGCAGGCTATGAATAATAATTATTTTCTACACAACAGCAGAAGCGCAGAGCAACACAGCACTAATGATATTTCCTTTTAAATCAATTAATGATGAATGGCGATGACTAAGATCTGGATCACATCAATAAGGAAATGGCTTTAAATGGATACAGCTGGTGGGATCGGGTATCGCTAGCTGGGTGAAATGGGCGGAAACTGGGCGATAGTAAGGAATTAAACAGTTGTGTATATTAACCTTCAAGACACACCACTCGGCAGCCATCTTGCTTTAGTTTTCTGTGCAACACGTTGATTGTAGTGTCATTTGTCGTTTGATTATTGTAGCCAGGATCGTTGATCACCCCATCGTTGCTATTGTTGTACAACACGAAGGTGCTCTCCTTGTAGCAGGACAGTATCCTTTCTTTCAAATCTCGGCACTTGATCGTTGACGTGATGTCGATCTTACCAGCGGCAAACCTTCGGAGCATAATGCTCGGAATGCTGAAGTTTACCGCCGTACGGATGTGGCTCTCGGTAAACTCATTTGAACTGCGACAGTCGAGAATGATAAAATTTTTGTGCGATTTTCGCAGTTCGCTGTGCAACTGCTCGCTTGTTATTATCTCGATATCGTGGTCAGGCATCTCGGACACTAAGCCTACTGCACGAACAACACTCGAAAAAAAAAACAACAATCACTATGGTAATCAACACACTGCACCGCCTACTGCGATGCTGTAAATCAGATGCTTTCACGGTCACCAACGGAATTCACTTCTTCATGACAACTATCAAAAACTTCCTCTACGGGTCACTTGGATCGCGACGACTTTTGAAGACTTTTATCGACACACCTAGATGTTACTCATCACACAAATCAATTTGTTATTGTTTTTTTTTCTCTAATTCGAAACTATGACACGGCTTTCCAATCAAAGAGCTATCTATTATTATGCATCAACTGTGCTCGACGCTTGTGTGACACTGGACAGATTAACACTAGAGCTGCAATATTGTATGCATTGGAGGCACGAAACACGGACTACTGCGTATGGTTACAGATAACGACACGACCGGGACATCAGAACGGGACCACACCACCGTAGCGTTTGAAGAGACTCCACCAAGTAAAGCAGAGACCGCGAAGTGTTCTTTCTGAACGAAATCCGACTGAAATAATGAATTAAAATCGCCTGTTCATGTGTTGGGGCGAACGCATACCAATGGAGTAGGCTGAAGCATGGCAATGTGTGCTGCGCTGCTGAACACAAGCAGAGAACCAACGGCGCTTTGCGTGAGTGTTGGCCCTTGAGTTTGTGTAAGTCTTCAATGAATTTTGACATCGACGGGGGAATAGACAGCGTTAGCCATTTGCAGCTTCAAAACATCAGGGGTTGGAAAATAATCAAAGGAACCAGATTCAAATTCTGGTAAACTGGTTCGATAGTTAGATAGATGAATTGACATGGCCAACTTTGTTGCAATTATGCGAAATAATCTATCACGAAACACTTTCAAGGCCAACTTCCGTCGTCCACAAAACTAAATTGCGTAATCTAGCCGCTGTGATGTGGTCCTTTCCTTTTGGACTCCGTTCGCATCTTCTGTAGCACGCGCAGCATCCCCTCCCACCGTTGACAAAAAAAAAAAACATCACCCGTCATTCCACCCACAATGCACACCTTTTTTCACAGCTGAAAAACCCATCAACAACTCACGAATAAAACATCACTCATTACATTCCGTTTCACAACTTTGAGGACACTTGAGATTTCGATGCACGGGGGCATCAAAACTAAACGGGAAACCGGAAAATTATAACAACACCCAGCAGTCTATAATGCTAAATTGTACAAAACATCACACTCTCTCCCGGATCTCACGGGCAGTCGTTCTGCCTCTGCCGATGCCGTTTTGGAGAAGGAAATTCTTGGGCTGTGTGTTGCCAGCAGATATGCAACCAGTATGGCACATGCGCACTGAACGCGCCTACATTGCCAACCCATTCGAAAGCAACATTCCTTCACTCTCCCGGCGCGCCCGCTGAATTTGTGCATCACAAGTAGACCGTGTGTCGATCGGGAACACAAATGCATTGGAGGGTTGTTGGGTGCCTCGCAAAGCCTACTGCCTCAGGGCGCTGCCATAGTAAACGCGTCGAGCGACGCGTCCGCGTGTGCGAGCCCGCAAAGCAGAATATCAACAACAGGAAATCCTTTGATCGCATCGCGTTCGCGGACGCAGACGCGTTACTATGGCCTCACCGTCATTCGGACCGCGCACACACAACGCGTGCATCCTGCATGTATGCAACAGATTGGTATTGGTTGAAAATTTGAAGGACGTACCGAGACAGGCACTAAAATTTGGCATCCTTTGGCCTGCTGATGTCTAACGAGAAAGGACCACGTCGTTTTGGAACGGAGGGTATGGAAGGGTAGATGTGTGCACATAGCACACGAATTCAGGCCAGTTTAGCAGGCGCGTTCGTACGGGGGGTTATGCAAGTGCACCGGAGGATGTGGATATGATGACCTTCGGTTGCAAAAGTTTGCAATCTGTGTGGGGTTGGGTAATGTGTTGGGTTGCAGCCCTCTGTTTGCGATAGTGGGGTACACTACTGAGTTGAATCAAATACATCGCCTAATAGGTTTAGAGTTAGGCATTGGAACGAGTGTGTCATTGAATATGATTGTGCAGGGATCATGGAAAGTCCCGAGTCGCTTATTAATCTGAGAAAAGGGTTTCAATTAGTAACTTTTTTCGTTAAACCAAGTTGTACTAAAATAGAAACAAACTAGTGGGCATGAGGGTAATTGGATTGATGCTTGATTTAAGTAGAACGTATGGAAGATGCTGGTTTCAGTCCCTCCAATATGAAAACGTGTTTTTTTATCTATCTAGATGCGTGGGAAATTCGGGCTTGGAATCGCTTAAGAAGAAAGCACCTTCTTGATCGGACGACGCAATTCAAACGGAAGTCACTTGAATGAATTTGTGCAAGAAATCGTCGAAAACTATTTTATGAGTAATCTCTTTCGGTAAATCTTTAAAAGGGTGATTTGCCAATAGAAATTGCTCAAGATGCAATTCGCTGAGTTTTGTTCTTCATAAAATTTGGCAAATCAAGCCACGATACACCTCAACTACTTTAACCAGTTAACGCCCAGCGTCCTCAATTGTGGACAGTAATTTTCGCAAATAACTTGAAAATGACTCAAAATATAATGATGTTATGTTTGGAAAACTTGTTCATAGACTTAACTGTCCATAAATGCATACCAGTCCCACTAGCAAAACAACGCCCCTAAGAAAAACGCGATAGAAGTCGTGAACACTTTTATGCTCCATTTACTCCAATTACATTGAAAAAGCGATGTTTTCGCACCCAACTTTGCACTCAAATGAATCAATGAACTATTGATTACAGTATTACATACATTTTGTTCATTAATTTCCTCAAATAATTAGTTAATATGCCAGGGTGGCGACTCAATTTTGAATACATAATTCCCTGACTTTCCCTGACCTTCCAGTCATTTTCCAGAAAAGTTCCAGACCACTGAGTTGGTTAATTTGAACCGAAATAAGTAAGATTTTTACAAGAAGATACATATTCGACGATTTTTATGATGTTTATGTTATAGGTCGTATGAATGAATTGATCAAAAGCTTTTACTTTATTGAGATATATGTACCTGTCAGATGACATTCTTGAACGTTTATTCAAGTTGATATGATAAAACTGAACAACTGAGAATCTATTTAGGGGTCGTCCATAAATGACGTAGCATTTTAGGGGGGAGGGGGCCTTTAGGAATTTGTGACGATGTGTGACGAGGGGGAGGGAGGGGTCCCAACTAGTGGGAGTAGCATTTTGAAAATGTCGGTAAAAAGAGTAGCGCTGAGAAAATGTTGACAAATAGTTTATTTTATCAAACTTTGGTTTTTGTTTGATTTTTTAAACGGGGTTTTATTTGATGATTTTATTTGATAGGAATACAAATTTTCTGAAGCATTAAAACATTATGTGAATATTAGTTTAAATTCGTGTCTAAATTAATTATTTAGTTAACAAATAATTTTAAAGTTCAATAAGTTTGTTTTAATGCTTTATCGAAATGGAAAACATTGTTTTAAATTTGTTATCAAATATCGTCTTAGTTTTATCGCGTTTTATTCTTATTTTACATTGGAGCATTTTTCCTTCAAAATAATGATATATGCATTTTTAGTCAATTATTCAATCATCATCATAGTAAAACAATGAATTATGCGTTCAATTTTGCAGGAAATTTCCAATCAACTCATAAATTTTTTATACATCAATGCTCTTGATGGAATAGCCTGGATAATAATGAGGACATCAGATTCAAGTGTTATCAAAGTAGCCCCATCAATTCTTCTTCTTTCTGGCGTTACGTCCCCACTGGGACAGAGCCTGCTTCTCAGCTTAGTGTTCTTATGAGCACTTCCACAGTTATTAACTGAGAGCTTACTATGCCAATGACCATTTTTGCATGCGTATATCGTGTGGCAGGTACGAAGATACTCAATGCCCAGGGAAGTCGAGAAAATTTCCAACCCGAAAATATCCTCGACCGGTGGGATTCGAACCCACGACCCTCAGCTTGGTCTTGCTGAATAGCTGCGCGTTTACCGCTACGGCTATCTGGGCCCCATCAATTATCACTCGGTAATTCTAAGAATGCATTTTTATTATTTCATCATGAGTTGTTTAAGAATATTTCAGTATGGGAAACGATAATAGAATGTAAATGAAATATTAATTAAGATTAATAATATGTAAAATAACCGTTAAGAGTTTTTAAATTTTCCAATCATTACAATTGTTATTTTTTTTTCTATTTCGGTTTAGATGATAACTACAAAGATTCAATGAAATCTGTTTCTACGCAAAGAATAATAAAACAAAACCTCTAACAAAAGAAATTTTTTGTTCAATTTATTATGAAATGTGTTGTACCCTAACTCATTAATGGAAGCTTCACCGATCCAAATAACAACGTTTCAATTTTTTGTACCTTTTTAACTGTACACTTGTTTTACATTTTTATGATAACAACAGCAAAAGTATAACATATTAAGTTTAACCTGTATGAAACTGGCAAGCAAAATTATGTAATTTGAACAGAAAAGAGTGTATTTAAAACTGTTTTCCAAATGATTCAGTTACTGATTAATATCAAGCTGTGTTTTGAATTTCTGAATTTCAATGTTTTGTTTTAGCCCATATTTTGATAGAGGGTGGGGGGGGGTGTGCTCGATATGCTACGTATTTTTCAAGGGGGGGGGGGGTATGCGCATTTGTGACGAAATGCTACGAGGGGGGAGGAGGGTGTAAAAAATCAGTTAAAAATGCTACGTCATTTATGGACGGCCCCTTACTTTTCAAACTTGAAGATCCGTATGAACAAAGATGTTCTTGGCTAGTGAACTACCTTAGACCTAATTTAAAATTTTAGGCATGAACGAAAATTTTGGACTCCTTCCAGATTATAACTTTTTTATACAAGAGGCAACACTATTACGATCATCCACCATACTTTTTTTGTTGGAAGAAAGCTATCCTCAAATTTGGCTATTTCTTTTTCCAGGCTAAATTCTAGCCAATGCCATACAACTTTCTTGGAGAATTGCTTCGAGGAATTCCACATAGATTGCTCAGAAATACTTCTTGAAATTCTTAAGATATTTTTCCAGATATTCCTTCAATACTTCTCAATGAACTCTTGAAAGATTTCCTCCAGAAGCTCCTCATCTCCAAGATTCTCTAAAAATTATTAGAGAATTTATTTCAGTCTTAAATATTTCTAAAAATAACATTTGGATTTCCTAGAATTATTTCAGGAATGCTTATAAAAATATTTTTCAGAGTAACATAATTTTATTCCAAATTGTTTTCATTTTTTTTTCTTAGAATATCTATGATAATTCTTCATAATGATTCGTTGCAGTTAATATTTTAGGATTTCGATATGAATTACCCCTAGTTTTTCTCCCTGAAAAAAATATCTAAATATTCGAGTTCTGTTTGATCTTTCGACCTTGACACTTGCTCCTACGGGGGCGAGCGACGAGGGCAGGATCAATCATGTCGCGCGTCGGTCTAGTAAGTGAAAAAGTGGTGTGATCGGTTAGTTCGGTTAGAATAAGTGAAAAGTGCCGCGATCGGTTAGTTCTGTTTGATCTATCGATCTTGACGCTTGCTCCTACGGGGGCGAGCGACGAAGGCAGGATCAAACATGTCGCGCGTCGGTCTAGTAAGTGAAAAAGTGGCGTGATCGGTTAGTTCTTTTTGATCCTTTGACCTTGACGCTTGCTGCTGGGCAGTGAGTCAAGAAAGCCAAGTTTTTTTTTTCCTTTTCGGGTCGCGCGTTTTTTTTTCTTAGTGCTATTATATAGCCAAGCAAACGAGTGAAGCTGAGAGTGGATTGTGGCTGCACAGTGAAGGATCAATTGGTGAGCTCGTTTCATGCTACTATTTACTTACTTACTTATTTGGCTTTACATCAATTATCTTGATAAAGCCTCGCCAACAATATTTCGCCAATTCCCTCGGTTCATGGCCGCTTCTCTCCATCCTCGACTGTGACCCACGCTCTCCAGGTCCTGGTGTACCTGATCAATCCACCTAGCTCGCTGCGCCCCACGCCTTCTTGTTCCGACCGGATTCGTGGCGAACACCATCTTTACAGGGTTGTTGTCCGGCATTCTTGCAACATGCCCTGCCCAGCGTATCCTTCCAGCTTTAGCTACCTTCACGATACTGGGTTCGCCGTAGAGTTGAGCGAGCTCGTGGTTCATCCTTCGCCGCCACACGCCGTTCTCCTGCACGCCGCCGAAGATCGTCCTTAGCACTCGGCGTTCGAAAACCCCAAGAGCTTGCAAGTCCTCCTCGAGCATAGTCCACGCCTCATGCCCATAAAGGACTACCGGTCTTATGAGCGTTTTGTACATCGTGCATTTGGTGCGGGGGTGAATCTTTCTTGACCGCAGTTTCTTCTGGAGCCCATAGTAGGCACGACTTCCGCTGATGATGCGCCTTCGTATTTCCCGACTAACATTGTTGTCAGCCGTCAACAAGGATCCGAGGTAGACGAACTCGTCCACCACCTCGAAGGTATCCCCGTCTATCGTAACACTGCTTCCTAGGCGGGTCCTGTCGCGCTCAGTTCCGCCAACCAGCATGTACTTTGTTTTCGACGCATTCACCATTAGCCCGACTCTTGTTGCTTCGCGTTTCAGGCGGGTGAACAAATCTGCCACCGTTTCAAATTTTCTCCCAATAATATCCATGTCGTCCGCGAAGCAAACAAATTGTCCGGATCTCGTGAAAATCGTGCCTCGACTGTTAAGTCCGGCTCTCCGCATGACACCTTCAAGCGCAATATTGAATAACAGGCACGAAAGTCCATCGCCCTGTCGTAGTCCCCGCCGAGACTCGAACGAACTGGAGTGTTCGCCCGAGATCTTCACGCAGTTTTGCACACCGTCCATCGTTGCTCTGATCAATCTTGTGAGCTTCCCGGGAAAGCTGTTCTCGTCCATGATTTTCCATAGCTCTATGCGGTCGATACTATCGTATGCCGCCTTGAAATCGATGAACAAATGGTGCGTAGGGACCTGGTACTCACGGCATTTCTGGAGGATTTGCCGCACGGAAAAGATCTGGTCCGTTGTCGAGCGGCCGTCGATGAAACCTGCTTGATAACTTCCCACGAACTCGTTTGCTATAGGTGATAGACGACGGAAGAGAATCTGGGATAGCACTTTATAGGCGGCGTTTAGGATGGTGATTGCACGATAATTTTCACACTCCAGTTTGTCGCCCTTTTTGTAGATAGGGCATATAACGCCTTGCTTCCACTCCTCCGGTAGCTGTTCCGTTTCCCAGATTCTGACTATCAGCCGATGCAGACAAGCGGCCAACCTGTCCGGGCCCATCTTGATGAGTTCGGCTCCGATACCATCCTTGCCAGCGGCTTTGTTGTTCTTGAGCTGTTGAATGGCATCCTTAACTTCCCCCATCGTGGGAGCTGGTTGATTTCCGCTATCCGCTGTGCTGACGTAGCCATCGCCTTCGCTGTCCTGACCTTCTGTGCCTGTGTTCTCTGCGCCATTCAGGTGTTCATCGTAGTGCTGCTTCCACCTTTCGATCACCTCGCGTCCGTCCGTCAAGATGCTCCCATCCTTATCCCGGCACATCTCAGCTCGCGGCACGAAGCCTTTGCGGGATGTGTTGAGCTTCTGATAGAACTTGCGCGTTTCTTGAGAACGGTACAGCAACTCCATCTCTTGGCATTCCACCTCTTCCAGGCGGCGCTTTTTGTCCCGGAATAGGCGGGTTTGCTGTTTCCGCTTCAGTCTGTATCGTTCCACGTTTTGCCGCGTACCATGCTGCAGCATTGCAGCCCGCGCTGCATTCTTCTCCTCTAAAACCTCTTGGCACTCCTCGTCGAACCAATCGTTTCTTGAGCTCCGTTCCACATATCCGACAACGCTTTCGGCAGCGTCGTTAATGGCTGCTTTGACTGTCCTCCAGCAGTCCTCAAGAGGGGCCCTATCGAGCTCGCCCTCATCCGGCAACGCTGCCTCAAGATGCTGCGCGTACGCATTGGCGACATCCGGTTGTTTCAGCCGCTCGAGATTGTACCGGGGCGGGCGTCGGTACCGTACATTGTTGATGACGGATAGTTTTGGGCGCAGTTTCACCATCACCAGGTAGTGGTCGGAGTCAATGTTGGCGCCACGATAGGTTCTGACGTCGGTTATGTCGGAGAAGTGCCGTCCATCGATCAAAACGTGGTCGATTTGCGATTCTGTCTGCTGAGGTGATCTCCAGGTGTACCGATACGGGAGGCTGTGCTGGAAATAGGTGCTACGAATGGCCATGTTCTTGGAGGCGGCAAAATCTATCAGTCGTAGGCCGTTCTCGTTCGTCAGCCGGTGGGCGCTGAACTTTCCAATCGTCGGTCTGAACTCCTCCTCCTGGCCAACCTGAGCATTCAAATCTCCTATGATGATCTTGACGTCGTGGCTTGGGCAGCGGTCGTACTCGCGTTCGAGCTGCGCGTAAAATGCGTCCTTGTCATCATCAGTGCTTCCGGAGTGTGGGCTATGCACGTTGATTATGCTGAAATTAAAGAATCGGCCTTTGATTCTTAACTTGCACATTCGTTCATTGATCGGCCACCACCCGATCACGCGCCTTTGCATATCACCCATCACTATAAAAGCTGTTCCCAGCTCGCGTGTGTTGCCGCAGCTCTGGTAGATGGTATGATTACCTCTAAACGTTCGCACCAATGCTCCTGTCCAGCACACCTCCTGCAGCGCTACGATGTCGAAATCGCGGGTCTTCAGTACATCGGAGAGTATGCGAGTACTTCCAATGAAGTTGAGAGATTTGCAGTTCCACGTACCGAGTTTCCAATCGCTAGTCCATTTTCGTCGCTGTGGTCTTTGCCGATTGTTCCGGTCCGTATTCTCTCGTTGACGTTCCTGTGCTGATGTGTTTTTACGGCTGGCTCGCAGGGCCTGACACCAACCCCCTAGATTTCCGGAGGACCATTCCCCCTAAATGTTCGGAGGGCCATAGTGCGCAGTTTAGCTTAGAGTCCTTCTCTGGCACTCGGACGATGATCAGCCGCCCCTGACATGGGGAACAGACGCTGTTGTGAGCCGCTCCTAACGTGGAGTACAGACGCTCCAGGTTTGCAAAAGCAAACCCCCCCTTCCCTGTCAGCATACGACCAAAGTTCCCACCGGGGGTTGGTTACCCGATCTTCCCCAAGGTTACTCGTACCCCGGCCAGTACCACGAGGAGGTAGGGATAGGAGTTGCTGGGCAAGAGGCTAAGGACCGCACAAAGGGGTCTATTTTATTCCTGCAGGTACGCGAGGTACCAATGGTACGCCATGCCCAGCCATTTACCGCGCCCCAATGCTACTATTTCTTATCTATAAAATATCCCGAGTAACACACGTGTTATGGTTGATGCATGTTAACTCTTATATGACAAAATATAGTCTTATAAGAGTTGACAGGCATCAGTTATGACATGTGTGTTCTTTGGGATGTATGACTGCACATTTAATCGTTACAATTGTGGGACGTAAATATGAATTTTCAACAAACTATGAATTGTTCGTCACTGTGAGTGTCGACACAAACTCTGATTCATGAATTATTTATGTTTCACATTTTTTTATTTTCAGAACACCCCTTTTTACCTTTATTTTTGTAATTAAAAAAAAACTTTGAATGGTTCGACACTACAAGTGTAGACTTGCGAAAAGTTCACTTTATTCAACAAACTTTGGATGGTTTGCCACTGTAAGTGTCGGCATAAGAATAAGAGTGTTCTATGATGTTCCAACCAATCAAGTTTTTTGTTTCTTTTCAAATAAGTAAAATATAATAACACATGCTTTCGTCCTGACAGCTGTAGGAATGTTACATTTAGGTATTTGTTCAACAAACTTTGAATGGTTCGTCACCTCAAGTGTCGGCATAATTTTCCACTACATAGAAATTGTTCATATCAAATGAAAATATTATATTTGCAAATAAGCATGTATATATCTCACAAATCATTATTTATCATGGTCTAATCGCTTATCAAAGTGAATCCTGTGACCCAACGATCCTTCCCATTAACAAACATCCCTCCCAGTAACCTTTGTGGAGATGCAGAGGCAAACACGGTCTCCAAATAGCAAAGGTTACACACTAACATTCCTTCCCCCAATCCCACCTGACTGCAAGGACGTGGCCGGCGCCGTTATTGACCCTGTATAAATAGAGGCACTGAATAATGCACATTGAAGAAGATTATGGCCAATCCCAGCCAAACTTCTAGTTGTTTCTTTGTGCATTTTCACTGATTTCGGTCAATCACGGAATAGCAACCATTGATATGTGTAGTCAGTCTAAGCTAAGCTAAGCTGAAAAAAATATCTAAATATTCTTAACAGAATGCATTCAGGGCTTGAACAATGCGCTGATTAGAAGGTTTCTAATGTTTCTCTTGTACTTGTCGTACCTTCAGTAATGCTCCGAGGAACTCTTCTAAGAATTCATCTACGAGTATCTCTAAGTAATATCACAAATTGTCAATAGCAGGGCTGGGCAAAAATCTGAAATTCAGTCAACAGTAGCCAAACAAAGCCAATCACAGTCAGCGAAGCCAGTGAAACTCACGTCCATCGCTGCTGTAGGCAAACAGCCTTGAAAATTGCAAAACACCCGTTGCTAAACTGCCGTGAATTGCAAGTCAGTCCCATCTGTAAAAAGTAGGCATTGAAAAAATGGGATGTAAAGTTTTCTAACTCGTTTTCCATACGAATATTCAAAAAATTCCAGAGAATTGGAACGTGCTCAGATTTCAATGAAACTTTCACAACTTGCTTTTCACTACGACATCTTTCCGAAAAAAATATAAAAATGATCAAAACTAATTTATTTATTATTATTAAACTAATTCATTTTTGTGTTACACGGTGCGGAGATCTCTAGTGGGACTGATATGCGGTTACTTTTCATTATGGGACAATTTGACTAGCTGTTTTTTTTCTGATTTTTTTTTCGAACAAATCTAATTATTTCATTAGTGCAGCTGAAAGAGCATTGGAAGATATGTTGAAAACTGAACTCAACTCAATTTTGACGAAAATGCAGATGGGACTGACTTGCGATTCACGGCAGTAAAGGCAACCCAAAATTACTGTAGAAAAATGTTCTATTTTCCGCTGCATTTCCCGCATTAAGAGACTTCAATGACACTATCGTTTTAGGAAATTCATGCACCCAACATAGGCTACCTGATGAGATTCACGTTTTTGAACTACTGTACTGGGAAAGCCACGTGACTTTCGCGAAATTCAAGCCTACCGTAAAATCGGGTGTAATTGATCAGAAGGGTGAAATTGATCATCGTATCAAACGATTTTATTTATTCGTAATGGAGCACAAATGTCAAAGTAAGTTTCAGTAAATGAACGTTGCTTGTCGTAACTATTGTCAAATTGTGTGTTGTGAAGTTTTTTGCTTTAAAGAATGTTTATTACTATGAAAATAACGTAAAATTTCAAAATCATGCACGGTGCAGTATTGACAAACACCTATGAACTTCTATTTATAAGCAAGGATTTGAACATGGTATAAACCTGAAAGTTTGTGAGGATGCATGATATATATCCCCAAACCAGATTTCATCACCAAAACTCGTACCAATTTGCTCATATGGTTGAAATAATTGAATTTCTATTACATATCATTGAATTCCTTAGGAATTTGCATACATTTAGGCGTTTTCTGCGTAATTCTTGAAATTTAGCTAATCGTTATTTATATAAATATTGCATTGTTAAGAATTTTACAAGCATATTCGGATTCAGGGAGCTCAAATTTATCATATAGAGTTGTTTTGAAAACTAACAATAATGGCATTGACAAGTGATCAATTTCACCCCGAAATGAGATCCTCTGATTTTTAATTTTAGAGGTATTTGTTAACACTAAAATGACATTTGTTAGAAAATTTCGGTACATAAGTCGATGAGGCTCACCTTCGTACTTGTTTTCCTGCATTTAGTTGTTTGGCATTGTGAACATTGTAGAAAAGAGACTAGAAGAACCGTGAAAATGATCAATTTCACCCGAAATTACGGTACTACTATTACCATTCCCAGCACTGGTCAATAGATTATCAAGATTATTTCAAATGATATTCCTGAAATTTATGCGTTTCAATGATTTTCTGGATTACTAAAAACAATTGAGGAACTTTGAGAGTCATCCTCAGAATTTCTGGAGAATTTTCTGGGTCCTGGTTCTATAGTCGAGTGGTTAGAGTCCACGGCGGCAAAGCAAAGCCATGCTGAAGGTGTATTGATTTAGCATGATCAATTACTTTGCAGACAATAAACTCGTTTGATGTTGTAGTATTGATATTTTTTCCCTGACCTCAAGTGAAATTCCCAGATTTTCCCTGACTTTCCAGGTCAAAAATAAATTCCCTGACATTCCCTGACTTTCCAGGTTTTTCCAGGTAGTCGACATTTTGTATGCGGAAAAATGTACGCGTGACTGATATGCGTTTATTTGCTCTTGAATGTACGAGAATAAACGCATAACAGTATCAGCGTTTACTATGATGCATGTGAATACCACATATGAATTATTGTTGTTTTGACAATTTAGTATCCGCATTCAAAGTCGCGGGAATGTTATTTATTTGAAAAGTTATGGTACTTCTGATAGCTCCGAGGATGAGTGCAGGATATTGGCCGATGGCGACCCGTTGGACAATGACGGGGGTTCTGTAGACAACTTCGACAATAAGGACGGCTGTGACGGCAATGCTTGTGGCGACGGCAGCTTTCAGTTTCCATCAAAGACGTACCGTGAGCATTGAGTAAGCTATTTAAAATCGTTGGAGGATACGGAATGTGCGACTGATGAAATGGACTCAGACGGAAGTTATACGGCCATTGACGAATTCGCCAAAAACGCAAGAGAACAAAAAAAAAGGATTGAAAGCGAGATACACCGACGCCAAGAAGCGCCGTCCATCGCACCAAGTAATGCTTGTCGATTATGGTTGTATAATGAACTGCGGACTTAACATCTGGAAGGAACACCGTATTCGTCTTAAAACGGTGTTCTGGGCATTGAATTCACGAGAGCAAACTAGCTATACTTGCCAGAGCATGGAACAAGTGGATGTTCAAAGACGGCGTCACTATAAGTACGAAGAAAAATCACAAGCTTATGATCTGTGAATATCTGGCAGATTTAATTAAGATTTATGTTTCGACAAATTGGACTCTATAAATCGAAATTTCGAGGTATCTAGTTGTAGCATTAAGGGAACGAATTGTTGGTAAGTATATTCCCCTTACTTGAATTCCTTATCAAAACAATTTGTCACAAGTCCCTATCACATAAGTTACGAGACTGGCATGCGTTTATTAGTAACGTGGGACAGACCAAGTTCGATTTTGTTTTCAACATTTCTTGTACAAACGTATGATTTTCTTATAATACCATGAAAATGCATGCAATTTAATGACGTTTCCCGTAATTAACTAAAAATTGACGAAAACTCACGTGGGACTGTTATGCATTTATGGGCAGTTAATATCTTCCACTCAGTGGTAATTATATTTTGGAATTCACTCACCAGATGGCGCCACAGCATGATCAAATGTACCTTACTTGTGCACATCTAACCTCCTGAAAACGTCGGAAATCCGACTTTGACAAAGCATATCTTTCGAAGCGATTTAAAAAAAATAATCAATGGAAACGAGCATCATGCAAGATCAACGTCCATTTTAATTGGTTCTTAATAAATGCGTCTACCCAAAGTTATTTAGCAATAGACACTTCCTAGCATTTTGGAAAATATATTTAACATTAAAACGAAATTCAAAGCGATGACATATAGTTTTTTTTCGAAATGAAAGTTTTTGTAGAAATGAGGTGAAATAGTTTTAGCAGAAATAAAATTTTTGGTTACACTCAAAATTTATTTTACTAAAAATAATAATAAATACTGTTTATTTGAAACTGTTTGCTTATAAAACAAAATTCAAAACGATGGCATGTGATTTTATTGACATCAATTTGACTGAAGTAGTCCAGTGAACATTTTTAGGTAGAAATATAAATTATAGATTACACTCCAATTTGTTGTACTCTGAAAACTACGAGACACTTTAGGTTTCCGGTCTGTTTGCATATAAATAAAAATTCATAGCGCTGATATCGAGCTTTTTCAATATAAATTTGCTTGTACATGTTCAACTAACATATTTGAGCAGACATAGTTATTTTGGATTACACATAAAACATATTTTACCAAAGATTTACGAGAAACTGAGATTTACAACCTCTTTGTCTAAAAATCAATATATCAAGCAATGACATATATTTTTTTTGGCATGAACATTCATGTACAAATTCAGTGACCATCTTTCGGAAGGAAAAGTAAATTATGAAAACACTCAAAATTTATTTTACAAAAAAAAAACTTTGAAAAAACTTATTTTGTATAACTGTATGCCAATGAATCGAGTTGCAAAGCAATGACATGTAGTTCTTGATGATAAATTTGATTGTACTAGCACAGTGATTATATTTGAGCAGAAAGAGAAATTTTTGATTACACTCACAATTTATTTTGTTTAAAAAACTACAAGAAACCCAAGTTTTGAACTTATTAGCCTACACATCAAAATTCAAGGCGATTAGATTTTTTTTTTATTAATTTGCTTATTGAAGTTTGGTTAACATGTTTCAGGTAAAATGAAAATATCAAATTACTCTCAAAATGTATTTTGCTAAAATATGAGAAAAACCTCATTGTTTTAATTTATTTGCTAGTAAATCCAAACTTAAAGCAATGACATTCATTTTTTTAAATCAATTTAGAGTGTATCAATCATGTTTCTGCACAAATATGTTCAATACACTTTAGCAGTCATGTTTCAGTCAAGAAATCCACCAGTTATAGCTTTGAAACTCGCTTTATAAGCAAACAGTGATGACAAATTGAATTTTTCTTTGTTTTTTATTAAAAGACACTTTAAGTGTAATTAAACATTTCCATTTCTGTCTGAAAATGTTTGCTTCTACAATCAAATTCATTTAGAAAAAAAAACTACATGTCACCGGGTCAAATTTTGAGTTATTGGTAAAAAGGTTTTAAAAATAGGGTTTTACGAGGTTTCTTGAGTAAAACAAAATTTGAGTGTAATAAAAAATATATATATTTCTACCCAAACATGTGAGTTGTGTTTTCGGAACATATTTTTTACCATGAAAACCATAATTTACCATCTTAAATATTGTTACATTGCTTAATTTGTTCCACAAATCTGCACCAAATAACACTCTCCTTAGTGTTTTGTTTTGAAAAAAAAAAACTTGTGGTATACTATTTTTTTAAATAATTTTTAAAAAAATAAGCAAAAACCTATGTGTTACTGAACGAGACAAACAAAAAAAAAATCATGCGTCTAAACGGCGTTGTTACCGAGTTGTGAAAATACGTCAGTACAGGTGGGACTCGATTATCCGGAGTATCGATTTTTTTTTCACTCCGGATAATCCAATCACTAAGAAAAACAAATGAAATCTTCGATAAAAGAACTTAAATATTATCTTTTTCTGTTGTTATATTTATATGATGCGGTGGTGTAGCCAGAAATTGTTTCTAGGAACAGTAGAGGTCTATACAAGAAAAAAAATTTTTTGATCAGCATACACAAAAAAACACTTTTTCAAACCCCCCTTTTCTTAAATACGTTCAAAACTGCAAAACCATTCATATTGTATAGGATTCATTCAAATATTACGTAACGCAAAATTTGTCAATTTTAGACCCCCTCCCTCCCCCACGTAACAGCTTATGTATGGAAAATTTTAAATTTTTATATGGATCGTAACACTATGTAAGACCCCCTCCATCCCCCTGTTGCGTTACGTAATATTTGAACCATCCCATATTACAATACCAAATTATCTCAGATATATGCATAAAAATTGAAAAACAAGAATATCAAAAACAAATTCCGAATAATCGAGTCTAAAATTCCGGATAATCGAATCCCGGATAATCGAGTTCCTGGTATCGAGTCAGACCTCCGGAAAATCGAGTATCCGGAAAATCGAGTCAGACCTGTATTAGAGAGATTCATGTGATTTCAATAATACTTACGAATGGTACCAATTACAGTACCGTTGGAGCAGCAGAGTCAAAGCGAAAATTTTTGAAATTGTTTAGTTATAGATTTGAATAAGGTCAAGTACCTTACAGAAATACGCCTTCTGTTATTCAAGTACTATGAAATTGTACTACCTGGAAAGCATCAATGTAGAATATTGTAATTTAAGGCTACGAGAGCTCGTTCTGTGGAGCATGTTCTCGTAACTAATACCCGACCAGTGGATTACAATAGAGTTGTAACAGATTTTCTTACTCAGTTAGTGCGTTTTGTCTAACAAAATATGTTATATTTTTTGTTGGTCAGTTGCTAAAATAATAAAAATTAGAACACAATTTACTCTACCCTAAAGAAAATTGAAACCAAATATGTTATAATTTAAACAAAAATGTAACTTGACATTTACCATAACTGCATTATAACAAAATTTGTTATGGGTAATTGCTCACAATTTTTAATAACAAATTATGTCATAATTATGTTTTAATTTGAAACAGCCATTGTTATTATGATTTTGTTTGAATAATGTTATGATTTACTCCATCAACTCAAAGTGCTTCTAACAAAAATGAAACACAATTTTTATTTGTGCTACAATTTTGTTGTAATCTACTGGTCGGGTATGCTTAAAAATTCGCCATTTTTTTTATTTTGAATCGAACATAAGCCACAAAAGCCATGAAAGATCCTTCGAATTGATGCAGATCATTATTGCGGCGCTCATTTTAAATCCACATCCAGCGGCGGCGGTAACGCGCAGATTATATGCGCGCAATTCAAACGCAACGTCAAAATCCAAGTAGGCTTGTTTTTTTTTTGTTCTTTGATGACACGAATGTTCCAAATTTGCTAAACCTGAAACATCACTGTGACGGTATATCGACAATTTTAGATAATCGTATTCCGTGTTTTTTTTTTTCTTGTCGAGCACAATACCTATCTTCATTATGGTGGCTTTTTGGCTTCGGCTAGTTCACCACTGAGCTTCTGAGGTGTGGGAATATCCTTCAGTTGTTCAAAGTGATAATGGCACATTGAAAGACCACATTTGGAGTTGAATGAAATTTTCAATTGAAGACAACAATTAGCGAGCATTTTGACCGTTCAACAATTGGCAAATTACCCTACTGAGAATCAACAGTGGTTTCAAATTTTGCCTTTTGATTCAGCCGTCAATGATTTTTTTTTGACAGACATAGGGTAGATGTACCAATAGTGGAGGTACTAAGCACGATTGAACTTCATTTAACCGCCTAAATTCAAGAAGCGCAATTAATGTACATGTTAATGTAGTAACGGGAAGTAACGACCATTGGCTTAACGAGAAAAATGATTTCATCGCAGTAATCCACGGAATGTCAGTGAAAAATAATACCTCCACTATTGGTACACTGTTCCTTTAGTTGCGGTATATTTTTAATGTGTGTTCCTATAGTTGCGGTATCCGTTGTTTTCTTATGGGACCCTCCACTATAGGAACACTTTACCGCAACTATTGGTACAAGTACGAAAAGTTTCAGCAATTCCAGTGATATTTCATCAGTTTTGAGGCAATTCGAACGCTCTTTTCAACTATTCCGTGTATCAACAAGCCAACACGTCGATTGGCAGTTTCGTTTCTGTGGATAATGTAATAAAATCAGTGAAAATGGCACTACCGCAACTATAGGAACACCCACAACTAAGGGAACACTTACCCTATGTATTTATATTACTATTTGCAATTTTCAGGACAAAGTATGCGTATCTGTGAAAAGCGAAGTTCCAATCAACAAGTTTTGAACATTAGGTCTGCTTGTTTTATAAACTATCCATATGTAGCTGAAAAAATACACTATGTATAGTTTATTGTATGCAGTACAAATGCTTCAAAAGTAGCGAAATAGCATAAACTATAATTAATACAAATCCAAGGCATATGCAAAGGATGCCTCCAGAAATAACTAGAGGGATATCTTCAGGGATTGTCTTGAGGAACTTCTAAAACAACTTTGAGAAATCGAAGAATTCATAAAGGATTTCTAAGCGAATCAAAGAATGATTATAAATAAACTTATATGAAATAACATAGATGTATTTTACTTTTTCAAGTAAAACTTTCAAGCAAAAATTTTTCAAGTAAAATTTAGTGATTTTTTTTAATAAACAAAGAACAACACCAAATTTTTAGTAAAATATTATTACTTGGTCAAGTTCTGTCATTGCCAGATTTTTTTATGGGAAACTCAAAATCAGTATCAGAAAAATGTCTCGAAGGAAGATTTGATTTCTGAAAGAATTCATGATTAAATCACCAGAATTAGTGTCTTATAGGTAACCTTGGACGATTCTTTATAATTATTATTCAAGGAAATAATGGAACAACAATGGAACATGGAGAAACTAGTGGAATGTTACAAGGGAGCATGCAGACATTTCCAGAATAACGTTTGTGTGAATATATTGAATTGTTTTCGAAGAAAACTATTGAAGAATCCATGATAAAATCCTTGAAGGAAATTATAAAAAAAACTTTGAAGGGATTACTGAAGGAATTCATTTAAATATAACTTTTGAGGACTTTGGAAGGTAAAGCGATACTATATTTGAAGGAATGACTAATAAATAATTCTTTTTCTAGCGTATTTCTATGATTTCCAACAGAATTTCTGACGGCATCTTCGAAATAATTTGTGGAGGAATTCCTAGAAAAATTCTTGCAACATATTTCAAAGGAGTCGAATAAATCTTGTTTTTTTTTTTAATGAATGATGAATATTAATGAATGTTTATCAACACAGTTCATCATATTTTCGGTGCTCGGAGTTGGTACAATGTGATCAAATATACACATTATTCCAAAACCACGAAAGTGAATCATAAGGTAGGACTAGGTTCCCTTAGAGCAGGACTGCCCAATGTACGGCCCGCGGCTCCATTTCGTGCGACTTGCGAAGAGTTTCAAGACTTTTCAATTATCTGGCCCGTTGACAATTCATCATTCTTGGTTTGATTTCTAGCTAATATTTCAGTTTATGATTTTGTGCAAAATATTTTTGACTCCTTGAATTACTTAAAATAATTAAGTTTCTTGATTCTTAGCATATATTTTGGAGTTTAGTAATCTATTAGTATTGTTATACACATCAATAATGAGATAAAGGAAAATAATTTGAATAAAAACATTGAATTTATTGGGTTTACAACAATAATTTATCTTCTATGACCAAAATTTTTGCGGAAAAACTATGTTAATCAAACATGAATTCACTGAATCATAATACCAGATTTCTGGTTATGACATTAACACAATCCTGTAAAGGATTTTCGCCGAATCCTTGCCAGAATTTTGATAAAAGTTTGAATTTTTGTTCAAAACTAATGGACGGGATTGTCACAAAACCCTTCGGATGGTTTTCATGAAAATTTAGACGTAATTGTTATTGGCAATCTATAGTCCTAGGGAGATCGTAGTAACCCGCGTAGATACTGACGTCAAAATGTTACGCTCGTCTTTTATTAAGCTGATGCTGATTATTATTAGATAATTTGATTTTTGATCATTTGCATACCGTCAAACGGGGTAACTTGCAACAGGGGTGAAACTTGCAACACTTTGACATGTAACCGAATTTACGTTTGGTTTAGCATTAAGTTAAATTATTGTAATTTATTTCGTCGTTTTGGGTATTGTTTCTTTTATGGTTGGTTTGCTGGAGGTGAAAATCATATTACACGTTGGATTGTATGAAAATAATGCTGAAAATGGTTCCTCGTGCCACACAAACGGTAGAAATATGTCATTCGAGGCATTTGCTACACACTAAAAAAATATAATTTTTCAAGTTGACATAAACGTTGAAGTTGCCGTAATTATTCGTGCCGTAAATCAAAATGTGATTGATTTGTATATCATCGATGACATAAACACGAAAACCAGTAATTTTAAAATTTCTCTGAGAAATGATTTTCAACATTCCGTCATCTGACCTGGTTTTAAGTTATAAATAACTGAAAATTACACGAATGGTAACTCAATTGAAAAGAGTCATGACGTGCACGTTGGAGAAACGTCAAACGCCATCGAAAGAAAGCTAGAAGTGTTGTTTTCGAATAATAATTGTTTGGCATTTCAACGTTCCTTCACATCTTCAGCTGCTTAGATAATCTGAAGAATACGGGGAGTTTTTAGAGTGATTCGCCATCTTCGGAAGCGTGTAGCTATGTGCAGTGCAATCGTTCACCCCATCGCATCGGATCCATAGTGCGTTGTGATGTAGAACGGGAAAGTGGTCTGATGCATGTTGTATGAAATTTGAATTGTGTTGTAGTTTAAACATGTGAATAAAAAATATTTATGTCAAATACATGTACTATGATGTTATTTATTCTTATAGCTGCTAAATAGAATAGAAAAGGAATGTGAGAAGTATTGCTTCCAATGGTTGAGGTTATGTTAATACATAGTTACGTCATATTTCAAAATTACAACATGCGGATTGTTTACTAGTAAAATTACAATTCTGGATTATAAGACCTGACGCAGAAATAGCAGAAGACGTAATTTTGTGTCATTTTGCTCGCTTTAATATGTCGGGCTTTTGTGACGCAAAATTACATGATTTTTTCCAAGTGTGCAGCGGTCGCATCGTGTACTGAGTACACGCGGAGCAATTTTGATTGTAAATCCAAAGCTAGGCAAGATAGAATATTGATGTCTTCGGCAAATTTATGCAGTCCAACGGTACCAATTGGTTAGTGGACAAATAAAACACTGGAACCATCCTCACCTTCTTGTGGCCATCGGATTGTGCCCCGGGGGAACCGATGAAGTGGACATTTCGCAATGCAACATCTCGAACGCAAATATCTCAGGATCTATATATTTTAGCAAGATGGTGTCTTCGGCAAAGTCGTTCAGTAGGTCAAGGACTAACATGTAATAAGCCGCTTGTTTTAAAATTCTACCACCAGTTGGCGCTAGTGAGCATGTAATTTTTCAAACACAGATATCTCAGGATCCTGATTACCTAGAAAGATGCGGCCTTCGACAAAGTTGTTTAGTAGGTCATGGACTAACATATTATATGCCATCTAACTTGAAATTCTGAAACCAGATGGCGCTAGTGAGTATACAATATTTCAATCACGAATATCTCAGGATCCTGATTTTTTAGAAAGATGGACTTTGCCGAAAAAGTTGTTCAGTAGTTCATTGACTAATATGTATTGATAACAGGTAAAGGCTTAGCGTGTGATAGGCCATTGACCTAGAAATTCTACCACCTAGGCGCTATTGAGCATGCTGTATGTTGATCGCGGCTATCTCAGGATAGCGATATTATAGTAAGATGGTGTCTTCGGCAAAGTGGTTTAGTAGATCAAGGACTAAACATAAGATGTGCCGTTTGATTAGCAAGCCCCGTTGTAACCTTAACTATTTTACGTATTATAAAAACTTTTACCGGAAGACGACTGCCAATGAACCCTTTTGAGCTTAGCAAGTGGTGGAATTCGCCTTGGAGGCATTTCCACAATGCTGCAGAACTTTTTCTATGGGAGGGGCATATTGCCCGGTTTGTTTTGAAACGTCAATATTTGGACTGTTTGCAGAACACTTCTTGTACACTTCCTATTCTTGGTATTTTTGATTCACTTCTGCAGTGGATTTTTTTTAAAGCTTGAGAGCTCATATTTGGCCACAATATGCGTCGTATCGTTGTATCTTATTGCAAAGTTTCAGTTTCAGTTGAATCATGGAAGTGCCAAAGCTACTCTGCACCCTACCAGACAAGAAAAAGTTGTATGCAGAGCATGACCAACTAAGTAAATAACACTTTGACACCAACAACTATAGAAGTAATACATTTGCTACTACGATAGTGCAGTTTTTTCTAAAGGCCCAAACGCAATGAAAGCGGAACGGCAACGGAAAGCGGAACCGGGCCGTTAGGTAAACTATAACATGCTAGTCGACTCAGTGTTGGTTCACTTTCATTCGTTGACAGCTCAGTCGAGATGGTGTGATTCATGCTGGCGAAACGGTTCCGCATTCCGTTGCCGTTCCGCTATCATTGCGTTTGGGCCTATAGGGTGGGGGTGTATTATACCTGTTTACCCTAATGGGCGTCAGAAAGCTGTTACACAAAAACGAAGATGGGTGTGTGTTAGGGAGAAGCGATATGAAAGTGACGTCACCGGTTAGCTCGGTCTATTATGGCGACTCACGGGATGACACACACACACTACAGTATTGTTTGAATCACCTCGAATTAGATGGAAGAGTGCATTAGGCTTAATTAACTGTCCTGCTCTTTGATGTTCACTGCTGGAATTGTTTCGATTTTTTTTATATGGAGATGACATCCACTGCTGGAATAGTTGACATTTTTTTATATGGAGTTTCGAGGTTATGTCAGGCGTTCAACGATCTATAGTCTTTGCCAGTGATGTTTATAAATAAATTCAAAATGCCCTCAGTGCTTCTCTAGTATAATCATATAGTTAACGATCCATGATTACTCTGATAATTGAAGGGATCAAGGTTCCGAATTCTCACTCACTCTCACGATAATGGATTTACCCCTCAAAGGAATTTTCAGCGATAAGCTGGCTTGCGATTTTATCCGTCAACAAAACAAAGCGAAAATAGATAATTCTGGACAAACATTTCAAAAGGGCACATCGACATTGGTAAACATTGGCTTTGCAAGCCGTTGTTGAGCCCAATTCAAGTCGATCACGCTCACCAATACCACTATCAGGAAGAGCTAACACCAATCTTTCTGATAGTGGTGTGAGTTTGCGTGGGCGGCCTAAAAAGGGCTCAACAGCAACGTTTCTGAAAAAAGGCTCAAGACCTCTTGGGCCCTTTTCAAATGTTTGTCCAATTATCCACAGCTGTGAGAATTTTGTTTTCTCTCTCCCCTATCCATGGAGAATTTTTCCTGTATCCCTCACCAAGCGCAGCAGTTGCTTTAATGCACCATCACTTTCATTAAGTATATGTGGTATTATGAACAGCGTGCACGATTCGCGGTTGTTTTTAGCAATGTTCTAGGTTCGAATCCCGTCACCCCCTAGGAGCATGCAACAGATTCAACGGATCCAACACTACTGACCGTATTCATCAGAAGTTCGTTTAATAGGCTAGATATAAAAATAAGATTGGTCAATTTGAATCTAGTTCAAATTCTAGAATGAACCTAAGGCGGCATCCACAAATAACGTAGCGCTCTAGAAGGAAGGAGAGCAGGCTCAGGCGTTACGGCTCTTACAACAATTTGAAATTTTTCATACAAAAAGCGTTAACCAGGGGGGAGGGGGTCGAAAATTTCTAATTTTAGCATTACGTAATTAATGGATGCTGCCTTATATCTCTTATTTTATGGTGTGCTTGCCTATGCATTCACAGGTAGCGAAATATTTTAACATTTGACAAAACGTGCTCTGATAGCCCAAATGATCAGCATCATAGGATGTTCAGAAAATAAAATTCTCACTAGTGCCTAGTTACATAATTCCAAATATAATTGCCAATAACATGTCTGCACTTTGCTTACTAAATAACTTTGACAAAGTCGTCAAGTTTTAAAATAATCTGGAACTCGAGATTCTTTATTAGAAAAATTTGAATCTGGACCTTTAGCGTAGCCTGATGGAAGTATTTGAAATCTAGCAGACCACTGCATTTTAAATTGAATGTTGAAGAATTTTGAGTACTTTACCCCTCACACGTTGGCCCATGATATACAGAACAACTTCATCCAAGACACCATCTTTTTAATCTAATTTTATTTTCCCAATTAGGATCCTGAAAAACCTGCATTCGAAGAAAGAATGCATAGTCACTAGCACCGTGCTGTGGAAGAATTCCGAATCAAACGGCACATCACATGTTTAGTCCTTGATCTACCGAACAGCTTTTTTGAAGACACCATCTTGCTAAAATATCGCTATCCTGAGATTGCCGCGATTAGAATACAGCGTGCTCACTAGCGCCACCTGGAAAAAGAATTTCAGGTTAGGTTGCCTATCACATGACCTATCACCGACTCAATACTTTCGTTGAAGACGTCAACTTTCTAGGTAATCGGGATCCTGAGATATCCGTGTTCGAATAATGTCATGCTCACAAGCGCCATCTGGTGTAAGAATTCCAAATTAAATAGATCATCACATATTAGTCCTTGATCTACTGGACAACTTTACCGAAAACACCATCTTTCTAAAAAATCAGGATCCTGAGATATTCGTGATTGAAATATTGTATACTCACTAGCGCCATCTGGTTGCAGAATTTCAAGTTAGATAATATGTAATATGTTAGTCCATGACGTACTAAACAACTTTGTCTAAGACCGCATCTTTCTAGGTAATCAGGATCCTGAGATATCTGTGTTTGAAAAATTACATGCTCACTAGCGCCAACTGGTGGCAGAATTTTGAAACAAGCGGCCTATTACATGTTAGTCCTTGACCTACTGAACGACTTTGCCGAAGACACCATATTACTAAAATATATAGATCCTGAGATATTTGCGTTCGAGATGTTGCATTGCGAAATGTCCACTTCATCGGTTCCCCCGGGGCACAATCCTATGGCCACTGGAAGGTGAGGATGTTTTCAAAGTTTTATTTGTCCACTGACCAGTTGGTACCGTTGAACTGAAGAAATTTGCCGAAGACATCAATATTCTACCTTGCCTAGTTTTAGATTTATAATCAAAATGCTCTGCGTGTACTCAGTACACGATGCGACCGCTCGTGCGACGGGCCCGTTAAAAAAGTTACACGAGCGGTCGCACTGGTGTACTGAGTACACGCCTAAAATCTTAGGTTAAAAACACGATGTTTTCGAATACTTTTTGTTGATCTTTTCGAAAAATGTCATCTCTACAAGCAAGAAGAAGAGTAGATCTTGGAATAGGACCAACACCCGGATCAATTTGAAGGGTTTTTCAACGTGTTTTTCGACTTTTCGCAAAGTGCGTGTACTCAGTACACTAGGGCGACCGACGGTGGGTTAACATATATTTGTTCAATAACATTAAAATTTGTGTACCTCAATCAATTCAATACACGTTTGGTACAAAATAGTTCAAAATTTACAATACGGTTCATTATAATTATAATTATTTTTATTCTCTTCATGGAAATTGTGAATAATTTTGAAAATCTGTATTACTCTGTATTATAAGATAATTTCAACTAGTGGATCTGCCATTAGGAAATTTTTGCATGAAATATGGTGATAATTATGTCAAAACACCAACAGAGACTATTTCAAGGCATACATATCAATATGTGATATGTTGCGTTCATTGAAATATGTATAAAAATATAAGTTATGTGAAGTATAACTTAAAATTCCATTATATTTGTAGACAAGTTGGCTTTCCAACTTTAGAGACTTATGATGTGCTAGAATTTCTCCGAGTAGTGTTTGATCCTTCGACCTTGACGCTTGCTCCTGCGGGGGCGGGTGATGAAGGCAGGTTCAAACATGTCGCACGTCGTTCGCTCAGAGAAATGAAAAAGCGCCGCGGATCGCTAGTAGTGTTTGATCTATTGATCGAGTCGCTTGCTCTTGCGTGGGCGAGTGACGAACACTTGTTCGGCGTACAATGCGATTATCGAATTATTTCGTGAATCCGGTTAGGTGTGATTATATAATGGATCGCATCACCAAACATTGGTGACTCCCAGATCTCTACCTTATCCCACTAACACAATATCCTTTCCATGACAACCGTGGAGATGCAGAGGTGATCTCGGTCTCTAGTAACACTGGTAGTCACACTAACATTCCTTCCCTTCCCCGATGACCGTAAGGACGTGGCCGGCGCCGTTATTGACTTTTTAAGGTTGAGCTCTCGATTTGTGCACATTGAAGAATGGTAAGCTAATCCCAAGCCCCATTCAATAATTCCCTGTGCAACCTCGATTGTTCTGGTCAATCACGGAGAAGCAACTACGAATTGTGCGGTCATCTATGCTTATGCTATGCTTATGCTTATGATGTGCTAGAATTTCTCCGTGTAAACATCCAATAGAGTTTTCAATCGAATTGGTTTAATACTCCTAATTCAAACAATAATAATTAGTTTACTAAGAGTAGATTATTCTATTTTTGATTATTGTCATGCTTTTACTGCAGAAAATTATTATATATTCATAATAACACGATATAGGTTAACTTTTTAATAGTGAACTTTTGGTAGCACTATGTGTTGCATGTTACCCCACATCAGGGGTAGCTTGAAAAATGTATATTTTTCGTCTCTCCGGATCCCAGAAAACCAAATGCTGATAAATTTAATACCGCGTGGTATTCTTTACGTGGCGATTAGGATACCACATGGTTTTTGTTTCATCTGAATCCTTAATTTTTTTTTCTACATAGCTTCGAAGTTGAAAAGTGTTGCAAGTTACCCCGTTTGACGGTACCTAATAAGATTTACGTCTGGAAAAGAGTGCTTTTTGAAAGCCCACGTAAGCGAGTCCGGTTAACGCGTTGTCGGTGTGAATTTTTGTGTGTGTGTGTGTGTTACGTATGGCTGCTCAGTTACGGATGGATGATTAATTTGGTGAGCAGGGATGGGAAAAGTACTGTAGCCAACATTTACCACCTCTACATTTACATGTTTCTACACGACCATTAAAATCCAAAGCAATCCGTGACCGTTCAAAACAAATAAAATGTCACGGCTCTTCAAAACTGTAATCTTCTTCTTCGCAACGTTTTTTCTAATCCGAATACGAATTGACTCGAGCACAGTGGTGACTCGATTTTTCAGGTTTTCGGGGTTTTGCATGTTTGCTCGACAAAGGCGGCATAAAATTGAACTTGTTTATATGTACTGTTTTGATTCATATTACGGACAGCTTTTAATTCCGGACACTCTACTTTGTATGGGAAACATTTCACGCGAAATGTTGCAATTTTTGTCGTTCGAAAGTTCACAATTTCGAGGCTCGTTTCAATAATCTATTTCCATAAATATATATGCAAATTTATAATGCACTACTTCTTTAGATGTCTCTTCAGTGGTTTAACGATTTCATTTGATGATTCGATTTTTTTATTAATGATTTTCATTAGACGTCCAGAATTCGAACCAAAGTGTCCGGGATATGAGGCAAAAGTGATGAAGCGTCCGAAATAAGAATCATCAAAAGGCCATACATTTCGATTTATTTTAAATTATTCAAGTGGCGGAAGCGTATTATTTACCTACCATCCGAAAGTTAAGGTTTTCCGGCGCTCCATAACGCTGAGGAATCATACAGAATGATTTATTTTGTATACTCTATGCTGTGCCATACTTCCCTGAGGCCTTAAGTGTCCGTAATATGAATCAAAACGGTATCGCAACGGAATAATTGTGCTCTTGCTGTTAGCGCTAATAGATTTCAATTAGTTGAAAATACAAGCGAAATATTAGCGGTTGAACTATTTAACATTTTTTTCAATCATTCACCTTGGGATGGCTGCCCGAAAACGATCATAGTGGAGAGACAAAAACAGTCAAGCAGTGGCGGAATTTGTGCCACCTTAAACAAATTGTTCTCTAACTTCGCCTAAAGCTTATAAAAACCACCAATTTAGCCTCATGATGTTAGATTCACATCTTCTCATAACCACTGTGCCATTTAAAAAGAAAATAACTTCAAAAAGTATTAGTTTTGGAGCTTCTCAAATATCATCCAAAATAACCTATTTTTCGACACTATGGGGCAAGTGTGCCACCCATATGGGGCAAGACGGCCACCTTTTTGAACATCGCATGTAATTCTACTTGTAATGAAATTTTATTTATTTCCTATTAATACTACTTATGAAGCAGACACTAATCGATAATTTAAAAAATAATTTTTAGTTTACCGTAATAAAGGGATGCTTTATAACAAGGTTCAAAACATGCGTAATTCCCTATTACTCAATTCGTATAACTAAAATGGTTATTTTTGTCTCCATTCAATACAATATATCTATTACCCTTATATTACGGCGAATATGTATAATATTAAATCAGATCACCACTAAATAACGGTAAAATATTGATGTAGATATGTAAAACGATACTAAATTTGCCGAAAATCATGTTTTTATTGAATATTTTGAGAAAAAATCACTTTGGGGGCAAACATGTAAGTTATTCCCCTACTATACTTCAGAAACTACTACTGGTGTCTCATTTTGGTTTATTATTATGATTTTGTTGATGATGTTCACATTTTTATAAATTTCACTCCAACAATTTTTGGTTACCTAATAGGTGGCACACTTGCCCCAATAAGTATACATTTCAACCAGACTGGATTTCGTATGTAAAACAAAATACTTTTTTCAAATGCCACAAAAACTTACACATTTGAATAGTTTCATGATGTACAGTACGTTAGAAAAATCCGTTAATAATTTACCTTTCATTATGCTATTTAGAAACATCGAAATCTAATAAAAATCCACTCAAATTTGGATGTCTTTGCACAAGTCGATGTAAATACGTGAAAAATAGAGCAATTTTCATCATATTTTGATCATTGTATTGTGAACTATAAGGGAACATATTGTTAAGCTCAAAGAGAAAATATATATTGTAGTTTTTATAAAAAGCAGGGGTGGCACACTTGCCCCTATGGCACACTTGCCCCAAAGTCCGCTGTGTGAACCGTTGGCAGCGCAAAGCGTGATGGTATTGATGCTGCTGTTGCTTTGTGTTTTGGTTGACTGTCAGAATCGATGAACTGTGGTAAATTGTGGTCACAGTTCCCAAGACTGGTCAGGAATGAACATCGCGTGGGTAAATGAATCATACGAGTGGAACGGTGGTCCTCGGTAGCTTCCTTAAAGATAACAGAAGGTAGCGTACATAATTAACGTTGCATTTTTTGACCAATTTCCGACACCTTTTTCTCCAATCATTACAAAAAAAAAAAAATCGTAGCCTATTTTCCCATACCAAATATATTGTTCGTCTCAAAATCGCAGACTCCCCCTCCCCCCTAAAATGCTACGTCATTTATGGATCGTTCCGAATAGGATTTTTGTGCAAGATTTTGACGGAATCCTATGCACAATTCTCACAGAGTGCAGCATTCTTGAAAAATCTTGGACAAGATTCAGACCATGCTTTGAACTTTGGGTAAAATTTTTAGATACTGATAAATGAGATTATGTCTTTTTGAGAAATTTATAACGAACTCTAAGTAAATTTTTAATAAAATCCTAGACATCATTCTTACAAATCTAGAGGAAATTTTTTCAAACGATGCTGCTGGAAAGATTATAACTAAATACCGGGAAGATTTTAACAGAACTCTTAGCATGATCCTTAGAATCTTTTATATATTCTTCAATTTTTCCAAAATACCCTTTTTCACCGTTTGAATTTTTGATGATGTTATAATTCATAGCGCACTAAAAAAATGGGTCGACACACAATTTTAGTTCGGAGATTTGACCCACAGTTCATAAAGGTTGGGCAGGTCTGCCTTAGAGTTACCGGATTCCGCTCAAACTTGCACAGTTCAAATGAACAAATTCACCTTATGTTATTGCAGTTTGATTATTATGGGCCTGGGCCACGGTGGCCCCAATAAACATTTAGTATTCTAGAAAAAGCACAGAGTTACTAACACTGAAGGAGTTCAAAGAACGCTAAGTAGAGTTTGTTTGAATTGAAATGCTTGCAAGGGAATTAAAAGTAAGAAATAGCCCAATGTCCATCGACTAGTGAACGGAGTCCAATTAGCCGTGTAAAACGAGAAATAAAACAAGATAAGATCCAAACGAAAATATTTTTCCTACTGATACCGATTCATGGATATAGGTACCTACTATTCTCGCCTTCTAAGATGCACTGATCAATGTAGGCCACCAGCAAATTCATCGGTCGATTAGCATCAAACTCATTGCCTTCTAGGATCATCCACATCGCAACATTGCAAGCTTAGGTAACTAGATGTGTTTTTCAAAAAAAAAAAAACAAAAACCTGCCTACGTTGTTACAAAATGCGACCGGTCTCATCTGACATCGTGGAACCGGATTCCATTACAAGTTGTGAATCTGCAGCACCGATTACGGTGTGACGGAATGGGTATCTGACCACCAAACCCAGTCACTCAGCCACCGAACCGTGCACCGTGTTGTTCGTAAGTGTACTTTTGTGTTGCCAGTCATGTAACCGAAGGAAGCAACAGGCAATCGAAAGGGTGCCAAGGAAAATTGAAGCCGATCTGTTTGGGAGGGACATGGAATGCTGGGAACCCTAACGTTTTTCTGGCCTACTACGTTTTGACATTTGCTTACGTTTTTCGCACAGATTTGAACCCACGAAGGGTTTCCTGATGCGATTTGATGGAGAGCGGGAAGGACTGGGTCGTCGGGGGGTAAAACCACCTTTCGGTTGGGGTGTAATTCAATCCGATTTCATTATTTCTCCATAGTCGATGGATGTGTGCGCCACAGGTCGTATGAACACAGAAAACAAGAGAGACAGCGCCCGACATTGAAGTGATTCCTCCGAAGGTATGTGCGTATGCACATGAGCGGTGATCCGGCGGCTGATATTATATCGGATGTCTTTTTGTTCTAGATTTGTCACCTGTAACATCTAAGTTTCATTTAAACCCACCTTTGCGCAGCCAGCTCACCGCAGTCGTCAGTTGGCGGTGGTCTGGTCTAGACATTGAGTTCAGGGCATTCGGATACCTGTTGACGTTCGGTGGATTACCAGTGCAGTTCAGGGAGTTGAAACCAGTGTTTATCGTTCAAGGAAGTTTCTATCACAAAAATATTTATTACTTTTTCATCGAGAACTTTACATTTACGTAACGATACTTTCAACCCAATGGATGATACAACTCACTAGTTGCTTTTGTGTGTGAAGTTGTTATTGTTTTTTTTGTTTAATTTTTAAAGGATTTTCTTGTATTAAAACTTATTACTAAGATTAACCGATCGTAATCATATAAAAAGCAAAAATAAGAAAAATTAAAATATCTGAGACATTATAAAATCGCGTCCCCTTTTTTCGATTGTAAAAGAGATACTAATTCGATCGGTTTTCGATTACCTATTACAAAGGGTGAACATGTATAAAAAAGACAGAAAAAAGGATTGCTAAGATCAACGGTTTCCCGTGGAGTCGACTCTTTTGATTGTTTGATTGCAAGTGTGAGATAAGTCGCGCGAAAATATCATCGAATCTAAGGAAGCTGGTGGATTTTTGTTTTCTGAAGAGATAGGGTAAACTCGCAGAGAGATGAGATCAAACTGTGGGCATCGATTGAACAAGAGGTGCAATTGGTTAATCTTCCTAAGTACTGGCTTCCAAAGGTGAGTAGATGGCATTCGATACACTCTAGCACCATTCGAAATCAGTACTGAAGGCGAAGATTTGTTCTGCGTGAGTTTGCCGGTCAATTCTAGGAACGTGTCGCAGTGCAGCTACGGATCGGATGTGGTTGGTGAAAGGTTATAGCGTTATTTTTTTTTCAGTAAATAGGATCAAACGTTATCCCAACAGAAGACTAAATTTGGAATGCTTCGGCGAAATGGTTTGGGGGGGCAATAACAAGGTAGGCGGGACAAGCGTTTGCGTTTCTCACATTTCGCAGTCGAATTGATTGCACGCTTCGTGCACATGCACATTCTTGGCTTCGGATGTTTCGAAAGAAGTGCTCTGAGGCTTCGCCTACTTCGATGAGAAAAAAAAGTCTAAGCAAACTGTGGACTAGCGTAAGAAATATACCTTCTTCAAAATCCAACCTATTCTTGTATGAAAGTGCTATATTCCGTATTCCAAGCATAGTCATGCAACTTAGTTACACGTTTTTGAAACCACAAAAATGTTGCGTAAATTAAAATAATTGATTGAAGATTGAATGTAAAACGATAAGTGATCGGATGAATTCTCGTTTTGAACTTAAGTCAATGAATATTTTGGAATAGTTTTCAGTGATACACTCGATTAAAAAGTTAAAAAACGTACAAATTTTAGAAGATAATACAGGAATTTTTCGTACACTTTCGGAAAGCACATAATCAGATAGAAACAAATTGGCATTAATTTGGAAAGGATTTCAAGCAAAATTTCTAACGGAGCAATCAATGTTTATCATACGGAAACTTCTGGGCGAATTTGTGACAGCATGCTAAGAATTTGGTTTTATAGATTGAGTTCTAAATCCGTGAATTTGCGATGAACATTGTGCAATAATATTGTGACGCAATTTCTGGAAAAAATCTTGGAAGTATCCCTGGTTACTATTATAATTTCAAATTGATTTAGTGATCTAGATCTTTTGACTGCTATCTGTAATACATTGATAGATTTTCATGAGGATTTCATTAAATTTGAGCGAAAAAAAACTGTTTTTTCATTTTTGATGATTGCTGATGATTGAATGATGGATTCTTGAGCCTTAATTGAATTACGTTGTCGATTTTACGGCAAAATAGCTTAGCATCATCTCATGTATCAGAAAGTACTCCCAGACATTGATTTTGAAACAGTTCTGCTTCCAGAAGGTTTAGACTCAGAGCACTTAAAACCAAAAATCTAATTTCATAGCAAGGCTTACATTATTCTTTATTTTGGTCAATATTTTGCTAGCGTATAATCCTCCCTTTGTTCGCTGTTCAGCTACTTCGTCAGCTTTTCGCCAGCTGAGCTTATCATCTACGCAGCGTGTCTTCAGAAATAGTTCGTCTGCTCTCGGTGATAATATTGCATGTTGCATTACTATCTATTAATATATTGTTCTTCATATAGCTTCAGGTGAGTAGCAGAACCCAATGGACATAGATCACATATTTATCTCACAAGAAACGCTGGCATTGTTGACCTTTATTTAGAATACCTGGACGAACACTTTGCGAAATTGTTGAAGGAGTTCTTGGAGGAATCTCTGTAGGAAATCATGGATAAATCCTTGTAAGAAATTTGAAACATTTTTGTAGAAATCTTGATTGAAATTATTAGAGGAATTTCTAAAATACTCCGGAAGGTACTTGCAAAAATTTTTAGAGGAATACTGATAAAAATATCCTCTATGACTCCAGGGAGGTATGCGTTCTTTGCGTTATTTCAATGTGGATTTCAGGCTGAACATCGTATCAAGAATCGATGGCAAATCCTTCAAGTTGTGGCTACTGATGTCCGAAGATCTCTCTACATTCAGTACATGAGATGAGAGCAGAAATTATCCAATTCTGGGTTCTCAAGCCTGTTATAAGCTCTTGACTGCTTGCTGGCCTTGAAGATAACGAGGGAGATTTCGCAGGTTGAGGCACAGCTTGGAACCTTGGAAAGCTGCCAGCTTATATCAAGAGAGCGGATGTAGCTCCAGAAGCTTTTCCTAACAAGTCATTGGGTCGTTCGAGAGATTCTTACAAGATTCTTGACCATCGATAACGACATCAGGACTCTTCACAACGACGCCCTCCAGTTTTATTCTGATTCACCGATGAAGTAGATCCAAATGACAGTGTTTCTATAATAGTTCTACATCAAACATTTATGGACAGTAGATTTCTGCAAATCTACTGTTTAGCTCGGTTTCGTGATCAGTTACATCCAAATTCGATGTAGCTTCTCGTCTTCTTAAAGCCGATTGAACCTACACTTGGCTACGAAAATGCGGTCGTGCATGGCTCTGGAAGTAGTAATCGCCTTTAGGTTTATTCATGCTCTAATCAAACCACTAAAAATCATTCCGACTGAGATTTTCAGGATTATGTACTGTCGTAATGATTGATACTTCTATCTACTTAATGAAGAGATGTAAATTTTCAACTGATTGTCAACTAAAGAAAGCCCTTATTTGATCTCTCTTCCCACTACAAGAACCACCAACCATCTAAAAAGAAGGAATTCACTAAACGAAAGGATCGGAAAACACCTATATCAGGAACAAAAAATATCATTTACAACAAACAACAAGGAATTAGTAAATGCGCTCGTTTTAAACAAGTGACTATTTATATTTAAAAAAAATGATAATAATAAAAAGAGAAGCGTTCCTAACACAGACATCAGCATTAGTAAATATAGTACGAGTGGTTGTTTTGATTCTCTCAAAAATGGTATAAATGTGTTAACAATTGACCGTTCTCTCCGACCGGACACGACGGAACGCACGCGTGCCTCGCAAAAAAGTCTAGTCTTGGACTCTCTCTGTGTGTAATCTCGGCGAGTTTTCGAGGCACCACCAATGTTGCTTGTAGTTTTTTTTTACTGTGTACATTCTAACGTTAATCTGATACTTTCACTAATAAAAAAGAGCGCACGATTGTTGTTGTTGTTGCATATTACTTTTCAGGCTTCCACACCGGGTTTCTTACGAGTGAACCTTAATATTGCCTAAATATATTACCAACCAACATTGTATGAGTCTAAAGAAAGCTGGTTTTTCCATTGCTCAAAGGTTCCTCTTCTTCTCTTGTATCATTTTCCATGTGTCATTTCCAAGAGCCTTAGCAAAATGATCGTCGACCTCTTCCTCAGAGTCGGGCCTAACGTGCTGCACGGTGCCTAGTTCAGCTTTGACCTTAAGCTCTGGTCGAACGAGTGGCTGAACTAATCCCGGTTCAGCTTTTACCTTAAGCAACGGTGAGATCTCAACTGCCGGTGGGATTACATTATTGTGCCTAACAATAGGACTTACGCTTACAAGGTGGCTGTTAACGTTGAAGTTAACGCTGTTTCCAATGAGACTGCCGGCACTGCTACTGGTACCGATGGGAACCATACTGGCAACACTGCTGATTCCACTGGAGCTACTGTTAGTGCTCAAGCCGACACTGTTGCTGCTACTATTGCTTGAACTACTGCTAATACTGCTACTGCTGCTAGTACTACTGTTTCTGGTATCACTGCCACTGCTTTTCTGCTGATTATTGTTGTTATTTCCATAGATGGAAGCATAAGTATTACCTAGCGATCTCCGGAAGTGTTCCTCGATGAAAACGTCACAGTTGACCGGAGAAAGATTATCACCCACAGCGCTTTTTATCACTATTTCACCTAAAATCGACATAAGTTTATAAAAATATCACAATCATAGCAGGCGATTGCTAGGACAATTGCGAAATACAACCATTTTCCGACACCGCCTACTAGCTTTCCCCTTACCATTGCTATGCATACTGCTGATGCGCTTCTTGATTGGCGGCGGAGGCGCTTTCGTTATCACACTGGGACGTGTGTTTAGATTGATTGGCGCATCACTGCCATTTCCGCCGCCTGCGTTGGAGCTGTGCTGTTGGTCAGCTGCCGCGGGCGATCCGGTGGTGTTCACCTCGGGCTGTCGATCCGACGAGTCCTTCCGGCGCACGGTCATGTCCAGCGGGGTTTCCGGATCCAGTTCCATTGGAGTGACCGCATGTACTGCCACAGGCATTTGCGGTCGGTGCGTGTCATATACAATCCGTTCATATTTGATCGACGGTTGCGGTTCTGGAAAGACATGGACAATAATATAAACATTTATGCTATCTTAAAACTTCATCTCATCCTCCACAGTTACCTGGACTTTCGTGAGGACCGGCACCCGGATCTCGGATCATATTGAGACGTGTTTGCACTAACTTCTTCAGTGTTGCTGCCTTTGGGGTACCGAGTTGCCAGAAAAAGAGATACTCCCCGCCTCCCGCGGTCACCACTGCTCATAGAAGTGTTGTACGTGCCGAGCTGTCACGCAGTAGCCGAGTCGTTTTCGGTTACCGTAGCAGCCAACTGTAGTAAGAACCTTGATTTCTAACACTTCCACCGGCGAAACCACAAACTAGTTTCACTTTTCAGCAACTAATCAAGCCAGAACTCGCCACGATAAACTCCAAAACCAACATAAAAACTGCTTTTCAAGCAGCACAGCAAATGTCTCACAACATGCGAGAGAAGCGAAAGATAAATCAAAATGTCAAAATGAAATCTTCTTCTTCCTTCTGCACCAAGTACCAGCACACACAAACACTGCCTTGTTTCTTTTTTTTCTTTCGCTCTACACACTGTCCACTTTGACCGAAAGATCGTGATCTTTTCTCTTTCTTGCGCTTCGATCGAGACTTTCCTTGTCTTGCTTGCTTCTTTTCTATTCTTTTGTGAGCTGCAGCAAAGAAAAATTTTCTTTTCTCTGCCTTTCACTTGGACGATCGAACTGAAAGATTTGATCTGAAGCAATTTCGACAACCAATCATCCGCAACAACAAGCCTAGTGTCGATCGCAGCAACCCACAAAGCACAGCCAACGGTCGGCAAAATTTGAGCAATTTCGGCAAAAGCAACAAAGCACTTTTAGCCCAAACAGCAACACACAAGATTCAGCGCAAGACGAAGTGGAAATTTCTGTGCCTCAGACTTTGGACAAGCTCTGAAAAAAAAAAACCGAACGGAGACAACGAACCTCTCTCCGAAAGGGACTGTACAAATTGTGAGACTTCACTTGATTGTTTTGTTTTCTCTCTCTTTATCCTCCTGCTGCTACTACTGGTAATCTACTTGGCCAAACCGACCGTCGTCCAGAAGCGATGGCAGTATGGTCACTATAGTATTTTGACTTGCGCGAAACGCAATAGTTTGCGTTGCGGGCACTCAATTCGACGGAGCGATTGGGCGGCCATGACAGTCGACTTACACGGTAAAGGCAAAACCATAAATTAGTTGACTATGTTTGGCATGGAAGTTTGATGGTAAAATAAAATGGCATGAATTTCAAATACAATTATTAGTAGTTAACTGTAGTTAGTAGTTAACTAGTAGTTTTATACAGTTTGAAATCAAAAACTAATAATCTGACAAAGGACGAAGCCTGCATGTCATCTATAGTAGATTAAAATTGTTTGAATATCTTCCAGCATACTAGCAGAAATGGAGAATTTTTCTCCTAATACTTTCAAAACTCAGTTCATAATGTTCTCACGTTACATAAAGCTTTAATTTGAACCCTTCAAGTAGACTACACACTTTAATTATTTATTTCACCAACCTCAGCAAAACGATTCATCGCGAATCCAACAACTGAGAGTTCGGAAATTTTTAATACCAAATACCGGTACTTATTTTACCGAGATGTTGGCAAACCATTTTTTTTATCGAGATCTCGGTGAACATTTACTGAGATCTCAGAAATTTTTATCAAATAATTACCGAGAACTCAGTTTTTTGATTCTCATAAATTGATATTGATTACTGAATTAAGCTGTGTAGGATTCAGGCTAGATGAAAATTAACCTTCGAAAATTACATTGAAGGCATTCAAGTTATATGTAAAAAGTATATAAAATATCTTATTATTTTAAAAACGACATATTGACATACAAACAAACATTCAGGACGGTCATGTTGTATGCTGTACCAATATGGAATAGCTATTGCAATCAGAGGACTGACAAGTCTATTTCCGCGGATCCGCGCATTGTTTTGATACTTCACGTATTGGTACTCAATTTCTGGTCGGATTAATATAATTTGCAGTAGAAATTATGATGAAATCCTGAGCGCATTTATCAAAAAATTTCAAATCAGAGCATTTTATTTTAATGCAATGGGAACATGAGTGGAATACAAGAAGCACAACGTTAATTAACAGCAATACAAGTTTGTTTCTCTAAAATAAGATTTCACTGAGTGATAAACGTATACATTTTCGAAAACTTCATAATTTGAAGG
Source organism: Aedes aegypti (assembly GCF_002204515.2). Taxonomy (NCBI): domain Eukaryota; kingdom Metazoa; phylum Arthropoda; class Insecta; order Diptera; family Culicidae; genus Aedes; species Aedes aegypti. The sequence goes on along the minus strand of NC_035109.1, from coordinate 406,868,760 downwards.
AATGTTCGTTCTTAAGAGTTCTTTCAAAATCCGTGCAGAACTCTTTGTAACATTTCAAGAAGAGTTTGATTGATTAATCTAATCTAATCTAAGCGCTTGCACAGCCAATATTGAAAAGCATCCTGGAAATACCTAAATTTATTCAGGTATTTTCTTGTCAGCATTAATATTTGCAGAATATCAGCGATATGATACACATATTAAAATGGCCAGGCCCACTGTGCAGACTTTGGGGTTGAAGATAATTGATAAAAATCATGACGATCAGGTTATTCACGCATAAATAAACTGATAGCTAAAACATTTTCAATTCAGAAAGGAAGAAACTGGGACAACCGTACCAACCGTTTCGATTCAGGGTTATAAAATCGTTGGGAGTGGCGTTGCTAAGAAAGTTAATGCACACTCCATTGTTGTTCTCCTGGGCTGGGACATAGGCATTTCTTCCTCATGTCCTGGCCCTACAGCCTTGGTTTAAGCGCCTTTCCTCGCTCTCTGAAATGAGATGAAAATTTATTTTGCCCCTTTCGCGTTATACAGAAATTGAAACTATAAATTAAAATTAATGAGCAAATGTGCAAAACAATTATTAATATAACAAATAAAGTTTTAATTGGAAATCTCTTACCAAGTTTTTTAAGTAGCTTCCACAATCTGAAGGCATTGGTGCAGGTACAGAAGCTTTCTGATAAAGTTTAAACTGCAGCACCAGCAGCTGAACCTTTCTTGATTATTTCGGTCACTTCTGTCGTTAGCTTCAATACTAAATTCAAACTCTCTAAGGAACTGCAAACGCGAGCCTTCGTAATCTTCAGGGGAGTCAGCACCAAACTTCTGCCCATCCGCTCATCCGCGATAAACACTTCCGAACAAAGAAATTTTTTCGTCCACTATTTACTTCTATAAACAAATTTGGGAATAGCTTCTTAATTCACCATTTCCACTACACCAACAACTTCATGCGTGTACTCAACCCGATTTTTCTTACATTGATCAACCGATTTAAAATTAACAGAGAACGAGCAAAATCGTGATAGAAAACGAAAAGCAGCCAACCCTGCGCACCGCTTGCTGCGATCGACTCCAAGAAGAATTTGATTGATTGTGTTCACTGCAACAGCCCATTGTACCGAACAGCCCTGATAAGACCCATTGTGAGCCATTAGGGCCAAGTGGACATTGAAGTTTGGGTTGATGACGGGCATATTTGGACGGTTGATATCATTCAGCGAGTAATAACAACAGTAAGAAGTGGATGGAATTCATCGGTTGTATTTTGAAGATTCGTGAAACTATTATTGATTTTTTCTTTTCCATTTACGCTGTAAGTTAACATTAGTTTTATTTGAATTAGTCTATTATATATGTAAATTTACAGATTTAAGAACAAATCTAGTGTACTCTATTGTGAATTGGGTAGATAATTTTCAGAGACTGAATTGTGAGTACATTTGAGATGAAATCCTATTTAAAACCATATCCTAAATACATCATACGTTTTAGCTTTAAGCTGATTACCACCAAATATCTGGAGGTGTTATCTACTGGAAGAACTCCGAATAACCCATCGCAACAGATTGATTAGTGACAAAATTTATTATTTAACTCCATATTGAAATTTTTAGGAAGTTAGAAGATACTTGGGGAAAAGTTCCTTAGAAATCGTATTATGATCTTTTTAGATATATCATGGAAACCAAAACTTCCAATTATTTTTTATACAAATTCTTTGAGCTACAAACATAATTGAAATTGTTGTATGATTGAAGACAACAATATTCCAAAAAATATTGATAATTGATGGGATTTGAAAGTCTACAAAATGTGGCTAAATAATTAATAGAGATCGGTGAGTGATTATGGCCAGTTACTAGCGAATTTTATAAACATAATCCATAAACAGTGTGTAAGGTGGACGGCACCGTGGTGTAGGAAATTGGCCTGAATATCGGTATTTTCTGAACTGATTCGATGAGATCATGTCAAAATTCGATGTATAAGATGTATCGATGTAGTAAAGTAGGACTCACGGTGTGTGAGTATTATGGGTATTTTTGGAACCTGCATGCTAGACGCGTTGATGCCGGAAATCGATGTTTGCAATTTGTCGGTTTTCAATTAGTGATAAGCATTGGTAACCTATGGAGTATGGGTATTCTCTAAAGGATTAGAGAATTAGCGAGTCGACGAGTAGATACTAAAACTCATGTTAGATACCATTTTAGAATCCAAGATGGCGGACCAGAGAGCAAAAATTTCTTCCTGATTTTGGCAACACATTGAAATCTATCGTCAATTCATTGTTAGGTACTGAAATATTAGGTTTGAGATAAAATAAAAAGGAAATATACTAAAATGAGAATAGTGGTGAACATTGAGAGCAATAAAACGTAATGTAGTTTGTACTGATGAGTAGAATTCTCATATATCAAGGTTTTTACTTAAAGTATAGGAAAAGTATTATAAAGTAGAAAATCTGTATAAATTATTGCTACATACTTTAATAGGCTTCATAAATTGATGGAATGGGATGGCGATAAATGGTTGATATAATTTGTTATACTGTGTTGATAACGATTGTTTTCTTAGTTGTTGTGCAAGAAAGAATTTTTAACCATCTGTCATAGCGATTGTATAAAAGGAGATCGCAGCAAGCCATGCGCGCGGGCGGCTGCGTTTTGAATTTTGTGTCACGTTTACAGGGTGTCTACTACCTGGAAAAACCTGGAAAACCTGGAATTATCAGGGAATTTTATTCAACCTGGAAAAAACCTGGAATTCTCAGGGAATTTTGATCACAATCAGGGAAATTACTTTGAGGCAGTAATTCATGATAGAATATGTTAACGACAATGGATTTTTGCGTGATAATCCAGAGCTACCATTATTTGCCAGAAAACTCTCTTAATTCGAAAAAAAAAAAAAAATCGGCTGCGCCGCTCTCATGAGCACTATATGAGCTATTCAATAAAGATCCTTTTAAGTATGAATTTTTTTCAGCTTACCAAAACATGATTGATGTTTTTAATGTCTCTTTATTCATTTAGTGAAAGATTAACATATCAAGGGCTGGTAGCAGGTTTATTTTAGATACCATTTTTATGCAAGTCTCTAAAAAGGCTTTATTTTTGATAATAGGGGTCTGAAGTCTCTATTTTAACCAAAATAGTCTCTAAAGTCTCTTTTTTCCATTATCTTGCTTGCAGATAATTAAGATACAAAATTTCTTCTCATGTTTCTCGAGAACATTTTCAGGAATTATCCTTGTGGTTGCTCCAGAGATTTCATCATTCCTCTACCAATTTCTTCAGCAATTTTTCGTAGGATGCTTACAAGAATTTCTCCAGAAATTGCTTCACGATTGAGCATTTCAACGTTACTACCTCTAGTAATTTTCTCAGGGTATTCCCTGTGAACAAAGTCTATCCTAGGACTTCTTCCAGATACTTTTTCACTAACTTTTCAACCGATTTCTACAGTCGTTAATCTAAGAGATATCCAAAGTTTCCCACAGAATTTCTTCCAAGAAAACCCGACAAGAATTTCCACGCCATTTCATCTACGGTTATTCCAAAGAATAGCTCCAAAGTTCCTCGAGGGGTTATTCGAATTAATCTATTAAGAACATTACAAATAATTCCTTATATTTGACCTGTTTCCATTATTAAGTTTCTTTAGATTTTTTCTAGAAATTTCTCCAGCGTTTTTTCCAAGGAATTTTGGAGTTCATCCAAACGTTTGAATGAATTCTCAAAAAATCCCCATGGAATATTCAAAAGTTCATTTAAGGTTCCACACCAGTTAACACTCCAACATTTTTTCATGAGATCCTACGATTGTAGTAACAATAATTCCTTCACATTTTTTTTAGGAATTTCGTCCTGTTTTTTCAGGAGTTCCTTTACAATATCCTGCGAGATTTGATTTTTTTTTATATTTTTCAATTATCTTAGCAATAATTTAGCAATAATCTTGGAAATCTTCTAATAGTTCTTCAAGAGTGACTTTCTAAAAACCTTCTCTATCAAAGGTGACCTAAGAAATTACATAAGTAACTGTAACAGAAGGTACCCTAAAATTTGCTTTAGGAATACGTCACGAATTTTTCTCAACAATTTCTCACCATACTGGAAAATTTCATTCAAATTTCCACGAAGAAAACTCCTGAAAGAATGTTTGAGAAAAAAGTTGCGAAAACTTTCTTGAGAAATCTTTTAGAATTAATGGAGGAATTTCCGAAGAAATCTTAGGAGCAATATCTGGAGTAATTCCTGAAGGTATCCTCAGAGAAATTTGCTGTTGAAATCTTTAAACAAAAATCTAAAGAACAATGTTGTAGAAATTCTTGAGAATTTGGAATCATCTGGAGAAGTTTCTAGCTGAATATTATAACATGTTTTAAGCGAGAGTCTTGAAGGATGTTTGTAGGAAAACTGATTGGAGAATCACCGGACAAAATCCTAGAGGACTAAAGGCTTTTCGAAAAATATCTGAAATAATGGAAATAATTATAGGAATTTCTGATGGAAGCCCTGAAGTATTGTATGTGATATTTTTTTGGAAAAATCTTGATTCTATTTTGAGATACCCAAAACAAAACATTTGGAGGAATTCCTTAGGAAATTCTTGGAGAGTGAAAATCTCAAAAAAAGATATCAATCAATCCCCATCGTAATGTCGTCATAATACATGTTTGTCATTTACTGGCATATACCAGATTTGTTGGTATGTCGTCGTAATGTCACGAGAAATTTGAAAAAAAAAAGTTTAAAATATTCTCAGAGAAATATGTGGTCTGATCAAACTATTCTATCCTGGTTCCTGTTAGGTCTCGTTTTGTTTTTTGATGACTGTTTCGTCTCTTTTTGATTACTTTTTAGTGTCTTTTTTCTGGAAAGAGGTTTCTAAATTTCCTGTTTTCAAGAAACTCAGTCACCACCAGCCCTGCTTCATGCACAATTTTTAAAATTATTGGAAAATATTCGGTTTTAGAACAAACGATTTTCGAAAAGAATTCTGGAATTTGTACAACTTTAACCTTCCAGTCGTCGCGCGGTTTGCCACCGTCAGAACCACCGTGCTGCTGTTGTGAACGAAAAGCGAGGTTTTTTCAGCGGTGTTGTACAAAATACAACAGCGCGACGACTGAAGTGTTAAATTGAAAATTTCGTAACAATCATGAATAATTTAAAACTTTTCCGAAGGGAATGCGAAAATTCAACATTTATTTTAATTACCACAGTGATATGTTATACGGTCGAACGCGATTACCCAGGGGCTCGATAATTCGTGTTTCTATTTCCGAAAAAATGGATCGGGATCCAAAAGTTTTACGGATTATTTGTATTAATTTAGATGGGTATATGTATATCTACTTAAATATGTAGCAGATGTCCGTGTTAATGTTAAGATATTTTAAAGAATTTGGCTTTTATGCAGATCAGAACTGTATGATTGCTTTGCTAATACATCGATAAACTTAGTATTTATTTTAAAATATTACCACAAATCCAAATAAAGTTTTAGTTTTGCGCCCATGAAGTTGTCTTAGTTATCTAAACGACCGATGGAAATGATATGTACCATTCATCTGTACTAAAAGTACTTTCAAGAAGTAGCATACTGATGTACTTGAAAGTTTCGTTCAGTTCACGGAGCTCTAACAAACGAAATATAATACATCATCATTGGAAAATACAATTCATTTGAATAAAATTTAAGCTTTGGTATTGTTAGCATGTTCATATTGTAATATTGGATATTGAAATCGCATCAGCATGCTTTAAATAATGTTCAGAAGTGTATAAATAGCTATTAAATTGATTTTTTTTAAATTTGTCATTTGTTTGTTTTAGGGCCCTTTTCTTCACCTTCGCTTAAGCCGTAAACCACGTTAAACCCATATAATAAAACTAGATTTAAGACCTAAGTGGGGGTGAAAAAAATCATAGACATATACAATTAGAGTATTTCTGGAACCTGGATTTTTTTTGTAAAACCTGGAAAAACCTGGAAATATCAGGGAATTTCATTTCGGTAAACGAGTAGACACCCTGCGTTTACCTCGTCCGCGTTCTTTCGCTTTTTTTTCCGTTTCGCTGGTGAAAATTAGATTCGGCGGATGGTGCTACGCCACGTGCAAATGATCTGTGGGAACATGTTTTTAAAAGTGATAGATATATTTTTTATCGGAGATTGAAACCAAAGATGTTTTGTGAAGTTTTGTTTGCGTTTTGCTCGAGAGTGCTCTGTGATGGCACCATCAATTAAATTCGTTTTGCGTGACTCGTTTTTTAACCACCGTGCGTGTTGGTTCAAAAATTTAATGTGATTTGTGGATGCTCGGTTCGGGATGGATTAAGAATTGCAGTGCGTGCATTTTTATGGGCAGTGCTAAATTACGACTCAAGCTATTGTTCATTATTAGAGGAGCGATAGACTGTGGAGGATTTTTGAAAATGGAATTTGGTGAGTTTGTTCTGATCAGCACAATGCGTAAATACTAACCATTTGTCGGCCAGAACGTCTACCGAACGTATCCTTTGGCACTACTCTTTCCATCAACATTCCACAACATCCCGTAACATATATGAGAGGTCGTAGAGTTCTCTGCATCTTTCTTAAGTAGGTGTTCAATCAATCATCCATTCCCATTCTCTCGCTTTCGCAAGGACAGCTCTCGATTATTGAAGGATGCGTCAATCTTGTCAAAGAGTTAGAGGTTAGTTCCAAATCTCTGACATTGGTAACGGACGGGAAGGAGGCTACCCTCATACAATTGTCTAGATCTGTACCACCTACGAATTTGCGCTTAATGCTAATGCTAATGCTAATCTGTTAGAATGGAACCATTCTTCACATTTTGCTGAATTTTCCATCTAGAAAAAAGCCTCTCTATGTTTTCTAAAACAAGCCCTTATACTGCAATATCAAAATAAAATCATTCACCAATGATTAGGAGCCATCCATTAAATACGAAATTTTTTAGTATTTTTTAAACCCCGCCATCTTCCCGGATGCTAAGATTCTCGATTCTGATTCAATTTTGATTGCCAAGAGAATGTGTTCTTTCGACTTCACATTAAAATGTATGTCTATCCTTTGTCCTTTTAAGCACTTCTAAAATTTACGTACCCTTCCAAAATGATCAAGTTGTTTGGTTAGTTGCCATGGCAATGTATGCTCACATTGCATACTCACATTGAGTGTTCATAAATAAAACCTTCAAAGCTCTTTTAAACGTCAAAACGGAAGGATGTACATGGAACAGTTAGACGGAGCCTCAGTCTAAAACAAAGGACCGAAATTTTGCAACGCCTCAAGTTGCAAAACTGCACCAAGTCAGAACTTGCGAGGGAATTTGGAGTGGATAGAGCCACGATCAGGAAAATTGAAATCCAAGAAGCGAAAATTCTACGTAAGTCGTCTTCGATGGGGGGAAGATGTTCCAAGAAAATATATGTTTCTTCCGGCAAGCATAAAAAACTTGAACTGGCTCTATTTTACTGGTTTTTGAAAATGCGAAATAACCACAAAACTGTTACATCAAGCTTGATTGTGCTAATAGAATTATTAGTAGTAGAACACTAGTGGCGCTGTTGTCACAAAACTGATTTTAATTATTATTACCTTAAATTCTGGTTTTTCATTAATTGTTCAATACCATGTTGTTGTTTTGGTTTTTAAAATTAATCTGACACTTTGAGGCCCGGTACTCACGCTGTCAGTTCGTGGCAAACTAGATGTTGGTAACACGAACAGCAGCGACATTAGCATTCTTGGGTTCATGCTTCTACTATTGTGCTTCAAGCTCGGAAATTTGCCTCTAAGTTGCGAATTTCGAGCTCATTCAAGTTCAGCAAGAAATGGATCCATAATTCCAAAAGGCGGTTCAACATCCGAAAGCTGAAATTATCCGGAGAGAAACTGTCAAGTGATCGAGACAACATTGAGCCGTTAAAGCGACAGTTTTTTGACTTTGTTAAGAAAAAAAAAAAACTTATCAATTGATCAGCTCTACAATGCCGATGAATCCGGACTGTTTTTTAAAATGTTGCCTGGTTATACATTGGTGCATAGTAGCGAATCCTACGCATCAGGACATAAGATAGCCAAGGAGAGAGTCACATTTATGCCTTGCGCTAATGCGTCAGGGACCCATAAACTGCCTATGCTTATGATTGGAAAATCTAAAAATCCAAGGGCATTCAAGAATATTCAGTTGCCATTGCAATACGATTCTTCTAAGAATGCATGGATGACCAGAGACATTTTCCAATCATGGTTCTATACAAGGGGGTGGTCACTCTACGCACTTCAGTCGGCACAGCTGTGCCTTCAGAGCGCTAAAGTGCGCCAATCGTGCCAAACGTGCTATAATAGTAGCATGCCATAAAACTTAATGAACTGAAATTACAGTAAATCGTTCTCAGCAAGCATTGAAATATTTAATTGTTTTTCTTTTTTATCTCTCTTTCTACAAATTTGAGATGGTCTTAACCTGAGACGAGACTCGCGGAGACGGTCTTCTTTTTCTGTGATTGCTGAGTTTTTTTTCTTATTCCACTTTGTGTTTATACCAATTATGCGCATGCTGTTCAAATCCACACATGAATCTCTCAGCAAAAAATGATTGAGTTTGCATCACATCGAATCATAAATAGCCGTTTGTGTGAAATTTCATGCCAGCAAACGTAGCAGACATTAGAAATAATTGATCTTCTGCTAAGATTTATCAGCAACTTTGGAAAAAACTGCTCCGCCGACTGAGGTTTTTAATAACAGTTTACTTTGAACACAATACTTTTCACTTTTTCCGCCATAAAAACGGTGGGCTGCATTTGACGTTTCGTGAGAGGGGAATCTGGGCTGCATATGACGTTGATATTTTTCCTCTTCGCGAGTCTCTCTCAGGTCTTAACCTGGGAGGGAGGCACCGATATTACACACGATATATGACACAAAGTTATTTCGAACTGCAAGATTCGATTCTGATATATTTGTGAAACACGAACTGCTTGCGTTGCGTGGTAATTTCGTAGATTGCATACTGAAAACTGTCATGTTAGTTACTTTACGACTCTTATTCCAATTGCTCATGGAAAACTATTTTGAATGTATTAGTTATCCAATAGGAAGTCAGAGATAGAAAGACATGACATGGAAAATGATAGCAATGATATAGCAATGAGGCCCATTTGTTCCAATATTTGCACTCCAACGGAAAAAATGGCAGCGTGGTTGGTGAATGAAATGAAGGGCTACCCGGTCACCCACGGAAAGAGTGTGAAAAATTCAGTGGAATTGGTGGATAAACTGGAAGAAGTTGAAATACGTAGAGGAGAAATTTTGGTTTCATTCGATGTGGCCGCACTGTTTCCTAATGTGCCTGTACCAGACGCGCTTTGCAGTTTATGGAGGCATTTGGAACGACATCGTGCCCCATTAGAGTGATGTAAATTTCGAAATTTTTGCTCCCCTATGCTTAAATGATTTAAATTATGGTAAAAAGCATCCTCCTAAAATTTTAAATGATTTGGAAGAAATTTGACTGTGCACACACCATTTGAAGTTTATATGGAGATTACTATGGAAAACGCCAACCTTTTGTGTTCAGCCCTCTATCTCTTCGTCACTAAGTTTTATGGAAAAGTGAACACACTCTTCTCATGTGAAATTTTTCCAGCTACATCTTTGCCGGAGACCACATTTTGATTGGACGCCAGGAAAAATTGTTATTCATCATCATAAAGTGGGTTTGCCTTCAGTAAGCTTCACCTACTATTCGGCAGGCAACAGTGGTGCCGCCAGGAAAGAATAGATCAAAGTAATCCAGGCTACTATGTTCTACAGCAAGAGAGCAGTGTTGCTCTGAAAGTAATTGAATGATCATCTCAGCATGGCTTAGACTTTGGAATCAAGAATAACAAATTATCCTTACGTCCCAACAAAATGTGATCTTCGGCAAAGTTATAGCTGGGAAGATTTTACATCGGAAGAGTGTGTTCGCTTTTTCGCTTTTTTTTGGCGAGCAGATAGAAGACTGAACACAAAAGGTTTGTCTTTTCCATAGTGTTCTGTATTAGACAAATTAAATAATACGTCTTTCTTTTATGACGAGAAAATACAGAATAAAGTTTATTGCAAATCAACAACTTATGTTACTAGGATGTTGCTACCCGAACGATACTTGGCTTGCCACGTTAACAACGCTTTGGAACACGCGACAGCACATCTCCTCCGTAAGTTAGAACCGCTCTGGAGCACGTACCATTCGGTTACTTCTAGAAACATATATCCCATCATCTCGATAGTATCCTCTCTGCTGTTGAACTGAACTTGGATCTTCGATAGCCTCATCTTCTGCCGATAGATATTCGTCGTCTGGTAGTTGAACATTGGTAGTATTATTTCCAACAATCGTTTCTTGAACGCTACTTCTATCGTCCTCGAAATCGTCATATTCATATTTCAGCAGTTGATGAGTTCTTCTTATAAATGTACCAATTTCAGCTGCATAGCATTCGTACAGATTTTCTCCTTTTCGTTTCATAATTTTTGTCTTAATCCATCGCTGTCTGTCGGGATCTCGATAGTCTCTTGCATATGCTATCTCACCCGCAATGAAAGATGTATCCTTCCTTTTCGCATTATGCTTCCATGTTTTAACCGTTTGTTGTACAAAATTGTCCTTCCGGAGCGAATCGAATCTAGTCCTCATCTCACGTCCAAACATAAGTTTGAATGGTGTCTCATTTGTTGTGCAATGTGGTGTAGCACGATACATTTGAAGATAACGGTTCATCGTTGAAGCAAGTGACTTACCACGGCTAGAGCTTTCCGCAAGCATTTTTTTAAGTGCATTCTTGAATGTCTTCACTGCATTTTCAGCTGCACCATTAGAACACGGACTGTATGGTGCTGAAGTGAGATGTCGTATTCCTTTCTCCTTGCAAAATTCTTGAAAGTCTGCCGCAGTAAACGATCTACCATTGTCGGACACCAAAACATCGCAATTCCCGAAACGTCCGAAACAATCTTCTAACTTCTCAATAGTTTCCTTTGTTGATAATGTACTCACCACATAGGCTTCTACCCATTTTGTATAGCTATCGGTTATAATCAGGAAATTCTTATTTTTCAAAAACAGGTGATCGATGTGTACTCGCTCGAATGGCCGAGAACATAGCTTCCATGGAGATATTGGAACATTTCCCAATTCTGGTCTACACTGGATACACTGTTCGCATCGCTTACCCATGTCCTCAATGTCCTTATCGATGTTAGGCCACCAGAAGTAGTTTCTTGCTAACGATTTCATTTTCACAATTCCCATGTGCGTTGAGTGCAATTCTTGAAGTAAAAACGGCCGAAGTTTTGCAGGCGCTACGATCCGATAACCCCACAGGAGCACTTCTTCCTCCACAATCAGCTCTGATCTACGTACGAAGAACTTCTTCAACTCAGAATCTTGCACATTGGTAGGCCATCCAGTCTTGACATAGTTCACAACACGACTTATGACAGGATCTCGTCGAGTTTCAACAATCAATTGCTTCCGTTCTACTAATGATTTCGTTTCAGCTTCTATGAACTGTAGGAACATGACTTCTTCATCGTTGATATCATCGTCTTCATGGTACAATACTGGTGATCGCGACAGGAAATCGGCTACTTTATTGTTAACTCCTTTGATGTATTTGATCTCGTAATCATAATTGGCCAAGAAAACGGCCCATCGCTGTAGCTTACCGAAAACCATGTCAGGGATGCCTTTACGTCCAAAAAGTGATACAAGGGGTTGATGATCCGTCCAGATGGTAAAATTTCTTCCTAGTAAGTAACTGCTTAATCTTCGTACTGCATAGTATACTGCCAATGCTTCCATGTCTAACGAAGAGTATTCTTTTTCATGATTTTTGAGAACTCTTGAAATAAAAGTCACCGGTCTTTGGTTTCCATCGGAACAAACTTGAAATAGCGCAGCACCAATACCTTTGCCAGAAGCGTCCGTTACCAGTACTACCGGTAAAGCAGGATCATAAGGAATTAATACATTATCTGAACAAATTTTAAGCTTGATATCCTGGAAAGCAGTTTCACATTCAGGGGACCATTCATATTTTTCTTCTTTCTTCAACAGCCGGTACAGTGGGCTTAAAATGGCTGAGACATTCGGAATAAATTTTGAGTAGTACGTAACCATTCCCAAAAATTCTCGTAACAGTTTTACGTTTGCTGGCCTCGGAACATCCATTATTGCTCGTACCTTTTCCGGATCCTTATGGAGACCGTCGCCGTCTACAATATGTCCCAGAAATTGTAATCGTTCTTTGAAAAACTCACATTTATTTCGGTTGAGCCGAAAACCAGCGTCCAAAAGCTTCTCCAATACTTTCGATAAATTGTTGAGGTGTTCACTGATTGTTGCTCCAGTAACTAGAACATCGTCCAAAAAGTTAACAGATCCAGGGCAATCTTGTAACAGTTTTTCCAAAATCTCTTGAAAAATAGCGCATGCTGGTTTGGTTCCAAAGGGCAATCTGTTCACATAGTAAATTCCTTTATGAGTACTCCACGCCAACATCTTCTTCGATTCTTCATCAAGTAGTAGTTGGTTGTATGCTGATTTCAAATCCAGTTTCGAAAAAAATTTGCCGCCATTGAGTTTGGCAAACACATCTTCCACTACAGGCATCGGATACCGTTTATCTTCCAGAAATGGATTCACTGTAACGCGATAATCGGCACACAAGCGGATTGAATTGTCCTTCTTCAATACAGGAACCAAAGGTGTCCCCCAATCAGCATTTTCAGCTTTTGAAATTATTCCAGTATTCTCCAACCTCTCCAATTCTTCTTCGACTTTGGGTTGAAAAGAAATCGGAATTTTCCTTGGTTTCACAAACTTTGGAACAGCATCGGGTTTCAGTTGCAGATTCACTTTTGAATACTTATAGCACCCTAACGAATCGTCGAACAACTCTTCATAATTGTCCAAAACGCTTTTCAGTTGTCCATCAAACTTTTCTGACTTCTTTGTATCGATCTTGTTGAATTGAATGTTCAGTAACTCACCAATGAAATCTCTTCCAATCAACGGATTCCTTCCGCCTTCAACAACGACCAATTCGCCAATCGCTTGTCGACCTTGATATTTCAATACCGCATCGAATGCACCTTTAGGCGTGGCTTCACCTCCAGTGTAGAATACTAGTTTTCCTCGAAATGGGTGCAGGGCAAATTCGTTAAAGTGTGACTGATAAAATTCTTCTGAAATAACAGTAATCGGCGATCCAGTGTCTACCTCGAACTTCGTACATCGTCCATTCACAGAAACTTCCACAAAGTAAGGGTCGCTATAGGCCACGTTGTTGATCTCCAAATGATTAACGTTTTTCTCCTTCCTTCCGAAATTTTCTTTAGTTTTCTTTTGACAAACAACAGCAATATGTCCTTTTTCTTTACAAATCTTGCAAACGTAACTTCGATATTGGCAGTTGCGAAAATCATGATTACCTTTACCACAAGCATAGCAAGTTGCAGATCCAGGTTTCTTCGTCAACTTCGGAACATAATTAGCTTTCTTCTCAACTATCTTGTTCACCTCCAATACCGCTCGGTTCTTCAGCGCAGCTTCCCGTTTCGATGCTATTTTGATCAAATTCTCCAATGATACAGACTCTTCTTCTTCACATAATCTTTCAAATATTGGTCCAGGTCGAAGTCCCGTAACAAAAATATCTTTCAACGTGTGATCCAGATGTTCTCCGAACTCGCAATTCAACGACAATCGCTTCAACCGCACATACCATTCCAGGACGCTCTCTTCCAGGTCTTGGCGGGCTCTATAAAACAATGCTCTCTCACGATACGTAACAACCGTTGGACAAAATCTTCCTTTCAGCAACACACACAGCTCATCATAGGTCTTAGAATTGGGTTTCGCAGGATGACAAATATTCTTCACCGTCTGGTACACCTCGAGCGAAATTGATGTTAGGAGTACAGCGGATTTACGCTCCTCTTCCGTATCAACAGCTACAAAGTATTGCTCCAAACGTTCCTGGTACAATTCCCATTGATCCCCCAAGGCAAATCTCGGCGGACAGTAACCTTCCATCTTAACGCAGGTTTAAACTCCAATCGTCGCCAATTGTTCTGTATTAGACAAATTAAATAATACGTCTTTCTTTTATGACGAGAAAATACAGAATAAAGTTTATTGCAAATCAACAACTTATGTTACTAGGATGTTGCTACCCGAACGATACTTGGCTTGCCACGTTAACAACGCTTTGGAACACGCGACAGCACACATAGTAATTTCCATATAAACTTCAAATGGCGTGTGCACAACCAAATTTCTTCCAAATCACTTCAAATTTTCGGAGAATGATTTTCATCATAATAAACACAGTTTAAGCATAGAGGAGCAAAAACTTCAAAATTTGCATCAGTCTAGTACCCCATCTAACCACATTAATAACTATCTCACCGTGGCAGAAGTGTGCATGAATCAAAACTACTTCATGTTTAGGAGTAAGTTTTACAAACAAACCTTTGGACTCAGCATGGGTAGTAAGCTCTCTCCACTATTTGCTGACGTTTTCATGGGCGATTTTGAAACAGACCTTCAAAAAGAAAAACTTTTCCCTCGAATTTGGAGACGCTACGTTGACGATATTGATGATCACCAAGAAAGAGGATGACACCTTGGAATTCGGTATGTGTGTGTGTGTAATCCAACTAACACCCACTGTCCGGCAGTGATATTATGGAAAGATTTTGTCTTTATAACCGGCGCGTATTTAGTTTGTTTTGCAAGCATAATGCTCAGAACAATCTCACCGAAAACCATCTAAGGCGGTATTGCCATCACCATGGAAACTTCGACCCAACCTTTGGCTGTGGGGTTGGCCTTTCTTCCCCCTTCACGTCGCGCATCCGCTCATCGCTACACCATGCCACTTTTTTTCACAGTTTCGTATTGCTAGATATTTTTCATTTGAACTTATGTTTACGCACATTAATTCCTAAATCACTATTTTCTGTAGGTTCTTTATTGGTACCATTGCACAGAGCACTAATTGTAACGTTCAATTTCCGGGGCGTTCGGCGTCTCACTTTCACATTCCCGGACACACGAAAGTCACACTTTTCTTCCAATCATTGGCCACTCAAAGATCCATCATCTGATTCAATTCCTCACTGGCAAAATAAAAAAATAAAAAATCAACTGAAAATTCGCGCAATATGCACTGCAGTTCACACAATCTTGCATCTCACATTCACATGCACTCTGGCCAATTTCTAATGTTCTTATCGTCACATCACACAATCAACACTTTTCTTCCATATTTTTGCCGGGTGGCATAGCACCATCAGCCATTTGGAACGTTTTCGAAATTTCCGCGACCCGAGATGAAACGTGACAGCGAATTTGAAAAGCAGCCACACGCGCGCAAAGCCTGCTGCGATCCATCATGACACCTTGAAATTCGGTATCTACCGAAAACCGACATCCATCGATCGGTATATAACGTCCGATTCTAACCACTACGGAGCACAAAAACACGCCGCGTTCCACTCGATGGCACACCGCCTTTTTAATATTCCCATGGAAAAAGAAGAATTCGTTGAGGAGAGAATGAAGATTCATGAAGCTGCAGCAGTAAATGATTACGATGAAGAATTTGTCAACAAAATACTAAGGAAACACGAACGGAAAAAAACATCGCCAAATTGCTACTACACTTCAACCACAAAAAGAAGAACCCCTACGGATAAGTTTGCCGTTTTATCCAAAATTAACCAACCCCATTTAAGGCATTCTGAAGCAGCACGGAATGCGAAAAGTTTCCCATTTAAATGCTTGGGAATCTACATATGTTCATCTCAAATGCCGAACAACCATTGATGAATGTTCGCCGCTTTTTCACTTGACGAAACTGGAATTCAAATAGCCTTTCTAACGTGTACTGGAGAAAGTACGAAGCTGTTTTGTTCTCTTCTATGTAATCAGTTGGACATCGTCCTGTAGATGTCCACGAAAAAGGTAAATGTTTAAATCCTTTTTATGTTTGTAAGAACAATAAGTGTTGTGTCTAGCCTCGCGTCGCGTCTTGTGAGTATATTTTGTTTTCCGTGTAAATTACGGAAAACCAATTTTGTGATTATATTATATCAGGGACTGTCCATTAACGTGAAGATGAATCGAAGCCAAACCTCAAATTTTCAAGAGCCCAAATCTGGAGAGCTGAACACCCGTTTGAGCTGAAAACTTAACAGCTTAAACGGATATTTGGTTCTTTAGGTTTGTGCTCTTGAAAATTTTTGGTTTGGCTTCGATTCATCTTCACCTTAAGACCTGAGTGACTTCTAAAATTTAAGACGAGTGTCCAATATGTTAGGCAGTGCCTATAGCCGAGTCGAATATATCGGCTCGATTTACAAAGTAGGATCTTCAATCACATCTAATTCATTCTAAGTCTTAAGTCTTTGAACGCTTCATATATTTTTGTGAAAAAAAAAAAGAAGTAACCTGAGAAACAATAGAGAATTAGGATCATCAATCTTTGGATTTATGATAAGTCTGATGGGACTCATACCATCTTTCAATTCCACTTTAAGAAATATTCAAGATGGAAAAATGAAATAAATGATTAAGAATCGCATTCAAATCGCTGTGGCTAACGCAAAAGTCGACTAAAAATAGGGAGAAAACGATCTTTTCGAACAAACTTTGTCGAACATCTAGATCTGGTCTTCCCGATAGCATACATTCACCAAATGTGCTCGCCGTGAGCGAACAGCATAAATCTGTCCCCATTTATGAATGGGTGAGTGTGCAGATTTATTCTCTTCTGCATTGCTCTTTCTCTCGGGCATGCTTTATGAAGGAGAGTTTAACATAGAGTGTTTGTATACTTTTTAACGCATGCATCTAACACGTTAAGATTTTGTCATATACAATTTTGAAACTGAATTATTGTGTATAGGAATACGATGTATATTAAAACTTATTATTCATGTTTTTTCTTTGCATTTAATTTTTGAACTCTTCCTTTCCTAGTTTAACAGAATATTCCTTTATAAAAAAACATGTAGTAACTTTTGCATAGTAACATCTGATCGGACTTGTCTCAAATTCGTCGAAGAGCGATGTAGCTCTGGAGCTCTTAGAAATAGAGGATTAAGTCATAAGAAAACTAATGGTTAAGTAAAGTGCAACATTTGGTTAAATCAACAAGATGTGTATGAACAATCCTAAGCGTAACTCGACGACTGCTTCGATCCATTCACAGAAAGTTGTGCGAGAGTGAATGCATAGACACCGACCTGAACGGACAGCCCACACGGCAGCGCCTACTACCACCGACCGACTGAACCGACTGTCGCATACAGAGCGAAACGGAAGAGCGCATATTTTTTTTATTATTGTGTCGGTATTCGTTCCTCAAACTCATGGTTAATGGTGAGAACATTACTTGCTCCGAAAAATAACATAGTAGGACATCGCCTCGTTCGGTCACATTCCACCAGAAAAGACTCTCACCGAGTGGTGTCACATATAGGAAGGAAGCACGTCGCCTACTTTCATGTCCGAAAAAAAGACAAATAACCATCGCAGGAAATGCATTTAAGGCGTTAGAAAGGATTTTCCTGTGTTGTGATGTTGAGTGCAATTCAAATTTATTAACATGAATGGTGTGCAATCGAATGTGTAAAAGTTATAGGAAAGAAATAGTCAGCAGAGAAGTTTCCGGAGCGCAGCTGAAGACAAGTGCGTAAATCATGTCAATAGATTTGGTGAAAAATCGAGAATCCATGGTGAAAGCCTGGACGACGGTAGTTGACACGAAGAGCTCCACCAACTGGGCCCTGTTTTCGTACGAGGGTCAGACCAATGTGCTCAAACTGCAGGAAACCGGCGAGGATGGAATATCCGAACTGGCAGCCGAGTTCAACTCGGGCAAAATTCAATACGGGTTCGTGCGGGTCGATAACAAGGAGACTGGAATTGCAAAGTTCGTGTTCATCAATTGGCAGGTGACTACGTGAGCACATATCTTATCTGAAGGTTCCGTAAACAACACCGGTATAGTGTTGTTGACTAAAATATTCAAACGGAATCTTAGCAACCCAGATAAGATAAAGATCTGGGAGTTCACCTTTCGATATTTGTCGTTTTAGGGTGAGGGAGCGCCTACTGCGCGCAAAGGAACCTGTGCCAAACATGTAAGAGACGTGACAAATTTGTTACACGGAGCGCACATCACAATTCACGCTACCAACGAAGATGATGTCGAGGAAGCGCTGGTGCTAGAAAAGCTGCAGAAAGTAATCGTTAACGATTTCAAGGTCAAAGATTACTCACAGGCCAACGGTAGGTGATCGAATGACTTTTCACAGTTTTTAATTAAATTTAATTGTCTTAAAACGGCGTTGGAGAAAACACTGACTGCCGGTAGAGATTTACAAGCGGGCAGAGAAAGGCGACTCACAGTGCTGGGAAACAAGTGGGTCATCATGGATAGAAAAAATGAAAAATAACAGTTTGTTCATTAGTCACAACTTCATGGTGAACGCCGTAGCCGTTGAGCGCCACACTTTACTTGGAGAAAGGCGATGGGTGGCGATATTGAAAATGGACAACGCCGTATTTTTATATTGATTGAATGAATCAGCAGAGAATGGCAGGAGGTTTGATTAATTAATCGATTTTAATGCTTTAGAACCGGTTGTGCTGATTTGAATACGAGCTGATGTTTTTTTTGTGTGACTCAAATTGACCTATTGTTCGATTCGCAAAGTAACAGCTGACGCCCGTTGCATGTTCTTGACCAACATTTGTAATTGACTCACGTTCGCAGCTGATTACATATGCGGATAGCATGGCCTACCATGTTAGCGCATACTAAGTTTTGATAGCGTTGTTTCGCTCTATGGGCTTCTCGGGTTACTTTGATTGCTTAGGCACATACACATGTTTCCAGAAATTGCAGTGTCTTACGGGCTATGAATCAAAACAAAAAAGAAAAATATTTTCACGGCTTATTAGTATTTTCTACGTTCGATTCTTAGTGATCGGAATATGATGATTCAGACCTGTGATGTTGAAGGAAAACCTTCTTAATAAATTATTCATACCACACTCTTTGATTTATTCAACATGCCTGCATACATGTGTGTAGAAAAAAAAGTAAGAAATTGTCAGTGAACTATTCGTCAACCAAGACACGATGGTCCATGAAAGATTCTAATATTTTCTAATTTTTCTTGACATTTCATTCTTACTGCCTCTCAGACTAGTGTTCTATGAGCACTACCACAATTCGGGCTCGAAAAGATAATAGACCGTTTAAGCTAGGGAATGTCCCATTATTTACAAACATCGGTTCTAGTATTTTTAAGTCTACTTTATCTGCAATCTAGGGGATATTTTAAATTCCGTTGGTTTCAAACCGGGACCTAGACAAAGTACCGTCAAACGGGGTGACTTGCAACACTTTGCAACTTCAATCAACCAAAACCATGATCTAAACGTAATTTAAAAATCTAAAATCCATGTAGAACTTTTAATGGCCGGCCCGCCTACAGAATGAGATGATAGAGAATTGAATCGAATTATTTTGTCATATCAAAAGTCATCAAAAAGGTGAAATTTTTTAAATGTCCTTGTGCGGGGTGACTTGCAACACTCAATGCTAATTTAGTTTATTCCAACAAAATGTTGATATTTTTTATTAGTCACACTTGTTGAGTATTGTTATTCATGTATTTAAAGCATTCGAACCAGTACAAGAGCATTTAGAATACATTTTTGTAAGAAAATAATTGAGCTTTTTTTGTATGGGAAAAAGAGGCGTTAAATCATCAAGGTGCAATATCTTAACTGAACAATATTTTTAACTAGTGTTTGTAGTTGATTGATGAATTATTACTCTTTTGATTATAAAGTAGACCTAACACAAAAGTTTTTAATTTTTATAAAACTCTAAATTGCTTAGAAATAAAGTGTTGCAAGTCACCCCGCATAGGTACATGTATATAAAAATGATTTTTATTAAAAAGTTGTTGCTAAAATTTTGTAAAATAAAATTCGTCATATTATCACTTATTAGTTATAGAAACAACATGTAGAGTATTACTTTTGTATATTAATTCTATCTCATGTTTTCAGGTCACGATTTTGAACCTCCATCAAGTATCAGTTTTCTAGACATTTAAAATAATTATGTTTATTGTATGAACATATTTATAATAACAGCTTTAATCGTGGCCCCTACTTGAATTGTGAATCACATGTGTTGAAGCACCGATTTAAAACAAATTTTCTTTTACAATTTGTGTTTTATAGTGAAATTTAGTTGTAAATTACAATGTGTTGCAAGTCACCCCGCCGTTGCAAGTCACCCCGTTTGACGGTACTGAAAACAGCTCGAGTCAGCGAATCCCAAACTCAACAATCTAGTTTGTCGCGCGATAAACAAGCGAGTTATTTTGAAATCCTGAGAAGATTCTCTATGCTTTGTAAAGATCTTTGGCATATCTTTCTGCTTTGTATGACATTTACATTTCAAATTGATATTTTATTGGCAGAAACGAATTCTCTCAGTTGACTTTGTTTTGTCATGATTTGCTTATACACATTTTGCCCTACTGATACAAATTTTATGGAAGAGTGTTTTGTGTACAGCCCTATTTCTTTATATAGGAAGCCAGATCCTATTCTTGGTACTTTCGTTTCACTACGGCATTTTCCACAATATGCGTCGTATTGAAGTGCTTCTTGTTGCAAAGTGTCAGACAATTCGGCCTCCCATTCAAAAGTGAATCATGGAAGTACCCAAGTAGTACGGAGCATATTTTCAACGAAAACTATAAATTTTGCGATTTAATATACTACGCAACAATGTACGCATAGCTGAACAAATAAACAAATACTAAGGCAGTTTTTTTTTTACAATTTTTCTTCAATTTCCTATCACAACATTTACTTCACTTACTTGTGGGCCCCGGGCACTAGACCTATTCATATTTTCAAAAATGTCTGGAAACTCCCCAGTCAACCAATACTTTGATTTTTCATTGCGAAATGAACTTCTGGCCAAAATTTCACTCAATTTAGAGTAAATTTAGTTGTGCTTCAAATCAATTCTTTGTTTTTGGGCTATTTTCAAGCTTTAAAAAATCATAACTACCGAACGAAACATCAAAATTTATCGGAAATACTTCTACATAGTAGTTTATCCAATTCTACGAACTTTTGTCGAACACAATTTTATGATTGGAGCAAGTTTTAACATAGTTTGGTTGAGGTTTGTATCTCGAGGTTCTTGAAAATCTCTTTTTTCGGGAATTGTTTTCACTGAACAGCATGTCTGCATGAAAATTTCGGATTTTTAATTTCCTGACATGATGACAATGCATATCTAAAAATTAATCCCGTTCAAAGTAATCATTTATCTTACGAAAATAAATTGTAAAGAATAGGTATGAAGCACATTTGTAAATCCACTGTGGGTGAGCCAAGAGCACCACCGTGAGCTTCAATGAATACAAAAAATGAACACGTTAGCACTGGCTTTTCTCAGTCGATGATGATGATTGTTTTCATATCGTTCTAAATGATCAGTGAAATGCGATCAAAACAATCATCACTCGGAAGAAAAAGCAATGCTAACTTGTTCAATTCATTCGTTTCCGGTACATGTGTCATGCATGATTTAACTATGCGATGCGGTGCTCGATCTTTGGGCATTTATTGTAATTTATTGTAAGGGTATGCGAAATACCGAATGATGCCGTCAAACACGCTTCGAAACGAAATTCCGCGGAATTCCACGGAACTCGTACAAGCGGAATTTTTATTTTGCGATTCCGTTTCGTATCGCTGAATCGTAAAAATATCTCCGCGGAAAACTAGAAATAAACGGAATAAAACGGAATTTCGCGAAATTTCGAGTAAATTGTCAATCACATGCCTACATTGTCATGGAAAGGGTATTGGGTTAGTGGGATAAGTTTTGGATCTGTGAGTCTATGGTTCTATGGCTCACGCCTAACCGAATTCGCGATATAAATCGATAACAGCATTGTACGACAAACCACTTTCTGGCTATTTAGATGTGCACTCTTGAAATGTTGATGCATGCCTTCGATTTATTTTCACCTTAAACGAGGAAGATGCGTACATTATTTTATATCAAAAACTCAAGCTAGGTTTATTCACGCCTCCTCCTTTTTCTTATTGCGTGACCTAATTTCTGCAAGGTCCCTAATTTAAACAATAGGCCTATTCACATGACGTCTCAAATCAGCTGATCGGGAAGCACTTTGACAGTTCTTCTATGAAAATGACAGGCTTGTGTTAGCACCGGTCCTCCACCAATGTAAACAAATGCATAGACGGATCTGTCACATGAAAAGGCCTATAATGCATTTCCCGGATTGTTTGATACTGATCATTTATTGTTACAAGTATCATTGGAGGACCAAGGATCAAGTAAAAGTTTCAAAAATGTATTTGTTTCGATCGATTTTGATGATTTTTTAAGGAAAATCACAAATAACTATAATTTTGAGTCATGCATTCATTATTTGTAATATTATGTTGTTTCCAGATTAAGGTCCGAATTTGTTGAGATACTTAGGGTATTTCGAAATGGAAAAGCAAAACAGTACTTTTTCTGATTTTTCGCACATCTGAATCACGGGAAATCAATAAATAAGGCAAACAAAAAATTTCGCTTATTGAAAGACGGATTGTCTGAACGAACATTGATGAACTTTTCAATCTGATTTGCAGTTCCTCAATATTTTCAAATACCGTAAAACGGAGTAACTTTGATAGTTTTTTCTAAGAAAACTTGAATATTTATGCATGCTGTTTCAAAGAATTATAATTCATATTTTTTTAAACAAGTACTGGTATCCTAACTATCGATTGCAGTTGATAGATTGCCAAAATAATTATTCTGAATGGATATATAATTTTTCATATAATCGAAAGTCGGTTTTTGTTTTGGGGTAACTTTGATAATGAAGTATAAATCGAACAAAATTGAATCAATTATGGAACATGGGCGTTGCATACCTCTAGGCGTTTAAAGCTATATGTAAATTTCTGACTTAGATTACAAAAATGGTCCCAGTTTGTAAAAATGGTTTTCGCTAAGAGGTTTGAGACCTACTTCATGTTCTACTACAACTAGGCTGTCAAGGATAAGCGACGAACTCATTATGACTCCACCAATTAGTTATCGTAGAACAGATTGTTTGTGAGCGTTTCAAAAGTGTTAAAATCTTATGAATTTTTAATATTTGCATATAAATCTCCAAATGTACTTGATTCCAACGAAAAAAGCTTTGACATTAAGTGTCATACTAATACTCTTTACTTTTGTATTCGTTTTGTTTAACTGATAAACAGAAACTATGTTATTTCGTTAAGTATGTTGTGGGTCTTGCACTATCAAAGTTACCCGCATTATCAAAGTTAGGCTTCACATTTATTAATAATTTGTTTTTATTGTCAGCTTGAAACCAAGAATCTTAAGGCGAAGTAGGCCGTCATTGAAATTTGTACGCGTCGTTGATGATTGTTGCTAATTCATCTCACGATTTCAAATCAAAGAAAATCAGTTGGTTTTGCACTGACACAGCTGAAAAAGTTTATGCATGTTAGCGCGTACACTGATACTTTTTTAAGCCAGTACAAACTATCAAGACTGAGTTTTATCATTTGAAATGCAAGCTGAAAAGTCATCATTGTTGCCAAAACGAATGACGGACTACTTAGCCTTAACATGAAATAATCTCAAAACTCCTCTAAATCACAATTTTCACAAAAATCGTCCAGAAATGTCTGCACATGTTTCTGAATACGATCATTACTCCAGTATTTGCTCATAAAAACTACCGGAAATACCTCCAGTAATTTCCACGCTAATTACTCTCAAAATTTTCCTTTCACCAGATTTTTTCATTTATTCTCCCAGTCATTTATGGAGTGATTCCTCGAAGAATTAATGCACATTTCATGAAGGGAATTTTCCAAAAAAAATATTAATCCTAAATGAATTTAACCACAGGTTCACGGCAGCGGTAAACAATGCGCGTTTGGCTGAAACAGTAAATATCATGTTGCAATATTTTTTTCGTTTAATTTTTTCATAGTTTTATGAAATTAAAATTGAATCAAAAATTATTGAGAGAAAAGCGGTGCGTTTTCGTAGATAGGTGTATTTTTGGCAATTTAGTTTGCTTGGGACATTTTTGACACCCAAAACGATTGAAGTTTAGAAGTAAGAAGCACGTAATAAAATATAAATATTTTGAGCGCGATAGGTTATAAAAAGATTCTTGACAAATTGAATGCAGCTGTCAAAAATATTAGAATTCACCCTACGTGTATGTATACCAAAATTATCACTACACAAAAAAAATTCGCGGAATATTCAGAAAAAAATCGTTTCGTTTCGAAACATTTCGTGAGGATTTGAATTTCGTATCGGTTTTACGGAATATTTCAATTTTTCGTTTCGTTTCGCTAAGAACAATTTTGAAAATTCCGCATATCGTTTCGTTTCGTATCGCCATGGAAAATACTCATATCGCATACCCTTAATGTAAACCAATGAAAATCACGTTTTCCTACACATTTCAGCCCGTTCAAAATATATGGGAAATACATTCGATTTGCATAATCTGCAGTAGACCTGTTCATATTTGAAAAAATGTCTGGAAATCTACCGGTCAAGCAGTATCCTGAATTCTCCTACTAAGAACAATGTCTGGTCAAATTTTCAGCTAATTTGATACAGATTTCAGTATGCTTCAAGTTAAAAATGTGTTTTAGGGCTAATTTCAAGGTTTGAAAAATCATAACTAGCATGTGGAAAATCAAAACTACTTGCTATTACTGTGGGATACTCCCGGTTCGCACTTCAGCGAAACACCCGCGAATCAACTGTCCGTACACTACGCGACCACTTGTGATACGATCACACGAAATTAAATGAACTATTCGCACTTCAATCGAAACCAAAAGAACTAATTTATTCACTTCACACAGTGGACTGTATTTACGATACGCGACGCGACGGTCCAACGGTCGATACCGATGCCGTCGGTGGTTTGGTTATAACTAAATCTCCTTCGTATTTCTGCATCAAGGGATGCTGCAAGAGATTAACTCGATCCCTCATCGGGTTATCTCTCTCTGGGAATTAACATATGAACTATTGATATCTATCTAGAGCATTGCGGTCACTCAATTGCCGATCTGTCTCGTGGTACAGTGGCGCGTAAAAATATCGTACCTATCTATATCTAACATACCGGCCGCCTTGAGTTCACTCAATTCAAATAACTATACTATAAAAGAACAATTCAAATTCAAATACGGATCTTCTCCAGACACATCAACTATCTCGCTACTTCCGATGAAAAGCTCCTCCTGGCGCTCTACAGGCTACACCTGACCGTCCTTCAAGCTGGCTGTAAGCGATGCCTTCAACTGATCCTCGTTCGACATTTCCTGAAGACTCTGCAAGACCTTGTACTACAGCATGACTTCAGCCGATGGACTGGATGCCGTACGCTGTCGAAAAATAACATGGCTTGATTCCAGAACAGACTGATAATTGAAGGGACATAACTTATCTGTCGCCCCCTGGCGATAACGGACGAGTTCTCCATTCTTGCCAAAGTGTGCCCCTATGGGGGCGTAAAACGCTGTGCTGAAGTGGCTGTCGTACTGGGTCTGAAGTCGTCGTAGAGAAAATACTGTTGACGAGAAAAACCGATTGGGCTCCGAACAAATCTTTAGGTTTTGACTACGTAACTTTAAGGGCGGCCCCTGGCGAATGCGGCAAATGCCGCTTGCTGCCAATAATGCCCCTACTGGGGCCATACTTAGCTTGGTCGATCGCAGGGGTGACCGACAAACGATGTACCAGGGATGAGTGAGTATCTGCTGAAGATCAATAACGCTTTGTATCCGAAATACTAATTTGAAAGGGCTGAACGTAACTTAGATGTCGGCCCCCTCGGCAGATGTGGCAAATCGCCACGAGATTGCCAACGGTTGCCCCCAATGGGGGCGTTGAATGCTATTGAGTAGTTGTAGACTGATGAGCAAAGAAATATCCAGGCATACGGGCAGCAGAGTTTGACTGTCAAGGGAGAGCAGATCAGTTCCTTTCCACATACACAAAATGTAATACGTAACTTGGGGAGAGCCCCCTGGCAATAGCGGCGGGAATTCACCGCAAGGTGCCAAATGTGCCCCAAATGGGGGCGATAATACTTATTGTTGAACTGGATGCTGCTCCTCGACAATCGGTGGGACATTTTGCAGTGGAAGAATACAGATTTTTGAAATCCCTCGACGGTATGATCCTTCCTTCGTACGGACGGTGATAACCCTCACGTTGCCGTCGGAACCTGGATGTAGTTCCTCTACTCGTCCCAGTTTCCACTTGAGCGGTGGAATGTTGTCTTCCTTTAAGAGCACCATTGATCCGATGCCGAAGTTGTCTCGTTGTCTCGTCCACTTGTTGCGACTTTGTAGACTTGACAAGTAATCCGTTGACCAACATTTCCAGATTTGCTGGCTGTAGTTCTGAACTTGCTGCCACCTGCTGAGCCTACCCTCTAGTAGCCCGCTGAGATTTGGTTCAGCTATTGCGGTAAGTGGGCGTTGGATTAAGAAATGCCCAGGAGTTAGGGCTTCTAAATCCCGAGGGTCGTTGTTCAGCGGAGTAAGTGGCCTAGAGTTCAAG
The DNA here is from genome assembly GCF_002204515.2 of Aedes aegypti. Lineage (NCBI taxonomy): Eukaryota > Metazoa > Arthropoda > Insecta > Diptera > Culicidae > Aedes > Aedes aegypti. Next base: position 406,841,968 of record NC_035109.1, on the reverse strand, counting down.
CACGCTTCAATCTGGGTAACAACAGTGTTCATTTCATCGATCTTCAACAATCTGTTACCGATCACTCGCTTCATGTGACCCTTTAACGATTTCACAGCGGCCTCCCATAGGCCACCAAAGTTGGGTGACCGTGCAGTGATAAACTTGAACTCTATCAAGTCTCGCGCTGTCTCCGTTGCTACGCGTTCCTGGAACTGTTGTTGCTGGAACAGTCGATGCAATTCATGCAGCTCTCTACGAGCTCCAACGAAATTGGAAGCATTGTCGCAGAGTATCAACTCCGGCCTTCCACGCCTTGCGACAAATCTCTTAAGAGCGGCAATAAATGCCTCGGTGGTAAGATCCATCACAACTTCTACATGCACTGCCTTGCTAACTAGACAGACGAAGATGCTAAGATAGCATTTCACCGGTGCACCTTTCCGGGTTGGAGGTTTCAATTCAAAGGGACCGCAATAACCAACGCCTACACGCAAAAACGCAGGGGCTGGCGACACGCGTTCCAGTGGCAGATCTCCCATCAGCTGTTCATGGGTACGCGGCTTCGCTCTGAAACATTTCAGGCACTAGGGCTTGTATCCTTTGACAGCTCAACTGTAAGGCCATCTTCAGTGTGGTGTACTAGAGAGTACACCAGACACCGAAAACGCCCTTACAGTTGAGCTCAAAATACGCGTATATGTCAAAGGATACAAACTCTACTAGAATTAAATGGTATAGTACTAAATTCGGATTTCATTTACTTAAGATCGTTGAGTTTACTCTGCATATACGAACGCCGTTGAGCTAGGATATCAATATCACCAGCCAAATAATTAAAGTGCTTCATAGTAATAGGCTGCCACAGCCCACGGTTTTCTTCACGGTCAATGGCGCCTACCAGGATCTTGTCAATTACGATGAGGAACAGTAGCGGTGATAGTATACATCCTTGCCTCACTACAGCCTGCAGCTACAACCCGGATGGGTTCAGACAAGACCCCGTTGTGCAATGCTCTGCACGTAAAGGGCTCGTACTGCGCTTTGATGAGGCCGATGATTTTCTCAGGGACACCCTTGCGTCTCAGGATGCTCCAGGATGATACGAAGCGTGACAATATGGTCCACACAGGATCGTTCGGCACAGAATCTCGCTTGTTGCCGACGGAGAGTAGCATTGATCTTCATCTGGATCTGGTTTAGGATCACTTCGCATAGAACTTCGAGAACAATACATAGCAACATGATGCCTCGCCAATTATTGCAAACAGTGAGGTCACCCTATTTAGGGTACCTTCACTAACACGCCAGAAGTCGGCCAGAAAAGATGCGGATATTGCGGAATAATTGATGCAACAGTTGAGCGGATATTGCGGGGTCTGCTTTGAGCATCTCGGTTGATATGTGAGCGACCCCAGGGGCTTTGTTAGATTTTTGAATGGCTGTTTCTATTTTCTGCAGTGATGGGGCTTCGGTGAACCCTAGGCGGATCATGCGGAGGTGTTGGTGGCTGGGTTGGTACTTGAAAAAGTTGTTCGAAGTGCTAAAACCAGCGTTTTAGCTGGTCAGTGGGGTCGGTTAACAGCTGTCCCATCATGTCTTTCACGGGCATCGTCGTATTCATCTTTGCCCCGCTAAGGCATCGAGACTCGTAGATATCATAGAGGAGACGAATGTCGTCGGTTGCTGCGGTTTTATCATCTTCGTCAGCAAGGGAGCCCACCCACGCTCCTTTGTCCCGCCTACATGAGCACTTAACTTCCCTTTCTAGAGCCGAGTATCGTTGATGGGAAAACGCCTTGGCTCCTCTGCTCTATCGCGGCTTTGGCTTCTCTCCGTTCCTCCATCTTCCTCCAGGTTTCATCGGAGATCCACTGTTTTCTCTGGGTGCGTAGCTAACCCAGATTATTTTCCCTGGTAGTGATGAAGGTATTCTTGATGGCGGTCCATTGCTCTTCTACGCTGCCACCTTCCGAAATATTTACAGCACAAGTCTACAGTTCTTCACTTTGGCATCTTCCAGTCGGCGTGTGTCAAATCGACGTCCGACTCTTTCTTCCTGTCGAAGAATCAAGAAGGCTCCGTTTCCACTTTCGGCTGATACAGATGTGGTCGATTTGATTTTCAGTTAAGCCGTCACGGGAGACACAAGTGACCTTGTGAACCGAACGATGGGGGAAGAGCGATCCCCCGATCACCATGTCGTTGTTGCCACAAAACTCTGCCAACAGCTCTCCATTTTCATTCATTTCTCCGAGACTATGGCGGCCCATGACGGCCTCATAACTAAAGTTGTGGGATCCTATCTTCGCATTGAAGTCGCCCATGTAGATCTTGATATCATCCTTCGGTATCTTATCAACGACTGCATTGAGTTGACTGTAAAAGTTATCTTTGTCCTGCCATTCGGCAGCATCGGTTGGCGCATAATATTGGACAATGAAAGCTTTCGAATCCGTGTTCTAAGTCTGGCGATGATTATACTCTCATTTATAGGCTCTACTTCATAAGCGCGGCGTAAACTTGCAGAAAGCCGAGGTGCCGAGGAGCGTGTTCACATCGCAGGCCTAAATAGAGCAGAATCTGTCCCGATGGTATTCTGTGTTCTGCAAATTTTGGCCAACGGATTTTGTTCAGTCCTAGGACATCAAGCTTCATGCGACGCGCCTCGTTTTCGAGTTGTGCCAGTTTACCCTGCTGGGCTAGGGTTAGTACGTTCCATGTTCCAATTTGTGTCCTCGGCATGGCTTATCCTCTGCACCCAGCAAACATATTTGTTCACATAATTGAGATTCAGCTCAGCAAAGTGAACGCTTATTCGGAAATAAAAGATTGTTTAAATGCAGTGTGGTGAATACAACTTCATACGAGTTCGTTTGAAGCTTTCTACACTTTCGTATATAATAGGATTTTTTTTTATTATTTATTTATTAGTCAACAGGTAAAACATTACCCCAATGACCCTTGTTTCTTAAACAAAATACAAACACTAAAATAATCAAACCAAGATTACAAAAATTAGCACAAAACTCGACGGTAACTAGACTTATTAGTTTCACGCGACACATTAAAATCAAAAACATGATAACACATATTGAATACTCGGGACATGCTACGCATTGGTTCCTGTAAACCGTAGTTTGTTCTGGCAGAAAGTATGTTGATGAACGAATGAGTTCGAAGATTGCGCCGTCGTACGTTGATGTCCAAGCAGCTGAGCAGTGTGGAGCAGTCGATGTTGCCTTGCAGGAGATCTCCAACAAAGCAGGCTTTGGCTACGTTGCGTCTCGACACCAGTGACTCCAATTTGATTAGCTGACATCGGCTACCATAGCTGGGCAGGTTAAGCGGATCTCTCCATCTGAGGTGGCGTAGAGCAAAGCGGACGAATTTGCGATGAATAGCCTCAACACGTTTGATTCCATTCTGATAGTACGGAGACCAGATGATTGACGAATATTCCAGAGTAGGGCGCACTATCGAACAGTATAAAGCCTTTAGACAGTACACATCCCGAAACTTTTTGGCATACCGGAACAGGAATCCCAGTTGAGATGAAGCTTTGGACACAGCATATGCAACGTGGTCTTTGAATGTCATTTTTGAGTCCAGGGGAATGCCCAAGTCTTTGACTGTTGATACGCGCTCAAGTTGCGTGCCTGCTAGAAAATATCCGAAATGGAGAGGTGCATGTTTGCGGCTGAATGATATAACGGAACATTTTGACACGTTCAACGACATTCGATTTATTTGACACCATTCAGCGAAGGCTTCCAACTCATGTTGTAGAAAAACTGCGTCTTCCGGTTGCTTTATCGTCCAATACAGCTTCAAGTCATCGGCGTATGAAAGCGGCGTATGCACTTCATATGACTTTGTTTTAACAAACAAACAAAAAATAGAAAAGGTAAAACAAGTTAGCTGCAATCCTCCGCGCAATGATCTTCCGATCGTTAATCATATTGGCTACCACTGTTCCGTTCAGTCACTATGAAATGACACTGAAATCTGGCAAACATAAATCCAGCAGTATAACTCATTTGCACGTACGTCTACCCCATCCATACAGCCACCCAGGTTCAAAAGAATTTGTCGTCAGTATATTTTGTAAATATATCAGAAAGCTCCAATAGTTGTCACAGCTTTAACATGTTCTTAATAATTAACTTGTTCCTCATTAGATCATCATACATTAACCATTATGTTTATTTCCCAGTCAAAAATGTTGTTCACATAACAGATATCGCATATGCGGTAACAACAAATGATTGAAAATGCACGAATTTTCTCTATTCGCACAAATTTGGAGGCTATATCAGGCAATTCATCATGGCCAATACAACTCTAGAAAAGTTGATTTGGCGCTTAGTATGACTAGCGTGTATGACTGAGTATTGCAGTTGATGTGATTTAATTTTTACAAACATATCAATATAACATAAATATAAAATCGTAAGACAGGCTAAAAATTAGTGATCATCAGTGATTACATTAAGCGCTCTAATGATTAGCCAGAACTCTGAAGCATTTTTCTTTTGTGATTTCAATGAAGTGCAGCTGAAACAGCACCGTAAGTCTGGGGAATAAATACAGCTCGACTTGTGGCCCCAGAGTCGCTCACCCAGTAAGGTAAAAAGCTATACTAGGTACACCGCCTAACGAAAGATTGCTCTATCGCAGTAGCAAATGCATTACTTCAATCGTATTTGATGCCAAAGTGTTATTTATTTAGTAAGTCAAATCTTGACGTTCCAATGCAACTTGGGCAATACAGGCAGAAAAAAGTTTCACAGCGTTGGAGAAATGTTTCGAAAGTGAGTTGTCTTCCGGTAAAAGTAATCAGTACAAAAATAAAGAATGCGTTTCACTTATTAAGGATTGCCTATCGGTTTTGTGAAACTTAGATGTTTCATCCAGCGTTGTGTACTCTTCCCCTGTATGATTTTATATTAACATCAGATGAAATCAATCTAATCTCAAATTCAAGATTATTATAGAACCAAATCAAGTGAAGTAGAAATCGCAAGGGAATGACATTTTGAAGTTATATATTTTGTTATATGAAATTGTGATGTGGCTCCATAAACAATTTCAATCAATTCAATTTTGCATCATATCCAATTCCAACGTAAACTATACATTTATACAATTTGAAACTAACATCCTTATATGATCTCTGGTTTGCTGGGCAGCCAACTCTTGGTCGGCGCGCCATAGGCGTTGCAATTCTAACATAATGTGAGTGACAGCCGTAGTTACTACATTCCAGCACTCGGCATCCACACACATTCTATCTATTATATTGTCGGGGGACGACTCCCCTTCGCATGTAGCGAGCATGCGACCTCTCACAACAATGAAACGGGGGCAATCGAACACGACATGCTCCGCTGTTTCCTCCACATCAGCACAATTGGGGCACGCCCGAACCTATGCAGGTACCATGTCCTGACAGAAACTGCGTCAAGTGGGAGTTCACTTCCCCATGGTTTCTTCCATACCAATCTGACACATTTGGTATTAGCCGATGGGTCCACCTACCCTTAGTGGAGATATCCCATTCCTGCAGCCAGCTTCTGAGCGTTTCCTTTTTACACGAGTCGCGGACTCCTCTGGTACCCCTTTGGTTGAAGCATTGAACATCTTCCTTGATGATGAGCCCGATGGGCGTCATCCCGGCTATGATGCACACGGCCTCTTTAGATACCGTCCGGTATGCACTTGCTACTCTTAAGCACATTATCCTGTACGTGCTTTCCAACCGCTTTAGGTTTCTGTTCGTTCTAAGCGCTTTTGACCAGATTGGTCCTCCATACCTTAGTATGGATAGCGCCACGCTTGCCAGCAGCTTGCGTTTGCTGGCAATTACAGCAGAGCTGTTAGACATCATCCTCGAAAGCGCCGCTATAGCCGTAGATGCCCTTTTACAGGCATATTCAACGTGGCTAGCGAAGCTCAGCTTGTCATCGATCATTACCCCAAGATGCCTAAGGGATCGCTTGGACTCTATGGTGCAATCACCTACCGAGATAAGCGCCCGTTGCTCGGACTTGCGGTTGTTGGCCACCACCACCTCAGTCTTGTGACGGGCCAGTCCTAGTTTCCTAGACTTTATCCATTTCTCAGTTAGGGAAATAGAGTGCGCTGCTGTCAACTCTATTTCCTCCATCGAATCACCATAGACCACTAGGGTGATATCGTCGGCGAAGCCAACAATCTTAACACCCGTCGGAAGGGGCAGCCTCAGTACGTCATCGTACATCGCATTGCATAACAGCGGGCCCAGGATTGAACCTTGAGGTACTCCCGCAGTGATTCGAACGCTTTTCTGCCCCTCCTCTTATCTCAGTGGGTGCACCTCAAAATTAGATTAGTTGACCCGTCTGTTACTTTTTAAAGAATTAAAATCGATCGATTTCTGACAAAGTTACAGTACACGCTATGTCTAAACCAGCAGATTATGCAAATCGAATGTACCTCGGAATTTTTTTACTCTAGAGTTCAGTAGTTGGCTTATATTTTAATAATCGGAAGGTTTTAAAATATTCCATCGGTGAGCTTTTGATTTTTTTCACATTTTAGCTTATTTTTCCCTACAGACTATGTAAATCAATGAAAATCACGTTTTCCTACACATTCCAGTCCGTTAAAAATATATGGAAAATACATTCGATTTGCATAATCTGCAGGTTTAGACATAGGTCCATGGACCCGTGCACGGGTTCACTATTTGACGTTTTAGCGGTGCCGTGTTATTTATGTGACCATGGTAACGAGTGAATTCAGCACCTCTCAAACGCAGTGTTGTGAAAAACTCAATTTCTCATAACTCACGCTTGATATATTTCATGCGTGAGTTATCAATCACGCAACTCAGCAGTCAAAAAATCATGGATGAGTTGACTCACCTTTTTGACTCATTGTCTCGTATTTCCACAGTTTACTCACACACGGCAATAATTTCTTGTTAGTCTGGTAAAATTATAGTAATCCTTTCTAACGTAAACAACAACATTCGGGTTTCACGAGTTTTTGCCGGGTTTTGCGACTGAATCATTTTTAACGGTTTGAGTTGATTGAGTTAATTTTGCACCGAAATCTCAAGCGTGAGATTTGCGATGCAGATCTCTAATGAGTTTGCTCTCACGGGAGAGCGTATTGATTGAGATTTGAGTGTGAGTCTATCAACACTGCTCAAACGTCAAATGAGCAAACTCGTGCATTGGTCCATTGACGTTTGTGCCGCACGGTCTCTTAGCATTAGAGGTGTTGGATTGTTAAGGATTTACACAAAAAATCGATGCTTGTTTAGACAATATTTGTAAATCGATTACAGTGGCACACCCTCACTCAAAGGTAGACCATAACCTCGAAAGTGTCCTAAGTCGTTTGATAATGATGTGTAATGTACATCACTAACATCTAATAATCTTGGTTTATTTGGCAAGATATCGTTTTTTACACAATCAGATGAAGTGGCTCAAATGAAATACAATGATTTAAAATAAAACTGAAATGAGTTGAAGTTCACCCACATTAATTTTGTTTAAATTAGAGATTTAAGCCTTTCTCCCCACGACTTTGATCGACAATTTCTCTATGAAAAAAAGTGTTTTTATGGAAAGCACTTGAGCAAACAATGTTGCAAATATGATAAACTTTTCGAAATCAGTTAAAAAAGTTGTGATAGCAAATTGATTGTTTTTCAAAGTTTTACTATTGGATAAACATAAAATTTAGAAAGAAAAAAAATTCCAAAATTTTAACCTAAGATTGAATAATACCTTTTTTGTTGAAATTAAACTCTGCGTTACTATCACCAAATTGAACGATTGAAAAGCGTTTTTTCAATAAAACTGTCAACCTTAAATTCGTACTATTACATGTTCGAAGTAAGCAAAACGAATGGTTTTGCTCGTGAATTTAATAATATACTATTTTGATGAAATATTAACATTTGAACTACTATACAATATCGAGAAGAAATCTAGTTTTGAAGCAAAAATGTACGACTGATCAATATATATTTATTAGGAAATACATGAGCTAAGCCCACCAGATTTTAACCAGGAAACTGGGATAGATATAGAATGAGGCTCACTTTACGCAAGTTTCATTGGATTTGTTAAAATAAAAGTAAAATCGGAATCAAACTAGGGAACAAGAAAATTTTTAGACAATTTTATTTTTTTACGTGTCTTATGTTTTCATAAACCATTGAGACTTTGAAAAAAATCTTTGTATTTAGTCTTTGGAAACTTTCTCAAACGTGCATCAACAAAGAGAAATGTGAGGATTTTTACCCCAAATTGTGGTGTTTAAACATAGTTTTAAAAATGATTCCAAATCTTCACGAACCTATGCATCATCGATATCTCATTGTCGATAGATGTAAGTTTTATTTCTTTTTCTCAAATAACGTCATGTTTTTGAATTAAAAACAGTTCACATAATTCAGAACTATCTATAGGAAGAGATCCCCCGGTACCGGACACTTAATGCACTAAATTCATTAATAAAAAAAGTAAGAGGTTGTTTCCGAGATACGACCGCCAAAGTGACGTTGGATAACTTTAGCTTCTTCTATTTCTTGGCTTGAGACTGTCACGAACTTATGAAAGATTTCTAAGAGAGCAGCATCAATTTTCGACCCAACACTAGGTTTCGACCGTTTTTCGATGATTTTCGACCGATCGATTTTCGATACGGTTTTGGCCTACTTTGTATGAAAATCCGAAAATAGGCACAGAATTCTTGTAGGTCGAAAATAAGTGCTCTTCTAATCAATTTTCACACTATTTGTTGCATGTTAATTCTGACCTATTATGAACATTTTGTGTTATTATTTGGTTGGTTCGATTAACACTTCAATTGGTCGATGGAAGCAGAAGCATGAGCGGTAACTTTTGCTCAACAAACAAATATTCCGCTTGAGGATCCACGCATGATCCACTAAGATTGATTGCTTAAGTGGGTTCCGAAGCCTTTCGATACTCGTCGTATCCGTGGCGAACGCGCTTGAATTGCATTGAATCACAGTTTCAAACAACTGCCCTTTTCAGGGCCACAATTGATTAAATAATTTATTTAGTTGTCATTATAGTTTCGGATGATTAGTTTTCAACAGAGATAAATGGCAAACAAAATTTAACATAGGTTCCCGCCGTTCAGTCGGGCGGCGGTAGCATTTTCGCAGTCTTTTCTGTGTGCGTATTTCCATTCGATCGACAATGTCTTACCATATCGAAACGTCAACAAAGCTGTTGCTGATTAGTTTTAGCTCTGTGTTCGACGAGTTGATATTGATCGCTCTAGTATCATGTAGGTAGCGACGGCGATAACGGCATTATGCAATCATCACTAAATGCGAAACAAACCGGGAGGGATTCTTCATTCAAGTGCCGTTCGTAATTTATCCGACTCATGCACACACTGTCGACGATTGCCCCGCGCGCGCACAATCGGAAATTCATGTCCCATTTATGGTTGCGTGTAAATGACTGACCAAAATCTTAATCAATTACATCCAATCATCAGTAATTGTCGGTGGAAAATTCTCACAACTCTTTTAAAATGTAATTGTCGTCCTGAAAAGGACGGTTGGTGGTAGTCACCGTCGATCAAACTGGGTTTTCATTCCATTGTTAGACAGAAACACACCAAAAGCTCACCGAAGACGATTAAATTGAAATGCGGTCGGTAATTTTGTGCTTTCTTGTCCATCCTTGTATTCGATGGTTTGCTCACTCCTCCGACGGTAATTATCAAGGTTTCTGGACGAATTCGATGGGCGAGCTGGATGCCAAGGGCCATGATGAGCGATAACACGGAACCCGCAGCTTTTAGCTTGGGAATAAACAGCAGCAGCAGCAGCAGCGACGAACGTGTAAAATTTATTCCGATATGAGTCTTTCTCCGGTTGCTGGTCTACGATTGACTGATGCGCGCGTCAAGTCGAGTTTGGTTGGCTTCGACTGAACACGAGATAATAAGAGAAGTAAGAAGAAGACCGAAAGGGGCGTTTCCCTTTGAATGACGAAAGTGGCTAAGATATCGCGCAATGATGTCTGTGTCAGTAATACACAAGAAAAATGTGCTTTTCTATGAAAAATAAGACATGCTTCGATATTTCCCAATTTTTCAATAGTTTAGTCATGAGAATCAATAGTTTTCATTGTTGGAGTCGATTCGTAGAAAGATTTTCAATCGATTGGTGCAAGAATCTTGAAAATCTATCCGGGCGTTAGTAAGTTATTAACATTCAAAATCTAACCACTTTTCGTGACGCGAGCGATTTTTCGGTTTTCGAAATTGTACCCCAGTATGTTGCCGTAAGACGTTATCCAACGTCAAAAAAGAAGATAACTTTTGCGTCTGCTAAGAAGAAATTGCATCTGGCGGTACTGAGGAAAATTTTATCTTGGCTTTGGCAATGACGGCGCATCACAACGGAGATTGGAAAACATGCGAACGCAGTGACGACATCAGGCCTTATCGTTCAAATATATCGTTCCGTCACAGGGGGAGGGAGAGGGTCTTCCATAGTGTTACAGCCCTTATACACAATTTAAATCTTCCATACAAAAGTTGTTACGTGGGGAAGGAGGGGGTCTAGAACTGGCACATTTTGGGTTATGTAATATTTGAATCATTCCTTAACAATAGAAAATATATTTATTGCATTCCGACAGCACGACTCGGAAACATTCTCGATTTGTCGTTTTGTCAATTATTCATAACTAATCAGATATTGTATGATGCTACGAGATGAATAAATGTAAGAATATGGTAAACACATTAGCAAATATTACACAAATAACTCTTTAGGACACATTTGTTGGCACTGAAAAGGGCCGATTGAACTGTGAGAATCGAGTAACGCGGACACATTTTGCCAGCGAACGGGTTGAAATCCTCCTCGCCCGATAAGATTTGCGGTGGCGATGATGATGGGCGCTTGAACAAGCGGCTTGAGCTGATTTTCTTCAGCCATCTCGTAGCCAGCGATTTCACAAACCGGACACTGAATTTGCAGCAGCTTAAGGTGAAGATGAATCGAAGCCAAACCTCAAATTTTCAAGAGCACGGATATGGAGAACCAAACATACGTTTAAGCTGAAAACTTAATCGATTGGTCACTCGCTGGTGGTGACCAATCGATTAAGTTTTCAGCTCAAACGGGTTTTCGGTTCTCCAGATCCGTGCTCTTGAAAATTTGAGGTTTGGCTTCGATTCTTCTTCACCTTAATGATTGTAAATTATTGATGCTGGTTTTCTTGTCCACACACTAAGGGTGAGTTACGAATTTTGATAATAACTCAGCAGCGGAACATTCGGTAAACAAAATTTGTAGATATTGTTGGAATTTTACTGATTTTGGTAAAATGTTTACCGCAAATCACTAAAAATTTCACCAAAACTATTATTTTTGATTCACCGACAGTTCTGTTGCTGTGACTATTGCCAATAATGTTGCGTGAAATATTTTCGAAACTCTTTCAAAATTAAATTGTCGTCCTGAAAAGGACGGTTGGGTGAGGATATCGTCGATCGCCATTTCATGCTCAGGTTTTGTGAATTCAGTGGTAGTTTTGCTGTCGGTGATGGGGACGATTTAGCTTCCCCAATCTGTACAGCGTATGGCCCTGCCACTTCAGAGCGTAGCCGACAGAATTCTGGATGACTTCAGCACACCGCGGGTTTCCTCGTAGATGAGACCGGAGGTACGATTGACGTCGCCACGGCGAGCCAGACGGCGGATGGCGGGCTTGGTGAGGATGCAATGGATGTTGTCACGCTTGGCGCTTCCTTTTCCGAGGCCGGTCTAACTTCGGCAACGATTGTAACAAAACTGATGCTCGGCCGCCGGCTCGGCTGCTTTTATGCGGTACGCGATGGATGAATTCTTCTTGCTCGCTCGCTGTTCACTGTTCGTCTCGCTCGCTCGCAAGAGAAGGTCATAAAAGGGACCGGCAGCCGCGCAAATTCAATCATTCGTTTGTTTCAATCCGTCCAGAGAACACTACTACGACGATGGCTGGAAAGCAGCCCCTCGCAAGCAGCCGGTCACGAAAATCGCTCGCAAGAGCGCCCCAGCCACCGGAGGAGTCAAGAAGCCGTATCGCTATCGGCCAGGAACGGTCGCTCTGCGTGAGATCCGTCGCTACCAGAATTCTACGGAGCTGCTGATCGACAAGTTGTATTTCCAGCGCCTGGTCCGTGAAATCGCTCAGGACTTCAAGACCGATTTGCGATTACAGAGCTTGGCCGTCATGGCCCTGCAGGAAGCGAGCTAGGCCTATCTTTGAGGCTACCAACATGTGCGCGATCCACGCCAAGCGTGTGACCATCATGCCGAAAGCCTTCTAGCTGGCTCGTCGTATCCGTGACGAACGAGTTTAAATTGAATTTGGACACAAGCAAAACGGCCCTTTTCAGAGCCACAACAATGTATTCCACGTAAAAGAGTTACGGCTTAAGATATTTCACCTATTATTAATTAATTAATTTATTTAATTGCCAATTTAAATTTCGGATGATTAGTTTTTCAACGGCAAACAAAGTTTTAGCTAGGTTCCCGTCGGGCGGCGGTAGCATTTTTGCAGTTTTCTCTGTGCGCTTATTTGGTTTCGATCGACAATTTCTTACCAAATCAAATCATCAACAAAGCTGTTGCTGATAAGTTTTAGCTTTCAATTCGACAAGTTTATACTGATCGCTTTGGCATGCATGTGGCAAATGACTGACCGAAATATGAATCCATCACATCCATTAACCAGTAATGTCGCTCTGGTAATCCATCGAACTGGGTTTTCATTCCATTCTTAGACAGAAACACACCAAAAGATTACCGAAGACGATTGAATTAAAATGCGGTCGTGCGCGTGCGCGTGAAGTGGAATTTGATTGGCTTTGACTGAACACTGTGGTATTCGGATTTGAGTATGAACTGAGAGCGGTTTGGGGGTTTCGGATTGAGCGTGTGGGAGATGGGGGTGGAGTCGAAAAGAGAGAAATATAGAGTGAGTGTTATTTTGTATCATTGGAAAACATAGTGGTTTTAATTATTAATAATTACTGATGATCCTGAGGATATCACATTGGCGATCCTGCCATGATATTGGTAAGTGAAATATAAAAAGAATAAATTATATTCATTGCCCAAAACGAAAAAAATGAGGCAAAGGGTACATGAAAGCTTTTAGAAGTGTTGCCAGGAATATCAACATTGTATATCTTGCAACTTGTAACGATTTTATGGATTGCTATGTTGTATAACTTGAACTGCTGTCTACCATTTTTTTTTTCTTCAATTAAAATATACAAATAAAGAGAATATACAAGCAATCGCAAAATTGACATTATCGTTTGAGCCGGAAAAGTCCATGGCCAAACAAACATTGTCTGATTACTGGCTGAACAGGAGAAGGTCCATTGTTGCCACGCATTATAAAGTAGAGCCGAGTTTAGCTCATGGCCAATAAAAAAAAATGATATCTGAACATAACTGATTTACAACTGGCAAAGAACTAAACGGATATGGTCAAAAGTGATACATACAAGAGTACGCTGAGTATAGCTCACAGCTACAATTACGCTGAGTATAAGCTCATAGCTAAATTGAATAAATGTAAACTGCCATCACGCAATAGTTAAAATGAAACATAAAAAGTACGCTGAGTATAGCTCACAGCTACAGAGTAAATATAAACTGCCATCACTGCAAGCAAAAAAAAAAAAGAAACACGAATGTCCAACTTCATTGCAATGTGAAAATAAAAGCTCTTGAATCGGCACATGGTGTGCGAAACAAAACAAAAAATCGTTGTGATTAAAAAGAGACAACTAACAAAGCGAGAGCGACTGACAATAAGCGCAGTGAATTTATTGACTACTCAAACACGCTCTTCGGGATAATGAGCAAAATATGAGTAATAGAATATTTTAAGGACAGAATTTGCTTAGATTTTGTCAGTAGCTATTCTTTAGAGTGTAAGCATTCATGCATGTCATATTTTTTGCACTGGGGTAACAGCTTCTGCGCTTGCGCTAAATCATCTATCGGACTCTTTTCAACTTCTGGCATTCAGTTTGATGTTTGTCAAGTAGCATAACACTGCAGGTAGAAGAAGACAGACAAAGTTGTTTTCTGTGTTCGGAAAAAGCTCATTTCAGTGTGGCGGCATAGTGAAAAAAGTAAAGTAAGTCACTGTTCGTAACGTTTTTGATCTATTATTACCGTGAAAATGAGTGGTACTTGGCGTGAAAGCGAGCGTTCATCGTCGGAGGAATCAGACACGGAAGACGGTGGAATCAGTAGTTTGTTACCGGCTGTAAAACAAGAACAGAAACGTCCAACTACGTCGGAGTGGTTATCGGGTACGTGGCCATTGAAATCATTCGACGAAGGTTTGCCGACTAACAAGCGAAAAGCAGAATGGATTCGTTTTCGCGATCAATTTGAGAGAATTGTCTCGTGTAAAGCGCCGGTTAGTCCTGCGACGAGGCTCACAGGAATGAAAATCTTCGCCGGGAATTACCTGTTGAGCATTATCGAATTGCACGAAAAGTTCCTTAAGCAGGATTCGAATGATGTTTATGCTGATACTGTTTCTGCATTGAACAGGTAAAGTTGCAAGGTTCTTATTTTCCAATTCATCTATTTTTTTATTAGTGAGACTAGAAGATTGGAAATATTATTATGTTGTTTATGCTATTTTAGATATTTCAATCAGACATGCGATCCTGCTAAAGAACGTCTGAAGTTTCGCGAGATGCGTATGAATTCAAACGAATCATTCGGCGATTGGGTGCTACGGCTAGAAGCACAAGCAAAATTTTGTGATTTCGCCGATCAGCAACGCGAAGAGGAATTTCTGCAAGCGCTCTTAAGACGTTCAATTCCAGAAATAGCGGACAAACTCTATGAGATGTCAGATATGCTCGATAATAATCTCCAACGAATTATCAAACACGGCAAGCATCTGGACTATATCCGAACGGAAGTGGCCGAGTTGAACAGAGTACCGAAGGATGTGACAAGCTTGGACAGGGGCGATGAAAATGTTGAGATCCGACCGGTCAACGCTTTGCATTCAACAACACCAAAGCAGGGATTCCATCGTTTTGAACCGTATCGCAGAAAACAGCAACCATCGCAGAGTTTCAACTCTCGTTATCGATATGGTAATACGCAGCAGCGAGATGCCCGTGGGAACCATGATGTTCGATCTTGCACAAAATGTGGACGTTTGCATGGCCCTAAGGAATGCAAAGCATTTCGGGTGAAATGCTACTCTTGCGGAAAAGTTGGCCATTACGCCGAGTTCTGTCGCACACCGAGGGGTACTGATGCCAATTATCCTGCGCGAACCAACGACGTTAAAGCCGAAGCTGAACGAATTAATCAGGTAGATAATGAAACAACTTCACAGTAAAATACCAGGTGCCTACTAATATTGTCGAAATTCTAATCAGGGCGTGTAGTAATAAATAACGTTCTAAAATGTTTTATTTTTATTATTTCTGTTTCCATCTTGTTTACAGTTGATTACACAAAAGCCTACTCTTCAACGATCTTTGAAAGATCCTAGGCTTGTCGATTGCGTAATCGGTACGGAGTGCATCAATTTTTTAATAGATTCTGGTGCCACCGTGAATACTATAACTGTCGATAGCTGGAACAAGATCAAGACAGGATAGTGAAAAAATTCAGGGACCGCAGGCTATCTTTAATCTCAGGACGGAGACTAAGGAGTTTCCGAAGGTTCGAACCGATCCAATCAAATTCAAGATTGACGAGTCGGTGTCTCCGATGCAAATTATTAGATACAACATTCCGAAAGCTTTTGAGAATGCTACTAGCGAGAGGTTACGAGCAATGGAACTGAAAGGGATAATCGAGCGTGCGGATAAGGAACATCATACCATTACACACGTCTCACCACTTGTACTGGTACCAAAGGGTACAAATGATTTCCGCATCGTTGTCGATTATCGGGCAGTCAACAAAGCGATTATTCGGGAGCCGTACCCTATGCCGTCACTGGAGAAAATCTGGTCAGACATTCCGAAAGGCACGATGTTCTTCACAAAGCTTGATCTGAAGGACGCATATTTTCATGTTGAATTGCATGAAAGTGTTCGCCATTTCACCACTTTCATGACCGCCAACGGACTTATGCGTTTTAAAAGACTGCCTTTCGGTCTGTCATGCGCACCTGAACATTTCCAACGGGTGATGGAGAAAATATTGGTTAAATGCAAGAACGTCATAGTTTACCTCGATGACACTCTTATTTATGGGAGGACACTGGATGAACTGAGGGGAAATGTAGCCGCTGTTAAAGAAGCGTTACATGAGCATAATCTTACCATAAATGAGGAGAAGTCGAGGTATGACCAGCAATCAGTTGATTTTTTGGGGTTTACTATTGACGGAAGCGGAATTGTGCCCACCCAGCAGAAGATCTCTGATATCAAATCGTTTGAACGGCCCAAAAACACGTCTGAAGTCCGGAGTTTTCTAGGCATGATGACCTTCATTAGCCCGTTTATTCGCAATTTTGCCCATAAAACCAAACCGTTACGGGAGCTGTTGTCGGTTGATTCTAAATTTGAATGGACCGAAGAACGACAGATTGCTTTTGACGCACTGAAGGATGCAGCGGAAAATGATTTGATTAAACGTGGCTACTTCGATGAGAATGACGATACCATTTTGTACACCGATGCGTCACCTTGGGGAATCGGAGGAGTTCTAGTACAGGAGGCCGGTGGTACTGAAAATCGTCGGATAATTGCTTGTGCTTCGAAAAGTCTGACCGAAGCGGAGCGTCGGTACCCTCAGTTGCACAGGGAGGCACTAGCTATCATCTGGTCTATGGAACGATTCGCGTACTACCTGCTAGGAAGGAATTTCACACTAAGATGTGACAACGAAGCACTTATGTTCATGACTAAGGCAAAGGGTAAAGATGTCGGCAAACGAATTTTATCCAGAGCTGAAGGATGGATGTTGCGGATGGACCACTATTGCTTCAAGTTCGAGCATGTAGCAGGTATGAATAACATTGCGGATGCACCTTCAAGGATTGGTAGAATACGGAGCGATCCGCATTTTGGTATGGATAAAGAACCCCACGAGCTGTATTCAGTCACAGCGGATCTGGGAATTATTAACGATCATCTGCTTGCTTTGACCACGGCGGAGGTCAAAGAAACTTCGGCCAACGATAACGAACTTCAAACTGTGATGAAATGGATCAAAAAGACCGAGAAATGGCCGGAACAAATCGCAAGATATCAAGCTTTCCAACGTGACATGTATGTGCAAGGTGGATTGTTGATGAAGCAGGAGAAAATGGTCCTACCCATCCTTTTGCGAACTCGTGCGCTGCAGTTGGCCCATCGAAGCCACCCTGGAATGTCCACTATGAAGAACTTTTTACGACAAGGGTTATGGTGGCCAAATATGGATCGAGAAGTGGAAGACTTCGTTCGAAGCTGCCCGGAATGTCAGCTGGTAACCGCAGCAAATCACCCATTGCCTATTACGTTGACGGAGCTTCCGAAAAACCCATGGGATTACGTCTCAATGGACTTCTCAACAGCATCGGATACACACAATTGGAAAGCCCTTGTTCTCACAGATAACTACTCGAGGTTCTTAGTTGCGTTTCCTATGGAGAAAACAGATGCCGAAGCCGTTAAGAATGCGTTAAAGCGGGTTTTCAACACGTACTACATTCCAAAAACAATGAAAGCGGACAATGGTCCTCCGTTTAACAGCGCCGACCTTAAGACATGGCTGCAAAGTGTGTGGGGAGTAAAGTTAATTCACAGCACACCATTGAACCCAACAGAGAATGGACTAGTTGAAAGAAGCATGCAGGGTATCAACAAGATATCTGCCATCGCGCGCTTGGGGAAAAAGAATTGGAAGGAGGCTCTGGCCGAGTATGTAGCAGCTTACAATACATGGCCGCATCATGTTACAAAGGTACCGCCAGCTGAACTGATGTTCGGAAGAACGGTGCGGAGTGTATTGCCAGATGTACGAACGGATTCTAAGCAACTTGTGGACGAAGAACTACGAGACCGAGATCAATCTTCCAAGTTCAATCGCAATGCTAAGGAAGACGTTAGGCGCAAAGCTTCTGAACTGAATATTAAGGTAGGGGACACCGTTTTGGTCAGCCAGGCGAAACGTGATAAAACGGATACACAATACAGAAATGCTTTTCATGAAGTCGTTAAAATTACTGGAGCTGGACGAGCGACGGTTAAGGATTTAACCACGCAAAAGGTCTATGACCGTAATGTGAAATTTCTGAAGAAATTTGTGAAGCGCAAGATGAGTATGTCAGATTTTGTTTAATGGATTTTTTACAATTCTATGACAATTTTTCCTAATATTTGTTTTGTTTTGATTTTTTTTTTATTAGCTGCACCAGAGGACGGGTTAGGTTTGACAGAGGAATCAGGAGTAGCCGACGACGTACACCACCAGTCATCCTCGCAACCACCGGTGATGACCCAAGCCGGTACTCCCATTACGGCTGATGAGGATAAACAGCCCTTATCCAAACGCAGAGACGCTAGGAAGATCAAGAAGCCGCAAAGATATCTCAATGCTGTGAACAATAAGATTTTGTAATGATAATTAATATTGTAAACCATTATAATGTTATCCATGCTATTATTGAAGGGGAGGATGTGGTATTCGGATTTGAGTATGAACTGAGAGCGGTTTGGGGGTTTCGGATTGAGCGTGTGGGAGATGGGGGTGGAGTCGAAAAGAGAGAAATATAGAGTGAGTGTTATTTTGTATCATTGGAAAACATAGTGGTTTTAATTATTAATAATTACTGATGATCCTGAGGATATCACAAACACGAGATAATAAAGAGAAGTAAGAAGAAGACCGAAAGGGGCGTTTCCCTTCGAATGACGAAAGTGGCTAAGATATCTCTCAATGATGTCTGTGTCAGGAATACACAGGAAAAATGTGCTTTTCTTCGAAATATAAGACATGCTTCGATATTTCTCAATTTTTCAATAGTTTAGCCATGAGAATCAATAGTTTTCATTGTTGGAGTAGATTCGTAGAAAGATTTCCAATCGATTGGTGCAAGAATCTAGAAAATCTATCCGGGCATTAGTAAGTTATTAACAGTCAAAATCTAACCACTTTTCGTGACGCGAGCGATTTTTCGTTTTTTGAAATTGTACCCCAGTATGTTGCCGTAAGACGTTATCCAACGTCAAAAGTGTTTTCATGTGATCATGTAACCCACTTTTGATAAATTTTATCATTTGTGTAGCGTACAAAAATAAATTTAAAAATGCAAATATCAATTTTTACATTTTGATGATGTATTCTAGTACCAAATCGGCCAATCATAAAAGGTGGCTCTCAATACCGGACACAATCAGGAAATTGATCTATTTATGTAAATTTTATTCTTATTTTTATGACAAGTTTGCAAAAAACAAGGTGCTAAAATTACAAAGATAACAGGGAGCCGGATACTATTCTTGGCACTTTCAATTCACTTGGGCAGTGAGGTTTTGGCCACAATATGCGTCGTATTGAAGTGTTTCTTATTGCAAAGTTTCAGACCATTCGGCCGAGAAAAACCCCCCATGCCAAAGTGAATCATGCAAGTGCCCAAGTGGTTCTGCACGCTATAACAAATCAAGCTGTCCAAAACCGGGGGACAAGAAGTGCTTGACCAAAATTGAAGTTTGTCCACATTAAGTTTAAATATGGTACAAAATACATTCAGACTTTTAAATTATGATTATATTCAATCATACTTGCATGATCCAAACTATTTTCTCGTATTCAAAATAATTACAAATTAGGCTCATCACCTTAAAGATACGTCAACTTTTTAACGATTTTCAAACATCTCTATTTTATCAAGGATGTGTTACTCTCCATAATAGCTTTCTTTTATTCTAATACACCTTTTGAACAAATATATGGACAGAGTTGATATAAAGTGTATAAAATTTTTATTTTATATATTTTATAGAATCGTTAAGAAGTTCTACCAAAGACAAATTAAAGACCTCCATGTCCCTTGCAGTTGCCCAAAATTTTATGGCTCATAAGGTAATCTAGAATGCCGTGAAAAGTGTACTGCGATCTGTCAAACTTGGGTACCTTTTGTACTACCGAGGGACCAAATGCAGTACTAGAAGTGGTACCCAATCTGAGCCCGAGTGTGACGGACCTGGTTCTACCGCAGGTATGTGAATTTTATCATGGAAGCAAACAATCAAATTACAGCATGTTTGAGGAGAGAACGCTTTGAATACTAGCAAAAAAAAACAACAATTCTTAGAGTGGAATCCAAGGTATCTTCTTCTTCTTTCTGGCGTTACGTCCCAACTGGGTCAAAGCCTGCTTCTCAGATTAGTGTTCTTATGAGCACTTCCACTGTTATTAACTGAGAGCTTTCTTTGCCGATTGACCATTTTTGCATGTGTATATCGTGTGGCAGGTACGATGATACTCTATGCCCTGGGAATCGAGAAAATTTCCATTACGAAAAGATCCTCAACCAGTGGGATTCGAACCCACAACCCTCAGCATGGTCATGCTGAATAGCTGCGCGTTTACCGCTACGGCTATCTGGGCCCCATATCCAAGGTATCATTGAAGCCGACTGATGATTCGCCAGAGCAATTCAATGCTAATCAGCTTTCAGTTGAACCTTAAAGCTACGTATGCTGTTTTCCCCAAGAAAGGTGAAGAAATTTTTTGACCGAATGGATCAACAAATTTGCCATAGTGTTTCGGCGAATTTCATCATTGAGCCCCTCCATAAATAGGCCAATTGGTATACTGTTCAGAAACCACCTGGAACGTTCTTCCGACAATGTTCACGTCGTCAGCAAAACAGATGAACTGGCTGGATTTATTGAAGATCGTGCCCCGCATGTTGAAGCCCGCCCGTTTCATAACACCTTCTAGCGCAATATGGAACAGGAGGCAGGAAAGACCATCGCCTTGTCGAAGTCCTTTGCGTGTTTCAAACGGGTCCGATAATGCACCCGATATCTTCACACAGCACTGTACACTACCATCGTTGCCTTGATCAGTCTAGTCAGTTTCCCGGGAAAACCCTTCTCGTCCATAATCTTCCATAGCTCTTCGCGGTCGATAGTATCATAGGCCGCTTTGAAATCGATGAATAGGTGATGCGTAGCGACTTGATATTCGCAACACTTTTGGAGGATCTGCCGCAACATAAAGATTTGGTCTGTCGTCGATCACCCGTCCACAAAACTGGCTTGATAACATCCCACAAATCTGCTTGCCAGTGGCGATAGACGGCGGAAGATGATCTGGGAAAGCACTTTATAGGCTGCGTTAAGAATGGTGATCGCTCGATAGTTCTCACATTCTAACTTGTCACCCTTTTTGTATATTGGGTATATTATTCCCTCCTTCCACTCCTCCGGTAGCTGTTCTGTATCCCAGATCCTGTCTATCAATCGGTACAGACAAGTGGCCAACCTGTCCGGGCCCATTTTAATAAGTTCCGCTCCAATATTCTTTCCAGCAGCTTTGTTGTTCTTGAGCAGTTTGATAGCATCCTTAACTTCACCTATTGTGGGAGTTGGCACGTCCCCCTAATCCGCCGTACTGATAAAGCCACTACTCCTGCTGCCTTGGTCTTCTTCCTCTGCGCCATTAAGGTGTTCATCGTAGTGCTGCTTCCACCTTTCAATAACCTCACGTTAGTCCGTCAAGATACCTCCATTCTTATCCCGGCACATTTCGGCTCGCGGCACAAAGCCTTTGCGGGATGCATTGAGTTTCTTGTAGAACTTACGCGTGTCTTGAGAACGATACAGCTGCTCCATCTCTTCGCACTCCAACTCTTCCAGGTGGCGCTTTTTATCCCGGAATAGATGGGTTTGCTCTCTTCGCTTCTGTTTGAATCGTTCCACGTTTTGACGGGTGCCTTGATACAACATAATCGCCCGCGCTGCATTCTCTCGTCCAAAACCGTCTGACACTCCTGGTCGAACCAACCGTTCCGTCGATTTTCTTCCACGAACCCAATGGCACCTTCCGCTGCGTTGTCAATGGCTGCTTTGACACAACTCCAGCAGGAAGCTGGAGCGGTGAGCTCTTCCGGCAACGCTGCATCAAGGTTTTGCGCATAGTCAGTTGCTACTTCGGGTAGCTTGAGTCGTTCCAGATTGTACCGTGGCGGGCGTCGGTACCGAATGTTGTTCACAATATAGAGTCGTTGGCGCACTTTAACCGTCACTAGGTAGTGGTCCGAATCGATGTTTGCGCCGCGATAGGTTCTGACGTCGATAATGTCCGAGAAGTGTCTTCCATCAATCAAAACGTGGTCGATTTGCGATTCAGTTTGTTGGGGTGATCTCCAGGTGTACCGACATAAGAGGCTGTGCTGGAAGTAGGTACTACGTATGGCCATGTTCTTGGAGGCGGCGAAATCAATCAGTCTAAGGCCGTTTTCGTTCGTAAGCTGGTGAGCGCTGAACTTCCCTATAATCGGTCTAAATTCCTCCTCCTGGCCAACCTGAGCGTTGAGATCTCCGATAACGATTTTGACTTCATGGCTTGTTCAGCCGTCGTATTCACGTTCCAGCTGCGCGTAGAAAGCGTTCTTATCGTCATCGTCGCTTGCTAGGTGAGGGCTGTGCACGTTGATTATGCTGATATTGAAGAAACGGCCTTCGATCCTCAACTTGCACATTCTGTTGTCGATTGGCCACCTACCAATCACGCGCCTCTGCATTTCGCCCATCACGTTAAAAGCTGTGCCCAGCACATGTCTGTTGCCGCAGCTCTGGTAGATGGTATAACCATCCCTATACGTATGTACCGTCGATCCTTTCCAGCAAACCTCCTGCGCTACGATGCCGAACTTGCGGACCCTCAATAATTCGGAAAGAATGCGGGTACCTTCATGAAAAATAAAAACACCTTAGTTGTCTTCCGAAACATGCTAACGGAATAGATTTCAGGAGTTCCGTTTAAGTCAGCTATGCAACTTATCAAGAAGTAGAGCTGGTTCTATGCATTGTGATGGCCATTCGATGATCATAGAACAAGTTCATGTAATGTTTCATGACATAATTACCTTGTCATGTGAGAACTCGTTGCTACTCAGTGATAACCAATAAATTTGCAAAACTACATGAAAACTCATGTAAATAAATCTTAGTTGCCGAGAAATTGATTCCGGAACTTACTCTTCTCATGAATTTATGCACTTTATTACTCGATAAGATCAACAGATTGATAAAAATGTAAATATAATATTTAAGATTTCTTCGATTTGTAAAAATTCTGATAGTGTTCTCGAGACATTTGTAACCATTATTTCAGGTGAATACAACTAGAGATTTGAGGGGTCATCTGTGGCCTAGTAGTAACGCCCACGGCTACAAAGCCAAGCCATAATGAGTTCGATTCTCGGTCAGTCCAATATCTTTTCAAAATAAAAGTTTCCTTGAGTATCGTCAAGCCTGCCGCACGAGATACGAATGCGAAAAAGCTAATATTGCAAAGAAAGCTCTCAGTTGATGACAATGGAAGTGCTCTTACAAATCTAAGCTGAGAAGCAAGCTCTGTCCTAGCGGTGACGTAATGCTACGAAGAAGAAGAACTAAAGGTTCGAGGTAACTTCATTGCCCTCTTTTTCTGGCAAAATGCGATTTTTGGATTAATTAAAGACAAATCAATGAAGACATGTGTCAAAGATACTTTTCCAAATTAACTAGTGTATTCCAATCAAAGCTCTTGGCGTTTTCCTTGGCACAATATTGACAATTTGTACGCTAATATTGTGCCAAGTAATCTTAACAAATTATTTGCTAAAAAATCTCGCCAAAACTCTAACACAGATCACAGCAAGAATCAGAAATGTCCCAAAAGCCTAAAAAGCATCAAGAATTTTGTAAGGAAGGCTTGAACAATCTCACATGCAAATACAGTAACGATCATACTAAAAAACCGGAAAAGTTTTACATCTGGAGCATGGTAAATGATCCACTAAGGCTTAACGGACTTAGTCAGACATTTTTTAGTAGTAGTTCAGTAATCTGTTTATTTGATCCAGTAATTGAGACAAGCATTTCCAAATCGTTAAAAATAGTATTTTGAAACGAGCTCACCACTCGTTCATAAAAGATCTTATATAACCATCACTTGAAAGTACTTTGGCTGCCAGATCTGCTAGAAATACAAATTTAAATGCAAAAATGTACGATACAGCGATATTTTTCTTTTAAACAATTTTGCACTATCTTAAATTTTTTGCCGCGTTCAACGACTAACTTTGGCTGTGAACAATTCAGAAGTCTATTGAAAAAAGTAAGATCGTATTGCTTTTCCGAACTAATATATTCCACCGACTTTCCAGGCCAATCACGCGTTCTGACTCTGACCAAAATGTGGAACTCAGGCGAATCTGGTAACGAAGGAATGTGTTCGTTGCTGCTGACAAAACAAGTCTTGGCTTCAATTCGTCGAACTAACTCGAATCCATCATTCGCTTCTCATGACTTTTACTCAACCCTTCATGTTATGTGAACTGTCCCCGTTTGTTGTCCACCCTGATAAAACTCTTCGATGTGAGTTGGTGGACGCGTTTTCCGATCATTATTTGTTACAACAGTATAATTATTTTGCATTGGAGTCCTAATAAAACTATTTGACTATTTTGCAGATGTTCAGAAACCGGTTGGCACCAACTACAGTCGAGTCATTCCAACGAAGGAGATCAACCCAGCCGAGCGCGATGAGTTCTGGCGAAAGGAGGAAGAGGAGGAGAAGCATCGTTTGCAGCTGGAGTACGATCGAAAGCTGCAGGAAACGGTTAAGCTTGAAGAGGTGAGTATCGAATGAAATCAATACGTATCAGTGGATCACGATGAAATTTCTCGAAAATTTCAGGAGCGACGTCGTCGCGAGGAGCGTGAATTTGAGAAACGAGAAGCGGCACTCGAAGCGCCGCAGAGTCCGGACAAAAACTATGCTCGGCAAACCTCGGACAGCTCGAAGACAGAGCGGGACCGTGAGATCAAACAGATCGTAGAAGCCAGCGGTAAGGTCAGCTCGGCCAAGGCACGCTTCTTGAACAGCGCCCTGAGTCCAATACACATCCAGCAAACGGTAGCCCCGGAATTGATCATGTCGCCAGATTCATCCAATGAAGAAACCAGCTTGATCAATGAACTGAAGGCCGAAGTGGAAGCGGAACAGAATGGCGGGCAAAATGGGACCACGGCGGAACCGGTGGTTCAAGAGTTTTTCGATCCGAATGCGACTATCGATCTGTCGGACGAGGACAACATGATCAAGGCCAGAGCTTTGTATGACTACCAGGCTGCAGATGAATCGGAGATCAGCTTCGATCCCGGTGATATCATCACGCACATCGATCAGATCGACGAAGGCTGGTGGCAAGGCCTGGCTCCCGATGGAACGTACGGACTTTTCCCAGCCAACTATGTTGAATTGATCTAAGGAAGGCACACGGAATGGATTTGAATCATTCGAAAAGTCATCACAGTAACCATGTCGTCGTGGTTCGTCATTTCGTGTAATTGTTTAGGATTGCCAAGCCTGACTTCTGAGTTGTATTTTTATTCATTAACCATCATAGTATTGCATTACTCGTATTCGATTATTTCCCGCGGCAATCGGAAGATACCCATTAACATCACATTATATAGGCAGCAATGTTCGAATTTGATTCGTTCGTTCGTTCGTAACTTACATATTAATGATCGCAATGTAGCAAGAGGAAAGACAATTTATCATTATCATACATGTTTTACACCCCGATAGGAATGAGATCCTAGATTTAACTGTTGTTATTAGATAAACTTTGAAATTCTACTACACCCGCAAGGATTAATAAAGACCTTTTTCTCTTATGCGACACGAGAATTAGTATCGAGCAAACAAATGAAAGCCTTCTTTAGACCAGCATATGATGACCGTCCGTTTCGTTATTGAGCAAAGAATGACCGTGCGCCATCCCTATGCAATAAAATTAATTGTTTTAACGATCAACGCCCCGTCATCGTAATCATCGTCATCATCGAAACTTCAAAAGCAGTTTTTCTGTTCACGAGTCGTAAACTTATAACTACGACGAGTGCTGTAAAAATCGAGTTTTGCAACGAGTTACGTACAACATTTTTTGCAATTTCGTAGAAGACCACTTGAGGGTATCAGAAACAATATCGGAATGCATTCACCATAATTTAACAATTTCTGAAAAATGGTTGTGTAATGATTCATTACGCAACTCAAAACAGTTGCGTAATGAGAAAGCGTTGCGCAATGAATCATTACAGCATTGGTTTAAGTTGCGTAATGACTATGCCCGCATTGCATACTTCAGTGCAGGAAAGTAGGCCGTTTCATGACAGATTGGTGTGATGAAAATCAGCCTATTATGATGAAAAATTGCAAAAATAAACTTTCATGGTTACTATGATGGTCGTTTCAAACGGCTTTTCATAGCGTTTTCGTTCCATGTCTCTATATTTCCACGGGTCGATGGTCTCTTCAGATATCGACTTATGGAGTATTGTATGTTCTAGAGTCCATATCCGTAGGATTATAATTTAAACGATAATAAGAAATATACGATCATAAGAAAACAACAGGTCAACAATAATACAAAAACAATTTGAGATATGATGCTTGGCTGTACATTTGAGTTGCTAATGTAGGTGCGTTCCATTTTTGTCAACTCTATCCGGAATTATTAGTGAAATAAGACAAAATAAAATAAATTTTCTTAGGAATTCTAATAAAGACATTGACAAGTATTGTTCCTTAACATTCAAATAACCTAGAATGTTGGTGTCTTAGGCACAGTTGTTCAGCAGTTCAAGTAGTATCTGGCGATGAAGAACCTGAATGAGAATTTTCCTGCTAGGTGGCGCTAGTGACAAGTTTTCTTAAATCGTCTGTATATATCTGTATCTCAAGATACAGTGGGATTCCGTTTTTGGCATGCTCAGTTTTTGGCATGCTCCGATTTTGGCACCCCCCGATTTGGATCAGTTTTTGGCAACATTTTCCAATACCATTAACTTGTAAATTTTTGTAAATATTATCGTGTCTGTTGCCTTAGTCATTTGAATAGCATGTTTACTCCACACCGATTACATTCCAGAGCTCCATTTTCGTCGATATTTCCCCAAATCTCACCAACTACTAAGGACTCGTGTACGCGCTTTTTTACTTCAGAATGGTCATTGGTCATACATTGGCAACGTTTCATGAGGCCAATAATCTCCACCAGTAACCCAACCAAAGACCAATCTCTTTTCTTAGACATTCATATTGAGTGACCAGCCCACTTGAGTCTGCCAGTAGGTGCTAAAATAAAAAACACTGTTCTTCAGATTTGGAACAGCTTGTTTGAACAAAGCACCAGCACCGACATAAGAGCAACAAAAAATCTATGACTCACACAGAGTTACAAACATAAATTTTGTCTCATCTTTTTGGCTTATTGTCTTTGTTATTATGGATTTACATACATTGCCTATGTATAAAAAAACACCGCAATAATAGTTACAAATATGAACAGCAAAATTTCGTGCATCATAACTTTTAATAAATTCCATTAAATAATATGACAAATGCGAATACAGTCCAAACTACAATTTATTCTCAATAATATCATTGAAGCGTGCGATAAATAAGTCGAGAGTGTTTTAACTTCTTGTCTGTAGTATTGGTGTGTATATTGATCTTTCTGCGTCAATAATTTAAAGCTACGTTCCCTATTTTCTATAGACTCTGTAAGGCGTTAGATTTGATAAGAGACGATTCAGAATTCTGTACAAGATTGTTAATCAAGGATACGGGTCTCAACATCATCAAAATGTTCCTTACGAGCTGAGTCTATGAGTTTCCTAACTGTACCCTGGAGAATCCTTAAGGGATTCTTGGTTATTGTGGGACTTTTCAGAAATTTTAACGAATTCATGAGGATATCTGCAGATTCCAAGTGGACACTGAGGGCTTGTTGAGGGATCCTTAGAGTGTACAATTGGTTATGGAGGATTATGTCCAAAATCTGGTGATTCCTAATAAACTCTAGGGCGTCCTGAAAATTTTAAGCGGCATAATGTGAATTTCTAGTAGTATTTTTAATATTTCCGGCGAAAGCTTGGGGGTTTTGAAAAGGTTCTTAGAGGAATTTAAGGTGTGCTAGTGGTAGCCTAACAATAATAAACTTTTAAATTTTTCATATGAGAGCAACATCGCAGCGGAACTCCAAGATGTTAACTCCTATCAAATTCCTTAGCAAGATCCTTAGAACTCTATGCGAGATCCTACGAATGCTTGGCAAGATGCATCAGAGCTCAATCGTTTTTTCTGTAGATTTCTCATGAGAACCTGAAGATTCCTATAAGATTCTTGAGATTTCATAACAGGATTCTGTAATTTTCAGTTGATTTCATAAGGTAGGTGTAAAACATATACCAAGCTCAATTAAAAATTATTTCAAGTAAAAATAAATTATACAAAATTACAAGTCACATTTATGCATCATCTCATGTTTATGTTTGTCCTTTTGATGCAGTAAACAATTCATTATAAAATGCTTTACTTTATCAGAAACATAAATTGAAGGAGCAATTCTAAACTTACCGAATTTCTCAAATTTTACACTCCAAAATTAAACTGATTTTAAATGTTAATTTTATGCCGTTTTGCAACACCCAGCGCTTTTGATTCGCAAATGTATGTATCTATGTATGTAGGTAGCCACCAATCCTTGCTTGAGTCTTGCTCTGCATGCGGCTCCACTCAACAGTAAGGTCAAATTTTATCACCAATCAGCATTCAACATACCACTGTATGAAGGGCCAAAAGGGGGGTGGCGGACCCGTAAGTAGAAACACTTACGCGAAACCCGCGGGAAATAGAGAATCTCCTTCCAGCCATATGATCCAACAGATTGAGTATTAGAATTCCCAGCGCTTTTGATTCGCAAATATGTCTTTAACCTTTCGGTTGTCGCGTGAATTTCTGTAACGCGAGTAGTCGCGCGTTGTACTTTGTACAACACCCTTGGTTTTGCGAATGTCATAGGAATCTGACCACTTAGAAAGATGACGTCTTCGGCAAAATTGTTCAGTAGCTCAAGGGCTATCATTATGTTAGCCAAAAAATTTGGAATTTTGCCACTAGGTGGCACTAGTGAGCATGAAACTTTTGTTGTACAGATCTCAGCATCCTGACCACTTAGAAAGATGGCGTCTTCGGGAAAGTTGTTCAGTAGCTAAAATGCTGTCGTTTGATCTTTGAAGTTTGAGATTTTGTGAAATAATGATAGTCCCTGAGCTTCTGAACAACTTTGCCGAAAATGCCTGTCTAAAAAGTCAAGATCCTGCAATATCCACAAAACAAAACTACTCTGCCGAAGACACTATCTTTCCAAGTGGTCAGGCTCCTGAGATATCTCCAAAACATAAATTTCTTGCTCACTAGCGCCGCCTAGTGGCAAAATTTTGAATCAACTGGCGCGAATAATGATAGCCCTTGAGTTACTGAACAACTTTTCCGAAGACGCCATCCTTCTAAATTGTCAGGAACCTGAAATATCTGCGAAACAAAAGTGAAACTTCCGTGCCTACTAGTGCCACCTAGCGGTCAGATTTTGAATTACATAAGGTGTCATCAGATAGCGCTTCACCTCCCGAACAACTTTACTAAAGACCCCAAGTTTCTAAATTATCTGGATTTTGCGATATATCGATTCTAAACTGTGGTTTACTCGAGCCGTCTATAGTTCGTTCATTATAATGCGACTTCCATGTACATTTGTTGATTTTATCGCATGATAAAGGGCCATACTGTAAATAAAAACTGTCGAGTATTGTTCTTAAGAAGATTATTGAGGAATACATTTTGGTTTGGTGTCGATAGATATCTTTGTTGCAAAATGATAGCATATAAATCTCAACTGTTGTACAAAGTACAACAGCGCGACAGCCTGAAGGTTAAAAGAAAACAATTTTTTTTTGTTTTCTTTCATAGTTTTCAGAAAATGTCCAGCTCTTCAATAAAAGTCACTTATGCGATTATTGGTTTTACAAGGCCCTCTTATACAAAAATTATACATAAAGCTTCTAAAAAATAATTGAAGACGTTGAGGCGTAAAAACGCAACCAGAAAAATGTTTGCCAGATTAAACATTACGGGGCTAAAGATCCATAGTATAGTATAACCCTTCGGGAAAATGCTTCGAAGTGAACCTTTTCGAAGTCTCATCGCCTTATGATTCCATAAAAATGATGTATTAACATTGTAATGATGTTTTCAAAACCAATAGTTGAAATATAAAATTTAAAATATGGGTTCCGATTTTGGCACGGTTCCGTTTTTGGCAACTGAAAATCTCAACTTTGTTGCCAAAAACGGAATTCCACTGTACTTATTATTTAGACGGTTGGTGTGTTCGATAAATCTATTCAGCAACCAGTCATCTAGCGGTGAAGAGTCGGATTAGAAATTCATCCGCTAGAAGGCCCTAGTAAGAAGCAATCTTCATTCTTCGCTACTTCAAGATTCTTATCAGCTAGAAGGTTGGTGTCTTTGGCCAAGCTATTAAGCAGTTTGAGGGTAAAAACTATTGGCACCAATGTATGGCCGATCAGAATTGCCAATACGTTACTCAAATAGTTATGAAGTGTACCACATACATAGCAAAATACAAAATCAATGCGACTGCGCTTCAAGAGACTATCTTAGGAAAGCCTTTTAAAATAGTACTAAATATAAAGATTTTGAATATAAAATTATGAAGAGATGACTGTAGCGCCATCTATCACAATATTCCTCAATTAGGTCCCACCGTCAGACACGAACTCATATTTTTCCAGTATATCGAGATACTGAAGATTTAAGAAAATTTGTTACTAGTGTTACCTAGCGGTAGAATTCTCAATCAGACTTTTCATGGCAAGATAGCCCTTGATCGGCTGATAACAATCTTGAGATACAAAAGATTGAAGAAAATTTGTTACTAGCACCACCTAGTGAATGTGTTTATAATCAGATTTTTGATCACAAGATAGCCCATAATCTTTTCAACGGCTTGGTCGAAGATACCAACCTTTTAGCTAATAAGGGTCTTGAGATAGAGAAGATTGAAAGTTTAATCTTACTGGCGCCACCTAAATGATGTATTCCCAGTCAGACTTTTCGCCGCCAGAAAGCTGAATATATTTGCGAAGACTCCAACCTTCTAGCTGACAAGGATCTTGAGCAACAATATTGTTGCATATTGTTCCGGATTTGCTACGGTCATGTGTCCAATCAGGTTTTGAACAGTCATTCCAAATCTAATCAGCGTTTTTAGGTAGTCAGCTTTAGGTTATGGCACACCTCATAACTGTTTGTATAACTATTTTAATAATTTCTGATCGGCAATATATAAGATCTTCTTCAATTGCCTTAGGATCTTAAGATAAAGATAATTTAAGACTAACTAATCGTATTTACTTCAACATTCATTTCAAATAATTGATCTACTGGTCTTCAAATTTTAGCCACTAAGAAATTCAAGGCTCGTTTCGGGCTTTTAAGGGTTCAAATAAACTAAATTATATTCACACAAACTCGTAAGATTTTGTATACACATATAGCTATGATTAATGAAATAAAACTAAATTTCTTCGGAAACCAAGGACCTAAGTTCCGATCCCAGGATCCGCACTGTAATCATAAGTTCCATATTGGAATTTCAAGATCCACACTGGAGTTTCAAGATACACTCTGGAGTTTCAGGATCCAAACTGGAATACCAGGATGCACAATCAATTTCCCCGATCCACATTTTAATCCCAGTACCCACACTGTAGTGCCAGTACCAACATTGGAAACCCAGGATCCATACTGGAATTCAAGGATCCACACTGGAATCCGAGGATCCACACTGAAATCCTAGGATCGATACTGAAATATGAGAATCCACACTGGAATCCCAACATTTACACTGTAATCCTAGGATCAATACCAAAACCCCAAGATCCACACAAGAAAACCAGGAATAACACTGAAATACGGGGACTGGAATTCCAGAATCCACACTGAAATATCATGACCCATACTTGAGGATCCACAATGAATTTCCAGGATCCTCACTGGAATCCTATTATCCACACTGCAATCCCAGACCTCCCACTGGAAACCCAGGCAGGATCCATACTAGAATCCAAGAATCCACAATGGAAGCTCAATATCGTCATTGGTATCCCTATATTCACACTGAAATCCTAGGATTCACACCGAAAATCCTAGGAATTTCTGCGATTCACCTTGGAAACCAAGGACCAATGTTCCGATTCCTAGGATCCACACTGACATCACAAGTTCCACATAGGAATTCTAAGATCCAGACTGGAATCTCAGGATTCACACTAGAGTTCCAAGATACACACGGGAGTCCAAGGATCTACACTGGAGTCCCTGGATTCATATTGGCATTTAAGGATCCACATTGGAATCCGACGATCTACACAACAATCCCACGATCTCCGCTTTAATATTAAGATCCACACTAAAACACCAGGATCCATACTTTAACACTAAAATCCGCACTGGAACACCAGAATCCACACTGGAAACCCAGAATCATCACTGGAATCCATACTGGTATTCACACTGGAATTCCTTGGTCCCCACTAAAATCCTAGGATACACACTGAAATATTCAGAACTCACATCAGAATTGAACAAGTAGTGACAAGAGTACATCTTACCAGCCAAAGAGTGATGTTTTGAGAAAAACACTCTCTACTCAAAAATAGTAGTTTTAGCATAACTAAGGCGGAACGTTCACTTTTTGTGACATTAGTTGATTTTTTACAATTTACAAGTTTGTTCATGAAATAATATATGGCTTGAGCTTTTGCCCCGCTACGGGCCAAAAATTAATTCCAAACATTTATGCAAAAACTAATACATCTCAAAGCATCCTTACGATAGATCAAGCTACACTCTTACACTGAAAAAGATTTCAACTATAACTTCTCCAAACTTCAATCGATTTCTATTATTTTTGGAGTGAGAGTGTCTTACTTGAACACCATTTAAACCATCATGACGTTCATAACAATTGGTTTAAAACAAGCAAGAAGTTACAAAATGAAACTTTCGCCCTAATGTATTGAATAAAGTTTGAATCAAAATAGAATGGAAATAACATTTTACATTAGAGCATCACTTGATCACGAAGTATATTTTACTTTAGACCAATACAATACAAATTTCAAACATTCATATAAATATCTAATGAAAATCGTAATTTGCAGACCTTTAAAAACCACGTTTCGTCTCAAATGGAAACTTCAAAAAAAAGTTTTCAAAATTACTTTGTAATGTTTTTTTTTTTAATAAATTTCGATACCATTGCAGTTTTGCAGTTCGACTCGGTTATCGCGCCATTGAAAGTGCGAATTCTTTCGGTTTGCGCGTGTTTGGTTGGTTATCTGTTGATTCTGATTATATACGTTAGGTATGTTAGTGTCGAAATTGAAATTGATTGTTGAGCTCGTATTATGCTTCTATTTTGATCGTGATAACGATATGATATGTTACGTTTAAGTATTTAGTCAAAAAAATTACGATTGATTCGTCACTCCAAGTGTCGGCCTACGATTATTCATCATTTGCATAATACGTATTGAAATACACATACTTTTTCTTCTGTTTCTGTAATACCTGTAATTGAAAACTTTGAATGGTTCGGCACAATAAGAGTCTTCGTTTTCTCCACGAACTAATGAAGAATTTTGTTGATTCATGTTCATTGTATCAAATCATTTACCCAAGTGAACCCATATGATGCAACTCTGAAATCCTTCATACTACTTAACAGAGGTGTTCCCTATGATAATCATGGAGATACAGAGGTATCTCGGACTCTAATACTAACGGATATCACACAAATATTTATTCCATTGCTCAAAGATTGTAATACATGCAGTAACATGAAAACTTACCAAATTCTGTTTTATATTTTGTCATCAGTGGTGTCGACATATTTTAGTGATTGTAATTCGCTGTCACGTTTTGTTTCGCTTCCGCGTTTTTGCTCATTCGGCTGAAGAATTATGGAAACGGTTGGGGGGCTATGCCACCTAGCGAATATTGTGAGCAGAATAATTCCCTTGTGAAGTGATAATAGTGGATGTGGTAAACAGATTATCGACGTCAGAACTTATCGCGGCGCTAACATCGATTCGGACCACTACCTAGTGACGGTGAAAGTGCGCCAACGACTCTCCGATGTGAACAATATTCGGTACAATCTGGAACGACTCAAGCTACCCGAAGTCGTAACGAGGATTACGCGCAAAGCCTTGAAGCAGCGTTGCCGGAAGAGGGAGAGCTCACCGAGGACTGCTGGAGTAATCTCAAAGCAGCCATTAACAACGCAGCGGAAGGTGCCATTGGGTTCGTGGAAGCAAATCGACGGAACGGTTGGTTCGACGAGGAGTGTCAGACGGTTTTGGACGAGAAGAATGCAGTGCGGGCGATGATGGTGCAGCAAGGCACCCGTCAAAACGTGGAACGATACAAACAGAAGCGAAGACAGCAAACCCATCTATTCCGGGATAAAAAGCGCCACCTGGAAGAGTTGGAGTGCGAAGAGATGGAGCAGCTGTATCGTTCTCAAGACACGCGTAAGTTCTACAAGAAACTCAATGCATCCCGCAAAGGCTTTGTGCCGCGAGCCGAAATGTGCCAGGATAAGGATGGAGGTATCTTGACGGACGAACGTGAGGTGATTGAAAGGTGGAAGCAGCACTACGATGAACACCTAAACGGTGCAGAGGAGGAAGATCAAGACAGCAGGAGGAATGGCTTCATCAGTACGGCGGATGAGGGAGACGTGCCAACTCCCACAATAGGTGAAGTTGAGGATGCTATCAAACAGCTCAAGAACAAGAAAGCAGCTGGAAAGGATGGTATTGGAGCGGAACTTATTAAAATGGGCCCGGATAGGTTGGCCACTTGTCTGCACCGATTGATAGCCAGGATCTGGGATACAGAACAGCTACCAGAGGAGTGGCAGGAGGGAATAATATACCCAATATACAAGGAGGGTGACAAGTTAGAATGTGAGAACTATCGAGCGATCACCATTCTTAACGCAGCCTATAAAATGCTTTCCAGATCATCTTCCGCCGTCTATCGCCACTGGCAAGCAGATTTGTTGGAAGTTATCAAGCTGGTTTTGTGGACGGGTGATCGACGACAGACCGAATCTTTATGTTGCGGCAGATCCTCCAAAAGTGTCGCGAATATCAAGTCCCTACGCACTACCTATTCATCGATTTCAAAGCGGCCTATGATACCATCGACCGCGAAGAGCTGTGGAAGATTATGGACGAGAATGGTTTTCCCGGGAAACTGACTAGACTGATCAAAGCAACGATGGATAGTGTACAGTGCTGTGTGAAGATATCGGGTGCATTATCGGACCCGTTTGAAACACGCAAAGGACTTCGACAAGGCGATGGTCTTTCCTGCCTCCTGTTCAATATTGCACTAGAAGGTGTTATGAAACGGGCGGGCACGATCTTCAATAAATCCAGCCAGTTCACCTGTTTTGCTGACGACGTGGACAAGACGCTAATAAGACCGGTAGTCCTCTACGGGCATGAGACGTGGACAATCACGAGCTTGCGCAACTCTACGGTGAACCCAGTATCACGAAAGTCGCCAAAGCTGGAAGGGTACGATGGGCGGGACACGTTGTGAGAATGCCGGACAACAATCCCGCAAAAATGGTGTTCAACTCAAATCCGGCCGGTACAAGACGAAGGGGAGCGCAACGAGCTAGGAGGTTTGACCAAGTGGAGCAGGATCTTGGAAGTGTGGGGACGTAGAGCCAGTAAGTAAGGTTAACCGATATAGGGTAGGTGTACCAGTTATGGACATAGTGGTTCCCTATTTCGCCATACGGGATTACTTGAATGTTTTCACATTTTGAAAGATTTTTTATGTTGTAGTAGTAAGATTTAAGATATATCTTTATGTTTAAACATTCAAAAAGATTTAAAATTTGTAAGTTATCGAAATTTCCCGTATGGCCAAATAGGGAACCACTATGGCCATAACTGGTACACTTTCCCTAATCCTTAAATGTTTGAAAATTGTCAGCATGTCACGATCGGTTGTGTAATATTTCGGGCATATTAGGGCCGTTGAAGCTCCAGATTTTTGAAGTTTTCGTAGTAAATTTGTTGATTTTAGGCTACCAGAAGAAAAGCTTAAACTCGCCATCCGGATTCAGTGACATGTTAATAAGACTTTCCAAAGGTTTTCATAGCCAAAGCAATCGAAAAAAGCTAATTGGTGTTTGATACTTTGAGTGCGTTGCTTGCTCTTCCGGGGCGAACGAAAAAAAGTCAGCAATGAGGTGCACATAATACGGCGATGGAATCAATTAGAATCCAACTGGTGATAACGTTCTGAACTATAAAATTTTGAAACCACTAAAGAGGGAGCCGATTCCTATTCTTGGCACTTTTGACTTTTGACAATTCGGCCGTGAAAAACCCCCAATGCCAAAGTGAATCATAAAGTGCCCAAGTAGCTCTGCGCTTTACGTGCCAGAGTCTAAAATCTAATTTTTGCTATTACGTTGCATATAAGCCTACTTTATATCAAGGTGCTGAAAAGTAGAACTTTTCAGTTCTGTTTTGAGAGTCATCAACTCTGCGTCTCTCCATACTCATCATATTCCACTAAACAGCTCGAAGATTTATCGTCTCTTCATACGCCTGTATCTCAAGTTTTTGACCATGGACCTGCTTCTGTAACCATTGGACGATTGGTATCCGAGTAAAGGGAGATCAGAGAGCCATTCTGATTTAAAAGCAGATCACCCAGTGCACATTGGGGAAATCCGAACCCAAAGGTGGAAAAAATTGATAACTTCCACAATAGAAAGATAAAAAATATGTTTTATAGCTCATTCGAAAGGAAATTTTCTCAGGAATTGATTGGTGATGGTTTCATGAATGTGTGGTCACTCTGGGATAAGCAATGGTGCCCGTTTTACCCCAATTCCTTGAAAATTTTAGGTTTTCATGTTGTTTTGAGTAAAACTATTTCATTGTGGAGATTATTTCCCATGAAATCCACCATTTCTAGTCCATTCAACAATGTTTCACAGAGAACGTTATAAAAAGATGGAAATTTAGGGGATTATGGGGCCAAATGTACAATGAAATATTTTTGAAGAGAAATTTTTGTTTTAAATTTTTTCAACGGGTTTTTATATTGAAATACATTTTAAAATAGTCCAATAATCATGAATACAGCCTGCTGAAAAAAGTTGTATTAAAATTTTTAGTATATGTGCGATCATTATTTATGCTTTATGCAAAATATTGTGAATAATTTACCTTCTTATATCACAAATTCCAAACATTTCCAAACGATGTGCGATAGTTTGGGTAAACGATATTGATCTAAATGATCGATTGCCGTTAGCCTCATTGATAGGAGATAGTGGTAGCATATAGTTTTTTGGCTATGTTTGCCCCAATTCCCCTAAAAACGATTTATTTTATAATTAATTGAACAGATATCTCCGAATTAAATTTATTATGTACTGAATTGTTTATTCAGTAGTTGATACAGTATTTAAATCCTAAAACATAGGAGATTATGGGGATCTTTTACACATAAATAAAAAAAAAACAAATAAAAACACTCAAAAATGCATCCATTAAGTAACCATCTGCAGTTTTTTTTCTGATTGAAACAAATCACTCAGAATTAAATTAGTAACACAATCATACCTGGAGAAATTTCATGAGAATAAAATTGCATTTTGATGAAATTTCATGAGAATAAAATTGCGTGGAAATGCCCAAGTAGCTCTGTCTGCACCCTACTACTGAAAAAGTGATCATAAACAAACAAAGTCTTCCATATATTTCAATATGGCACATTTTGATTGAAGATGTAGTAGTTAATAATGCTTAATTCAAAACAAATTGACGCTTATATAAAGCTGTTCGGTAATCCAATCCGCATGGTTATTAAATTAATTAACTCATTACGCGTGCTAAAGATGGACAAATCATATTTTCACCCATAATTTGTCCATCTTTACCACGCGTATTGAGTTAATTAATTTAAATTTCTTCATGTTATGCATTTTAGAAGGCTCTTGAACATGCTTGAAATTCAGTCAAACAGATGTAACCATAACTACTGTTTACAATATGGTATGGTTCAGTATGGTTCACCATTAGGAACATTGATGTCAACCAACAAGCAATCTGTTAACATCAAATGTAGAGGCAACATAACAAACATAGTAACTATAAATTATACTTATGAAATGAATGATCGATTTTTGAAAAATCTAGAATTGAGCATTATTAACAACTGCATTATCACTTTTATGATAACTTTTTCTGTAGTGTATGATGGCACACGGTGTGCTGGAACACACATATTATCGAACTTGCATGAACCTACGATCTTTTTTCACTAAAAGTTAGCCTTGATAGTCAAAAGAAGCTTGCAGAATATTAAAAAATCTTTCATCGGCAAAAAATTGGAAAAAGACGATTTTTGTATTTTTACCCTTCTCCCATATATGAGTTCATAGGAGAATATTAGAGATACACTAATATGATGACTTTTAACGGCCTAATGATCAATTTGACATATTTTTAACATGAATGAATTCTTAGATGTTTTAAATTAAGCATCATTTCCTACATACACTCACACAATATGACCAGCCCATGGTGGTATGCCGTATTTTATATAATGGAAATTTCACTTTTCACTTCAGATAAGCTCATACGAACGCTTTGTATTCTTCTTTCTGAATCAAATAAGTAATATTTTACGTATACGGTAAAGTTTTCTAATCAGAATAGGAATTCCCAGAAATGGATACACATGGCAGTATAGGCTGTATTAATGTGCTTATACGCGCAAAAGTCTTGAGAGAGGGTTCACTATAACATGATTAACATCTACTCAAATGCAATGCGCACATTATATTTGAGGTTTGAAGTGCCTGGATTACTTCGGATCGACATTATGTCATCATTCCAATTATTTGTCATAGGATGAATAATAAATGTGGCGACGATGACAAATCGATCCAACGTAGTTCAGCACTTTTAATCAAGACTTCGCACTTATGGAGGGGGCAAATTTTGCGAAATAGACACAACAATTTCAATATCCAACATGGACACATACATTTTAGTATCGTAAAACGAAGTATCTTTGAAAATGCGGCTAACTTTGATAGTGCGGGATCCGCAACGTACTAAACAAAATAACAAAAATTATGTTATTCAGTTAAGCAAAACGAATACGAAACTAAGGGGTATCAGTGTGACACTTCACCTCTGAGCTGTTTTCGTGCCAATCGAGAGTATTTGAGGCTTTATATTCGAATATTTAAAAATGATGAGATTTTGGTACTTTCAAAACGCTCACAAACAATCTGTTTTACTATCACTATTTCATGAAACTATAATGAGTTCGGTACGTATGCTTGATGGCCTAGCTATAGTAGAACATGAATCCGGTATCAAACCTCATAGGGAAAAACAGTTTTACAATTTGGAATCATTTTCGTAATCAAAGTCACAAATTCCCATATAACATTAAAAGCCTAGAGGTATGCAACGCCTCATGTACTTTACGGGATTCATTCGATTTATACTCATTCATGTTCCAAAAACGATTGATTTATGGTGAATTCAATGTCGAAACATGATTATCGATAGATATATATTCAGAGATATACTTTTATACCCATTATTATCAATTTATGATGGTGTTTATCATGTTTGTTTTGACTGAAAACCGTTTTAAAGATGTTTCTTGTTCAATAAATTCTGTACTTTAATTGATAAAATCTAATCCAGTTTCTCTTTTAACACTTCAGTCGTCGCGCTGTTGTATTCTGTACAACACTGGTGGAAAAACCTCGCTCTTCGTTCCCAACAGCAGCGTGGTGGTTCTGACGGTGGCAAACCGCGCGACGACTGGAAGGTTAACATTCTCCAATCCAATTCAAACTGTGATGATGTCAAACAATAGTTTGTTTTGGATTTTCATGTGCTTATCTACTCATTATCAATGTTACCCCATTACCAAAAACTGACTTTCGATTATATGAAAAACTATAGATTCATTAAGATCGAACCGTTATGCAATCTTTCATGTGCAATCAACAACTAACAAACCAGTGCTTGTTTTACAAATAAAAAATAAAATATTTAGATTTTCTCTAAAAAAAACTATCAAAGTTACCCCGTTTGATGGTATGTATTTAGTTTTAAGTATATGAATGTAACTAGGGATACGTTAATGATGTGAGGTTTTAGCAAACGCACCCAACCAGCGGCTGCAAGATTTCCATTTAAATCTGCATGACAACTTTACAAGTATTATATAATATTGTTACTCATACAAGAAATATAAGACTATCATAGTTATTTTTTTATTTTCACATCTTACATTTTCTGTATAAACCCTGTATATGTAACGATATTTTACAATATTTGTATGCGTTCTTGTTTTGGATGTAGACATACCGTATACAGGCTTACGTAGAATCTTCCTCCATCTTTCAATCGAAACAAATGTGAATAACAAGACCAGCTAGATGTGAACACACCATACAAAATTTAAAAAGTACATTGCCCTATATAATTGTATGGCGGTTTATTTTAATGGTTGCATGTAATTATACAATTGTCTGTTATCTTAGAAAAGCTTCATGTTCAATAACGAACTCCAATGATTTCAATTATTCTGTAGAATAGGAAACATTGATTGAAACTTGATAAGTTGTAGTATGTTTACCTTAATAAATTTATGTAAAAATGCGATGTCGTTAATAAACGGCATACCACCATGGGCTGGTCACCTTGTTTGAATGTAGGTAGAAATTATGCTAAATTTGAAACGTCTTGTAATCGATTCGTGATCAAGGTATACCAAATAAGTCTTTGAGCTATTGCAATGCATCAAAAGTAGTGTAACTCTAATATTCTCCTATGAACTCATATATGGGAGAAGGGTAAAAATACAAAGATCGACTTTTTTCAATTTTTTGCCGATGAAAGATTTTTTAATATTCCGCAAGCTTTTCTTGACTATAAAGGCTAACTTTTAGTGAAAAAAGATCGGAGGTTCATGCAAGTTCGATAATATGTGTGTTCCAGCACACCGTGTGGCAGTTGGAATATTGAATACCAAATATCCATAAAATGACGAAATTATTTCCCGACTAATTTCTTGAAAAAAGTAATTTGACTCTCACGAAATTGCTACAGTAATGATTGAATAATTAACCTGATCCTGAGTAATTTGTTGCAATCAGAAAAAACGGCCGATGATTTCTCGATAGATTCATTTTTATTTTTTTTATTTGATTATTTTTTGTTTATGTGTAAAAGATCCCCAATATCTCCTATGTTTTATGATTTAAATATTGTATCAGATACAGAATAAACAATTCAGTACACAATAAATTTGATTTGGGAAAAAAAGTTGAATTAGTTACGAAAGAAATCGTGTTTAGGGGAATTGGGGCAAACATAGCCAAAAAACTATATGCTCCCACTATCTCCTATCAATGAGGCTAACGGCAATCGATCATTTAGATCAATATCGTTTACCCAAACTATCGCACATCGTTTGGAAATGTTTGGAATTTGTGATATAAGAAGGTAAATTATTCACAATATGTTGCATAGAGCATACATAATTATCATACATATTCTACAAATTTTACTACAACTTATTTCTGCAAGCTATACTCATGATTATTTGACTATTTTAGAATTTATTTCAATAAAAAAACACGTTAAAAAATTTAAAACAAAAATTCCTCTTCAAAAATATTTCATTGTACATTTGGCCCCATAATCCCCTAAATTTCCATCTTTTTATAACGTTCTCTGTGAAACATTGTTGAATGGACTAGAAATGATGGATTTCATGGGAAATAATCTCCACAATGA
This sequence comes from Aedes aegypti, assembly GCF_002204515.2. NCBI lineage: Eukaryota > Metazoa > Arthropoda > Insecta > Diptera > Culicidae > Aedes > Aedes aegypti. The sequence goes on along the minus strand of NC_035109.1, from coordinate 406,799,914 downwards.
AATAGTTTTACTTAAAACAACATGAAAACCTAAAATTTTCAAGGAATTGGGGTAAAACGGGCACCATTGCTTATCCCAGAGTGGCCCACAGTCATAAAACCATCACCAATCGATTCCTGAGAAACTTTCCTTTCGAATGAGCTATCAAACTTATTTTTTATCTTTCTATTGCGAAATTTATCAATTTTTTCCACCTTTGGGTTCGGAATTCCCCAATGTGCAGTGTTTGCATTTTAATTTAAAAGAAGATCACCCAGGTTGCTGTAGGGTAAATCTCAAAATATCCGGAACCTAACTGCACGCTTCTTCGCGGTTCATGCAGGCAGTTTGCTACATGAGGAATAACTTAAAAAAGTCTAAAATTGCATGCGGTGTCTAGCCTGGTCCCTACTTAAGATCAGACTGCTGTGTCACAGCCTACCTGATTGAAAACTACTGAGTGTATGCATGGCATGGCACGGTGTGCTGGAACACACATATTATCGAACTTGCATGAACCTCCGATCTTTTTTCACTAAAAGTTAGCCTTTATAGTCAAGAAAAGCTTGCGGAATATTAAAAAATCTTTCATCGGCAAAAAATTGAAAAAAGTCGATCTTTGTATTTTTACCCTTCTCCCATATATGAGTTCATAGGAGAATATTAGAGTTACACTACTTTTGATGCATTGCAATAGCTCAAAGACTTATTTGGTATACCTTGATCACGAATCGATTACAAGACGTTTCAAATTTAGCATAATTTCTACCTACATTCAAACAAGGTGACCAGCCCATGGTGGTATGCCGTTTATTAACGACATCGCATTTTTACATAAATTTATTAAGGTAAACATACTACAACTTATCAAGTTTCAATCAATGTTTCCTATTCTACAGAATAATTGAAATCATTGGAGTTCGTTATTGAACATGAAGCTTTTCTAAGATAACAGACAATTGTATAATTACATGCAACCATTAAAATAAACCGCCATACAATTATATAGGGCAATGTACTTTTTAAATTTTGTATGGTGTGTTCACATCTAGCTGGTCTTGTTATTCACATTTGTTTCGATTGAAAGATGGAGGAAGATTCTACGTAAGCCTGTATACGGTATGTCTACATCCAAAACAAGAACGCATACAAATATTGTAAAATATCGTTACATATACAGGGTTTATACAGAAAATGTAAGATGTGAAAATAAAAAAATAACTATGATAGTCTTATATTTCTTGTATGAGTAACAATATTATATAATACTTGTAAAGTTGTCATGCAGATTTAAATGGAAATCTTGCAGCCGCTGGTTGGGTGCGTTTGCTAAAACCTCACATCATTAACGTATCCCTAGTTACATTCATATACTTAAAACTAAATACATACCATCAAACGGGGTAACTTTGATAGTTTTTTTTAGAGAAAATCTAAATATTTTATTTTTTATTTGTAAAACAAGCACTGGTTTGTTAGTTGTTGATTGCACATGAAAGATTGCATAACGGTTCGATCTTAATGAATCTATAGTTTTTCATATAATCGAAAGTCAGTTTTTGGTAATGGGGTAACATTGATAATGAGTAGATAAGCACATGAAAATCCAAAACAAACTATTGTTTGACATCATCACAGTTTGAATTGGATTGGAGAATGTTAACCTTCCAGTCGTCGCGCGGTTTGCCACCGTCAGAACCACCACGCTGCTGTTGGGAACGAAGAGCGAGGTTTTTCCACCAGTGTTGTACAGAATACAACAGCGCGACGACTGAAGTGTTAAAAGAGAAACTGGATTAGATTTTATCAATTAAAGTACAGAATTTATTGAACAAGAAACATCTTTAAAACGGTTTTCAGTCAAAACAAACATGATAAACACCATCATAAATTGATAATAATGGGTATAAAAGTATATCTCTGAATATATATCTATCGATAATCATGTTTCGACATTGAATTCACCATAAATCAATCGTTTTTGGAACATGAATGAGTATAAATCGAATGAATCCCGTAAAGTACATGAGGCGTTGCATACCTCTAGGCTTTTAATGTTATATGGGAATTTGTGACTTTGATTACGAAAATGATTCCAAATTGTAAAACTGTTTTTCCCTATGAGGTTTGATACCGGATTCATGTTCTACTATAGCTAGGCCATCAAGCATACGTACCGAACTCATTATAGTTTCATGAAATAGTGATAGTAAAACAGATTGTTTGTGAGCGTTTTGAAAGTACCAAAATCTCATCATTTTTAAATATTCGAATATAAAGCCTCAAATACTCTCGATTGGCACGAAAACCGCTCAGAGTACTGTCACACTGATACCACTTAGTTTCGTATTCGTTTTGCTTAACTGAATAACATAATTTTTGTTATTTTGTTTAGTACACTAACAAAAAATCCTTTCCGAACCAACTCTGAAGCTGCAGAGGTATACTCGGACTTTAGTAACAATGGGTGTCACACTTACATTACTTCCCTTCCCGATGACCGTAAGGGCGTGACCGGAGCTGTTATTGAATTTAAAATGCTTAGATTTTTTGAAATTATACACTGAAGGCCGTGAAAGAGAGGAGCCAGTTGTCACGAACCTGCCACCAAGTATCACTGAAAACCGCAAATTGGTTGGGCAAATATTGGCCAAACTCAAAGTTCATTAAAACCAAAAATTCTCTTACATTTTAAATAGATGAATAATTAAACATTGTTGGTTGGACTCAAATCACTAATGGAATCTAAAAGTTGTGTGTGTGTTTTTTTTTCATTGTACAATCAGAAATTAAAATGGGTTAATATTAATTATGTTATCAGAGCCATTGTGCACAACCCAAACTAAAAAAAAGCCGAACAAACAAGCCAGCTGTCATTGAGCTATCTCCTCTTTCTCGGGGAAAAGTGATATTTTCTGTTCTCGTTGGATTTATAAATAAGATGTTATCTGGGAAATTATTTGTACCTAATTGAGTTTTGCATCTTTCTAGTTTAAAGTTGGGTAGAAAACCATCCGTAAGATCCAAATTTGACCGCTGGGCCACCGCACAGTGGTTCTGATTTTTGAAATTATGTCAAAATAGGGTAGTTTTTGTTATGTTACTAAATCAAAATTATTTTTTAATTAAATTTGGTGTTTACACAGTATGAAAACGACTAAATTTGCTTCAAAAGCATGTAAAAAGTTCTGGAATCGATAAGTATTCATGAAGTCAAACAAATATATATTTTTTGGTAAAAAGAGGAAACATTTAGAGTAGTTTTAATTTTAGACAAATTACATATTCTACGAACTTTCCATAAATTTAATTTTGAAGAGAATGATGCTTAAATAGGTTGGAAAATAATAAAGTTATGAAGACTTCACTGAATGTTATGTATCACAATTTGAAAATTCAGCTTCAAGTCGATTGCGCCACCTCTTAATCTTAAATTTTTTGGCTTAAAATTTGAGGTTTACCTTTCTATGTGATTTCACAGTGTCTTTGTGGAGTAACTTTATTACAAAAAAATAGGTAAGTCTGAAATTTCGAACTAAAAACGATTAGACTTTGCTCTTTCATTTGCGACCAAAATCAAAATAATCGGTCGGGGGGTCCAGAACATTTTTTTTTTATTTTGTGTGAAGTATTCATGGATATGTGTTTTTTTACCGACACACATTGCGTTGAACATAGATACGGGACAAACTGCAAGATCAAACCATTTGAACACCTTGGCTTGGAAGGTAAAGTTGTTCTTGCTCAAAAGAGCTGTAATAAGCATATATGACATATGATACACGCATAATTGCAAAACTGTCTCAAACGTCATTTTAGTTATTGTCCACGAAAAACCTTGAAAATCGTACTTAAATTGGTCATAATGATGTAAGAAGTTATTAGGAAATTTTTTTAATAGGTGAAGATGCATCGATATCAAACCTCGAATTTTCAAGAGCTTGTTTGTAGATTTGTATCTTGAGAACCTGACAACCTTTTGCGTTGAACATTTTATTGATTAGTCGCCACTAGCGAGTGACCAGTGAGTTACCGGTTGTCTGCTTCTCTAGACTTTTGCTTTTGAAAATTAGAGGTTTGGCTTCTATGTGTATTCACCCTTAAAACCATTGATAACCGAGTGTATAGCTCGTTGTTATTAAGCAGATAAACGGACCAAAATAAAAACTGTCACCGCTGGGAGACAGAGGAGGATCTTCTCTTCGTCATAGCATTGTAAAATAAAGTGTAAATCTATTCGTTTGCTCAGTAATAACAAGCTATGGCTTTTAGGACGAGATCATAAATTATGCGAGATTTCTCTTTTTACTCGTTACAAAAGTGACTTATCCGCCTTTCAAACAACACAATTTCAGTTATTCGAATTAACTAGTAGAGGGCTTTGCATGTGATAAACCTTGTTATAAGGCATGTAATATACTTGCCCCATGGTGCTGATAAATACGCTAATTTGGATGGTATTTGAGAAGTTTCAAATCTTAATTTTTTTTTTGTTACTTCCCTTATGGCACAGTGCTTATGAAAAGATCAGAAACTAACATCATGAGGCTAAAATGGGTTTGGGATTTTTGTACTTGTTTGCAGTACTATAACCCCATATTAACCTCTCTACCGGCAGCTTCATTTTTTTTAAAATATTCAAATCGCGATATATTTTTTGTTTCTCAATATTTTTGAAACAAAAAAAATTCCACAACCACTCAAAAAACTCACTTTTTTTCAGAATCTGTATCGGTTTTGAGCATTGGTCATCTATATTCGGAGATATTCCAAAATTTCTTGGGGGACCGACGCATAGCCATAACTCTCGTAATTATCTCTGGCTACAGATTTTTTCTCATATTCGGTTATTCGCTTTTCAAAACTAAACTTTGATGAAAGTCTATTGTGAAGAAATCAAGCAAATCGGTGTAACTGTTTTTGAGCAATGAGCTTTTATGTTTTTGGTACCACTCTAGCCGTAACGAGATCTTGAAAACTTCTTAAAACATCATATTGAAATTTTATGTGGGAAGTGTCGGTCCCACAAGGAACACCGAAATATTTTTAAAACCAGTTGACCAATGCTCTGCCCATAACTGCATATTTGTAACATTCGACAAAAGTAGGCATTGAGTAAATGTGATACCAAGTTTGCATTTTATTGCAGTATGGAAGGGAACTAAAATTTCAAAAAATCACTGAGAATTCAAAAATGCTTATTTGAGGCTGAAATTTTGTACAACTCATATCGCATATTGAGTGAATAGTCAGAAAAAAAAATCTGATACAAATTTCGTTGCTACTGCATTATGACGCTCATGTATAATCTCAATGTGACTGTTATGCGGTTACAATTGCCAATGTGACAAAACAACTTGGTATTTTTTTCGAATTTCCTAGAACAATCTCACAGATTTCAGTAAGTTGATCGAATGTATTAGTCATTTGATGACTCTCCCCGGTGTTAACTCGAAATTGTCAAAAATGTCGAATGTGACTGTTATGCAGTTATGGGCAGGCTGCTCAATACCGACATAGAAGAGTTTTTTTGGAAGTTGTGAAAAAACAGTGGAAAAATATAGAGAAACAAAAAAGTTATCGCTATTCAAATATATTTTTGTGCTGAAAAAATGAAGCTGCCGGTAGAGGGGTTAAGCTAAATAATAGCAAACAAACTCATGAATATCTCTTCTGCTATCTGTCGAATTGAATTTCTCTCTTCAGCAAATTTCTTTATTATGGTTTCAAGAATGAGCTTTTACAATGGGATAATAAGTTTGTACTTACATTACAGTACAAGCGTGTTTGGAACATACCTCAAAATTTTTTCATAGTAATTTCCATAGAAAGCTGCGAATTTCACAGAACACTATTTTTATAGTAAGGATAGTAAGGAACATATGTGAGATTGAATTCTCAAACATTTTTTAATTTTGAACCGCCCTAATGTACATAAACACATAAATAGGCAAATTCAAACATATGTGCAAGTCTCTCGAAACCAAACAAAAAAAAATTACTCTGGACCCCCCGACCGATTATTTTGGTTTTAGCAGCAAATGAACGCGAGAAACCTAGGCTTTATTGTGGAGAAGTTTCAGACTTACCTTTTTTTTGTAATAAACTTGTTCTACGAAACACACCGTGATTTATTTGAATTCAGAAAGACACATGAATTATCGGTTTTGAGAACTTTCGAAAAATAAGCCGCATCTTAATCTACACTGTAATTTCAGGTCAATACCATAATTCCAGGATCCATACTAGATAACCAGGATATACACTAAAGGACTCACACTGAAATCCGAGGATCCACACTGGAATTTCACGATCAACGCTTTAATCTTAGGACCTTGAATTTTAATAAATTGCCTTTACTGCGTTTACCTTAAATCAAATCAAATTTACTGCATTGCCTTTTTCTAATACCGGGTACCCTCGTTGGTTTGACCGTATTTAATATGAACACTAATTTATTAATTTGCACCCCGCTAATTTGTACATCGTTCAGATAAGAAATGGATCAAACGCCATTTTGCTCATAATAACGTCATTGTTGAAGCCGTTATTACCACTACTTGACAAAAAATTACCTAAAAATCAAAAACGGGAATAATGAACAATCTCCCGGCACCAGGCCCGACGAGGCACGCTGTCATTTCGTGCTTATACGCATTCCGTATCGTTACCGGCATGCAAGGAGAGCACATGGCACTCGATAAACACAAAAGGCATGTCGGTCGCTTCCAAGGAAACCTTCCCCAACCGTTGGATCGATAACGGTTCAGTGAGAAAATTTGTTCGGGAAAATTTGGCAGCATTCCTCGCGCCAATTCGGATATTTTTGTGAAAATTGTTATGTAAAAGATTCACAAAGTGAAAACTAGATCCCGTCTGCGGTCATGGGAAATACCGAGAGTAATGTCACCAGCGGAGTCAAGAAACAGGCCGGAGTGTCCACCCAGGCTCTGTACAAGTTCGTCAATCTGAAAGGTGGTGGTCTTTTGGTGGACATGATGAAAAGAGCAATCCAAAACAAACAATATGCAGAAATAGATCATGCGATCAAAACGAAAGTCGAACCCTTCCTGTACAATAAGGGCAAAGGGAAATATATCCCAGTGGCCCAGTTGGTGCTGCTGAGGAACCGAGAACGACCTCGATCCAAGCAGTTGCCAGAGATTCGTGCCTTGGAAAACCCTGAAGAGGATTTCGACATTGACGCAGTATGTCCGGACGTGACCGAGGGCGAATACCAGAGGAATCCATCGGGGTACAGGGAGGTGTGCTGGAACATCAAGGTGAGTGAGAATGTGTTGTGAATGGGAGGAAAATAATGCGCGCCAAAAATAACTAGAACGAATCAGAGTGAGAAACTGTTGAATACTGTGACACGCAATCTAGTCATCCATGCTTTGTCTCGGATTCTTTTTAGGAACGAGGAGCAGTCGGCGAAACTATTCTTCATCTGTGCTTGCTGAACGCAACATCTTTGCATGCTGATCTTGCCAAGCGCCTACTACGTTTCTACCCGAAGCTCATCAACGATATCTACATGTGCGATGAATATTACGGGGAAAGTGTGCTCCACGTGGCAATTGTCAACGAAGATCCGGCCATGGTTAAGTATTTATTGGACAGTGGTTCCGATGTTGATGAGAGGTGTTGCGGTACGTTCATGTGTCCAGAGGACCAGAAGGCAACGCGATACGATTCTATCGAAACGGAAATCATTTGCGTACTTCCCATGACCAACTACGATGGGTACGTGTACTGGGGCGAATATCCGTTGAGTTTTGCCGCTTGCTTAGGCCAGGAGGAATGCTACCGGTTGGTGTTGGCTCGGGGAGCTGATCCAGATAATCAGGACTCGAACGGAAACACCGTTTTGCACATGTTGGTCATCTACGAGAAAATCTCAACATTCGACATGGCGTATGAAGTCGGCTCATCGCTGGACATAAGAAACCTGCAGAATTTGACGCCGTTGACTTTGGCAGCCAAGTTGGGTCGAGTTGAGATGTTTTTCCACATTATGAACATCGAACGAGAAATCTACTGGCAGTTGGGAGCTATCACTTGTGCGGCCTATCCGCTTGCTTTGATCGACACGATCGACATCGAAACAGGGAATATTAACAAAGATTCAGCATTAAATTTAGTGGTATTCGGCGACAAAGCGGAGCATTTAGACCTACTAGAAGGTGTACTGATTGATTTGCTCAAGACCAAGTGGAACTCGTTCGTCAAAGACAAGTTCTATCGCCAATTCTTCGTGTTCTTTTGGTATTTTTGCGTTTCACTAGTAAGCTTCACTCTGAGAAGGGGACCAATGAATTTGGAGGATACGGCAGCCAACCGCACCACAACCAGCATTACTTTGAAAAATTTGACATTTTCTGATTCGACTAACGCAACATTACCCACTTCACTGGCAGCGGATGTGAACGAAAAAATCGTTCAATTTATTGCTAACGAAACGTTGTTCGATCCGGCAGTTATGGAAGAAAACACTTTCTTTAATTCTAAATGTGCCACCATGGCATACGACACACTGCAGGATAAGATAAGGTTGGTTTCGGAGATCATCATTCTCATTGGATCATTTTTGTACCTAGTTGGAGCGTTGAGAGAATTTCGATTCTTGGGACGAAAAATGTTCTTTGAGAATTTGGTAAGCAGTTCAACTATTTGAATCGCAAACAGTCCAACATTAATAGTGCTAATTTTCAGATGATTTCCCCTTCTCGGGTTATGTTTCTTTTCTCGTGCTGCATAATGATGATCGTACCGTTTCTGAAGGTTCTTTGCCTGATCGAGCTTGAAGATCACGTTGCCGTGACGATTATGTTGACTACTGCTCCGTACTTTTTGTTCTTCTGTCGGTAGGTACACCCTTCAATTTGCTATAATTATCTCTACTAAATATTATAATTCCATTCCAGTGGTTTCAAAACCGTTGGACCGTTCGTTGTGATGATCTACCGCATGGTGATGGGAGACTTGCTGCGATTCGTCGTCATCTATCTGGTGTTCGTGATGGGATTTTCCCAGGCCTACTACATTGTGTTCTTGTCGTTCAAGGGTGAAGAGGAAGGCGATGAAAACCCGATGCCTTCTCCGATGGAGTCGATAGTGGCGATGTTTTTGATGTCGCTGACGAATTTCGGCGACTACTACGGTGCACTGGAGAAAACCGAGCACGAGGGATGCGCTAAGGTGAGATATTAAGGTGGTCCAAACCAATCGACTGTACAAGTCCTTCAAAGTTTGTATGGGAGTTATGGCTACTATGTTTCATAGTGAATCAGTGATGCCAGCAGAGCAGCTTAATTATTTTAGCCAAAAATTTTCAACTCATTCAAAAATCAATAATTAATACTGAAGCGACCGATTTGGAAACGGTCTTCGGCAAAGTTGCAGCTGACAAATGTATCTAATAGAATCAGAGTAGCTCTCAAAAGCATGAAAAGCTATGATCGAATGAATGAACTGCTTGTCTTTCCCATTCTAATTCCCATACACACTTGTGCAGTCAAAGTTTTCATCCAAATGAGTACAAATTTTGGGAGGCTTAATATTTATTCTATAAATGAGCGATGTGAAGCAAAAACGATTTTTTGAAACACCCTAGTAGGGAATTTTATTGGAAATGAATCTCTCTGTGATTCTGCATCAATTATGAATGTAGAAGACTATCCTGAAATGCAGGATAATAGATTCTTGAAGTTGCTTCAGAAATTCAAAAGCCTCTACCTGAATCCTGGATATTCAGCGGATCGATCGAAAATCTAGCTTTTTCTCCTGAAAATATGAATTTTCTATAGTAATCTAAAAGTTTCTGCTACAGAATTGGAGAACATACAATTTTTAATAGGATTCTTGCAGCTGCTGTAGATGATTGTTAGTTCTAGAAATTCTGAGTCCAAAATTTTCCAATAGAACTGTATGGTTTACGAATTCAGATATTTTTTTCTGTTACATCACAGCTTAAAAAATAGCAAATAATTCAAAATGGTATCTGGCTATGTAACCAAGAGTTCCTATTTTTTTTTCCAAAACTATTCCTTTTTTTAATTAAACCGTCAGTCATTTTAAAGCTCAGATTTGATTTTCTACTAAAGTTTAGGTTTACTGCGATAGGTTTCCTAAAATAAAGAAATATGCTATTCATTAAATTTGGGGTCTCTTAATCTGAATCAAGACTCAAAAATCTTACAACTTATTGATAAATTAATTAATTTTTTTTTTTTGAAAGTTGTGGATTACAGATTACACCACATTAAACGCCTAAAGGTAGGCAATTTTCTTTGAAATTTGCAACCCTCTTGCAAAAAGATCATTTTTCCTCTAAAAAAAGAATTTGTATCCTCAATACAAATTTAAAACTGGGTACACAGAATTTATCTGAAATGTATGAAACAGTTTATTAAAATTGTAGCTTTGTATAGTCGTGGAAATAGTCGGTTGTTTGGAGAAGAACCCTTCAACAGTTCATCAAACATTTCTTAAAAAATCTGTTTTTCCATGAAATAATTACCCTGAATGCCAAACCGAATTAATGAAAATCAAGAGTAGCTATCAGGTAATGCCACAACTCAGAGATTGTGATAATTGAAATCGGGTCATAGCTCTTATAACAGTCTATACATGTGGGTACAGGAATGATCAACTTCTCCCCGCTGATCAACTACACCCCGAATTACGGTACTCGAGATTTCTTTGGCTCAGAAGTCCATCAGTGATTTTTTTCAGAGACTCTAGGATTTCTACTTGAAATTCTTTACGATGTGTTCTAAAAATCTGTCCAGAAAATGTAGACGATTCTCCCTCGAACTCCCTCAATGATTGTTTTTTAATAGAAATACGTCCTGTGGTTCAAAGATTTCTTCATTGATTGCTTAATTAGTTATTACAAAAACTTCTAGAGAAAGTTTTACAGGAAATCCTTTGCGTATACCTTCAATTCCCTACGAAGTCAACAAAAGATTTTTTGGGTAATAAATGTTCGAGCTTTTTTGGAGGTTAATCTTGAAATTACTACTAAAATTTTTCCTTAATTTTTTGCCACGATAACACTACTATTTAACCCGTATAGGCCTGAGTGAAAGCAAAAAATTTAAAACCCTCACCACTCAGCGAATTCTTAATGAATTCAAATGATTTTTTGTCAATATACTGGCACACATATCTAGTTTCTAGAAGTGGACAGAAGAACGCGGAAATATTCCTGTGGTCGGAGTTATTCCGGTGGATCACTGGATCATGTCGGGTGAGAAGGGTACTGTGCGGTTGTGCCCCTGGAGGTAGGCAAATTTCAAGTCACAGATTTTTGCCGGAATCGGTTATAATGTGGCCACTACATGACGGAATTTTAAGAAAATTGCATCAGTGTAAACCTTTTGAGTATTGCATTTGATTAATCCTACAAATGACCATTTTCGGGTCCCGAGACGCCTCAAACTTACGATCAAGTGGCAAATTTGTATCTGAACATCTGTGCCATGCTTATGGGAATGCATTTTAGTGCACAATTATATTTGATTTCTACTTTTCGAGAATTGAAATGAATTAGTATCCAACAAATCTATAGCCGGTTCTTCCAGGCATTACGTCCGAATGGCCACAGCTGGTATATTTTAAACGGTGCAGAACTCTTCATTTATAATGTTGAATGTCAGATCTTAATGATTTATGCAAATTAAAATGATTGTCATTGCAAATAAATAGAGGTTACTTGGCATGTCCCAAAAAATAGCCCTTTTTTACCCGATTTGACCCAGTGACCCACCGGAATAACTCCGGCCACAGGAATATTTCCGAGTTCCTTTGGCCACTTCTAGAAACTAGATATGTGGACAGTGCTTTCACTCAGACCTATACGGGTTAAGGAATAATTCCTCATACATTTTTCAAGGAATTCTTCTCGTGAGTGTTCAAGGCGTTTTTCATGAAATTCATCCAGCGAATCCCAGGCATTATCTCGGAATTCCTGCGGAGTTATATTTTTTCTAGGGGTTGTTGAAAGAATTGAAAAGGAATCTTGGCAAATGGTAGAATTCCTGTATGGGTTTTTAAAGAGCACCTTGAAAGGGTACCAAAAGGTTAGTAATGTTTGGTCCTTTGTCCGTGTCACTTGCTCCTGCGGTGGTGGGTAATGCGGTCAGGATCAATCGTGTTGCGCGTCGCTCGCTTAACACGATAGGATGAAACAGTGTTGCGGTTCGCGGATCGCGTTAGTTGTGTTTGATCTTTTGATCGTATCGCTTACTCTTGCGAGGGCGAACGATGAACACTGGTTCGGCGTACAATGCGTTTATCGAATAAAATCGCGAATCCAGTTAGGCGTGAATATAACATGGATCGCATCACCAATCAAAGGTGACTCTCAGATCTTCACCTTATCCCACTAACACAATATCCTTTCCATGACAACTGTGGAGATGCAGAAGATTCTTCGGTTCCGATGACCGTAAGGACGTGGCCGGCGTCGTTATTGACTTTTAAAATTTAAGCTCTCGATTTGTGCACATTGAGAAATGGTAAGCTAATCCTAAGTCCCATTCATTAAATCTCTGTGTAACTCCGATTGGGGTTCCAAAAGCAATCCACGAATGGATCATCCATGGATGAATTCTTATAAAAATTCTGAAAAATTCCTAAATGTATCCCGTGAGAATCCCTCGAGAGCTTCTGTTGGCACACTTTTAAGAGCATATGAAGAAATTTTTGATGGAGCTCCCACACTGAAAATATATATTGTTATATATTACGAAATCGTTCGTTTGAACTACGAAAGTATTCGTTGTTTTCTGCAACGAAACAGTTTCGTAAAATGTATGCAACCAGCTTCGTAATATGATTTAAGCTCGAAATCAAAACAAACAATGATTGTTATAATGTACTAAACGTTTCGTAATCTAAATTCGTTTGTTTCGTATTCAGAACGAACATTTCTACGCGCTTCTTCTTACCTCCCTCGGCTGCGGTCGTGTCATGTTGTATTTTACGAAATGTGTCTACGAAACCTTTCGTTGCAGAAAACAACGAATGATTTCGTAAATTTAACGATCAGTTTCGTAATACTAAACAATTCGTAATACGAATAACACGATAACGCACATCTACGAATTGTATATCGTACATCTTACGATTATTTCGTAAAGTCACTGAATCGCGAAATTCTGTCAAGTACAAATTATTCGTACATTGAATGAAAATAGCGTTATATGTACGAAATCTTGTTTTACGAAATGGATTTTGGATAAAATACGAAGAGATGTTTTCAGTGCAAAGAAACACCAAACATAATTCGTGGAGGGATGTCTTGAAGGCTTTTTGTCGGAAGTTTTGGTTGAATCTCCGAAGAAACGCTCAAAAGTTTGACTGAATGACTGAATTAATTTCTAATAATTTGTTTGTAATAACCAAATATAAGAGGTAAGAAAAGTTCTGGGAGAATCTCTGAATAGTTAAAGAAACTTCAAGATTGAAGACCTGAGAAAGCCCTAGCTAAGAGTTCGCAAAAATTTTTATAAAAAATTCAGTGAGGATTTCGAGATGTATGTAATGCAAATGCAAAGCTTACCAGTCGAGATAGATTTTTTTCTCGCAGCAAATTTAGAATTTTTGGAAATATTCAATTAGATTGGTTTGTCTTAATGAATGTTTATTTCTTGTAAAAATAAGTTTTATATTTCTCTCATCTTGCCAGTGATTACCGCAATTGACAAGATGGCATTAATTTTCAGTAGCTACTAAACTGTTCTCAGTTGATGCTTAAATTAGACGTTTCATACAAATCTAATCAAAATTGATGGGTTTCAGCTTAGAAGTTAAGACATAAAATAGGAAAACCAAACAACAGGTGAAGCTTACTGATCTGTAGAAAAAATTAAAACTACGAGCTTTGTTGTACATCAAACTACCCTTCACAATGCTGTCAAACCTCCCTTGCATACCTCTTCATCATTGATGTTATCTCAATATTGAATTTTTTTCGAATACATATTCAAATTATACACAAAATTGGAGCCTATTTTGCAGTTCATTGATTTACAATAAAAATACAACATTACTTGTACGAGTGGAGAGCTTTGATATACATTTTACAAGAATATATCCTGATGTTTTTATATTTCTGATAACGTGTTGTGATTACGGCAATTACGTTTGTACTATCAATGTCTATAATAATGTTTGCAATCAAAATGTCAAACAAAATAAATTATTAGACTTTGTTGTAATTGGAATATTGTTGAATAACATAAATACCATATACCATGGATTAAATGTTTCAATTTAAAAGCAAAACTGAGAGAAATTGACTATTTTTTTGGTTTGGGATATAACTTATGGGCATTTTTTTTTTTATTATCGGACAGGTTTGGGCCGGAGGTTCTCCGATTTGCATGAAATTTTCACCAGAGGTAGAGCTCGTGGATACATGACCAAAAGTGAAATTCAAAAAAATTATAGTGGCCTATTTTCCCGGAAAACTCTAGATGAATTTTCACGATTTCTCTATATACCTCAAACTTTGAAAATTCATATCTCCTGAACTATGCATCGTAGAACAAAAGTTTTTTAGTGAAATCGAAAGGAAATTTTCTCAGCAATCTATTAAAAATATAAAAAGAAAAAAATTTCACGGGAAATTTTTCACCATGGAGAAAATTGTCGGAAAAATAGCAAAAAAACTATCGTCTGTATCATGAAAAATTTTCAAAAAAATATTTTTTGTTTCATCAATTCATACTCTAACTTTCGTCCATAGACGCCAAAGTGGTATCTTTTACCGTTTGGGCGACAGAACTGAAAAACCGATGACCACCCGCACGCTTCCCATAGAAAAATGTGTTCTATTGTGGGCCTCATAACCGTGCGCTAACGGCGGCAGAAATTTACACGCATTGTAAGTGTACCTAGCACAGTAAACCATCCTTTCCTTTCCAGTCAGAAGAACCTTTTCGTCAATCGGATCACTCTCCATTGGTCAGTTGGGTGTTTTGTGTGCCCTTCATCAGCAACGTTATTTAGTATTAAAGCTAACAGCCTCTATGAAAGCCGCACGGGAAGTTCTTGTTACAATCAATCATTATGGTAACGTTTGAAGAATCAAATCTCAAGATCCACTTTCTTTGGAAACTTATGAATATATTGTTAATATGTTGTTTCGGCCAGGACGTCTTTCCTACGTTGTGTCTTTTACGATACAACGGACGGAAAATCAAGCGAACGGCTTCACTTTAACAAATTTATTACCTCTGAGAGGCAGCATGCCTACTCGGTGGAGAAACAAAAGAAACTACATTCTTACAAATTCAATGGGTACGCCTTATATAGGCCTATTCACATGACGTCTCAAATCAGCTGATCGGGAAGCACTTTGACAGTTCTTGTATGAAAATGACAGGCCCGTGTTAGCACCGGTCCTCCACCGATGTAAACAAATGCATAGACGGATCTGTCACATGAAAAGGCCTATAGGCGCACGATACGGCCAGACAAAACATACAATAATTATTCATTACGCGCGTACGCTTCTCAATACAGCTTGGCGCGCTGTTGGGTTGGCGCCAACTGTAGAGGCTGCACGCTGACTGGCAGTGGAATATGGAACAATAGATAGCGTCCCTGAATGTAATACAGTTGATTGATATTATATACATGCAAATACTATACTATATTCTTCCAAGGAACAATCAGAATTTATATCAAATATATCACTTTGTATAGAACACAAAACTGAAAATTTATTCGCGCGCCTCTAGTTAATTATTTAATCATTTGATAAATTGAACAAAATTTGAAAATAGCTAGAAAATTACAAATAGCACTTTTTGTATGCATAAATATCCTTTTTGCTTGGCAACTATATGATACTGAGGGTCAAGCATGGGAAACACTCACTCAGTTATTGTGTTTCCCTCACTCGCTTCCACGCACAGTCGAGAGCGAGAAAGCCATTTTTTTAACCAAGCCGAACGTTTCAATTTCCAGTGCCCATTCTGCTTCTTCGGCGAGCACTAAGCGAAACAAAAAAACGGCATCTGATCAGTCGAATATGCAATACCAAAATTCGGACAAAGGACAAACATTTGAAAAGGGCCCAAGAGGTCTTGAGCCTATTTTCAGAAACGTTGCTGTTGAGCCCTTTTTAAACCGCCCACGCAAACTAACCCCACTATCAGAAAGATTGGTGTTAGCTCTTCCAGATAGTGGTATTGGTGAGCGTGATCGAGTTGCATTGGGTTCAACAGCGGCTTGCAAAGCCAATGTTTACCAATGTCGATGTGCTCTTTTGAAATGTTTGTCCAGGAATGATTGTTTACATTCTGATTCCGTTTGAATGGCATTCGGGTTTGAGTGCTAATGAGCGTTCACTGACTGGCAGTCCACACCACGGAATGATTCAATTAGTAGGAATCCTCTCAGTCAGTTCAATGCATTCGGCGAATGGATGCTAAGTGCATTAACTCGTGCCTCGCAGATACAAGTGTATTGGTATTCACTACTCTTCGCGTTCCTACCGATTGTCGCTTTTACACAATCGGTTTCGACGCTTTCATGCTACACTCCGCCTAGGACGGTTCAGCTATCACTGAATGTTTAATATCAGCAGATTTTTTGCTATTTTTATCGGTGGCGTTCGAGTGAGTGAGTGAATTTTCCCATGCTTGCTGAGGGTCAGTTCCTATAACCTATATTATTAAATGTTAGGATCGTCTTCAATTAAAGACTGTTGGTCTCAATAGTAAAGGTTACGAATAAAGGACATACAAAACACCCAACAGACCAAAGAGGAGTGCTCCGAGTGACGAAAAGTTTCTTCTGACTGGAAAGGAAAGGATGGTTTACTGCGTTACACTTACAATGCGTGTAAATTACTGCCGCCGTTAGCGCACGGTTATGAGGCCCACAATAGAACACATTTTTCTATGGGAAGCGTGCGGGTGGTCATCGGTTTTTCAGTTCTGTCGCCTAAACGGTAAAAGATACCACTTTGGCGTCTATGGACGAAAGTTAGAGTATGAATTGATGAAACAAAAAATATTTTTTTGAAAATTTTTCATGATACAGACGATAGTTTTTTTGCTATTTTTCCGACAATTTTCTCCATGGTGAAAAATTTCCCGAGAAATGTTTTTCTTTTTATATTTTTAATAGATTGCTGAGAAAATTTCCTTTCGATTTCACTAAAAAACTTTTGTTCTACGATGCATAGTTCAGGAGATATGAATTTTCAAAGTTTGAGGTATATAGAAAAATCGTGAAAATTCATCTAGAGTTTTCCGGGAAAATAGGCCACTATAATTTTTTTGAATTTCACTTTTGGTCATGTATCCACGAGCTCTACCTCTGGTGAAAATTTCATGCAAATCGGAGAACCTCCGGCCCAAATTGTCCGATAATAAAAAAAAAATCCCCTTATACCAACCAAGATTATATACTATAACATGCCGATATCCATTCGTAGCTAGCTACTCTAAAATTGTTTTTTTTTTATTTTTTCATTATTCGCAGTTATTATTCTTAAGGCGAAGTAGGCTGTCATTGAAATTTGTACGCGTCGTTGATGATTGTTGCTAATTCATCTCTCGATTTCGAATCAAAGAAAATCAGTTGGTTTTGCACTGACACAGCTGAAAAAGTATCAGCATACTTTATGCATGTTAGCGCGTACAGTGATACTTTTTCAAGTCCATATAAACTATCAAGACTGAAAAGCACTTTGAAAAGCAAGCTGAAAAGTCATCAGTGTTGCCAAAACGAATGACGGGCTGCTTAGCCTTAAGAAAAAAAAATTCAGAAAGATGTATGTTACTGATTTTTATGGCAAAAAACATTGAAAAAATGTGTTTTTCATAGATTTATTTTACATATGCTTCAAAGTCCTTTTTTAAATTGTCGAAATGCCCTCACTAGATCTGTACAACGCAATGAAGAACTTGAGCAATCATATAGCGCTTTTAAATTTAGTTTTGAGTGTCAAATATTTTACCATTATTCCAATGACAAAAATAAATCGATACAGATCATGATTGCCAAACAATTTTTAACCTTCATTGTTGATAAAAAATTATATCATTAATTTTTTATCAATTTGAAGTGCCCTGTACGAATATGAGCCTGAGTCACTGTAAATTTTCACAAACCGAAGTTTTCCATCGTGGATTCCGAAATGGTGTCGGACATCGATTACTGTCCAAACACACCAACTTTTATGTGTTTTTCTGAAGAAAATCGTGAAAACCGGAAAAAAGTGCCTTGCTTATTTTTGTTGCAATTTTGTTTGAATTTATCCAGCAAACTTCAATTTTTTGGCTAAAATTTTGCAAACTGAACAAAGTTCAAATAAATTGGCTGCGACATAGATGAAACGATAAATTTTAGTTTCATTTGTTGCGCTTTCGTTTACGCATCAAGCTTTGTCCGTCCGTATCCATCCATCATACAGCGACGCCGAAAGTTTGTGGATGCGCGAGTGTGAGAGCAAACGAAAATAAGAACGGTTCTTTTCGCACTTTTCGTATCGCTCTCTCAATCCTCCCCAGAAATTTTCGATACAATCGGCCGATTTACCCCATCCAAACCAAAAGCGAACGGAAAAAGAGCGGTTCACTCTCTGTTGCGCGACATGCGGCCGATTTCCCTTACTCGAACCAAAAAGAAGAAGCAAAATGTGCTTTGCCATGAGCTTTTTCGCTCGTCTTTCTTTCACGCAAGTGGGCGGAGCAAATTAGTTGTTTGGCTATGTATGTATGCTACAGCAAACTGTGTTTTTGCATATGTGCCGTGGCGCGCAAAGCACGTGCTGATTCGTATTGCCCGGACGCACAGTGCGTTGAAGGTATGGAGAAGCGGGACAAAAATCAAAACGGGAAGCTCAAACTATTTCAGCACCTTGGCATGGAAGGCAAGTTGTTATTGGTCAATTGGTTATTGGTTCCCTTCATGTGCCCGATTTTACGCTGAAATTTACATGGATTTTTCTTTCTGCGTAGCTGATCAGGATCTAAAGGTACAGAAAATCAAAGAAAATTTCATGCTAGCGACATCTAACGAAAGGATTTCTAATCAAATTTAAATTTAAATCACCATCAGATCTCATTCATCAGCTCTTCATCTGCTGGACAGCTTTGGCGAAAACATCAACCTTCCAGGTTATCAATATATATATAGAGATAGTGAAGATTGATTTTTTTGCTAACGTCAATTAGCGGCTGAATTCCTAATCAGATTTTTCTTCGCCAGATAGGCCAAGACCTGATGAACAGCTTCGCCGAAGACACCAACCTTCCAGCTGATTAAGATTTTGAGATACAAAAGATTGAAGAATCTTGAGATATTTGTTGAATGGATTATAAGGACAATTTTGGATCCCTATTGCCCACGCTTTCTTCGTTTCCCTGAAAACAAGAAGGGGTCAGCGGGGATGTCTCATCCAAGGATGATAAGATCATTTAACTGCATTTATTTCAATTGTATTGTAATTGATCTACCAGTCTCCAAATTATGACCATTTGAAAACTCAAGGTTCGTCTCGGGATTTCAGGGGTTAAAAATATAAAAGTGGTGAATTCTTGATTATGTGTTTTACCACTGTGAGCTATAGAATCCACTGCGTTGGATAGTGGCCTTAGAATTGATCACAGCAAGCTGGTTGGCATCTCTGAATGATCCCACTACTGTCACTTGCTTACAAGATGCATTCATGCTGCCTCACTTGCGAACCGACACTTGCCTGGGTAAGTTGTATAAGCATCGCGGGGAGGGTGATTAATTCCGGTGATTATCCAAACTCCACATTGGCGATCCTACCAGTTTTCTACTAATTTGTAGAAAGATGCCTGGTTTTTTATTACATATTTTATCAATGGGAGGAATTACCCTGCAGCGTTGCTAAAGTGGAAAAGTGAAAATCAAAAGTGCAGGCTGCATCGTGGTGCGTGTCTAGTGGACACTTCTGGCCCATATTCAGATTCGTTTTACGCTCGTGGAAAAAAGTGAATGCAGAAAAAAAAACTCTAGAAGGAGCTTTGATGTGCGAACACTCACAGCGTGTTGTTTGCCGAGGGAGAATATGAGCCTCGGCAATGTCCGCTGCTGCCGCTGCGGCAATGTCGCTTCTCGACAATTCGTCGATCTTGTTGTTTTGCTTAGCGCAAATGTCAAATCGAACGATATAGCGTGTTGTTTACCGTGGGGAAAGACGAGCCCCGGTAATGTCCGCTGTCGGGAACCGAAATTTGACGATCTTGTTGTTTTGCTTTGTGCAAATGTCAGATCGGTCGCTTACAGCGTGTTGTTTGCCTATGGGGAAGATGAGCCCCGGCAATGTCTGCTGCCGAGAAGTGACAATTAGTCGATCTTGTTGTTTTGCTTAGGGCAAATGTCGATCGAACGATTATAGCGTGTTGTTTGCCGTGAGGACAGACGAGCCCGGTAATTTCCGCTGTCGAAAACCAAAATGTTGACGATCTTGTTGTTTTGCTTGGTGCAAATATCAGGTCGGACGATTATAGCGTTTCATTTACCGTGAGTAAAAACGAATCCCTGTAATGTCCACTGTCGAGAATCGAAATTTCGATGATCTTGTTGTTTTGCTTGGTGAAAATTTCAGACCGTTGCCGTGGGGGAAGACGAGCCCCGGCAGTATCTGATGTCTGATAAAATTGAGAATTTTGACAAACTTGTTGTTTTGTGTTGTACAAATGTCAATTCGAAATCCTAGAGCGCGCTGTCTGTTCTAGGGTAAAAGACTCCGCATTGTCCGTCGTGAAAAACAGATTCTTAGAGCCTGTCATTTGCCGTATCAGATGAGACTTTCGACGATTCAATTGTTTTGCATTGTGCAAATTTCAGGTTGAAAGTACAGAGCGTATTTTTGTCGTAGGTGAAGGAACCCAACAAGTTATATGACGACATGAAAGCATGATAATTGTTTTTTTTTTCCTTTGAACAAATGGTCAAATACGTATTGTTTGTCATGAAAACGTACATTGAAGAAAAGTTGGAATATGCCGAGAAATGATTAAAATTTAATTAATAATTTGAGAATGCTAGATGAGCAGCACTCATTGGTGGTAGTTGTTTCTACCATAAAAAGGAGCCGTGGTTCATAGAAACTCAGAAATAGGCGATAATAAACACACAAAGATATGGATAAATTCTTCTCTAGCGCAAATGTTATGTGGCATGGATAACTGACCATCAAATATTTCTCGCAATGGATTGACATTTTTCATAAAAGCCAAACAAAAAAAACGAGAGCATTAAAACTGTTCAATTTGTTGGACCTCGTAACGAGGGATACTTGATATAAAATATCTGTATGACTGAAATAACACAATTAATTGAAGTATTAATGCAATTGAAGTAAATAACTTTTTATAAAAAGTTTTTTGAGGTGACTGCGGAATCATATGACAGTTCCTATCTTAAACGACGCTCTGATAAACTAAAAATAACAGCACAGTTTATGCCAAAAAAAAGTCTTAGACCAATAATATCCATATTTAATAGAATAATACAGAGATTTGTGTTCTCAAAATATGTAAGTAAAATAATTAATAAGAAGAGATTTTCCAAAATGAACAGTTTGAACGGAGTCTAACTATCCGAGATTTTGTGTGTCGTATGTCGTATAGGTTGATGAAATGAATACTGCTATTTAACATGAACAGGTTTGAAAGGCAATGAAGATGATCAAAACATATGAACGACTTATGTTTTTCAATGTTCTTAAATTTTAAAATATGTTTTTAAATATCTGTCCATTTATGCTTTTTTTTTAACTACAATTTCTTTGGAGCAGAGGGAGAATGTGAGCTATAGAATCCATTGCGTTGGCTAGTGGCCTTAGAATTGATCACAGCAAGCTGGTTGGCATCTCTGAATGATCCCACTACTGTCACTTGCTTACAAGATGCATTCATGCTGCCTCACTTGCGAACCGACACTTGCCTGGGTAAGTTGTATAAGCATCGCGGGGAGGGTGATTCCTTCCGGTGATTATCCAAACTCCACAACCACCAGATAGCTCTTATCTGCTGAACATCTTTACCAAAGACACAAAACCTTTTTGTTGAAAAGGTTCTTCAGATATAGAAGAATAGAGAAAAAAAATGTTACTAGCATCACCAAGCGGATATGTTTTAATCACATTTTTAGAACAAGATAGCCTTTGATCAAGTTAGCACCTTTGCCGAAGAAACCAACCTTCTAACTTGAGATACAGACGATAAAAAAATATTTGTTACTAGAGCAACCTAGCGAATGATTTCCCAATAAGAGTCTTCACCGCCAGATAGCTCTTGATTTGCTGTAAGACCAACTAATCACATTTACTTTAAAATTTATTTCAAATTAGTGGTCACTATGACAATTTGAAAATTCAAGGTTCGTCCCGGGATTTTGAGGGTAGAATGGTACATATCAGAGGCGTGTCCAAATTCTAAACCATGCGTAGGACAAACGTCGGTAAAATCTTTATATCCAAGAATGTTTACTTTTTTATTGAATTCTAGACAACAAATTGAAAGTGACTGTTTTCATGCATAATCTTCAATAGCAATTTTTTATTTGATCAAAATTTATATATTTTTTGGACCAGTTCACTTAAAAAAATTGACAAAAAACTAGAACAAACTGCGAAACTTATCAACCAGTGATATTGTTCTACAATATCTTCATTGAAACAGGAAAACGCTGTGAACGTGTCTATTTTTCACAGAAATGTGAAACAAAGATTCCCGAGGTAGCTCAACAGAGCTTACTGGATGAAACAAATAATTTTTGGACTGTCGTGAGCTTGAAATTCTTGGTAAAGTGGTTCAACCTGCAAAAAAAATCTTTAAATATTTTGCTGGAATTTCTTTAACAATTCCGCAAGCATTTTTAATGTTTCCAGAATGCTTAATAAAAATAAAATCATATTTTATTTCTTAATAAAAATCAAATCATATTCTATTTCATGGAAAATATAATCTAATCATTTTCTAGGAATCAATAAAGGAATATCTTGCAGAAACATTTACAACAATTCAGCCACAAAATTCTGCAGAGATTACTTCGGGAGTTCTGTAGGAATTGTAAAACATTCAAGAGCATCATGGGCCATCACCAACCGCACTATACTACTGGTCTAAGATTAATCCATGAAATGTTTCAACAATTCATTAGGAATCTCTTGACAGTCATCCATGCATGTTCCAGTAATGTGTCAAGAAATAGTTCCGTGGATCAGTAGGGTAGCTAGGGGGGAGCAGTGAGTGCGGTCCGCACTGGGCACTGGTTCCTCGGGGCCCCGAAACCATAGTACAGGAATGATTCGATGTTGCCAGTCCCTTTCCGCGGACTTTTTCTTGCCACCGTTTCAATACCGATTTTTCTCCAAATTTATTGCCATTCTGTTAAACTGTTAAGTTTTGCGAATGGGCTGACAATATCGGGTCATCTACGTAAATATTCCTCATTGCAGTAGAAATTCAGTTAATAACAAACTGAAGCTAAGATCATATTTTCAGATTTTTAGCCGCTACCAGCCCTGTTAACTAGTCACATGTCAATTGTATGTTAGCCTAGCGCCGCACCGGGTCCCGAAAATCCTAGCTACGCCACTGCCGTGAATGTCCATGGCAATTTATCCATGAACATAGATGTAGAAATTTTGTCACATGGGCTAGGGCAATCCTTTGAATGTCCTACCCGGGAATTTTTATGCATATGACATGTTCTACCTGTTCTACCCATTTCCCGCGTCACTGGTACATGCCTTAGTATTATCCGGAAAACGTAGAATGTTCTGGACGAATCACATGGCTAACAAAATACTGAAGTCAATCCTAACGTAATTTCTGAGATAGCCCTTCATCGTGTGATTCTTGATGATCATCTTCACCTCTTTCTCATCAAAACCTCAAACTTGCTTCTTATATTTTGCCTGTTTTTAAAAACTTAGCTTTTCCGTGTTCCTGATGATCTCAGTTCTGTCTTATTTCCAAACAGAAATTATCTAGAATTTTCAAAATAGCTTTATTCCTCGGAATCTCTGCTTCCCCATCTAAACATGTTCCGGATTTTCCAAGGACTCTCCATGTCAATGGCGTTTTTTTAGAACTCCCACTTTCTATTAGAAGAACTCATCTTCTTTCTGAAAAAAAGCTTAAAAGAACTCTCATTTTTTTAACAAAATTGTATGGGACTATCCAACTATTTAAACTGAACCAATTAGTATATTCGAATCACAAGTTGCTTTCTTAAGGCGTATATCAAAGTTGATTTTTTTGGGCGTATATAAATTGTTTTGGATTTCCCAATAACTCATTTGATTTCATTTTTTTTATTTTACTTAATTAATAAGGAACATTTTTCACAGACCTATCTTTCTTTCTTTTCTTTTCCAGGTTCTTTTCGTCATTTTCATGGTCATTGTGGCCGTCCTGTTGGTCAACTTGCTCATCGCCATGATGGGTAACACCTACACCATGATTGCCGAAACGAAAAACGAATGGCAACGGCAATGGGCACGAATCGTTCTGGTAGTGGAACGAGGAGTTCCTCCGAGCGAGCGACTCAAAAACTTCATGAGCTACAGCCAACCCATGTCGGACGGGAGACGAGCCCTCGTGTTGCGATTGCATATGACGGTAATTATAAAGTTTTTGAGTTGCTGTAATTCAAATGTAATACATTTATGTTTGTATTGCAGGACGAAGACAAGGAAGAGATGAAGGAAATCCTCGAGATGAAACGTGTCCATGAGCGCTTGAAGAAGAAACGTCAGGTGGAACGAGAATTAAGAGCCGAGCAGCGACGACTAATCATGGAGAAATATGCAAACGTACCTTGAATGGAAATTCCGGAAACTTACGTTTCTAGCAAAATACTTTGTTGAATAGTCCAATTGTTCAATTTTTCAAATACACTTTTATTCTGATTGTTTAGAAAGCAAGAACACGACCCGTAACGATTGGCTATGAAGAAAACGACCATGCGTCTCCTCCTTGCATTCATTTCCGAGGTCGCTCATTCAAATGCTTCGTTTTTCAATTTCACATATGAATAGCACAGCAAGCCTTGAACTCCGCCTGCGGTAGAGGCCGCCTTCGTTTGTTTACCCAACCCTTTAGAAAATACAATGTCGGGCGAAAAGCAATTCATTTTTACTATGGCACTTCAACCCGACCAAGAGGAGGATAAGCGAAGTAGGCGGTGCGTTTATCCTTCCTGGTGATAAACATTTCTCTTTTTGTGTCATCTCTTCAGGGCCCGCTTGGATGTGCGGAAAATAGGAATACTGCCACACAGCAAAGTCAAAAGCTTCTCATTTAGCGGTTGCTTTGTGTTTGGGTATTTACGGCCTGAAAGCTTACCGGCACGGAAGCAGGAAGCAGCACCCTGGAGACTGTGTGCAGTGCTTGCGCTCCTTCTTGCTTCCGGGCTGCTTTGATGTTATCGGGCTCATAAGTGGAGCGAAAATGAAACAACGGAAAATGGTCACGGATTTGGTGATGAAGCATGTTTGAACTTTTAAAAAAGGATTCCGTGGCATGTTGTTCTTAATGAATTTAATGCAAATATAAGGCATTTTCCATCAAGGCCATTCTGTCGCCAGTTATCAAATGCCAAACCTATAACTTTTGCTTTGTACAGGTCAAGCTGTGGACAAAATCTTAACAAAAACGAATCAATAAATTAGACACCATTCGTGACTTTGGCTATACAAAGATTGAAAAAATCACGCGACTTTCGCTAATCACTGGCATCATTCTAACTGTTGACAGTTATACTGCATACTGTGACGAAGGAGCAAACATGGTTTGAGAAAGCATGCCGAGCACTATTTCTTTTAATTGATGGCGCTCGTAAAATCCCAACGGCAAAGCCATTCACAGTAGCAAAGTGGAGTCATTAGAAGGTATAATTTTAGTTCTGATGGAAACGACCACTGCTGTATGTATCATGTCGAAGAAAGACATTGGCACTCCACACCGGTCGAGTCCTTAATTATTTGTAGTGCTAGGTTAGTTTAACTGGTTACCAGCTACCAGGTCACGTGCAGTTGATCGATGGCTGTGACGGTGACACTGATGGACGCGCCCACCAATCCAGCTGTAGAGAGTTAAACCAAAGCAAGCGGGTGACAACTGTCGTTTAGCGTAGATTGACGCTCAATTATTTACGGCACGGCAAATATGATTGGGAAATGCTGTGGCAACATGGCAGTACGGTACGAGCACATGGTCACTGAGAGTGAGACGGTATTCTACGGGACGAGTTGTGGTCGTGACCCATATTTTAATAATTCAACCACAGAGACGAGAAGAGGTGCTTCGTTAGTGATGATTGCAAGTTTTTAATAACTTCGTTTTGAGAGAACAGGGTGGTTTAGAAACTTTTATTGCACTCTTCATAACAATATGTACATCCAAATAAATTAAACTGTACTGGACAGCAAACAGATAACTGTTCATAATATAAAATGTACTAAAAGAACAATAGAAATATTAGTAGTAGAACGCTAATAGCGCTGTTCTCACAAAACTAAATTAGTTTATTATCACCTTTAACTGTATATTTTCATTGTTTGTTCGATGCCATGTTGTAGTGGATGATTCAAACATTTATTTGACACTTTGAGGACCGGTACTCAAGCTGTCAGCGCGTGGCAAACTAGATGTTGGTAACACGAACAGTAGCGACATTAGCATTCTTAGGTTAATGCTTCTACTAAAAGAACACTTACACTGCGGAACACGATTTTGTCTCAAGCACCAAAATACCGCTATTTACTTAATTAAGGGTTGTTGAATCCATTGCTATTTACAGAAATATCATAGCACGTCTAGTTTTTGAGATATTGGCTGTTGAAAATGGAAAATTTCACTGTTTCACCCAACTTGCATGCAAGTTTTCCAGCTTGTAAGGCAATTTATTTGCTTAATTTGCCTCAGAACTCAAACTTCATGTATAAACAAAGTTCATAATACTTTTGATGCTCAAAAATTATGTTTTATTGGTTTACAAAAGTATTGTATTTTACCATATAAGAGAAACGATGACTTTTGTATGGAGACTGCAAGCATGTTGAAAAAATCGATTTAACCTCAAAGTCTATAAACAGTTTCTTGGATCCTTGGAAAAAATATTGAAGAGCCAGGAAGAATACTCGCAGGAATAATTGAAGAAATTCTCCATGGAGTCTGTGGAGAGTCTTCAGGAACTATTTGTTTATGGTCTGGCAGAAACCCAAATTGAATATTCATATTTTTTACGATTTTTAAAAGTATTACCGTATAATTATTTATAATAATTTTATAATTATTAAAATGCACTTCAACAGAAAAGAAATCGCTTATCTCGATGCGTGGGAAATTTCTTGCAAGAAATGCTCAAGAAAAGTATTTTTCTTTGATCGCAGTACGCAATTGAAAAGAAATGTCAATTCAAATGGGGCTCACTGTAGAAAATTTTTTGACCATTTCTTTCCGCAGAAATTTTTACTTTTCTTGAGCTGAACAGCATACTTAGCTTCACATCACAATGTAATATTTTTATTTCTCAATCAAAGTCGTAATTCACTTTTGTAAAACGTAGAGCTTTTCATCTTTACATTTCAATTTTATAACAATCTTCTTAACGAGATGTATATCTAAATAAATTAAAACGTACTAGCAGGTAAAGAAATAACCGTTTTACGAGCTGCACTTGATGAACATAATAGGGAAGGTGTACCGGTATTCGCCATGTAACAGTTATTCGCCACCACGGATTATATACCGTTTTACGACATATATGGTTGCCAATTGTTTAGTGTTCGCTAAATTCCTTTAAGATGATACGGAAACATTCTTGGAAATCGCAAAATTTTCTCAGAAAATTATAAAAAAAAAAATATTTTCCTCAAATTTTTTGCACCTTTGCAACTATTTTTCGCCATGGTGTTCCAGATTCGCCTCCCCCCATAAGAAATCAACGTAGGTGGCGAATTCAGGAACCGAAATTAAAATCGTGTTTCTGATTAATTTTTATATTTTCCCTGCTGAGCATGGATTTAAAGCTTTCGTTTGATGTATTGACAGTAACCAAAGGTCTTTTGATTTATGTACAGTTAACTCTCCCTTACTCGATATTCCGTATCTCGATATCGAGTTAGAGAACCATAGTAAAAGTTGGTTTTCATGGCTAACTCGATGGTCCCTTGGATCGCAGTTGCACTGGTTTTGTGTTCTGTAAGTCGATACCTCCATAACTCGATGGTCCCTTCAATATCGAGTAAGGGAGAGATGACTGTATAAACAATATTTTTCCTTAGGGTGGCCAAAACTGGTACACCTCCCCTACTTTAACGAGGAATTCCATATAAATGAAGCATTACTACATAGTTTTTTTTATTCTACTGATTTTCCTTCTTCCTCTGGAGGAATATCTGCTAAATATATTCAAGAAACTCTCTCTGGAATTCTTCAATTAACAGTATATTTTTTTAGAAAATTCATGTGCAAACATAAAAAAAAACTTTATATCTATTAGTTTTTAAGAGAATCCTTGGAAGTTCCAGTTGAAGTTCCAGGAGCAATACTCGCGGGAATCATAAGAGGAATTCTAACAAGATTCTGTGGACAGATATGAGGAGATTTTTTTATGGAATAGCCAAAAAATGTCTGGTTTTTGGGTAAGAAGAAAAGTGTGAAAGTCTACTTTTGGTTGTGGGGTAAATTTGATAAATTTGTATAAACATGAGACTAGACAACCAAACCTGGGAGGGAGAAACCAATACAAAATTTATGTACGTCATAGTGAGCCGGAATTCCGCTGTCACGAACTGTCACTGTGAGCCCAGATCTCAAACATTGGACTAACATGGAAAAAGCGCGTAGCTGATTAAAACACATTTTCCCATTTCATCAAAAGTGATACAAATCTGATTGAATATAAAGCATTGAACAACGCATCGTTTTATTTTTTCCAATGAAAATGAATATTTAGTGCATAGAAAACTGTGGCCCTTTTTACATGTTTGTCAGGAAAGATCGAAAGTACACAACAAAAGAAAACTAGCGATTTTCCCCAAGCCTGCCTTGATTGTTGTTGGCAAGCTGGAGTTATCTTGCAGTTCAAACAAACGTTGTTCTATATTTCGTGTGTAGTATCTGTGCCTCCCTCCCAGAACCAAACTATAGTTTGACATAATTAAAGTTGGAACTGGTTGTTGTTGGAACTTGGAAGGTGTTGGAAGTTGGAAGATGTCGACGATGGTCAAACTCAAAGAACTGGCATTATAATTAATAAGGGTGTACATCAGATAACTGATTCATTTATCACCCTGATATGTATTGAGCTATGATAATTATTAGTGACAATTTATTTTTGGGGAAATTAGCAATTCGGGGAAAAAGGTAGTTGGGGAACTGGCATTCGGGGAACTAGTTTTCGGGGAATCGACTTTTGACGAATAGTAGCACAACCATTATGGCCACTTCAAAATATATTGCTAGAGTTAAGATTTTGGAATCAATTGCGTCTTATGGGTTTATTTTGTCAATGTTTAATTAAATGTAAATACATAGATACATACGAACTTAAAAAAAAATAGATTTGTTCCTTGGGTTAAGACAACTTGGATTGACACCGGTTCAGGCTTTGGAAAATTTAACGATCACTGACACACGAGCCATAATTTCATCCCATTTATTCGCCTGCATTCATACAACACACATGACATTCATCGTTCGTTGAAGACAACGAACCACCCACTGTTTGGCGTCGATCACTGTGTGTCAACACTTGTAACATTCGCTGACCCACTCTCATTCTGATTAAGAAACAGAGGCGAATATTTTTTATTTTCTGGCTATGTTTGCAACCAAAGGGGTGTTCAATGGTCCAATAGATTATAATTAGGTTGTTAAAGGCAGCATTACCAGAAAATATGAAAGTTATTACCAATTTTATGCTATACACGTACGTAAATCACCCGACTGGCTCTATACTGTTGCAGCCTGAGATAGTTGCTGCTCTTGAACGCTATCGTGCCACGTACCAAACATTTATAGGGCTCTCCGATTGCGATGTGCCAGGTGCCACGAACTGCTATGGTTCACGATCTGTTACACTCTCCAAATATGGTTCGATCGGCTTATTCGGATCAAAATCCAAACACTGCACCGGTTGATAGTTTTTCAGCAATACACAGCCGCGTATCACACTTTAATGAAAACTAAATCCCGGTCCTACAGAATACACAGTTTGGGCTAAATTATGTGTATGTCTCCAGCGCTTCAGATACACACGCTTTTTATCATTTAATAAATGCGAATGTTGGAGATAAGGCCTTTGAAGAATTTCAACAAATCATGACGTGTAAAAAAATCCTATCACAAAGTTATTGAACTCGATGACTACATGATAAATTCAGAAAGTATATTTGCAAAACCTCTCTCGCAAGGGGAAATGGACCGATAAAAACACCGAAAACAGATTGTAAACAGGCTGACCGCTGAACAAACATTCCGAAATCTAAATGTCTAATGCGATGAAACTTGTTTACATTAAAAAAACGACTTTAAACTTAATAATTCGAAGCAAAATTTGATACGCTAGAGTACCGATGCATGGTCAGAATCAATATCATTTAATTAGCTTAGTGGATGGGGGGCGCGCTTTGAAGATTTTAATGGTGACAAACTGTTTTCTCCAAAAGGTATAAAGAGGCTCTATGCAAAATGGTAAAGAATGATAATTGTCTAAAAACTACTTTTTCATTATTTCTCAATATGTAGTCATGGAGTAGAACGACATGCACTAGAAAAAGGACACGAGTATACTATGAAAAATAAAAAAACGCAGTGGTTCATCCCGAACAGAAAAAAATCCTTTGATTTACTTGATTACTTGCGGCATGACGCCCGAGTAGCTAAGATTTGCACATCAAACGCAAACAGCACTATCCAGCTTTTTACGCTAGCTTGCCATAAACTTTGAATCACCCCCTTCTGACATTCCTTACCCACACTATAATGCTTATAGCTGGGTCGCAGTAAGCTTTGCGATTTTTGATTATTGTTATGTTGTCAAAAAAAAAACGCTACAAGGGTTATGGTTGTAATTTTGCCTGTCAAATTTTTTTTTCTAGGTAGATTGATTGTGTAGGTACTTATCTGGTGTTAGTAATTAAGATAGAGAGAAGCGACGATTTCTTCAGTGGATACGAGTAACTGACACTGAAGAAGGCTGCATGTGGTAGTCGAAATACGCGTATCTGTCAAAGATAAGCATTAAGGAGCGGAATTAAAAGGTACACGGTACTCCATCTACTTTTAAGTTTCTCTATTTAAGATTCTGCTCAGAGGATTCAAACATTCATTAAAGAGTTGTAATGGCTTCCACGCTTTCCGAATCAAATACTTTTATCAAGCTGAAGAAGTCGATCGCAGGGTTAAAAAAGGACAAAGCATTTTTAAGTGAGTGTCGTAATCACACCAAAGAGTCATAAAATTAAGGTTAAAAAAGGTCCCCCAGGACATTATTAAGAAAATGGAATCAGAATATTTACGATCCAGTATCAAGAAGTTGCACTCAAAACTGAACTCACAAACATTGAAGTGCTATAGTTTACATTTGGCCAAACAATACCCTTGGGAATTTCCACTTTTCCTTACCAAGGTGATACAAGCAGAGCAGTGCGAAGCACGTAGAAAGAAGGATATTCACTCAAAAAATTAGCAATTTTAAAGAATAAGCAGCACAATAAAGTGGTAACAGCATTGCCGAAAGTCCATTCTATTGAAGGTTTTGTGGTCAATCGCTCGACGCAGCAGTTCTCAGAAGAACAATTGACACTTCTCAATAAGGGATTAGCATATGCGGTTGCCACAAAACCAGATATTGAACAGACAATAATCGATGTTGAAACCGCCATTACACACACAATACCAATAGAGTTGCAAGAATCAGATAGAAATGACACTGAAGAGTCATTAAAAGAAAACAAATTTCAATCAAGAGGTCAAAATAGTGATGACGATAAAGTTTTGAGAGAACTTCGGGATAAGTCGGTATACTATGTAAAAGCGGACAAGGGCAATGCAGTGGTTATTTTGGATAAAGATGATTATGATAATCAAATGAACGAAAAAATAACCACTAGTCCCTATAGGCATTTTAGAGTCGATCCACTTCCCCCAATGGTGAGACATGTAGAAAAAACTTTAAAAGAATGTAAGCCACTTCTTGGAGATAACACTAGCCGCCTCAAAGTTTCTAACCCAGTTCTACCAAGAATTAAAGGATTGCCAAAAATTCACAAACCTTGCAATGAAATGAGAGAAATAATATCAGCAGAAGGGTCTCCTAAACACAAACTTGCAAAGTGGCTGGTTAAAGAATTCCAATCCATGCCCAAACCTTTTGAAAGCCGTTCAGTTAACAATACTCAGGAGTTTGCAAGCCAACTTCAGGCTTCTGGATATATTCAAGATGATGAAATTATGGTTTCTTTTGATGTTAAAGCCATAAACCTTTTGGAAGAATGGCTACTTAACCAACACAATGAGTCAAATTGGAAAAACAAAGTTCGGTATTACATCAAATTAACCCGACTTTGTATGGAAGAGAACTATTTTAGCTTCCGTGGTAATTTTTATAAGTTTATCTTTAATAATTTTATAATAAAATAAAATACACATCTGTGATTTTTAATCAACTTGAATTTTTGAATCAAGCGAAATATATATATTTTTTATTTGAGAATATTGTTAGAAAAATCTCTTGAGTCTGTGAAACTAGCCAAGCGACAACAAAATGTTATGAACTTAATTTAATTATTGGCTAATTGCAAGTGATTAAAAAGTGACTTGTTGCGACTTTAAATTGCTTGTTTTATATCAAAACATACATTTTTTCTATCTACTGCACCAAATATGAAGTTTTATTAGAATTTATCCAGCTTTTTACGCTCACTATAAAAACAATATTCTATAAAATATTTGACTGATGCTGACTATCAGCCAGTGCTGGGAATGGTAATAGCTGGGTCCTGCGAACTGAATCCCCTTTTATTTTCAAGCAAATCTTGAAACATGTTTCTTGTGACGAATTGTGTTTGTCGCATTAGTCCCTCAAACGTCATTCAAAGTTCTCTCCTCTCAAAATGTTGCTCTCCGATCTCTATCTGGAGAGCTTGAATTGGTTCAAACACCCATGACTTTCTCAAAGTTTGTTTACATGACTTGATCGACTCCATGTGAAATATGGATATGGTCATATGAAAATCTTCAAGAAATTGATCATTGTCTATCTATTTTATTTTACCCATAATTAACTTGTTGATTACAATACGATGCTTGGATAAAGGGTGGAACAACAGCAAGGATCGTGTGAGTTCCTATCGTTTCCCGACATATTTTATTCTCCACTCAAAGTGGCTCAATTTTTATGATAATAACTAGACAAAAGCAAAGACATTGAATCAGCTTTTATGCTCATCTTCTTTTGTTCGGAGTAATGAAACCACTGAACATGAATCTTTGAAGCATTACGCTTAGATAAAAACATGCAAATCAGAATTCGACAGCCGGTTGACAGTATGGTTGTATGATGTCGAACGTGATAACCATAAATTATAAAGCCAAACCAATGAATCATAAATGTATCGATTTTCAAACTATACTTGTAAAATATGAAAAAATAAATAAAATAAATAAAAATCTTTTTTGGGTTATAATTTTGATAGAATGCAATACTCCTTGACTCTCCTTAGTCATTCATCCGAAACGAACATGATCTCAATTTCAAATGTTTGGCTCCGGCAATCAGGCTCCCGTTTGACAAGCATATCGAGTCTGTCCGCAGCACCCAGGGTAATAGTAGTAGGCTTGAGTTTTTTGCGAAAATCACGTGGCTCTCCTAATACAGTAGTTCAAAATTGTGAATCTCATCAAGTAGCCTATGTTGGGTACATGAATTTTCTAAATCAGGAGTGTC
This sequence comes from Aedes aegypti, assembly GCF_002204515.2. Classification (NCBI taxonomy): domain Eukaryota; kingdom Metazoa; phylum Arthropoda; class Insecta; order Diptera; family Culicidae; genus Aedes; species Aedes aegypti. The sequence goes on along the minus strand of NC_035109.1, from coordinate 406,765,963 downwards.
ATTGAAGGCTGCAAATGCGGGAAATGCAACGGGAAATAGAACAGTAGTTTTGGGTTGCCCTTAGCAACGGGTGTTTTGCTATTTTCAAGGCATTTTGCCTACAGCAGCAATACGCGTGAGTGTCACTGGCTCCGGTGACTGTGATTCGCTACGCTTGCCTACTGTAGTGTGAATCTCAGAACTTTTCCTAACTCTGCTATCAGACTGAACTGAAACTTGGAAATCAGCATGCCTTGACGAACCATCAAATTTCATTGTTTTTCTTTCTGTCAATCAAATGAAAATTTTGTTTGAATTCGCGGGAATAATCTTATTCGTTATTTTTATATCTAATAATGAAGAACTCTTTATTTTATTTTAGGCTTAAATAAGTTGGTTGACCATACCTCCCAACAACTTGAAGGAAAAATATTTAAAAGACCCGGCTTAAGGTGAAGATAAATCGAAGCCAAAATACAAATTTTCAAGAGCACGGATCTGGAGAACCAAACATCCGTTTGAGCTGAAAACCTAATCGACCTGTCACCTCCAACTAATGACCAATCGATTAAGTTTTCAGCTTAATCGGATGCTAGGTTCTCCAGATCCGTGCTCTTGAAAATTTGAACTTTGGCTTCGATTCATCTTCACCTTAACTCTTTGAATTTCGCAAGAACAATGCTTAACAAATTTACGAAAACAAAAAATGGATCAAACATTGCACGATAAACAGCTGGGCATGGCATACCATTAGTACCTCGCGTACCTGCAGGAATAAAATAGACCCCTTTGTGTGGTCCTTTGCCTCTTGCCCAGCAACTCTTATCCCTACCTCCTCGTGGTACTTGAGGTTATTCTACGAGTGGCGTGAGGAGATAATTGTCGGTCTCGGATAGCGAGGTGACAATTCTCGACTCGAGTGAAGTGACTCGCCGTGGAAATCAAATGGAGAGTCACTTCACTCGAGTCGAGAATTGTCACCTCGCTATACGACACCGACAATTGTCACCTCACGCCACTCGTAGAATTCACCCAACTGACTGAGGTACGAGTAACCTTGAGGAAGATCGGGTAACGAGCCCCGGTGGGAACTTTGATCGTATGCTTACAGAGAAGGGGGGGGGGTTTGCTTTTTCTTTTTCTTCTGCAAAGCTGGACATCATTCTCACCGATTTCATGGCAAGAATTTTCTTTGAATCCAGAGCTGGAGTCGGCAGACTCCATGGCGTAAAATTGAGCACGATTTTAACTCTGCCTTGTTAAAATTTTACAGTAGCAGAGATCTTAATTTTCCAGACAACAATCTCTTGAGTGATTTTCATTCGATTTACGGAAATGTTGTACCGTACCGTCGATGGGGGTGACAATGGGTCTAGGGGGTGAGATTGGGTCAAAACGGAAGATTATGTTTTGTGAAATATTTCGGCTAATAACGCTGATATTACTAAAATAATTAATTCATATGTTAGGGAACATATTATTACACATAATTCATAACAATATACATTTTTATAAATAGTTGTTTTTGTATACTACATCAATAAACTTGCATGTTGAAACTAGATAAAATTTACAACATTAAATTTCTCCTGTACAAAGTATCACGCATGTACTCTTGCCTCTATCGTTGTATCAGTAGAATGTTGAAAGTCTTTTCATTATACATCACAGGTATTTTCCGGAATCTGTTTGATTTTCCCATAAAAAAAGCTTCTGTCAAAGATTTTATAGCGTGGCTATCGTAAAAAGCTGGATATAAATGTAATTGATAAAAAACTAGTTATAACCATATACGGTTCTGTCTATTGCACGGAATATCATGTTTAGTTACCCCGTATATTATACAGTATTGAAATTTCGATACTTTGTATCACAAATTATAACTGGACTTGGTATGTTTTTAATAAATTAAAAACACATTTTTTTATATTTGTGTTACAATTCATAGAACTTTTTGTTATAAATTTAGTTATTTCAACAACATCCTGCATCAAAATTGTATCAACCTATGTTCGATAAAATCTTCATATCATATTATCATAAGCTGATATAATTTTGTTATGTACCCATAGTCGGGTGGTGATGTGTAGTAACAGGTGAAGAGATAGCTTTGGCAGAATTTCTGTAGAAATTTCTGGGTAAAACCGGAGAAACTCCGGGAATAAACGATTGAAGTTTCCTAAAAAATTGCTCCTGTAAAACTTCCTTTCAAATAAATTTATAGTAAACATTCTAGTATTCTATATTAAAGTAATCCTTGGAGGGATCTGTAGATAAATTCAAAAAAAAAAACCTCTGGAAAACTTTTGACAGAATCAGTAAAAAGAAGGTATTTTTGGATGAATTTCTAAAGAAGCCTATGAAATTGAATAAATTCTAAAAGAATTTTTAAACGCCTACTTGAAAAAATCCAGATTTTTTTTTCTCTATAAGGCCCACTAGAAAAAAAATGTCTAACTAATATATCATAGCTTCTGCTCATGTATAGAACTTTCGTATTTCTAGCAAAGCAAGAAACTTTCACCTAATCCGGCTATCTGGGGTGCTAATTGGGTTCAGGCTCTAGGGTTCTCACTAACTCACGATCTATCGTTCAACCAAAGACAAATTAAAGACCTCCATGTCCCTTGAAGTTGACCAAAATTTTATGGCTCATATGGTAATCTAATTCCATGAAAAGTATACTGCGATCTATCAAACTCGGGTACCTTTTGCACTACAGAGGGACCAAATGCAGTACTAGAAGTGGTACCCAATCTGAACTCGAGTGGGACGGACCTGGTTCAACGATCTATTACGTATGTACGCCTCGAGTGTGGTAACAGAGAAAAAATAGAAAACCTCTGTACCACGCCACCTTTAGTTGGTTTGCCCCCCCCCCGGAACTTCCTTATGGTATTACCTACTTATTACGACCCAAAGCCGACAGTTCGTCGTAATCGATACTACTCGGCGTAGCTCCCGACGGTGAAGCTAGCCTTCTCCGATGAAGAGCCCCCCTACGGAGGAATATCTCCCGAAACCGGTAACGTTAAGCGTTGTGCATACCAAGGTGTGTGCATTTTACTCTGTAGCCAGAGTAAGGTGTAATCACTTGGCGAAAGCGGCTTGGAGGCCATCTTTAACTTGCTGGCCGTTTTGTTTACAAACATTACTGCCTTGCCTGGATGATGCTGAAACTGAAACTAGCTGTGCTGCCATCAGTGCGGACGAAATTGTCAAAAAAGAAAGAAAGGAGTAGAGCACACAAGGAGCAGGGGCGACCAGATTGGAATAATTATTGACAACACTGTTTCTCCAACCAATCATGAGTCGATCTCTCGACTACCTGTCTTAGATGTTTGTAAACAAAACGGCCACCCTTTCCTCACCTACCCTGTCTGGTTTTCTCCACAAAGTGAGCATAATAGGACACCTTAGAGAATTGAACGCGCCTTGGTGCATACTCTGTTGTTGGCCGGTAGAGTGCCGAAATCGGCCAAACGATTCCGGTTGGAGGATGGCTTCCGGTTCACTGGCGCTCTGACGACTCAAGCCTGTGATACGTTCGTACTACTCAGTATAGCCCCCGACGGTGGATCTATCCTACATCGATGAAGATTTTCCCGGCGGCGGAAGATCTCCCGAACCATAGCTTCGACCGGGCAGATGCCGAGGTCAGTCGCAGATTCTGGCGCAGGGAAACTTCCAGTTTACAGGCGCTCCGACGACCATCTGCCGGTACTGTTTCGCTATCTACTCAGCTAGTCCCCGGCGAAGGATCTAGATTACTCCGACTCGATGGTGGTCGGTTTGGTGCCGAGGTCAGTTCTGTGATTCCGGTGACGCACGAACAACTTGCCCTAGTCCCCGACCGAAAATCTACTCCGATCGCGGTCCGACGCCCTTTGGTCTTCTCGCCATTTCTGTTGACGACATGATATGCGTTATCGCTCTGTTCACCGCGTGCTACATACTTACGTGTTGACACATTTTCTGCACGATGTTATTGGAGTTTGCATCTCCGTCGCTGCTTTCATTTGTTTCATACACCAAGATTCTCCTCTGAAAATAGCTCCTCATGATCTTGCACAGATAGTCGGGAGCCTGCGTTTTGTGCAGTGCTGCGTCGATGACTTCCCAGCTGGCACCGTTGAATGCGTTTTTCACCAGTGTTGGGAAACTCGTGCTCGCGAGTAAAAAAATACTCACTCTCGTACTCGTTTGCGAGTAATACTCACGCTGTGAGTCACTCATTCCTTACTCTAACTCACGCGAGAGTATGACGTCATAACTCACTGCGAGTATTACTCACGTAAAGAGTAATACTCGCAGTGAGTATGACGTCATTACTCTCGGTGAGTGAGCAAGTTACTTTTGTGAGTATGGTGAGTAACCAATTTCCATAGCAAAATAAAATTGTACATTAGTATGTTCTATACTAGTTTGAAGACTGTAAATGTAAATGTTTGCAGCTCTTGTCGAATTCAGTGTGTATTGTGATATGCAGTTTTATAGCATGGTTGTTAAAACTTTACCGAATTCAGAGCCAGTTTTTTTAAATGGATAAACAAGTTATAATGGCGAAAGTCCGGATGTGTTCAAATATTTTCCAGACCAATTTATTTCGTTTAGTTGCATAAAATAAATACAGTAACTTTTTTTGAATCCGTTTATGTTAATGATATTTAAAGTTGAATTCAAATATTAGTAAAAATGGAATAAGGTACCGTGGGGCAAGTGGGTAATGGAAATCGTATAGTTGAGATTCTTCAAATTCTAAAGACTTTAAATTAAAATAAATGAGGTCGTCTTTATTTTTTAACTTTACTCCCACCAAATATAAACAGTATGCTAAAATTGATTTTTATGTAAAAATAAAAAAAAAATACAGAAAAAGTTTTTGCAAAATGTCACTTTTCACTTGCTCCACAAGTTTTTGAACAATAAATTGAAATTTAGTTATATTCACGATTTCTATTAACTTCAACATTAGTTAAGGCGTCCTGTTCCTTAGGTAAGTAACATGTAAACAAAGAAAATTTCATTCTTGTCAATTCAATTTTCTTCTGTTCAGTTTCGGCTCTGTAGAATTTTTACCGGTCGTTATTTGTTTCTAAGAAAGTCGGATATGACATAAAATAACTCTTCTGGAGAAATTATTTTTTGGAACGGAATCTTTCAATAGTATTCGGACACTTTTTTGTGTGGATAGACCCATACCCCATTTTTATGTTTTGGACTAGCTTTACATTTAAATTCCATGAGTTTCCCGTGCGTTCTCTTATATTGCAACTTTTCAATCAACGTTTTCCTTTCAATCGGCTGTCCCAAGTAGACACATCAATACCGTCTGGCAATCTCTTTTAGAGAAGTTCCATGATTAGTAATAGCTTTTATCGCTTTGAGTATTGTGTTTCTTGAATTTAAAGCACGTCCCGATTTTCTATGATAATTGCGAACCTTGTTTACTAATAGCTACCTAAAAAGAAAACATAAATTCAATCTCTAATGATAAACTTTTTACTTACCCCACGTGATTAGAAAATTGATGGTGTTTTAATTTATTTAGTTTTATGTCTAGGTCGAATTAATCCCAAAACTTTTATTTTCAGTTTAAAACTGTCAGAGAGTACAACTTAGATGTGGTACAGAGAATTATTTTCTGCAACTTTTTTCTACTAAACATATCAATACAAGATTGCACGCCGCCAACTTGTAACGGAGTAATAGTTGACAGGTAGACAATCTTTCACTCTATTATGCAATAATGGTTGAAAATCGCAGGAATCTCTTATCTATCGTAATGCTCTGAATGGTCTCAAAGGTTTACGCATGAGTTTCAAACGTGAATACATATATTCAGTAAAATATGCAAATTATTTTCACTTACCCCATTTACCCACTTGCCCTGCGATACCTCACATAAATTCGGTTTGCGATTAGCATCTTGCCCATATCATATGTAATTTCGCTTTTGAATATTTTCAGCAAGCCTTATGTAATTTGCAAGTTTGTTTTAGAAAACTTGTATGCAACGTTGCCGAATAAAGATTTCTGATCAGAAAAATGTTCGGAATTTATTATATTTTGCTTGGTTTCTATATAGATACTGAATGAAAAGTTTATCCTCATTAAACCATTATACGGGCCTCTGATTATTGTTTGGCCATTACTGTTATGTGGTAATAGCAAGTTTGCATAATTTTTCAATATAGAATTTTCAATAGCGCTGTTTAAGGAACAGACATTTAAAAATGTATCATTTTCAACGTTTAATCTAGTCCCATAATGAATAAAAAATAAATTAAAAATAATGTTTTGAAATATTTTTTTAACTTCTTTTGTTCGATTCTATCTAAGACATGTGGCACCTGACTTATTGTTAAATTTCTGCTCCTCTTTTATGATCTATGTGTTGTCAGAAAACCGGAACAAAAATGAAAATTGAAAAGCTGGTGCTGAAATTGTCGCACAAAATATTGCTGGCAACGCTGTTTGGCAGACCAATCAGCAGCTTATTAATTTTGGCACGAAACTCAGATACGTTTTGTCGAATCTCTGTCTCAGATTTTTATTATTGCTGTAGTGCTGCATATCGTAAAGTAGAGAATAAAAAAATAGTCAATTGGCAAACAAATAAAGCTCATAGTTGATAAATGTGGAAATGCTCATATCATAAGTACAATAAGCTAAAAAGCAGAATCTGGCCCAGTAGAGGTGTAACGTCAGAAGAAAAGAGCATTTACGATGCAATATGCGCAGCGAAACACCAAACATAAATTACAGCTTGAGTTAAGAATGCATATTATAATAACGTTTTGCGTGCATCAAATCCCGAGCAGGAACAAATAACTCCCCAATAACTTATGCATACCATATTTTGGTATCATACCAAAATTAAGTATTGTTCAATTGTCAATACCTTATTTTGGTATCATCATGGTATTGAAAAAAATGTTTAAAACAATAAAAAATACTTCATTGAGGTATTAAACAGCTTTTGAGGTCTGCTGGAGGTATTGAACTACTATTGAAAAATTTCACTTTTATATGAAAATCCATCAAGTATTATTGAGGTATTACAATACCTGATCTAGTTATTAGTTTGGTGTTCGTAGAATATGCTTGAGATATTATTTGAAGTATTTTACCTCTTATGCAGGGCTCATTCATACCTCATTCAGGTTGTAAGTATTGGAAATTATCTGGTATGGAATACCTCAATTTGGTATTCAGTAGTTATTTTCTTCTGCTCGGGATAGTTTTCAGAATAAAATTTTCATGTTATCATTTGAATAAGGTCACCCCCAGAAAAGCCTTACTTATTACTTATTATTTATTTGAGCCATTCGCAAGCTTTTAGAATATTTACAATATTTCAAGTGAGTAAAATTACTCACGAGTGAGTAAATGTTAGTCGAAAACTCACTCACGAGTATGAGCTGTACAACTGAAACTCACGACTGAGTATACTCACGTGAGAATTCAAGCTGTACAACTCATACTCGCGAGTGAGTTTGCAGTTTCCAGTGAGTACTCACGAGTTTCCCAACACTGTTTTTCACATCTAGCGTGACCACGGCGTAGAATCGATCAGAGTTGCTTAATATCAATCATATCAGCTGATGGCTGATGGTCAAAAACTATCACCATCACTTGCGAGTTATCAATATCACTTTGATTTGACAACCAACAACAGTGATGCGACATCGCACTCTAGATCATAATCACTGCGGAATGAGTGATCACGTGGTAATTATCCATGCTATTACTGTTTTTCAGTGACCAACAAATAGTTTCAATCTATCTGCAACACTGTCAAAAATATCATACTGATAAATTGCCATTTTAATTGCTTAATTTAAGGCTAAACTTAACCCATCAGTGATATCCACAGTCTATCGCCATCAATGCACTTGTGATGGAGTAGACAGCATGATATTGATATGATAGATTAGTGTCGGATTAGTGTCTGCATCTCAGCACAGCTCCTTGTAGCAATTCGATTTACTAAGCTTGATTTCCCGATTGAGTGCAGCCTTAGCTTCTTGAAAAGCCCTCTGAGACCCCTTTCTGGCTCTGAGACAAGCAGCGCGAAGCGTGCTGAGTAGAGTGATGCAAATTTTGAAATGTTTGCTCCCCTATGCTTAACTATGGAAAACGCCAATCTTTTGTGTTCAGCCCTCTATCTCTTCGTCATAATATTTTATGGAAAAGTGAACAAATTCTTCTAATGTGAAATCCTCCCAGCTACAACTTTGCCGAAGACCACTTTTTGATTGGACCTCAGGATAAATCGTTATTCATCATCATAAAGTTAGTTTGCATGTAGCATGCTTCTCCAACTGTTCGGCAGGCAACAGTGGTGCTCCTGGCGGGTAGAATAGATCAAAGTAATCCAGGCTACTATGTTCTACAGCAAAAAAGCAGTGTTGCTCTGAAACTAATTGAATGATCATCTCAGCATGATTAAGACTTTGTTATCAATAATAACAAATTATCCTTTCGTCCCATCGAAATGTGGTTTTCGGCAAAGTTGTAGCTGGGAAGTTTTCACATGAGATGAGTGTGTTCACTTTTCCATAAATTATTTTGACGAGCAGTTAGGGGACTGAACACAAAAGGTTTGCCTTTTCCATAGTAATTTTGCCTTTTCATAGTAATTCCCAGTAAGCTGGGCGACGTTTGTTCCTCGACTCCGCGGCATAGTGGCGATATCCTCGTTATCACCATATTGACGTAGTGCCACAACGAATAGTTCGTTGTTGAAGGAACGTTCACTAGTTATTCTTTCTATTATTGACACAGAGTTCCGTTGACCGATGCAGTAGCATATCGAATGATGGTCGCTATGGGTGTACCCCTCACAAACTCTCCAGTTCATATTCGCCGACAATGCAGTACTGCAAAACGTGAAAAACGTAACGTCAATAATGGATTCCCTTCCGTTTCTCCGAAATGTGCTAACGAAGCCTTCATTGCACAATCGTGCATCTAGCTTCGCTAAGGCTTCCTGCAGGATATATTTATCATCTTGCGTTGGTTACTCTGCTGCCCACACCACAGCCTAGGCATTGAAGTCTCCTCCCGATCAACTTATCAGTTAGCTGATCCACCACATGGCTGAACTTCTTCACTGTCCACCTCGAAGTTGCGTCAACTGGAAGGTACGCTGTTTCGTAAATTTCTCCGTTTTTCCAGACATATTGATTATTGTATTTTATTAATTGTGGAAGAGTCGTAACATAAAAGAACAACAACGAAAACCTTTCCTTTTCTTAGTTTTAACTGTTTTAACTAAGGTGGTTCTATTGTTTTGTCGGAAACTGTATGGGTGAAGAAATTCACGAAGAAAAGGCTAGAGGAATTCCTAAAAACATATCAAACAAATTTTTGAAAAGTTTCAGGACATATATTGGGTGGAATTCTAGGAAGAATACCTGATGCAGCTCTTGGAATCATTCCTGGTTAATATCTTATATTTTTTTAAATTGATAAACAGTGTTTAAAGAACACTCTCTGTGCAAATTTCCAAAATAAAATCTTTGATTCTCGATATTTGACATTTTTTAAGTTTACTGATTTTTTCGGTAGTCCAAGAAACCATTTTTTTACCGAACAAGTTAAGCGTGTTCACCAAATGTACTATGTACAAAGTATTCGACGATAAATCACGCGTTCGTTAAGCTCTACGCGTGGAAGAATATGTTGAATTAACAATTGTAACATTGTACTTAGTTTGATTATTTCTTCACCTATCTTTGAGTTTAGCCAAGAATCAAACAGTAGTCACAGTAGTCACAGTCAAAGAACAGACGTTATAATTTCAAGACTTTCCGGAAAAATAACGTTTTAACTATTTACGAGTTATTGAATGTTAGTTAAAATACCGAATACTGTAGAAAATTCTTAGTTCGTACAGTTTAAATATTTACAACGTTTTTGTACTATTTATTTAGCCCGGCCTTTTATTTTTAGTTACAAAAACCCAAATAATGTAGAACAAATATGTAGGGTAATGTAGGGTAAGAGCATCAATTTACAACCCACCTACTTCAAACGATACTGGCCAACTTCGTGTAAAAGTTCGAGTTCTTGTAGGTCGCTTTTACGTACGTTGCTAAGGACGTAGCATGCCAATACAGGTTCAACCATCGGCTCAATCACGCCTCGCCTACTTTGAACCACAAACCGTGCATAGCTTTGCGTATCCAGTGGTTACCAATTCGTAACGGATGACGTTTTGGAAAAACAGAGCAAAACAAAGAGCCCGGCCTTCGGTTCCGTACACATAAACTCTCGGACCAAGCGTGAAATTTGAGCAGAAACACTTCCTGTTCTCTCGCTCCCGGTCTCGCAAGCTCTCAAACATTCTTCGAAGGACCCAAACCGAAACCGGACACCAAACACGGCCCACCAAGCAGAACTCGCATTCAGTCTTCTCTGCTCCGTTCTCCGACACTGACTGAAACACTAAACTACTGCAGCAATTCCAATCCATAGGATGGAAAGAAAACTACACTACACACCTTTCATCTACAGAAACTTTAATTACTACTACTAGATGCCATCGCCACTGAAACTTGACTGAAAAAATTGCGTGTAATAATTTGATTTTGAATTTGCTTCTACGTGTACTAATTTGAAATAATTTCTCGGTGTGCTATGTGATCGAATTAGAAAAAAAGTTAATCAAGCGAAATCAATCAATTGTGATATAAAAAGAAAAAAAATTGGCTTCCTTAAAACACCTATCTTTATGAGCTGAACTTTTCAATTTCAACAAGGGTGGAACTCATATCAACCGCAGAGGAAAACTATCCTACGATTCCGTGATATCCAACAATAGGAAAAATGTACTGATGATAAACCTTAGCAATCCAATAAGTACAGAGAGAAAATGTGATCCTCTAGAGTGATATTTCATGGTTGAAAAAAAAGTGATAATAATTGCTTTATTAGAACAAACTACCCTCATGAGGGTTGAAAAAGTTCGGGAACGAGATTGTGAACTTTAACAATAACTCATCCAAGCAGGCTCCCAAGCGGGAAAGGGAATAGGGCCCTATTGTGCCTCAGAATCGATTACCGATAAGGCGAAGATAGGGACAAGTAGGCGCGGAAGATAAACAAACAAGGGCAAGCGAAAGCGAAAGGTACTTTGCCCAGTGCCAGTCAATTCGGTAGGCGACAAAGGTTTGATTATATAACCCATCATCACTCTGTGGAAACATCTTTCGTAAACTTTGGGGCGAGAGAGGGAAAGTTTAACAGACATTTGCGAGAGCGTGTTTGTTTCAGTGATTGGAGTCAGCACTTCCGGCGGAGTACCGAACGCCCAGCAGCTGCTATTCCACCTTGGGGGTATCATATTGGTAGTGGTAGGCAGTGCGCTGCTTACGCTAAGCCAAAAGGATAAATGTAAATTCCTGTGATCGTAGAAGGCGGCGGGTGTTGCTGTGTCATGTCGCATTAGGCGTTTGGAGCAGCTTGTTCTCTCTAGTGGAAACGGTAAGTGAGAAAGGCTTTTATCTTACAGCTGGCTGAGCACATAGTCGGCGAGGATGCGTTCCCGGAAGTGGTCAGTGTTGCTATGCGAATTCAATTTCCAGTTATGGTGATTGGTTTTATGTTCAATTTACTTCAGTTATTGGGGTGCCTGTTGCTTATTTGGGCTGTGAGGCGTAACGATAAAATAAAGCTGTTCTAATTTTCTAATCGACGTAATCACAAACGTTTAGAAAATTTTGTTCTGTATCTAGAGTGGTTTTAATATTGAAGTTCGAAATTGAGATCAAGCTATGTTCCAAATGGAACGTAATAGCAATAAAAAAGATGAAGGAGTTATAATCCATACGATAAATTATGAAATTCATGATATTATCTGTAGGCAATTTACATATGCAACTGGGGACGGGACATTAGGGCGATTCAAATTTTTAAAATATTTGAAAATCCAATCTCCCATATACTCATTACTATCCTTTCCATAAACATAGTGTTCTGTGAAATTTGTAGCTTTCTAGGTGGTGATTTAAAGGTGGCTCAAAGACAATATAGGTTTATATGGAAATTACTATGTTACGCTTGTACTGTAATGTAAGTAGAAACTTATCATCCCATATTGAAAACTCTTTCTTCAAACATAAATAAAGGATGTTGCTGAAGAAACAAATCCCTTTTGAGCTAATTTTGTTTGGGTTTTTTGTACATGTTTGCAGGGCTATAATCCCATTTTAAGCTAAATAATAGCAAACAAACTCAAGAATATCTCTTCTGGTATCCGTCGGATTGAATTTCTCTCTTCAGCAAATTTCTTTATTATGGTTTGAAGAATGAGTTTTTACTATGGGATAATTAGTTTGAACTTACATTACAGTACTGTTTGGAACATTTCTCAAAATTTCTCCATAGTAATTTCCATATAAACCTATATTGTCTTTGGACCACCTTTAAATCACCACCTAGAAAGCTGAAAATTTCACAGAACACTATTTTTATGGTAAGGATGATAGGAAACATATGGGAGATACGATTTTCAAACATTTTTGAATTTTGAACCACCCTAACGGGACATAGCAGTGAACAAGTACACTGTACAAGTACATGTGGACCTTAAACTTTAGCGTCATGGTGTTTGCATTCAAAAGCGACGAGACCGATAAATATAAGTGGAACGAAAAACATGTATTTGAAGTAAATTTATTTTCAATTGTCAATGCACCAGCAATTAAACAAATCTGGTGTAAAAGAAAGGGAATGAGATCCATGGGCATAATTTATAACTAGTGGTCTAGTGGGATGGTTCCGGGTAATTTGGCCGAATGCCATTTGACCGAATGCCGTTTGGCCGAACGCCATTTGACCGAAATAAGGAATAACAGTAAACTACAGTGAACATGCAATTGTTTTGAGTTTCGAAGCTGAATTTCGAAGAACTCATTCAGCTTATTCTTAAAGAAGTTTAATCATCATCGATAAACACATAACTGTCTCTTTGATGTTAGTTCAACAAACAGACAGTGCTGAAATGTAAGCAATTATTCACTTCTCTGCTAGCGGTAATAGCTGCCAGCAGAAGTTTTTGAATTGTGTTTGTAGTCAGATTTTGACAGTAACTAAAACGGTTAACGACTTATAAGTCCTGCTACAGGACCGGATTGTTTCGATCTCTCGAATCGCATAAGTAAATTATTTCATAGTTCCAGTAATCACAAATTTTGGCTTCTACTTTCCACAACTGTGCAAATGTCAGTTGCAATCTTAATATTGGAGAAGAAATTTTGGAAGAAATAGAAAGAACAGCATATGATCAAAAGAAGGAAAAATCTCCTATGACAATTTAAGCAAGTGCGATGCAAATATTTTTTATATTAGTATAGCTACAAAGAACTGCCTATAATTTACAGAAGGTAAAATTTCCAATTAAAATATAAGCTAAATTAATGCCAACAGTAACGAAACCACTATAACTCGAAAGAATAGCCTATGTTTAAAAGAAGGAAAAACTTCTAATGAAATCATTAAAAAAACTGGAACCCTACATACCGTTGGTAACCCCAGATGAAACAACCACGAGCTTTGAGTCTTGACGCAATATGTGGAGTTCACAACATCGTCCTAAATTAACGTGTTAATTTTAAGTAGATGAAAAAACCGAATTTAGTACTACACCATTTAATTCCACTAGATTTTGTATCCTTTGACAGATACGCGTAATTCGACCTCAACTGTAAGGCCGTCTTCAGTGTCGTGTACTAGACTCGACTCTAGTACACGACACTGAAGACGGCCTTACAGTTGAGGTCGAAATACGCGTATCTGTCAAAGGATACACACTCTAGTGGAATTAAATGGTACAGTACTAAATTCGGGTTTTTCATCTACTTATAGGTATTCTACTAAACAGCTCGAAGATTTATCATCATCAGGGTTAATTTTATCATTCTCTTGGAGCACTTAAATTGTAACAAGCATGACGTCCCGTCACATTATTAAAGTAAATAAATAAATTAGTTGATCAATTATTGAACAACATCTAAAAATCTTACACATAAGTGTTGTAGTAATTAGATGATTTTTATCGTAATTCGGCCAAATGGCATTCGACCAAACGACCTGTTCGGCTAAATGGCGCTCCGTCAAACGGCATTTGTCCAAATGGCCGGACACCTTGTCACACGGGGATTGCATCCCACTGGCATGAGACAAAAAAATTGAAAAAAATACTAGTTAGAGAACACATGCAGAAATGCTGGTCTACAGAAAGACAGCTTGAACAGGTTCGCGGCTCAGCATAAAAGTCGCTTTTCGAATCTAGTCAACGGAATCACCAGAGATAAAAAGAATATTGAAGTTTTACATGCAAAATCCCATTTATTTTCCCCCCAAATCAATTTAATTCTAAGGTTTGTACTTATCTGCTAGTGTTGTAAATATGTTTGTATCCACTCGGCGACATCATCGGCCATCCGGATGGCAAACCTTAGCCGCAGCCTGGCTCTACAGCGGGGCGAACATGCAGCGAATTGGCTGTTGACGACACTGCACCTCCCGCGAAGACACAATCGTTGGTATTAACTAATAGGCCTAGGGTGCGATCAAGGGTGGTTTTAGGTACAGATAAATGCACCAATAATTCATCTTCTCACCGATCTCAATTTAAGCACTTCACGCCTACTCCATACACCACATGCTAAGTTCTGATGTTATCCAGCTTTTTACGCTGGCTATAAAACTGCGAGGGTTGAATCGATTTTGACATGTTTTGCGTACACATTTTATAGCATGATCTTAGTAGGCAATGCCTTCATAATGTTGATCGAACTGTCAATAATTTCCATTTTATTTGTTTTGGCTTTCTAATTTTCTTGTACCTATTGGAAATCAAACAAATTAAAGATTAACCCTGTAATACCCAAATTTTTATTTTCGATTTAAGTATTATTTTTCGTTATCTAAAATCGTTCTAAACACGTTTTGGACATTATTTATTTTTATTCTAAATCTATTCTAATCTAATCTAATCTAATCTAATCTAAGCGCTTGCACAGCCAATATAGAAAAGCATCCTGGAAATACTAGAATATCTTCTAATATTTTCTTGTCATCATTAATATTTGCAGCATATCGAAAATATAATACAAATATTAAAACGGCCAGGCCCACTGTGCAGACTTGGGATTGAAGGTAATTGCAAAATTCACGGCGATCAGATTATCCACGAATGAATAACTTGATAGACGAGAATTTTTCAATTTTACGAAGGAAGAAACGGGGACAACCGTACCAACCGTTTCAATCAGGGGAAGATAGGTCAAATCGTTGGGAGTGGCGTTGCTAAGAAAGTTAATGCACACTCCATTGTTGTGGTTTTCCTGGGATGGGACAAAGGTATTTCTTCCTAATGTCCTGGCTTTACAGCCTAGGCTTAAGCGCCGTTACTCGCTCTCTGAAACGAAAAGATAAATTGTCCCTCTCCTGTTATGTCACCCATCCTATAAAACCCCAGAATCTCCACATTTTATTTGGTCTTGAAAATAAGTGTTCTATACGGGGTACCTATACATTTTTCATAGGCAAATTACTCCCGAAAGAATTTTTCCTTCTAGTGCATTATTTATTTTTATTCTAAATTTTTTAAATTTTGGTTTTCGATTTTTATAATTTTTATTTTTGAACATCCCTAGCTTTTTTCATTTTTTCATTTCTAGTTGTTGATTTTTGGCAATAATAAAAAATTAAATTGTTACGGTATTTTTTAAAATATTAATTTTTTTTTTCGGAGCGTATTTTATTTTCCGTGTAACTAACGGAAAAACAGGTTTGAAATGATTTTAATACCACCAGGCTCTTCGTTTGTAATAGGTTAATCGTAGAAAAATATAAAAGGTACGATTTTTTATATTACACGTTAAATGAAGCCCAGGCAATGCAATTTTTCAAACAATTTCTAAAAATACAAAAAAGTTTCAAAAGTCATAAAAAACTTTTCTTATATGCGTGTTATGAGTCAAGGTATAAGCCAAAAATAAAATCATTTTGATTTGCGAGCTACGAAAAAATACACAAAATTCCAAAGTGTACCCCGTCTAAAGGCGGGGTTGGGTATTAGAGGGTTAATGTTTTATATCACCTTTTTTATTAGCCTTCTTTACCATTCCAGGAACCAGGCACTGAAGAACCTTTATCTATAAGTGGAAAGGATCAGTAAGAACCAGGAAAAATTTAATAAAATTGATGGCATATTTGATATATGTATATTAATTTGTACTCCATTGTTGACTAAAACATTTGGAACAACCCAAGCAAAACAGCCCCGGCCGAGCTATGCTTTCCTTAACGATCGTTCAGCCCTTCTTCACTCATTCGCATTGATTTTCTCCACATAGGGAGCCTTATGCTACGCCTAAGAACAGCCATTTTTGACTGAATGATTCAGGAATCGTTACGGCCGCGTTTACTTATTAATTTCAGTAAACACGACCGAGCACTCATTTTACAGGCAAAATTACAACCATAACCCTTGTAGATGAGTTTTCACCAAACCTGAAAGAAAAGAACCATTAGTACAATAAGAGCATATATTTATTTTTTTTTTCAATTTTCTCCAAACTAAGCTAACAACCTAAGACAACAACATAACAACATAAGCGTTTCTTTGACAACATAACAATAATCAAAAATCGCAAAGCTTACTGCGACCCAGCTATAAACATTATAGGGCTCCATCCCATTACCCCGAACGCCACTACCCCGAACGCCACTACCCCGAATGCCACTACCCCGAATGGGTCACTACCCCGAAAGCCATTACCCCGAAAGCCATTACCCCGAATGGGTCATTACCCCGAACGCCACTACCCCGAATGAGCCATTACCCCGAATAGTATGAGATACAGTGAAATATATTGTTTTGCGGACAAAAATGCGTCTCTAATGAAAACTGGTAATTAATGGCGCGTAAAATTCGTCGGTAAAATGTTCATCATACATTTTCCCTTCTTTTTTATGACAGCTCTTCTTTCGAAATATATTGTTGGCAACTCTTCTCATTCTTTCGCAGACGGTACCTTTTTATCAGCCCAGTGGGCACTTTATTTACAAATTTCATTTACAAATTTCATAACGCCAAAATTTACTATTTTTGACACCTACCCACCCGTTCGTACCACTTTTTGCATGGACAGCATTTTTTGTCCCCTTCAGTGTTACGAAATTTGTGAATGGGCTTTTGATAAAATAAGCCGTTTAATGACTGAGAGCTCTCCTTGTTAACTTACCATAATTGTACATGTTCTATTGTCCCTGGGCATAGAACGTCAGCTCAATGCATAAGATCCACCACCGGAGGATTTTGAACCCATAATCCTTAATATGGTCTAGCTGAACAGCTGCGTGAACACAGATTTTTGAACTTCTTGGTGGTGTCCATATTTCAATTTTGTTTTAAAGCAAATATTTTCCTTTCTTGTGTATATATGTTGTGTCATAGCATGATATGACATATCATATTGTTACATATCACGTTGTTACAGTGATCATTCACGTCATAGCTGCAAACATTTCACCAGAAATTTCCCCTTCTTTCTTAAATAGGCTGTTCTTTCAAGTTTTCGTTGGACAAACTAGTCATTAATATTTCCATATAGAATAGATATAGCTTTTTTTGAAGGAATATATCCTGAAGGCACTCACTCAAGTGAATCCTCCTATAATTCTAATCAGTAATTTTCTCTTTCTTTCATCTTCTTGTATTGAAACAGACAGGTCTCTTATGAATTTGCTTACCGCTTTACTGTCATCATCATTTCTTCATTGTGCTGAATCGGAAAAAAAAAAATATGTTTATCTCATCGAAATTCAAATTATGATCCCACAAACCAACGAAAGTTTTTACTGTAGCGGCAATCAAAGGCCGCCGTTTTTCTAACATGTACAAGTGTATTAACGTTTCCTTGCTTTAGTGGAACGGTTGTCTATCAGGTTGGTTTTTAAGCGGGTTCCATAGACGAACACTTGCAGCGATTATCTCAGGGTGATCTTCCATTATCACCGTTTACGAAACAAATTCTTTAAGGAGATCTTAATGCTAGTAGCCCGACACCTACAATGAGTAAAGGAAGTGGGTTCCGACGTCCAATAAGAAACTTTACTACATCCTAATGTTGTGCATATTATAGCTATCCTTTGCATAATAAATTCACCCTTCTTTTTGAAATAGGCTGTTCTTCAGAGCATTGCAATGTGGCTGTGTGAATCTCACCAAAATTAGAGGACAAATCGAAATAAAACTTAGTATTCAAAAATCATTAGCTAAAAAACTAGCTGCTTTTATATCTTCTAATGTTTGAAATATAAATTGTTGAGCCAATCGTTAAATACTCATAAGAAATCGTACAATTATCTCCCCACTCTCTCACTAGAATAAGTTCCAAATTTTATGCGTTCGGGGTAATGGCGTTCGGGGTAGTGACCCATTCGGGGTAGTGGCGTTCGGGGTAATGACCCATTCGGGGTAATGGCTTTCGGGGTAATGGCGTTCGGGGTAGTGGCATTCGGGGTAGTGGCGTTCGGGGTAGTGTCATAGAATCACATTATAGTGTGGGCAAGGAATGTCAAAAAGGGGTGATTCAAAGTCTATGGCAAGCTAGCGTAAAAAGCTCGATAACTAAACAACCCGAATGAATAATTATTTCCGTAACGCACTTGCTATTTGCTTTTTGCACCATGCACTTGTTCTTGTGTGCAGAACGGGTTAGTCAGAACTGATTGAAGTTCTTGTGGGCATTTGGGTCAAAGCTTAGCTCTCACTCCGATCTATATTCACCACTTCCCGATCGTTGCCTTATTCGGCAAGTGAGTGATGTTCAGGTACCCAATGAGTACTTTAGTACACCTGATCATCGCAACTGGTACTGGTGAGTTAAATCTGAATTGGTCAGATTTGTAAGACCGGCCTAATGGTCATTTGTATGTGATCCCACCACTTGGGCAATGCAACCGATCCTGAAGATGGGTTCTGTGGTTCGTTGAAAATATATTAATGTAATTTAAACACAAATGCTACTCATTATATTTCAAATCATACAAAAATATAACTCATTTTGGTGTGTTCTATAAATGCATTATAACAAAAAAATTTATAAGCAGTTGATCTCAAGGTATTTATAAAAAAACTAGTGGTCCCGGCAAATTTCGTCTTGCCATCAAGTAGGTTGTTGAAAAATATCAATGGAACCTCCCATACAAAATGACATATTAGTACTCTCCTGTTTTACGTCGGAAACCTTCAAGAAAACAACAGTGAAAGAATTGTGAAATTCGGTTGTCACGGGACAACAAGCCATTTCGTGACATACAAACACCACTCCATTTTTAATTATACAGATTTATTATAATCATGTTTTAAATTGAAACAAAATTGTAACAGGCTATGTTAATTATAACTGATTTTGCTTTAATTATGTTATAATTTCCTCCGTCAACTCAAGGTGCTTCTAACAAAAATGAAACAAAGTTTGTTATTTGTAACAAATCTTAATATAATTGTGCTACAATTTAATTCCACTAGAGTTTGTATCCTTTGACAGATAGTCGAGTCTGGTACACGACGCTGAAGACGGCCTTACATTTGAGGTCAAAATACGCGTAACTGTCAAAGAGTTCAACATACACTTAACGAAAGACATTTCTTGGAATTTCATAGGACTCTTATATCAAGAACTGATAAAAGCAAACGTTTTTCTTCAAAAAAAGAGAGAAAAACTAAGAGACACTTCATAAAATTTAGGTCCATATACAACAATCTTAAAATGAGAGAACAAAACTCCGTCATTTATCTTATCCTTATTTGCGCCCCCAATTACTCCGTTGAGTTTTAAGAGGAAGAAAGTTTGACTTATTTCTATGCTCTACACAAATTACATAAAGAAAAAGTCCACGAGGAAGAGGACGTTCAACGAATATCGAAGACGAATATGAGATGTTGTCCAAAACTTAGGTCATCATAATATCTAGCAAACATGAAAAGCACAGCTTGTGCTCCAAATGGTTTTGTTTGGATTTACTACACAGGAAACGTTCAGTAGATACCATAACATAACTTTTCCCGCCGCCTGACGAGTTGGCGTCATAAAGTCTGGCGAAAACACACAAAATGCACACCAAAAACCATTGCTGAAAACATCGGTTGAGTGCAGTGTCAGGGAAACAAGCACGTTCCCGTCATACAGTGGTCCAGAGTCGAAAAATCATGACAATATTACACATTCTCAGTACCGTCCTCCGGGGTGAGAATGGGTGTAAAACGCATAAATATGAGCATGTTGCTTATTGGATGACTCTCGTAATTTGATTTGAAATAATCTTCCGAGTATGAGATTCCGTGTAAAATGTATGAAAATTGACTTATTCTCACCCCATTCTATTCAGGGAATATTGGGTTGAAGAAACTGAAAATGGTCCGCAACAGGAACAATACAGAAGAATCGTCCGTTTTACTGCTTTTCAAAAACATTTAATATGATGGACATAAATATATAATATAATATATACAATTTTTAAATAGTGTTACAAGAATTCGGTATTCTATGGCACCTTAAAACGAACAATTAGAAAAGGCGTTGTTTTCAAGCATTTTAGATGATTAATTTAAAAATAACTACTTGTCTCAGATACCTATTTTTTTGTTGCTAGCTTTGAACATATGACAAGACTTTATTAAATATTAAAATCGAACTTCAATGTTTCGAACGTTTGTTGAGATAATTAAAATTATGTTTAACCCATTATTACCTCTCTGGTCATTGTCACCCCCATCGACGGTAGTTCAATATTGTTGCCCATATCATTGGAAATGATATAGGGTTCTAGTCCGTATTTTGAGCACAGTAAAAATTTCACAGGTTTTCAAAGAAACAAAACATGTTTCTATACATTTCGTGGTTTCTTAACTTAAAGGAAAACTTTTTGGGGTTTTTTATTTCTAATTTGGAATTGATCGGTGTTCAGACAGACCAGACTAAATGATATTTTGGCCTTGTAAATATATTGGAGTTAGGCTAGGCGGTGGTAGGTCATTTGGCATAAAACCATTTGACATAATGGTCGTTTGGCATAATAGCCGTTTGGCATAATAAGTCTAAATCTAAAATTTTCTTAAGATGACATTCATTTTT
Organism: Aedes aegypti; assembly: GCF_002204515.2. Classification (NCBI taxonomy): domain Eukaryota; kingdom Metazoa; phylum Arthropoda; class Insecta; order Diptera; family Culicidae; genus Aedes; species Aedes aegypti. Next base: position 406,744,823 of record NC_035109.1, on the reverse strand, counting down.
ACGTTTCTATTGAATCCCTCTAACGACATCAGGCATATTTTAGAGTCAAAAGATATAAAATATTGACACTTTATTCAACAACCATATGCTCTTGATGTAAAACATATTAAGAAAGTTAAACATTTTTATATATTGCTGTTTTATCAATTCTTACAATCAGTGCTGCTATGATCATTACTTCATAACCTGCTAATAATTCAAAATATTTTTTTTACAAAAACACATGCTTTTCTTTCGTTATATGCTGGAAAAATATTATTTCAGTCACAAATTTTCCCCTCCTTTCGATAATAGACGGTGTTTTTGATTTACACTTTCAAAATTATAATTAATAATAAATCGTTCGAAAATCTTGCCATAAAAAATGTGTTCTTCATTCGAGTTATGCTGTGAGAAGGTTTTTTTTCGTGTTAAAGCTTTAAACATTCTAAACGAAAAATAATCTAAAAAAAAGACACTGACACGTTAATGCTTCCAGTGGGCATTTATGCCCTTTGAAGGAAGCACCACACTAGACAACGGACTAGCATGCAACGCCCAGTGGCACAGTCGGAAAACATTCCTCACGAAAAGTTTACCGGCCTGAGGCAGGAATCGAACCCACACTCTCTAGCACGATGCGGCTAAATGTCTGGTAACACTAACCGCACGGCTACGAAGCCCACGTCCCACGTCTGCTCTTGTTTATAGGCTATTTTTGCATAATGCTGCAATGTGTAATTCTTTTAGAATGTAATTGAAGTTTGAATTACATACTTTTTCAATAGAATCTCTTGGATGAGGATATAGGAGTTGTCACTTTAAGTCCAATGATAGTTTTCACCTCAGTTTTTTCTACCTGTTTGTGAATATATTAATTTGCAATATATTTCTATGCATTGGGTAGTGCTTCGTGAAGCCCAAGCAGGACAGTTCGGTTTTGCGTCGTCCGATAGATTTTGCTCACGGTTTCGCGCGTGTTTGCGTCGCCGGAGATTTTTTTTTTACGCGTATCGTTATTTTATAAATCCTCGTAACTCTGGAGGGATCGCATTTTACTGGCTATTGAGCAAAAATATTACTGCACAATCGACAAGCATTTCGCGAAAGACTATTGATACTATAAATAAACTATTGTTTTCTCTTTTGATTACCGGCATTCAAAAGATTAAATTGAGAACACTTAAACAACAAATGTTTATGGTCTATTGCCAACTTTCTAGGTGCATCCTGACAATATACCTTCCCCAACCTCCAACTCCGTAGCACTTATGAGGGTGTCGCTGAGTCGGTGGCCTCTCATTAAGTAAGTGCTACATCAACATTTCCTTCCCCAATCCCAAGTTACGGTAAAGATGGGCGTGGCCGGGAATAGTGATATTCATGCTTTTAGTATTCTTGTTTATGATTTGAACAAGGTATACTTCCCTGTCTTGTTCCTGAAAGTAGTCAGAATGAGATTATTAAAAAGAAACATGAATATTGCTAGTATCCAATCTACGAAGTATACCGTAACTACGCTAACGCTAACGCTAACGCTATATTAATTTGCAATATATTTCTATGCATTCGAATTGAACATTTTCTAAGAGCTTTAAATTAAATATGGAAAACAATTATGGCTTCCCTTATAGACAATATTTGATTAGCTCAAAAAGGGAGGCCAAACGATTTTGACACCTTGCTAAGCATATTCAGTCAACAGGGACATTTTACGTGCTGTCTGCCCCAGCAGAAGAAAATAACTACTGAATACCAAATTGAGGTATTCCATACCAGATAATTTCCAATACTTACAACCTGAATGAGGTATGAATGAGCCCTGCATAAGAGGTAAAATACCTCAAATAATACCTTCTGCATATTTTACAAATACCAAGCTGATAACTAGATCAGGTATTGCAATACCTAAATAATACTTGATGGATTTTCATATAAAAGTGAAATTTTTCAATAATAGTTCAATACCTCCAGCAGTCCTCAATAGCTATCGAATACCAAAATGAAGTATTTTTTATTGTTTTAAACATTTTTTCCAATACCATTAGAATACCAAAATGTGGTATTGATAACTGAACAATACCTAATTGGGGTATGATACCAAAATATGGTATGCAAAAGTTATTGCCGAGTTATTCTTTCCTCCTCGGGTGGAGGCCATTGAAAAATCGAAATGCTTTTAAATTTTTCTAAAAATATTGTTTTTCACATATTTTTACCTAAATTAGGACAAACTTTATACTTTTTTTGTGAAAATACGATTCTTTTTATGTAGAAAAATAAGTTATCTTCATTAGAATTCGCACTTTTAGGAAAAAAAGTTTCAGAATAGCTTTATTATATGAATGTTACGTTTGTTCGAGGAATCATAAATCAAAACTTTCTGAACTTCTCACATCAATACTTTTTCAATATTAAGTACAATGACTATGGTTGTCGTTAATTTGAGTTTTTGCCAAAGGTAGTCACGGTGTGCCAGAATCCGTTATTAACAGAAAAAAATGTCCATGAATTGGGCACCTACCATTCGAAAGATATAGTATTCACGCATCTTTTCCGTGAATTTGAAAATATTCTAACGGATCGAAAGTTATCGTGATTTGAAAGTTTTGAGCTATTTTGGAACGGAAATTCACCTGCTTATAAATATTTCCCAACGGTACATCATTATTAACTTGTAAATCAGCCAAGTTATCACCAGCTTAACATTAAGCATTCGTAACATGTGATATTCACGCACCTTCTCTGCAAATTTGAAATCATTACGTCGAGAAAATCTGAAGTTACAGTAATTTGTATGTTTATGATTATTTCTGTGAAGTTTAAATTAGGGCTGATTCATATACCTTTGTTATGAATGTGTACGTAATTAAAAATAAAAATGTCCATAGGACTGACCCCGGCATTCAAAAAATATAGTAGTCGATTATCTTAGTTTGAGGCTAATTCGGCCTCAATGGAAGTTGATCCTCAATATCAGCTTCTATATTCGAATAGCCTAGATAGCCGTGTAGTGTCGGTAGCCGATTGCAACAAGGCTAGAAATAACACTACGGATTGCCTGTTCCGGTGGTATAAGTCCATCATACAGGTGGCCCCTAATTCATGGTGTCATGCGGCTAAAAGCATACCGTGCCTAGGAATGAATGGTTAGGGGGGTCAAAAGAAACCTAACCGTGAACGGTGCCTGTGGAGTACCAGGGCACCCTCCACAGTATTATGCCCTTACTGTGCTACCCGGAGCAATGGCGCAGTTGACCTTGGACTTCTCCGAAATAATCGGCTACTCATATTTAGCCTCAAATCAGAGGCTTGATACGAGTGGGAGCATGTTAATGTAATATGAATCGAATCAAAATTATCCAGGTGAACCTTCATCATGCAAAGGGCGCATCAGCAGTGCTCAGCAGAAGGTTCACCAAGGAAAATATCAATGTGGGACTAATTCAAGAGCCCTGGGTAAATAATGGAAGGGTACTTGGTTGCCCTTCGAGCAGTTGTAGAGTTTTGTACGACGAAACTCAGTCCAAACCACGGACGGCTATTCTTGTAAATAGGGACACAAAATTTGTCCCAATCACAGAATTTATCCGTAGAGACATTGTTGCGATCAAAGTAGAGGTGCCAACTATCCGTGGGAAAACGGAGGTATGTTTTGCTTCTGCTTACTTTCCTGGAGATGTTGAAGATGTGCCTCCATGCTCTGTCGTTCATTTTGTCAACTACTGTAAGAAAATTAATGCCCAATTTATAATAGGGTGCGATGCAAATGCCCATCATACAATTTGGAGCAGCACCGATATTAATAAAAGAGGAGAAGATCTTTTAAACTACATGTCGTCTAACAACATAGACATATGTAATAGAGGTGATTCTCCTACTTTTGTAAACTCTATCCGACAAGAGGTTCTTGATCTCACGATCTGTAGCGACTTGTTATCGGAGAAGATTGTGAACTGGCATGTTTCTGATGAAGAATCATTGTCAGATCATAAACAAATCCGGTTCGATTTTAAAGCTGGATCAGAAATAACAGAAAGCTATAGAAACCCGAAGAAAACCAATTGGGATCTCTATCGTTTTCATTTAACGAATAAGAATTCGTATAACGGTGAACAGTTCACGACTGTTTCACAACTGGAAAATGCCTCTGATGGGATCATTGACCAAATAGTCTCATCTTATCATGCTAGTTGTCCTATTCAACAAAGGTCATCTAACAGGGATGTGCCTTGGTGGAATGACAAGCTGGCAGGATTGAGGAAGAAATCCAGGCGGTTGTTCAATAGAGCAAAGATCACTTTAGATTGAGTTGAATACAAAAAAGCCCTAACAGAATACAACAGAGAACTAAGGCACGCCAAACGTAAGGACTGGAGACGGGTATGTGAAACCATCAACGGCTCTACCCCATTTGGCATAATGCCATCTGGCATAATGCCGTTTGGCATAATGTCATTTGGCATAATCGCCATTTGGCATAATAGCCATTTGGCATAACGGCCATCTGGCATAATTAAAAAAAAATATATATTTTTCTCACACATTTCACATTTAACGTTCAACGCTCCGTCATTGTAATCATCGTCATCATCGAAACTTCCAAAGCAGTTTTTCTGTTCAAAACTGAAAATTATTCGATGAAAATGTGTTCACTGTGTATCAGTTGGAGAATAGAATACAGCGAACACATTTTCCTGTAAATTGTCTTGACTTTGAACGAAAAAACTGCTTTTGAAAATTCGGAAATCAATGACGGATCCTGCCTCCTTAAAGTGCTTGAAATGTTTGTCTAGGACAAGTCAAGGGACTAATATTGACAATGATCTTTAGTCCAAAGAAGTTAATGTGATGTAAGTACGAGGAAATACTTTAAGATAGGCTCGTCCAAATAGTGCGTTTGAGGCTGATGATAATAATATTACCAACATTATTACTTGTCACATCTGAGGTTGAGCATATCGCTGGAGAGGCATCCCATAACATATGGGGTAATTAATTTAGATTAGGGGTCGTGCATGAACCATGTGGTCATTTATGGGCGGAAGGGGGGTTTGGCCGAAGACCACAGTCCATACAAATTTTAAAATTTTTGTGTGGACAACTGACCACAGGGGAGGAAACAATTCGGTCTGAAATTCCAAAAAAATGACCATGGGTTAATGGGCAGCTCCTTAGTAAAATTCACCTTCTTTCAAACATCAGCTGTTCTTTTGAGTTTGCAGTTTAGCAAGTCATAACGAACTGTGGAAGCTGCGAATGCCGGACAGTGGCCTTTTCGCGATGTTTTTAGACTAAATTCCGACTTTTTCGTCTAAAGTCCATAATTACCACGTCCTTTACATTCTCCATGCATAATGTAGAAGAAAAATGACTTTTGGGTGAATTAGGGGCAGTGTCTGGGATTGAGTCCATTGGATGTGTCGCTTGCTCCAGAAACATATTCGTTTGGCATGCAATGCGTAACCGCGTAATATCGGAAATCCGGTTAGTCGTGATCATATCATGGATCTCACCACTAAGTCGTACTCATTCAGTCAAGATGAGTTTCCGGAATTTGAAGCGTCCGGGAAATTTGAATCAACACGGTACCAAAGGCATCCGATGTAATTAAAAATCGATCATGGCGTGCCTATGATTCACAACGCTGCATACTAAAAGAACAGCTTATGTTTGAAAGAAGGTAAAATTTCTAGTTGGGCAGTTCACCAATTATTGAATGCATAAAATGCTCGCTAATTGTTAAACATTTCGTTAAGAACACACATATTGTTCAGTAATAGGCGGGATTTAAGGCCGTTCAGCAATAGGCGAATTATTCTGCTTAACTAATAACCGTGTATCAACTGATTGTTGTAGCATTTAGGGAAAAGAATCTCTCTTGAGATTTTCCTTCTTTGGAACATTGGATGTTCTTCATATTTAACTTCTGTGCCCTCAAAAAAAAAAATCAATATAAAATCGTGGCACCCAAGCGATGGCCAGAAATCGAGCTAATGCTTTAAAAATAATTAAAGACAGACGTTCTAAGAGCATAACAAGAATGATAAAAGCCGGCTCACTCTACGGTGCCAAATTTTTACTCCTCATAAAACTTCTTCATGAAGCTACGTGAATAAAATCTCACAGCTTCAAGTGTGACTTGAAGGGCACTGGTCGAAAATCGAAAATGATTCTATTATGTTGTCTAGATTGGACATGGCCAAAAGTTGAGGACAACAATTTGAGGAAATGTATTCTTCAAATTATGGCAAATGGCCGTTATGCCAAATGGCCATTATGCCAAATGGCCATTATGCCAATTGGCAATATGCCAAACGGCATTATGCCAGATGGCATTATGCCAAATGGGGTAGAGCCACCATCAACAACGCTCCTGCAGCTGCAAGGCTGCACAAAGTCCTTTCAAAAGACCATTCAAATGGTCTAGGTTGCCTTAAAAAAGAAGACGGCAGTTATACTGTTGACTCTTCTGAAACACTGGAAGTAATGATGAGAACTCATTTCCCTGAATCGATCCCATATTCGGATGAAGAACAGGTCTCAGATGAGGCAAGACATGTATGGTCGATAAATGCCTATCAGAAAGCTTGTGAAATCTTCACGCCTTCGAGGGTCGAATGGGCATTGAGTTCTTTTCAGCCTTTCAAATCTGCCGGGAAAGATGATATTTTCCCAGCCTTACTGCAACAAGGAAAAGAGACGCTTTGTCCGCTCTTAACCGAAATATTCAAAGCAAGTGTTGCGCTTTCATATATTCCAAAAGCGTGGCAAAAGGTTCGAGTTGTCTTCATTCCAAAAGCTGGAAGAAAGGATAAAACAACTCCCAAAGCCTTTAGACCTATAAGCATTTCCTCTGTTCTTTTAAAGACAATGGAAAAAATAATTGATGACTTCATCAAGTCAACAAGTTTAATAGAAATGCCTCTTTGTAAATACCAATTTGCGTATCAATCAGGTAAATCTACCATTACGGCGCTGCAGTCGCTGGTAAATAAAATCGAGAAATCTCTTGAAGCCAAAGAAATAGCCGTGGTTGCTTTTCTCGATATTGAAGGAGCATTCGATAATGCATCCTATAGCTCTATGAGTTCAGCCATGGAAGCAAGGGGCTTGGATAAAAGTGTTATCGAATGGGTTATGACCATGCTCAAGGGTCGCACAATTTCTGCTGATCTAGGAGGTGCGCAAATATCTATAAGATCTACGAAGGGATGTCCTCAAGGAGGAGTGTTATCGCCCTTACTGTGGTCTCTTGTAGTAGACGAACTCCTTAGAAATTTAATAGATCAAGGTTTTGAGGTAATAGGATATGCCGACGATGTGGCCATCTTAGTTCGTGGAAAGTTTGATAACACGATTTCCGATCGGTTGCAAACTGCGTTAAACATTACTCTCAAATGGTGTAGGAAAGAGGGGTTAAACGTAAACCCTTCAAAAACTACTATCGTGCCTTTTACCAGAAGGAAAAAGGTAAAGCTTATACAGCCTTCTTTGAATGGAGTTCAAATTCAATTTTCGGAAGAAGTTAAACACCTTGGTGTTACTTTGGATAAGAAATTGAACTGGAACTCTCATCTGAGCAAGGTCATAAGTAAGGGTACTAATGCCCTATGGGTCTGCAATAAAGCCCTAGGAAAAACTTGGGGACTGCGACCTAATATGGTAAACTGGATTTATTCAGCAATAGTCCGACCAAAAATTAGTTATGCTTCACTGGTATGGTGGCCCAAGACAAATGAGGTAACCGCTCAGAAGAAGCTGGCTAAGTTGCAGAGACTTGCTTGTATATCAATGACAGGGGCAATGAAAAGTACACCATCGGTTGCCTTGGATGCCCTTCTTAATATACTGCCTTTGCATCAATTCATTAAACTGCAAGCTGCAAAAAATGCCTTGCAGTTTATTCGTTATAATAAAATACTAGATGGTGATTTGATTGGTCACATGAAAATCATCAAGGAATTCAATTTGAATTCAGATAACAAAACAATAGAAGATTGGATGACAACGAAGACCAACTATGATGTTCCCTTTAAAGTGGTTAAACCAAGCCGCTATACTTGGGATTCTGGTGGGCCAAGTTTACGTGCAGGTTCTATTGTGTTTTATACCGACGGGTCAAAGATGGGCGACAATACCGGAGCTGGAGTTTTCGGCCCTGGTATCAGCAAGGTAATCGCTATGGGGCGCAGTCCCACCGTGTTCCAAGCTGAAATACAAGCCATCATTGACTGTACAAATGTTTGTCTCAAAAGAAACTATAGGTTTGCAAAGATCTGTATTTTCTCAGACAGTCAAGCAGCTTTGAATGCTCTGAAGGCATTCACATGTAGATCAAAGTTAGTGTGGGAATGCATTCTTTCTTTGAAGCAATTGGCCAGTAGGAACGAAGTTACATTGTACTGGGTGCCCGGCCATTGTGGAATTGAGGGGAATGGAATCGCCGACAATCTAGCAAGACAGGGTGCAGCTTCGAGCTTTGTCGGCCCTGAACCGTTCTGTGGTATTCCTGAGTGCACTCTCAGGATGAAACTGAAAAATTGGGAAATGTCCATGGTAGAATCCAATTGGAACGCCACGGATACATCCAAGCAAGCGAAAAGATTCATAAAACCCAGTCTAGCTAAAGCCCGGGCTATACTGAATCTTAATAAAGGAAATCTTAGGGTAATAACTGGCCTGATGACCGGTCACTGCCCAAGTAGGTATCATCTTAAAAATATAGGAAAAATACAATCCTCTGAGTGTCGTTTTTGTCAAGCTGAAGACGAAACTGCTGAGCATTTACTCTGCAACTGCGGAGCATTGCTTAATCAAAGAACGTTAACATTTGGAAAAGGGTTATTAGAGCCCTTGGAAATTTGGCAAGGTAGTCCTAATAGGGTAATAGACTTTATAAAACGAGTATTATAAACGAGGGACAGTGTGACACATCAACCAATGTCTATCACATCTCAATTGTGAAAGGATATTTGATGAGCACCAAATAAAATATGGGTCATACCACAATATTCCTAAATAATGGAAGCAGTGGTTAAAAGGCTCTACAGATGGGGGAAAAAAAAAAAAAAAAAAAATCTTAGTTTGAGATTATTATATCAAAATACAACATAACTAGAGTACTTTGAAGTTTTGGAGTCATTAAGATTTTTTTCAATCGTCTAAAATACTAAAATAGTGTTCGCAACACGCATTTAATAATTTCGACACAAATTAATTTAACAGATTTGCATTCAACTTATATGTTACATTGAAGAAATGCAGTGTTTCGTTAAATCATAAGCAAATGGGTTTGTTTGTGTGAATTTTGTTTCATTTCTGCGCGTTTTGCGGGGCAGTGTTTCGTTATGGCCCATATAAGCATATTGGCGAACCTGAACAATTTGAAAGTGACACCTTGTTGCTCAGTCGAGGTTGGATTATCAACTATTGAGATCATTTTATGCTAGTGTTTCAAATAAGTTAAATATGATGGTTCACATTTTTTCATGACAGCGAAGGGGATACGTTTATATATGTGTTTGTTCAATTAATAGTTAGTAGAAGTTTTTTTTGTAGAAATTAACCTTGTTTCATATTTTGCAAAATATGTAAATTGTTGCATTTATATTCTGTTTAGTTTCTAGTTTTGGATACTATAAGCGTCGACTTTTCCTTTAGATACTGATAGATTACTTTTTGAATTGATGCTGCATGATTTGCATCATGCGAAATCTTTGAATAGTTCGTCATCAAAGGTATCGTCATCAGGCATTGCAGAATTCGCTCTCATTTGAGTATGAAGCACGATCGAAGCAAGCAAAGAAAAACATCCCATCTGTTGCGGTCCGCGATCGTCATTGTATCGCAAGGTGTAACAAGTCTGATAAATGGAAGCAGCGAGCGAGAGCCCTAAAGAGAGAGCGATGATAAAATCCATTTTCTTGCTTGTTTACCGTTGGGGGGTAGGTGTTTTTCTTTACTGGCACGATGAACAATCCCCGTACTTCCTATAGCAATAGTGCCCCCCAGGTTTGGAGCTTGTTTAGAGGGGTTTTATCATGCACTGCTATCCCCCCAATCTGATCAAAGTTGTAGCAGTATACGATAAACAGTCTCTCGTAATGTGCAGCATATTATGATAGTTACGAAGAGCGATACGTGAGAGATTCTTTCAATTTTATCAGGATTCAATCCCTGATTGATATATTGATATTGATTGATTATCATATTGATTCTGTAATGTTTTGTGCATATTAAAGGATTACTATTTATATTATTTTATTCATTGTGTTGATGACTTCATTATGTTTTAAGAGAGGTATAACAGGGTATAACCCGTGAAAATGATGTGATGATCCCTAGGACTATTGTAATGAAGCGTTTTGTTTACCAAGACGAATCTGTAATATAACCACTTCCAATTTTCCAAACTACCATTGACTTCTCGTGGAAGTGCAGAGGATTCCAATGGCTTCCTCAAAGATAGTATCACGTAAATACGTATTCCATATCCCCAATTGACATGCATTCGGACGCAGCAGGACGCGGTATTGCTTAGTACAATGAATGAGAATTCCATTACATACACACTGAGAGTGCTGCGACTAATCCTAAGTAACATCCGTTGGTTCCTTGTACATGTAAAGTTGCTCTTGTGACAACGGAAGAGCAACAGTAGGCGGTCAATCACGCTATTAAATCACATTGATCAATATATTTATAAGAATTTGTTGCAATTAGTAGTGGTAAAACATTGAACGTGGTAATTTAATACTCAAAATTTACTCTATTATAGGTCCAAAACTTCAAAGTACTTTTTTGTGTTGTCTTTTGATATAATAATCTCAAACTAACTGCGAAGATAATTGACTACTATATGTTTTGAATGCCGAGGGTCAGTCCTATGGACATTTTTATTTGTAAATTACGTACACTTTCATGACAAAGGCATATAAATCAGCCCTAATTTAAACTTCACAGAAATATTCATAAAAATACAAATCACATTCTAGATAAAGTATTCTCAAACTAACTCCGAAGATGCTTGAATAATCAACTTTTGAGTACCGAGTGTCAGTCATATGGACATTTTTATTTGTAAATTATGTGCACTAATATAAAAAAGCTCTAATTTAGACTGCATAGAAATAATGGTAAATATACAAATCACTGTAACTTCAGATTTTCTCGACGTAATGATTTCAAATTTACAGGGAAGATGCTTGAATATCACATGTTTTGAATGCTTAATGCAAAGCTGATGGTTACTTGGCTTGTTTACAAGTTAATAATGATGCACCGTTGAGGAATATTCATAAGCATGTGAATATCCCATGTCGAATAGCTTAAAACCTTCAAATCACTATAACTTTCGATTCCCTCGTTAGAATATTTTCAAATTCACGGAGAAGATGCTTGAATACTATATCTTTCGAATGGTAGGTGCCGAATTCATGGACATTTTTTTCTGTTAATAACGGTTTCTGGCACACCGTGTAGTGGAAAATAAAGGATTTCATTATTTTCTTTTTTAATGTGGCATTTCACAAGTTCAGTGCGTACAGTGCGGTAACACATTGTTTTTTTTTTTTCAATCGTTACTTTTCCCAGTGGATTTTTATGATCTTCTCAAAGAATGATTGAATGATCAATATTCCTCATTTTTTTCCATTCTGTACTTATTTTTTGTATGGTACAACTTTGAAATGTTCTTCTTTTTTAAAACCAGTAAAGAAAAATGTCCTCCTTTCTGATTTTTTTTATAGTGAGCTAAGCATAGCAAACAAAATTTCAAGAAAATGCTCTCTGAAGCATATTTTGAATAATTAGATTCATTGACCACTCTGTAGTTGTTTGTAGGTGCTTTGGGGAAAGTGGCCAATACGGGAAATTTCCAGAGCCATATCAATAACATTTAACTTTGAGATTTTTGAAGGTAATGCTTCCGGAAGCATTTTCAGAATCACCTGATGCTATGACCACTATTTAGTAGGTTCCAGGTGACCTGGAGAATGTGGCCAATATGGAACATTTAGAGTGGTTCAAAAAATCGTTTTTGCTCCACACCGCGCATTCGATTCTAGATCAAATTCTGAGTGTCCTCCCAAAATTTTAGCTCATTTGGATGAAAACTGAGACTGCACAAGCCCTTTAAAGTTTATATGGGAATCACTATGGGAATAGCAAGCAATTCATTCAATCGGTTATAGTGTTTGCCCATGTGCTTTTGGGGATTAGAACTATGTTGATACTGTGAGATACAATAATCAGTTACAACTTTGCCGAAGACAGTTTTCAAATCGGACGCCCCAGTAATTAGTTATTGATTTTTGAATGAGTTGTAAAACTTTGGCTATAATTATTTGGCTGTTCTGCAGGCATCACTGGGTATATGCAGTAAAACATAGTAGCCATGATTAATGCGTGCTATCCTTCGCGCTAGGTGCAGCAATGTTGCCTGTTCAGAAGTTAAATGAGCACTGTTGAAGAATTTGTGACTGGATATAAATCAATAACTAATTACTGAGCCGTTCGATTTGAAAACGGTCTTTGGCAAAGTTGTAGCTGATATATTTATCTCACAGTATCAACGTTGCCCTAATCCCCAAGAGCACATGGGCAAACACTATGACCGATTGAATGAATTGGTTGCTTTTCGCATAGTAATTCCCATATAAACTTTAAAGGGCTTGTGCAGTCTCAGTTTTCATCCAAATGAGCAAAAATTTTGGGAGGACACTCAGAATTTGATCTAGAATCGAATGGGCGGTGTGGAGCAAAAACGATTTTTTGAACCACTATAATGGAACATGTTATCAACATGTTGCTTCAAGAATTTGAAGCTTTGATCGTAAAATTGAAAAAAAAACTTTAATTTTCCAACATACATTGTTAAAATAATTCAAAGTTATCTGTCAAATCGTACACTTCAGGTTAATTATCAGAACTCCAGTTCTGAAAGACTTCCTGTAAGAGCTGGTGTTCCCCAAGGCAGCATTTTGGGACTCTCCGCCAAAGGACGAAGTCAGCGTGTCATCTGTAGTTGATTGCAAAAAAGTTTGGATATTTTTTCTTCATACTTGAAAAAATGGAAGAATTCAACTAATAATATTCCTACATAAACCAAAAGGCATGTTGTTACGATGAGAGGGGTTCCAATAAATTGGTCAGATGAAGTTAAGTATCTAGGGCTCATGCTAGATAAGAATTTAACTTTCAAAAATCACATTGAGGGCATTCAAGCCAAATGTAACAAATATGTAAAATGTCTCTATCCCCTTATTAATAGAAAATCAAAACTTTGTCTTAAGAACAAGCTTTTGATATTCAAACAAATTTTCAGGCCAGCCATGTTGTATGCTGCACCAATATGGACTAGCTGTTGTAATACCAGGAAGAAAGCTCTGCAGAGAATTCAAAATAAAATTTTGAAAATGATTCTAAGGCTTCCTCCCTGGTATAGTACCAATGAGTTACATAGAATATCCAATGTTGAAACATTGGAACAAATGTCAAATACAATCATTAATAATTTCAGGAAAAAATCGTTACAATCTTCTATTGCCACGATTAATGCGTTATATGTTTAGGTTAAGTTAGGTTAAGTATATTAAAAACTTTTTTTTTCTCTTATAAGCAGGTGAAATCAACTCACCTGTAAAAAAACTGAACTGCTACGGCAATCGAAATGTAATATGTTATTAACAAAATGTTAATTAAATCTAAAATTTGTTTTACCAAATTAGGATGATAGTGTTGTCTAATAACACAGAACACCTAGATATAAGAAATGAATGTAATGTTTGGAATGATACTAATAAAGAAATTAAAAAAAAAGAAGGTTTTTCTATTCGATTGCCAAATTTGAATATTGATTCATGATTTGCAGGGTTTTTAGAAGTTTTCCGCCCCTATGCTGGTTTTATGGGTCGAAATACAGTGTTTTCACCCTATACCGTGTATAAGCATAAACTGTAGCTTGAGCACCATGGTGACTTGGGCAGGTCTAAAAATTGTTTTTTTGCGAGCCATTTGAAAAACTGAACCACTGCGCACCATGCCCATTTGTCGATAACATGACACCACACTGCATCAGTCTCCAAGGATTGAGGACATATTACAAATCCGCTTCTCCTTGTCTATTCCAGTTTTATATTTAGCACACCAAAGGCAGGACCACCAGCAATCAGTCCCAGCTGCCACGTAGCAATTTGGCCTGGCGTTCGTATTCTGAAGTTACAAACCGGTTGATAGATACCCATCAGTTCCTGCAAGTTGTTTGTGCCGTTCGATTCGCGAACAGCCCTCATCGGATTCGTAATTGGAATACGGAATCGGAGCAGAAGCATCCCACGCCAAATGAGGATCCCGATTGACTGCGCTTCTGGCTCCGAAGCGTCGGATCATGACCCCGTAATGTTGCTGACCAGGCGGAGAGGAAAACACGTTTATCCACAGCCAGGAGCGCTACAACCCACTTCTAATAGTGTAGAATAATAGAGTCGTTATACCGATTGTAGCCGTCGTCGTCGTCGTTATCGTTGTTGTTGTCGTTGATGTTTGTTCATAGCGTTAGTTGTTGGCAGCTTTGGAATAGCGGAGCGCATACATAATCATCATCCTTTTTCCGACGAAGATATCCTGTTCCGAGGAGCGGGGAGAAGCATTCGACGGGCCGGAGAAGCACGAAAAAAGCACTGATAGGATAATAATAGCAGGGAATCGCCTCGTCCGTCGTCCGTCATCATGGGCAATGGAATGAACAAGGTAATGAATCTATTATTGCTTGCCGAGAGGGGATATCAACAGAGCCCGACCTCGTTTGCATGCGAGCTTAGATTGGATTTTGTGTTTGATGATGGTCGGATGATTGGATGAATGCAAGAGGAAAAATAACTATCATCCGTACATGATACCGTTTGATTTATATTTGAATTTGTTTGGGTGTTCTGTGCTCTTTCATTTTCAGGTCATGCCCGGGTTGTACATTGGCAACTATCGGGATTCAAAAGACTATCAGCAATTAGAAAGATATCAAATAA